>NC_090929.1:276936028-277561028 GCF_040938575.1 Ambystoma mexicanum | reverse complement strand
GTTATATTGATGATATCAAATGTTTTAAACAGTTACACCCACCACAAACCATTTTGATCAATCTTTCCATTCTCCTTCCGTGGTCAGAGTAGGACCCAGTGTCAATTTCCATCTTGGTTATGAACTGTGCACCAGGCCTTATATCTGGATTCCATTTTGCAAACACTAATATTTATAAATTGGCTTCCCATCAGCACATGTGGCTTCCTCAATGACCCTGTCTCAAACACCCTAAAATTCCCAAGTGACAAAATATAATAGTACATCGCTGGATCTTCTCTGCCGACATCTGACAAAAATCATCTCCACATCCAAAACACACTTCAGCTAAAAAGTTCCTGAAGCTTTAAAGTCCAAGGACCTGGATTATGGAACCCACCATGGCCATCTGCAGCCAAGTCAAACAACTTATTTTTAAAGGTGCCTCAGTAATATTATTTTCTAATCCCTCCATGAACCCACACATTCTAACCAGTAACTGCATTGTGGAGGTAGCTCAGTGTTGTCACTCTGTATGAGCTTATCATTCCCTCTTTGATTCATTCATTCTATTTTCATAGACTTGAAAGGCTTTGTAAGGTTGAACGATCTGAAACCACAGACTGGATCATTTTAAACTTAGACACAGTAGAAAATAAAATGGTCAGGTACACCATTTGGAATTTACCCCCTAGCCAAGTACTGAGAACCTTAGGCGAGGATCATAGATTGGATTGACCTCTAGACAGTCTTGCAGATGGCCAGGCCAGGTCTGTTCTTCTACTCTTGCCTAGACACCATTGTTGTGTTTGTTGATTTTAAGATCTAAAGAATGCGCAGTTAGAAGGATACCTGCTCTGTCATATTATAGACAAGTGAAGCAATGACAATCATGTGATCTACCTCACCTTTCACACCTGGCCTTGCCCGGACATAGATGATGACTAATTCCCATGTTAAGTCACTTTCTGAAGCACAGAACATGTTGGTACGACTGTCCACCTATGTTCCTTTCAATCCATTCCTTTAACAAAACGTAATTCTGACCAAATTGCCTCTCACTCTGATGTGGCCCCAGCAGTCCTGGCATGGCCTTACCGGCATGTGGCACTTTGCTTTTTTGGTGAACTACCATAACTTTCTTGTTTGAAAATGTAGCCCTGACCAAAATACCCTGCATTCTGATGCGGCCCCAGCACCCCTGGTGCAGCCATACCAGCATGTGACACAGTTCTTTATTAGTGCCCGGCGAGGGTCAATCAGAATATAACAAACAATCTGATTGGCCCTCGCCGGGGCATTACCCGATACAGAATCCCTCGCCTTCATGTCCCCGGTGAGGAGGTGTGGCATCCCCTCAACCAATGAGGAGGCTAGGAATGGGGTAATCCTCGCTCTGAGCCACCACATGGCTGGAGGCTGCCATCCACCCCCACCTGGGTTTCAGGTAAGTGTTTTCTCCTCTCCCCCATTCCAAAGAATCCCCTCCCTGCCCTCCCAACGCCACTTGCCTTCTTTTTGCTCCATTTTCAAGAGCAAACGTGCTGGGAACACTTCTGTCCCCAGCGCGTCCGTTCCCGATGTCTACCATTGAAAGGGAACATGGACTCTGTTTTCCCTTCCCCGGGCCGCCATTTTTTTTACATTTCTTTTTCTTTTCTGTTCTGAAATGCTGTAGCATTTCGGAACAGAAAAAAAATGCTATTAGTACCCCATTCTTGCGGGCCGGAGTACAAATAGCAATAAGCCCCTTGCTGCGGGGGCATTACCGAGTCAGGTAATGCCTCGTGGCCTTCGTTCGGGCCTGTAACTATGGGCCCCTGGGACATTCCCTGACTCGGTAATGTACCAGGGGCGAGGGGCTTATTGCTTAATTGGTGAAATGACTTACCTTTCTTGTAACAAAATGTAATTCTGACCAAAATGCCTTGCATTCTGATGTGGCCACTGCACCTGTGGCGTGGCCTTATCGGTGTGTGATACTATTCATTACTGATGAACCCCTGGAATCCAATTCCTGCAAAATGTATCATTAGTACTCCTCTTTCACAGCTGAGGCAGCGCCCAGCTGCTCTGGGTGTCGCTCTACCGGCGTCTAACACTTTGTTGCCTATGCTCACATCTGCTTGGTGCGTTCTCACACACTGAGCATTTATAAGGAAACTGTCATGGGCTTATACCTATGCTCCTTGCACTGTAGACGCATCTCTCAATGTTTGGATAATATTGGCATTGCCCTTCCGCCACCACCTTGTAATCTTGCAAGTGTCATGTAACCAGATATCCTATATACTCACCATGTAACTGTTCTGTAACCATGCACCTTACAACCTGCCTGTAACTGCAACTACCGCCTAGATGACACAGGGCTTTGTGCGCTGCGATAAATGAAAAAATAAAATAAATAAATAATAAATGAAATAAAAGAAATAGGGACTTATGGTAAGCGGGACAAAAGGAAAGAGACAGATAGTGGGAGAGGCGGAGAGAGACAGTTACAGAGAGCGAGAGAGAGAGAGCTAGAATGTGAGACACAGGGGGCAGATGGGTAGATAGTGTACAAACACATCTGGAGAAAAACAGGGGGCCTCATTACATGGACGGCGGTAAGGGTTAACGGTCACCGTTAATGGCAACGGTGACCGTTAACCCTTACCGCCGTACTACGAGGTCCCTTTGCGGGTTGGAGGATTTAACGCCTGCTTCTTGCAGGCGTTAAAATCTAACCCGCTAAGGGACCTCGGAGCTAATTACGGCACCGCAAAATGGCGGTGGCGTAATTAGCGCCTTCCCCATTTCCATAGAGCCCTATGGGGCAGAAATGGGAATGGGGAAGGGCAATGGCGGAAAGGGGATTTACCGCCCCTCCAACCTTGGAATGGGGCGGTAAATCCCCTTTCCGCCAAGGCGGTGCCGGTATTTTACCGGCATGAGCCATGGCGCTAATAGCGCCATGGCTCACCGCCTACCGTGTAATGAGGCCCAGGGTGTGGGGTGAGAAAGATAGAGAGACATAGGGCCTCATTCCGAGTACGGCGCTAACCAATGGCGCTATTAACGCCTTGGTTGACGCCGTACCCGGACCGGCAGCGCCTTGGTGGTTGGCGGAATTACCGCCCCATTCCAAGGTTGGCGGGGCGGTAATTCCCCAATCCCCATTTACCCTTCCCCATTCCCATTCTTGCCCCATAGGGCATAATGGGAGTGGGGAAGGCGTCAATTACGCCACCGTAAATTACGGTGGCGTAATTAACATCAAGGTCCCTTAGCGCCATGGTATTTAACGCCTGCTAAAAGCAGGTGTTAAAAGCACCATGGCGCTAAGGGAACTCGGAGTATGGCGGTAAGGGATTACCGCCACCGCTCTCGTTAGCGGTGGCCGCTATCCCTTACCGCCATACTCGGAATGAGGCCCATAGAGATATACAGAAGTAGAGAGAGAGACAGAGAGAGAGAGCGAGAGAGAGAGACAGACTAACAGAGACAGAGAGAGTGAGAGAGTGTGTGTGTGAGAGAGAGAGAGAGAGACCCCATGTTCAATGACTGCTTGGATATGTGACAATTCAGGTTAAGAAATCTATCAATGCTTCTGAATGAATTTAAAGTGGTTTGTGACCACGTTTGTCCCTTAGATTTATGTAAATAGCTTGGATTTGCCCTACACACAATGGGTCTGAATCTCAAATAATAATAATAATTGGCACTTATATAGCGCTACGAACCCTCAGGTATCTGAGCGCTGCTTATTATTACCCAAGGTGTGTGGTGCTCATTTATCGACCTCGGAAGGATGAAAGGCTGAGTTAGGCCCCGCCGGGATTCGAACCTGCGTTAGCAGGCTCTGCACGGATGTCAAAGCGAGCGCTCTACTCGCTGTGCCACTTGACCGGCTGTGCAATGGACAAAAAAGCAGCTTCCTTTAAGTATCTCTGATCTGCAGCTAATACCATATGCCTGATTCGCAAAACCTGAAACTAGAGCACATATGGAGATGCAAGGAGCCTCTCTCATAATCACTTGAGGAAATATTTGTAAATCACGTTTGCACCTGAGCATCATAAAGACGGTTGCTGACATCCCCTGATTTGCTCCAGTGCAAATCATTCTGAATTAGGCACTATTTCTACAATATACTTACAAGTGGATGACCTTACCATAAAAGGATGGTGGTGTAGAGGGATTCAATTATGGGGCAAAACATTGCATGGTAATCTTGGAAGCTTCGAGTATGTTTGTCCCCAGCCCTGTAGTACAAGCCATGATTGACTGAGTATGCATGGTCGGTAAGAAAACCAGTGCATATCATAGCGTGTATCCATGCTGACAAGACAGAATATGGCAGTTCTAGTAACCCATTCCTGCGTTTGGGACTGAATTATCCTTTAAAGCCTAATGAGATGCAAGATTCCATAGCGGAGAGATAATCATTCCATCACAGCTCACATGAAAACATGAGCATTTCTCAAGAAATATGTGAATTCATTTAGGTAGAACTGCCTCCCGCTAGGGAATTTGGCACTCCTGCCAAAATACCTTAGCAAAAATTTCCTTGGCAGAAAGAAGTGGGACAATTAACTGTAGGCAATAGCTCACTCCATAATCAGAGGCAGGTTCCAGACTCCAAGCTGGATAATACCGACTGCTTAACCTTTCATTCTCGGAACACCATCCTTTTTCTTTTAGCTAAAGAAACAATGTCATATCTGACTGGGGAGCTCTGATGTTACTTTCGTTCTACCATTGTCTTGAAACAGTTGTGTATAGGCACTTTATTTATTTATTATTTTTTTTTTTTAAATGATGTAGTTTAATAATACACTTTTCATTTATTGAAATGTTGTGTCGTGTTTTGGTCAACTGGAGCTATCTGTTATTCTTCTTAGATGGGTTTGCTTTGATATCGTTTATCTAGTTCTAGTACATCTGTAAGAAATTGAGTAATTGTAAAGATGAGTTTGTGCGAGTTGCCATTGAGCATTAAAGCCCATCTTGCTTTGGAGTCCATGGATTGGGCTGAGATTTAAAAAACCCACCAAATCGGGTTCTCTCGGAAGCTAATCTTCCGCATTCCATGATGAGATGATAGAGAGGCACGTTATGAATTCCATATCATATCATATCATGTCATTTTCCCTCCTTTTTGCTGGGTTTGGGGGTGTCTGATAAATTGTTTACCCTTTTCCGTGATAGAGTGCAGTTAAAGGAATTTAGCTGTTGATGCATTTGTAATCTTTGAAGTCTTTTCCTACAGAACTCCCCAGTTTATGTAATAAACTCCTCAGTTGGGAAGAGTCCGTCTACCGCGCTGCTGGGTGCAGTGGAGTAGGCGTCTGCCCGTCATTCACGCCATCTCTTAAGATGAGATGGGATACTGATGAACACTGGAACCCTGACCTCGAGAAACATATTCATTAGCATTGTAAGGAAGCCATTCTATCTGCCTCACTTGAGGGACCACTAGAAGTGATCCATACCCCGCAGCCCTGCAGGATTGGTAACATGCATTTAACGAAGAACTCATAAGTGGCACCTTGGAGAATCGAAGCAGCTTGTAGGGCCTCATTACAAGTTTGGCGGTGTGGTTAAAAACACAATTACCACCATGTTTTTGGACAGTAACAGAATTATTGCTTCTTTATTGCACCACTGAGTTCTGCGTTTGACCTTCTATTGGAGGATTTACCCTCAACAAGATGCTGAAGGTAAATCCTCCACTTTAGGGCAACAAATCAGTGAATTACCATTCCCTGTAAATCCTTCATAAATCCCCATGGGGTCATATGCATTCCAAAACTGGGGATTAACACAGCATTACCACCAACTCGTAATCTGGTGGCAATTCTGCCAGACCGAGTGGCAGTAATTGTAAAAAGATGTGCTAGTAATTCTATGGAAAAATTGACGAATTGCTCCAAAACTCATGATTGCTATGCAAATATGTGAATTAGCCTGTAAATGCGCACTGAAATGCACTCCTGTTTTTAGAATCTATCTTTGCCTCTCTGCAGCAAATTTGTCATAGTAGAAATAATAGATTGATGACTGAAAACCTGCCTATGTTCAGGCAGAGCTCAGCCAGACTAAAAGTAAACAAGTGTACGTTGTATCACTACCTTACAATGTTGCTAACATAACATCAGTCTTCTAACTTTCTAACAGTTTTGTGTTGTTTTGGATCTTAAGCACAGTCACTCCTTGGGCTCACTCAATTGTTGCGCTCCTTATGCTACTTGCCTTTCCACCTCCTCACTCCGCTAATGGTGCTCTGAAGCAGTTGTCCTTTCTGAATGGTGTGCGATAGAAAACTCCTGTCTAATTAAATAAATCCATGCATTTAAATTACAATTCTATCCAGGCATAGCTCTCTCGCCCTCATTGTAGTGTGTGTGTGCTTGTGTATGTGTGTGTATGCTCAAATGTATGAGCAGGTCCTGCAGAGGGTTATGTTGGTCTCAAGCACATGGAGAAGTTTTGTGTCAGTGTGTGTGTGTATGTGTGCTTATGTATGCATGCACAGGTGAGTGTGCAAATGTACAAAAACTCTAAAGAGAGTTCCTATTCATTTGTTAAACAAGCTGTATAGATCATTGGTTCAGTGCTTCCCTCTTACATGAGGCAAACCTGACATTACAAGTTTGATACCCAAATGTACAAATGTAGCCTTTTATCCTTCTGAGATTGATAAATTAAGTACCCTTAAATTAAGTGATACCAAAGGAGGCTCTGCTGTGGTTGTTGAGGAGGATTCTGTGTGTCACAGGCGGTGCTGCATCACAGATTGGTGAGCGAGATGCTAGCACCCAGACACCGCAGGATCTATGCACCTGCAGACCACCCCTTTTGAAAGAGTCAAGAAAAGTGTTAGCAGTGCACCGTGCAGCTCCCTCGGATGAGGATGTAGCAGCCACAATCACAATGTAAAGAAGTGGGTAGGGTGGAGATGGTGGCTGAGGCAGCGGTGTGGGAGTTTTTGAGAAATGTAGATATGCCTGATTTAGGGGCTGAAAGAATAAGGGGTTACATGCCTGGTATGAAAGGGTACAGACAGTTGTGCTGGCATGTGTCATGTGCCGCCTGAAAACCTATGAAATTCAGTGAAAAAACTTTGTTAAAGGGATGTTATGGTTCAAAGTAAAACCGAAAAACCCTGAAATTCGGCAGTTATGGTAAAATAAGCAACCATAACTCGCGCCACCACCGTGCACTGCTAACACTAACACCCAGGACATCAAAGATGACATCATAAATGTCATTGATGACATCACTGATGACATCACATGTGCATTTACCTTTCATGAAAAGTCTGTACAAGGGATTCTTAGTGTAATGTTAATAAAAAAAGTGTCAAAGATTATTGGAATAAATATCAAGTGCTAATCAGTGCATTAAGTTATGCATTGATATAAATAGCATTCTATTATTAACTTCAATCCAGTATACTAAGGTACTCATGTAGAAACATAGGCATTGTGTGCAGCATACATGATGGAGGTGAAATATTCATAAGCTTGCCATGTTCAATATTGAAATGATAACTGTTTTCATATTAGATTTTTGCGTACAGTGAAACTTGTGATAAGTAGGTAATAAAACCCACTTACTACATAATTGCATTATTATACACAAATCACAAAGAGACAACACCACATACAAATATGAAGACATACAAGGAAATTGAAGTAGGAAAAAGAAACAGCAATAGTAGCAGAAAGTGTTCATAACCTAACTGATTACCTTTATGCAGAGAAATGATTGCTCTGTTTCAAAGCTGTTACTTACCCTATCTATATATATCACATGATGTGTCTGGACCCTAAGGAAAATAGTGTGAGTACAACATATAAAAATATGAGCATATACAGGGAAAGTACAGTAATAAAAAACATAAAAAGTATCAGAAAGTGCTGATAAATCTACTGATAATTTTAATGCACAAAAAGGATTGCTGTCTTTCAAGGTTGTGACTTCTCCTATGTATGTTTCATATGATATGACTGGACCATAAGGGAATTATTCTAAGAACATACTTGAAAGATAAGTCTACGAATATAGTAATTTACAATTTTTAGTTCCTGACTGTTACTGAAGAAAATCATGTGGCCTAGATATGTCAGGAAAGGAAAAAAAGGGAGAGCCAGCCACGTGATGTCATCAGTGATGTCATCAATGACATTTGTGATGTCATCTTTGATGTCCTGGGTGTTAGTGTTAGCAGTGCACGGTGGCGGCACGAGTTATGGTTGCTTATCTTACCATAACTGCCGAATTTCAGGGGTTTTTCGGTTTTACTTTGAACCATAACGTCCCTTTAACAACGTTTTTTCACTGAATTTCATAGGTTTTTAGTAGCGCAACTTAACCATAACGTCCCTTTAACAAAGTTTTTTTTACTGAATATATATATATATATATATATATATATATATATATATATATATATATATATGGTGAGAAAAAAAGGAGGAGAGGGGCGCACTCCAGTTCCCTGCACAGTACACCTTCTCAGCCACAGGTGTTCTCCTCCGACCGGTTTCTGTGCCAATACACGTCATCAGGGAGGCTGTCTTAACTTGCAGCTCACAGCAAGTGCAGGTGTTAACACTTAGTGAGGATTGTGCTGCAAGGACTTCTGGTAGCTGTAGTCATCAGGTTTGCAGGGAACAGACTCACACCCAATCCCACAGTGGGGAAAGGGGGGGAGTAGCCTACAGTGAGGCACTCCAAAGTAGGGCATAAATTACCCCGGTGCAGCACCCAACAAGATTTCTGAAGATTCCACCCTTCAGAAAACTTGGAAATATGGTGAGAAAAAAAGGAGGAGAGGGGCGCACTCCAGTTCCCTGCACAGTACACCTTCTCAGCCACAGGTGTTCTCCTCCGACCGGTTTCTGTGCCAATACACGTCATCAGGGAGGCTGTCTTAACTTGCAGCTCACAGCAAGTGCAGGTGTTAACACTTAGTGAGGATTGTGCTGCAAGGACTTCTGGTAGCTGTAGTCATCAGGTTTGCAGGGAACAGACTCACACCCAATCCCACAGTGGGGAAAGGGGGGGAGTAGCCTACAGTGAGGCACTCCAAAGTAGGGCATAAATTACCCCGGTGCAGCACCCAACAAGATTTCTGAAGATTCCACCCTTCAGAAAACTTGGAAATATGGTGAGAAAAAAAGGAGGAGAGGGGCGCACTCCAGTTCCCTGCACAGTACACCTTCTCAGCCACAGGTGTTCTCCTCCGACCGGTTTCTGTGCCAATACACGTCATCAGGGAGGCTGTCTTAACTTGCAGCTCACAGCAAGTGCAGGTGTTAACACTTAGTGAGGATTGTGCTGCAAGGAACTGGAGTGCGCCCCTCTCCTCCTTTTTTTCTCACCATATATATATATATATATATATATATATACAAAAACACTAAATAGTGCTCTGCCTTGCTTGTAGGTGGTGCTTAAGAGTAAAGGTTGGCTAGATACCTGTAAATGTATAAAAACAGGTGCTTCAAGCAGGCTGTAACACTGCAAAAAACCTATTAAGGACCCATATGTAACAAAGAGAACCCAAGCGTTAAATGTGTCTAAAATACATGTGCAGAATTATTTCTAGCTTGATGAGAATATAATGCATTCAAAAGACCATTATTATACCATAATCTAATGAATGGAAAATATATTGCATTATTCCAGTGCTTCATAAAATGCCATATTATTTTAAGTAGTATGCATTAGTTTCTCATCAAGCTAGAATTAATTGTGCACATGTATGTTAGACACATTTAACGACAATATGTATGTATGTGGATTAAGCACTAGCACTTTAGAGAATAATGTGACTTTTAATTGTCGTAATTAATTATTCATAGGAAATGCACTAGTACTTTAGACCACCTCTCGTACATGCACTAGCACTTTTACATGATGCACAACGGATGCTGTGTGGGTGTATGAGGTTATACTTCTAATATGTTAGTGTACAGCCCTACTAGCTCTATGTGACTATATTTCTAGATTTGCAGATTACATGTGAGAAAAATCTTTATTTGTTGTTACACTGCCCTATTAGCTTTTCAGAATGGACATTTTAGCTGTTGTTGTAAAAATGCCCTGCTTCATAAGGAATTGCACTTTACTACAGTGTTGTGACTTTGTCAATCAGGTATCTGTTGAATGTCCTGAGTGTGGCCAGGTTGGGTACTACACCCCATGTGACTGGACTTACTAAATATATGCGAGGAAAGATCCTGATGAGAGAGGCTTCTGCAGCCCACTTTGGTTTTATAAACGCTCCCCTACAGGGCGTGTAGTTCAGCTCTGTTATTTTTATCAGAAGTGAATTTGTTTTTAATATTAAGAGTGCATTGGTGCATTTATCACCAAAAATGCTAAGATTGTTAACAAGTTGAAGGGAAAAGGCGAAGAGTTGAATGCCCATACCCAGTTATCCCGTTCTTTTTCACAAAAATGTAGTAGATTTATACTACTATGGGGATATGGGGGTATTTAACCTTGTATCTATGTAAGACAGCCATTCCAATATGGTGACACCTTTCTCTATGCATTAACATTACTAGTAGCGATCATGTGATCGCAATGTATGGGTCCTGGGGGAGGAGCATGCCGCTCATGCCGGCTCCCTTTAAACTTGCTGGTGTTTGTCACAAACATGGATAGTATAAACGTGAGGAAGCTCGTAAGACCGAGTGGAAAGCGTGGAATTTTCCACCTGATGGGTGAGTGTTTTTACTGACTTGACTGTCATGTGGGTAGACATGTCATTTATGCTTACCTTAATTTTTGTATGTTGCATGGAAATTATAAAATAAAGATTACTTGTTTTGTACAAAAGATAGCAAGGTCTTGATTGCTTGGGTTCTCTTTGTTACATACTTCCTCAGCAGTTTTTTTTAGTGTTACAACCTGCTGGAAGCATGTGTTTTTATACATTACATGGCCACGGTAGTGGCCATGTAGTTATGGTTAAGTTGCTGTTTCCATAGGAAGAGCACTTTTTGGGCGGCTTATAACTTCGCTCCCCCTGGACGAATCCTCACCAAACTTTGCAAAAAAATGTATATAGCCCACTCTGAATTTATTTGCAAAGTTTGGTGAGAATTCGTCCAGGGGAGGCAAAGTTATAAGGGGGGGTCCCAAAACATTTTTTTTCCCATAGACTGAATGGGGAAAAATCTTTGCTCGCGCCTACAGCCCAAACTGCTGGATGGATTTTCACCAAATTTGGATCAGGAGTAGCGGCTTGGTCCCAAAAGCGTGCTTTTGCAAATTTGGTGAAAATCCGTCCAGTAGTTTTTTTTAAAATGACCAAAAAGTAGGTAAAAAAGAAATTAGTGATATCTGTGTTCGGTCCGCGGACACACTTCCCTGTTCGCTCCGCAGACAGTGTCCTGATTGGCCAATCGGCTTACGTCATGTCCGTGGACATGCGACGTGTTCGCTGATTGGACGGCGTAGTGCGTGAAGCACGTCAGATTTTCGGGAGCGCCGCCATCTTGGATTTGCGGGCGTCCGCGGACAGTGCTGTGAAACTTGGTTGAAATATTGTATTTAGTAGAGTGTGTTGGTGTGTAAGAGTGTTTGGGGAGCGTGGAACAGTATGAGATGGGTTAAATGTTGTATTTTCTTATGTGGTAGACCCTCTTACTGTGTTCGATTTGTCTGCGGACAACACGGCTGTTCTGAAATGTTCTAAATAAACTAAATGGGGGTGTTCTGAGGACGCAATATGTGTCCGTGTTATTCACAAACAACGTAAAAAATGTTCTAAGAACACTCACAGTGTCCTGAAATGTCCTTAAGTAAAGAAGTTGGGGGTGTCCTGAGGACGCTGTCCGTATTGTTCGCTGGTAAGTTGAAATTTTTCGAAGAACACTCGCAGAGTTTTGACATGTTGTTAAATAAATAAAATGGAGGTGTCCTGAGAACGCGGTGTCCTGAAATGTTCGTAAATGAATAAAATGAGGGTGACCTTATAAAGGTATGTCTGTCCGTTTTGTTTGTAGATAAGTTGATAGCTTTCTAAGAACACACTCGCCGTGTCCTAAAATGTTCGTAAATAAACAAAACGTGGGGTGTCCTGAGGACGCTGTCCATATTGTTCGCTGGCAAGTTGAAAGTCTTCTAAGAACACTCGCATTGTCCTGAAATGTTCATAAATAAACAAAATGGGGGTGTCCTGAGGCCGCTGTCCGTATTGTTCGCTGGCAACTTGAAAGTGTTCTAAGAGCACTCGCGGTGTCCTGAAATGTTCGTAAATAAACAAAATGTGGGTGTCCTGAGGACGCTGTCTGTATTGTTCACTGGCAAGTTGAAAGCGTTTTAAGAACACTCGCGGTGTCATGAAATGTTCATAAATAAACAAAATGGGGGTGTCCTGAGGATGGTGTCTGTATTGTTTGCTGGCAAGTTGAAAGTGTTCTAAGAACACTCGCAGTGTCCTGAAATGTTCGTAAATTAACAAAATGGGGGTGTCCTGAGGACACTGTCTGTATTGTTCGCTGGCAAGTTGAAAGTGTTCTAAGAACACTCGCGATGTCCTGAAATGTTTGTAAATAAACAAAATGGGGATGTCCTAAGGACGCTGTCCATATTGTTCGCTGGCAAGTTGAAACTGTTCTAAGAACACTCGCGGTGTTCTGAAATGTTCGTAAATAAACAAAATGGGGGTGTCCTGGGGCATATTGTTCGCTGGCAAGTTGAAAGTGTTCTAAGAACACTCATTATGTCCGCAGACATTAAAAGTTCCCATAAGGCATATTTAAAATGTTTGACTTTATGGGTGTGATATGCTGCGGTGGTTGTGGCCAGGGCATAGAATCTTGGGAGCATGGCCATATGGCCATATTTAGTCTAGTTGTGGCTTGCTCACACATGGTTAGTGTCATACCATGTACATCTAGTTTGTCTGTGGCGCTAATTTCCATTATTGTTTGCATTTCTTTATTTAACATTATTTCAATGAATTTGAAACAGCTTGCAAGAGTTGGCATTAAGGCCATACAATTGACATTTTTATGGGCTAATTGTTCCATAACATCTGTAGCACATGCATTATCGCCATAAAGTGCATGAATGTGCCAGGTTTTCAAAATTGCTTGTGCTTCTTTATATAGTATGCCAACTCTAATACTTTTTAAGATGTTGGCATAAGTGAGATCTGCAGATTGCTGCATGTTTTCATTTAATTCTCTGTATTGGAAATGTTGCCAAAGGTTGACATTTCCAATGCTGCCAACAGTTTTACGGCAGAGTTTGTGTCCTAATGTTTTAAAAATAGGCTCACCTTTTACTGGTGTCAATTGAAGAAGATCTCCGAAAACAATAATGTGTTTTCCTGAAAAGAGCTCTTCGTAGTTTGTTTTGAGTACTTCTTGTAATCTGAGGTGAATCAAAGCCAACATTAGGTTGGACACCATGCTCACTTCATTTATTGGTAGCATTTTCATTTGTTTTAATACTCTGCGTAGTTCCATTGCAGCTTCTGTAGAACATTTGTAATAGTCTAATTTGTTTTGGTGTTCTACTGGCATGAGTAGAAATCGGTGTAAAGTGACACTGCCAATGTTGTAGGCAGCTAAACCTGTGGGGGCAGTGACAACAGCTGACAATTTGTTGTTTGTCAATTGTTGAAGGAACTTACTGATGATTTTGATTAGGAATGTTTTACCAGAACCAGCTTCACCACTGATGTAGAGTAGTATAGGTTTGTAATTTTGGCAGGTGCATTCTTTGTTTTCATGTTGTACACCATGTGCAATTTCTTTTGTTACTTCTTGAAAAATGCTACGTTGCTCATTGTTAAGTTTTGATTGTAGTACAGTTAAGTCTTCTTTATCTTCATACTGACAGAAGGTTGACTACTGTCAGGAGTGTCCTTATCTAGTTGGGCCTGCAGTTCTTCTTCGTGTTGCTGTTCATTGTGCAACATTGTTTTGTACTGTGTAAAGTTTACATCAGTTATAGTGCTTTCATTTGCTTTGAAAGCGTCTTCATATGAGTCATAGTTATCTAGTATTTCTTCTTCTTTTCTCCATGGTTTAAAGAGTTGTAGCAGGGACATGTAATATAGTTCTTTATGTTGAGGAGTCTTTAATGACAATTTGATATGATTAATTAAATTTGGTTTGGTGAGTTTTACTAAACTGCCTTCACAGTTTGTCACTCTGTATTTACCTTTTTTTTCATCAGGTTTAATATTATTTTTGTATGTGAAGTTTTGGGCTATGTGGTATAGACACATGGTTTCCAAAGTATTACTTCTGTTTGGGTAGTACGTGTCCAATAAATTGTTTTTTAAAATGTCTTGGCTGTTGGGATCATGTTTGGCTAGTGTTTCTATATCTTCGTATGATTTTAGAACTCTTTTTCTAGATTTAGCAGGACCAAGACTTAGCCATACTATATTTTCACATTTACCATAGAATGCAGTACCAGTTAAACAATCTGCTGCTTCATAGGATCCACATTCTCTATGGGAGAGCATTTTTATGCCCAAGCTGTATAATTTCTGAGACACTGTTTTGTCTGATGACAGGTCATTCCAGAGGTCTTGGAGCTCTGTTTTTTCTGCTTTGGTTAAGTATGCTGTAACATATCGTGCAACGGCAGTTGAATTGTCTGCAATGTACTGCACATCTATGTTTGCATTCCATAAGTGGGCAATGATTGCATTGTAATCATTGATATATTTTTCTTCTTCTGTTCTTTTTTATGTAATATGTATTTTTAGGTGACTTACCCTTAACACTATGTATAACTGAAGACATGAGGTTGTTCACTTGACCTGTATTTGTAACCGGTCTAGGGAAACCAAAGCGGCATTGGTGTAGTATTTCCCTTTGTTTTTGTATTTGCAACAACAATATTTAACACATTTGTGTCTTTGAAATTGAAAAAAAAATGTGCATGAAGATCACTATTTGTGGTTTCTGATGGAATTTCAAGTGACATATTTTTCAATAAACTGTAAAACAGTGGCATCACTGTCTTGACCAAATTTGGGAGCATCTTTAATCAATAAAAGCATGTGGATATGTGGTACTCCTCTGGCTTGGTATTCTTTTCTCCAAAAGAAGTGTTGCACTTCTCCAAGGGGAGGAACAGTTTTACTACAAATAAAGTGTAGCATAGCAATGAAGTGATGGTGAAAATATCTTGAAACATTAACAGGATCCAGAGAACAATGTTCTCCAGGTTTTAGTATATCTATGTTCGTTTTGTTTTTCTTTGATATGCGTAGGAAATCATGTAAATCTTCCCATGCATATTCTGCACAACTTAATGTAACAAACCAAGTGGGTGGGCCGGTTTCTGATCATACAACGTACATCTCCATGACGTCGAAACCAGTACTCTTTATTACCACACATATTTGCTAATAGATTTGTAATATTTGATTGTAAAACCTCATCTTTTTGTTGCACTTTTTGTAATAATTGTGTAGCTGACATATTCTGAAAATGGGATCCTGATTTTAATGTGTGTGCAACTCCGTAACATAAAGTTGCTAGTTCACTTTCAAAGAGTAGGTGGAATATGCATTCCACATTTTGGCTAAATCTGGGATCTTCAGAATACATCCATAATACGCGGTATTCTGATGCTGATATTTGATTAGGTCTATCATCGTGCCTTCCTCCTTTGCCAGTAGGAAAGAGTAGAGGAAAAGCACGTGCTTCTATACTTTTTTCCCATATGCTGATTGGTGATCGTTTTGTTTGACGCATTTGGTATGTTTCTAGTGCATCTTCTATGGTGTCATTAGAGTGCAATGGATGAATTGCATAATGCTCTAAAGTATTTCATATTGTAGCAGGATCTAGGAGCTCAAATTGACCATCTTCTTGTGTCTCTTGAATTATTTCAGTTGTATCCTTCAAGTTTTCTTCAATATTAATTTTGTTGTAGTATTCATTATTTTCTTTAAGATATTGCAATGCTTGTCTAACTTTATGTAAATCTACCAGCTGTTGCCATATTTTTTTGTCTTTTGTAGGTACTCCATTTACTAAGATAATTAAAGATTGCTGCATGGGATGTTGCACTCCTAGAGTGTGCACATTTTCTTTTAGATCTAATGGTAAATACACTACTTTTCCACGAATACCTTTCACTAATTCAGAGGGAGGTAATTTTGCTGTTTTTGGTTGAAGGCGTATTATTGCTTGAAATGGGTGTACTGTTTGAATTATGATCCTCTCATATAAATTAAGTTGTTGTAGGGGTTTTGGTAGTGGATATAATTCCAAATTATTTGTGATAGCACGTGAAGGAGTTTGGTTGTTGTCAAGTTTTGTAGTGCACTAACTGCAAAGTATTAAGGGGTCAGTTATTTCGAATTTGTTTTCTGGTATGAGGTAGAGAGCTAATTCAAACCATTTAGAATCTTCATTGTCTTCTATTTTGTATGATAGGTCTACAGTTTTTGTGTTACTTTTATAAAAAGTTCTGCGGCAACATACACACACATGATTTGGTACATCAGCTGATGTACTTTTAAATTTGAGTATTTCTTTTTTGTATGTGTGTAGTAAAAGGTTGCCATGCGTAGAATTGTTGCTAATTTGGTTTAAAGTTATTTCATTTTGTAAGTGGCTTTCACTTCCAAAATATTTTTTCTGGATATAGTCGATTTCTTCAAGTAGGTCTTTTGCTGTACCATGTAGAAGAATGTTATTTAAATTGGCTAGTGCTAAAGCAGGACTTTTAGAATAGTACTGTTTATAGACTAAATTTCTTATAGTTGAATGATGTGTTGATATCCTTTTGATATCATGGAAGGTGGTTTTGCAAATAGGTCCTGTAATGCAGGCCAATGAATGTCCTTGTAGTCCTGTGTACTTGCGCACTGGACAGGTATCCATATTTTGCAGTAGTTTAATTTTGATTTTGTCTTTGCCTTTCACATATTGATTGAGGAATTGGCGTAAAGACTTGATATTTGTTTTGGGAATGGTACACATTGACGTGCATGGCCATTTGTACACTAGAAGTTCTGATTCAGTTGAATGGAGCAGTATTTCTAAGTTTTCAGGGCATATTTTTGTAAGCAGTACTTCTTGTTCCATTATGGTATTATTAACTTTTTCATAACCTCAACCACAGCTATGTCTGGCAATTGTACCAAAGTATGGTTCTGTGCTTGTAGTGTGACTCCATTCACCTCCGCAGATATTTAAAAAGTTCTTTCTGTTGACATTTCGTTTATTGAGAAGTCTTTTTTGTAATTTAGTCATTAGTTTTGTTAGTAGTTTCATTTTGTTTAACACTAAAATAAATAACTTTCTTTTGAGAATAATTGCACTGTCTATAAACGCTTCTAAGATTAATTTCCTACAATAGGTTTTAAGGGTTGAACCTGGTTTATCTCCTGTTTTATTAGATTTTGAAGGACTCTGTGACGGAACATTTTGGCTAAAATACTTTTCTTGGTATGCTTACTTTGCACTATATCAAGATTTATAGAAGCAGTTTTATCTGTAGTGATAGCTGATTTTTTGTTAATTGTTTTCTGGTTTGTTTTACATTTTGATAGAGGAGGCAAAGTTTCTGTACTTGAAACTTCTTTTGTTTCACTAAATGACTGTATTAGCTGCTTTGTTTCAACTTTTTTTTTACAAATTCTGCTAGAGATGGATGCTTATGTTGGACACTTTTATTTTCATTTGCTCTGCTTCTGCGTTGCTTTCTACGGACTTGATTTTTGGTAGGCATTCTTTAGGGTCTGTTGAAAACAATAAAGAAGGTATGGGTTGGGGTGTTCTGCAATGTATGTGTGCTGTGTGCATGAGTGCTTGAGTAAGATGATAAAGATGTATGTAATGGTGTGTGATTGTGCATTGGGCAACTACAACTAGTAGGGATGGGTATTCTTGAAATAATGTGTTACTAAACTGGGGTTCACATGACAGAAAAAAGTAAGCTAGTGGTGTGGAGAAGTACAAATAGTAAATCTAAAATAGTTGTTTTCTTCTATAACATCAAAATTCTAGCAGCTGAGTTGGGTAATTTGTGTGTCGAAAAATAGGAATTCGTTGGCCATTCTGGCTGTAAATTGCTGTTTAAGAAATGGGGATTTTTGGACAGAATGGTGCACGATCTCTATTTTTAGGCACAGAAATAGCATGAATTAACCTTACAGTGTGTTTAAGTAATAATACAAATATTATGCTTTTGTGCAACTTACTTTTCTTCTAAAATGAGCAGGTTACTTCCTAGTTCTTCAGATTCGGCTGCTTCTTTTCAGTAGAATGGTCTTCACTGCAATTGTAAAAGAAACAAATTAATATTTGTTTTGTATATAGCACTGTTTTTAATTTAGACATTGATTTTTTTAATTGACATCCTCAGTGCCTTCCTCAAAACCATTCAAACTATCTTATTCACATAAGATAAGTCGCACAAGATGAATACATATCATATGTTCTTAATGAATAAACTGTATTGCAATGACTAACTGTAGCACAAAAATTTCTTTACTATGCCTTGTGAAATTCATAATGTACCAGTGAATACCACTATTCCTGTAACTAAGCTCTTTCAAGTAATAGTGCCTCAATTTCATGGGCTGCTTGCGCTATATAAATAGAAGTAAGTAAATAAATAAATAAATGCATTTTTATGTTATTGTACAAGTATTGTTGTTTGAGATTTGAACATAGTGTGTGCATGCAATTTTGTTTGATTATATGCAGTCTATATATTATATTTAAAAAATGTTACTTCAACATGATTTGAATGTGTGTGTAAAAAGAAATTAAATAGTAGAAAGGTTTGTAAGTGACAGTTGATTTTAGGAGATGGAAAAAAAGACAGTAAGTTCATTTTACAGATTATACAAGGTAAAAGTCAGTTAATCTGTTTATATGAAACTAGAAGAATTGTACATGTACTTTACAGAAAATGTGCATACCTGTAGTTTGTGTTCATGCATATGGATATGCATGGAGCTGCAAGTAGAAATCTTAGAGACTTGTACAGTATTTCTTGTAGAAGGTGCTTTCCAATGAAATGACACTTGTACTCAAGAGAGATTCACAGTACATTTGCATTGCTGATCTATGATGATGCAGTTAGATGTCGAGGTCTTCTATGTGATTGGTAGATGGTCATGTGACTTCTTAGCTACATCCAATGAGGAAATGGCACAGAGAGTGAAGTGGAAATGGTAGAAGGGCTGTCCATGGTACGATATGTCTGCTGACATGGCGGTAGTTTGCGGACATCGGGTGTTACATCTGGGGATTTTTGGATTGGGAAGCCATGCAAATTAGAATGAGCATAGAAAGGGATTGGTCAGGAAAGTTTAGTGGGTGTGTTGTGCCAGTAGAGAGTTTCTCAGATACTCTTTTTGCTGAGAGAAGAACAGGTAGCTGTGTGTTTCAGAAAACAGATTGTTTGGATTTTGGGAGATTCGTGGATACATTGGTTGAAGGTGCATGCAGAAAGCTGTGGAGTAGCTGTAGATCTTGGATTTCGACATGTGGAAATACACTGGCCTGGAGTACGTGGAATGAAGTGGTTGGACTTGCTACCTCTCTGTGCTACTTTGGAGACAGAGCAACACCTAGATATAATTATAATTCATTGTGGAGGGAACGGTTTAGGGCATGTGTCTGGAATTTCTTTGCAATTTGCAATGAAAGAAAGACTTGGGAAGGTCATGGACATGTTTCCAAATTCTCAAGTAATTTTTTCATGGATTGCGCTGTGCAGTGACAAATGTGGCTTTGTTCTTCTTCATTTGGTCCACAAATGGAGAAAGCAACGCGCAATGTCAATAAGGCTGTTTGTGCCTTTCTGAGAGATTTTGGCATGTCCTCTTTTCACAATGAAAATATTATGTTTCGTAGTACATACATTTTTTGCAGAGATGGAGTCCATCTAATGTATGCTGGCAATCAGATTTTTCGGAGAAATATACAAAATGCATTGCAACCTTTTTTTAGAATTACAGCATCCATTTTGTAGTAGGTGTTGAGTATTTATAATTTTTCAAACACAAACATCAAAAGAAAGGCTCTTTTCAGAGCCACCACTTCCTCCCAGAGAAAATTGCAATGGTTATGATAGGGTAGCACCCCAAAATTTTAGATGTCCGCGGGCATCTAAAAAATACAAAGGGCCCTGCTTCGTTTATTTTCACTTCTATTTTTTAACTGTGAAAGGCGGCTATGAAAAGAGCCTTATTTTTTTGATTTTTGTTGTTTTATATATTTGTTTTATACAAGACACACTAGGAGAGGAGGGGAAAGGAGGGTAAAGGGGGGACACCAACCACGGGGATGAGAAAGGGAGTGCTGAGAGAGGAAGATGTAGAGTGGGTTTTATTTGGGTAGTGAGCAGATCTTCTCGTGCTCTGAGACAATAGTCTCAAAAGCACTGTGAAGTCACTCCCCCCTGCAGAGTACTGCATCGCAGTACATACACACAACTGTGACTCTCGAAAGGTAAGGGTCATCAGCATTGTGTATGGCCTGTGAGGCAGCTTGAGGAATACGCTGTCCCACAGGAGTGTTCCTTGTGGTGACAGGATCAGAAACAGAGGATGAAGTAAAGGAAGTCAACCTGCTACGCTCCTCGCAAGGTACAACCCTGCGAAAGGCCCCAGTGTGAAATGACCTTAGGTGTTGCTTCATGGTAGTGGTCCCAAAACTTTAAGAACCAAGCCTCCCACAACTGAGTACCATTTGGACTTGTTGCAGGTGACTTGGTTCGCACGAGCCTTAGGACCATTCCCACGAATGGTAAATAACCACCACACCCAAGACTCACGCCGAGTGCGGGTAGTAGGGAGTTCAACTACCTCATCCTCGTCATCCTCTTTTTCCTTTTCTTCAGGCCCTTGGGGAGGTGGTGGTGGTGGAGTGGGTGGGTGTGGTGCTGAGGCAGATGCAGCACCAGGTGGCAACAGTGCAGCCATGGACAGATTCAAAATGGAAATCTGCAGGTGGCTGTAAAATTCGCTGTGCTCTGAAGAATAGCCAGAAACACAATGAGAATAAGCTCTAGGGGCGTGGTCTTTTATAGGGGTGCTTGTATGTGGTTCGCGGACATGCGCGCTGTCCGCGGACAGATCGAACACAAAAAAAAGGTTCAAAAAGTTTTAAAAAGTACATAGAAACTCAGGATTAGTATGTGGGACTTGTGCTATGGTGAGTTTTTATTGAAAAATATTGTGGATTACTTGAAAATGTACTTTTAAATTGTTCAGGGACATGAACAGTGTCCGTATTCAGAACACACGATCAGCGTGGGCGCGGTCACATGATCGCTTCACGAACATGGCCACGAAGGGAAGGGCTGTCTGCAGGACACCAAAGGCACGGACATTGGTTTGTGCATGCGTGTTGATGTTCTACGGACACTGTTCGGGTCCTGAAGTAATTAAAAGTATGTCACACGTCAAACGAACAGTTGCGGACCAGCGTTTGTTCTTAGAACAGTTTCAACTTGCTTGCAAACAATACGGACAGACATAGCGTTCTCAGGACACCTCCATTTAGTGTATTTACGCACATTTGAGGACACCACATGTGTTCTTAGAACAGTTTCAACTTGGTTGCGAACAATACGGACGGGCATAGCGTCCTCAGGACACCCATATTTTGTTTATTTACGAACATTTCAGGACACCGCGTTTGTTCTTAGAACAGTTTCAACTTGCATGCAAATATTACGGAGAGGTATAGTGTTCTAAGGACACCCCTATTTTGTTTATTTACGAACATTATAGGGCACATGATGTGTTCTTAGAACAGTTTCAATCTGCCTACAAACAAAACGGACAGGCATACCGTTCTCAGGACACCCCTATTTTGTTTATTTACGAACATTTCAGGACACCGCGTGTGTTCTTAGAACAGTTTCAACTTGCATGAAAACATTGCAGAGAGTTTTAGTGTTCTATGGACACCCCTATGTCGTTTATTTACGAACATTATAGGGCACATGATGTGTTCTGAGAATAGTTTCAACCTGTCTACAAACAAAACGGACAGTCATACAGTTCTCAAGACACCCCCATTTTGTTTATTTACGAACATTTGAGGACACCGTGAGTGTTCTTAGAACAGTTTCAACTTGCTAGCGAACAGTACGGACAGGTATAGTGTTCTTCAGGACACCTCCATTTTCGTTTCTTCACGGACATTCCAGACACCCGCGCTGTCCGCGGACACCTAAATTGCTTTAAAAAAAAACATGAAATAATTAGAACACATTATAAACATTTAACTTTATTTAACATGTATGATTAATTTATGACAGAGAAGGTGAGGTAGAAACTGAAACAAAAATAGGAGAATTAGAGGTTTCAACAGGATTTGTATGAGGTGAAGAAGGGATGGAAGTCTCATCAAAATGTTTTGGTTCATGGAGAGGGTTTGGGGATAATTAACTGTGATATGGTGAGGGGGGACAGGTACATGTGGGACAACGGTATGTGGTCTTTTGTTTAAAATTATCTTCTACAAAGTTTTTTAAATTATTAAAATTAGCCAACAGTAGATCAATTTTTTCTTATATGCTGTGAAGAGTCTTATCCATAACATCTTTTTCTGTAGTACTTTCTATTTTGGTATGCTCTGTACAAAAATATATATATATGTTAAATTTATATAAAATAATAATAATTAAATGGTATATATTGTAAAGTGTCTACAATTAGATTCACTATCTTCTGACATTTCCTCATGTGGGAAACGTTCCTCTAGCCACTCCAGAGTACTAGACATTTCTGTGAGAAAAAAAACATAATATCATTTTTTTAAATCTAATACAGAAAGTGTATAAATATATGAGTAAAATGCAGTACACTTACTATTTCAGGTAAGTTATGTTGTAAGTGGTCTGTAGATCTGCTGTTGTTCTTGGTTGTGGATTGTCTGTGAGGTAATTATGTTGGAAGCCTATCTTTCTTCTTTCGGTATATTCCATTTTAGAACATATTATATTTAAATGAATGGTTAGTGCGTTACATATATGGGTTACACTTCTTATGTATTACTACATATAATGTGTATGTGTGCTGTTTGTGAATTTGTAAAATGTTAATATGTTATGATATAACAATTAAATATACCCCCCCAGAGTTTTTGGGTAGTGGTGCTGTTGTCCGAACATGCCGCGGACATTAAAAGAGTTTGCGGACATTAAACTCAGTAGAGGGGGTTCAGTATGTTCAATTTGATATGCACACAAAGTCAGAGTTATTATTATTAAATTGTGCTACTAAAAACCTATGAAATTCAGTGAAAAAACTTTGTTAAAGGGACGTTATGGTTAAACATTTTATTTTATTTGTAGACCTATCCTTCAAGTAGGTTCTTACAGTAATTCCCTTAGAGTCCAGTCACATCATATGAAACATATGCATAGGGGAAGACACAAGCTTGAAAGACAGCAATCCTTTCTGTGCATAAAGATAATCAATAGAGTTATCAGCACTTTCTGATAGTTCTGTTGTTTTTTTATGGCTGTACTTTCCCTGTATGCTCATATTTTATACATTGTACTCACACTACTTTCCTTAGGGTCCAATCACATCATGTGATACATATACATAGTGTAAATAGCAGCTTTGAAACAGAGCAATCATTTATTTGCATGATAATAATCAGTTAGGTTATGAATTGTTTCTGCTACTACTTCTGCTTTTCTGCTAACTTCACTTTCCCTGTGTATACCCATATTTGTATGTGCTCTTGTCTCTTTGTGTTTTGCCTGTAGTAATGCAATTATGTAATACATGGGTTTTATTAGCTACTTATTACGTATTTCACAGTACACAAAAATCTATTAATAAAACAATTATCATTTCATTATTCAACATATCAACATTATGAATATTATACCTTCATCTTGTACGCTGCACGCAATGCTATGTCTCTGCATGAGTAGCTTAGTATACTAGATAGAACCCCATAATAGAATGCTATTTATATCAATGCATCGTTCAATGCACTAATTAGGGTATGATATTTATTGCAATGATCCTTGACACTTATTTCTCAACATTATAATAAGAATCCCTTGTACACATATTTTATGAAAAGTAAATACACAGGTGATGTCATCAGTGATGTCATCAATGACATTTGTGATGTCATCTTTGATGTCCTGGGTGTTAGTCTTAGCAGTGCATGGTGGTGGCGCGAGTTATGGTTGCTTAGCTTACCATAACTGGTGAATTTCAGGGTTTTTTTTGTTTTACTTGGAACCATAACGTCCCTTTAACAAAGTTTTTTCACTGAATTTCATAGGTTTTTAGTAGCGCAACTTAATCATAACGTCCCTTTAACAAAGTTTCTTCACTGAATATTTATATATGTATATATATATATATATATATATATTACAATATTACATGGCCTGCGGTAGCGGCCATGTAGTTATGGTTAAGTTGCTCATCTCATAGGAAGAGCACTTTTTGGGCGGCTTATAATTTCGCTCCCGGGGATGATTCCTCACCAAACTTTGCAAAAATAAGTATATGGCTTACCCTGAATTTTTTTGCAAAGTTTGGGTTTGGTGAGGTTTGTTCAAGGGGGGGGGGCAAAGTTATAGGAGGGGTCCCAAAATGTATTTTTTTCCCATAGACATAATGGGAAAAAACTTTGCTCACGCCTACAGACCAAACCGCTAGATGGATTTTCACCAAATTTGCAGCAGGAGCAACGGCTTGGTTCTGAACGCGTTCTTTTGTCAATTTGGTGTAAATCCGTCCAGTAGTTCTTTTTTTAAACGACCAAAACATAAGGAAAACTTTAGTGATATCTATGTCTGCTCCGCGGACACATTTCCCTGTTCGCTCCGCGGACAGGACACCGATTGGTTAATCGGCTTGCATCATGTCTGCGGACACTCGACGTGTCCTCTGATTGGCTGGGATGAGGCGTGAGGTGCATCAAATTGTTTCGATGCGCCCGCCATCTTGGATTCATGGACATCGACCGATGTCCGCAGACATCACGGTAAAAACAGATTAAAAAACACAACATTGCACTTGCCAAATTTATCAAATAATCTCTGGGGAGGTGAGGGGTGATCAGGATGGGATGGAATATGGTTGCAAGAAGCAAAAAAACTGGTGTTTTTTGCCATGAAAGTCCACAAATATTTTGGATGTTCGCAAACAGTCCTGAGAAGTTCGGGGACACTTTAGATGTTTGGGGGCAGTTTTTGGATGGCATATAACTTTGGCACCACTCAATGAAACCGCATGAAATTTTGCAGTTATATTCCCATAGTGGGATTTTGTCAAGAGGGGGGAAAATTAGAGGGGGGTCTCAAAATATTGTAAAGGCTTATAAATGTGGTGCCATTTGACAAATCTACATAAAGGTTTGCAAAAAGATTATAGATCTAGATATACATGTTTTCATAAAGTCTGAATGGATTTTGTTTTTTTACAAATGTCTAGGTACAAAAAATAGTGATTTACCTTTGGTGACTGAGGTGTAGCCTGTGGCCATGGTCAGTGGCTAAATTGTCCGGGTCATGGAATAAGGTCATGATTTGGAAAATCAGGCTACTGGCCATGACCACGAGGGACAACACATGGGGTTAAAGTGGCCATGTCCACCTGGGACTGGCTTTGTGGTAAAGTTATTCGAAATTGGGATCGGTTTGAAAGGGAAGAAAAATGTACTTGTGGTAATATGGTCATAGGGTTCTCTTTTCGCCTTCTGCAAGCTGCCAAGGAAAGCGAAGAGGGACCCTTTACGGAACCCCGTCTTCCCTTTCCATGGTGGCCATCTTGGAAAAGGATTTTCCTTCCTTCAAATTGGAGGTGTAGGAAGAAAAATCCTTTTTTTAGCACCCCGCTTTCCCACTTTGGGAACCTAGGGTGCGAATGGCCTTCATCCCCCAATGCAGGGGCTGGAATGGGGGGATAATGGTCCAGAGACCTCATTATCCACCCTCGCTTTGCTTGGGCTGATAACTTGGGCTGCCAGGTCGGTATCCACCATTCCATCCCTGCAACAGGGGATAAACGCCACAATATCACCATTAGCAGAACAAAAAATGCAAATGGCAATGTTGGAAAATCTTATTGAGTCTATGTACTTTACTGAGAAATATAAAGTAGATGGAGTATATAAGTTTGTTTTTTTTACTTCTATTTTTTAACTGTGAAAGGTGGTTCCTAAAGAAACATTTCTTTTATTGTTTTTGGATGCATTATTTTTTTTTTGGCAGGAGAGCTTAGAATGAAAGGTAGGGAGGGAAATGAGGGAAGATGCACCGAACACTAATATGGAGGGGCAGGTGGACAGGGGAAAATTTTGCGCGTGTTTTATTTCTAAGGTAGGGGCAGTGTTTCTGATGATCCTTGATTACAGCAGTGGTGGTGTCTGTTGGGGAGGCGGGATGGCATTATCTGATTACATTTTAAGATAAATAGCAGTTTTGCTAAAAGTATTTACTGTGTGCTAGATTGTTAATGGATGAGAATGAATAGGTGTTGGAGCTGTGCAAGGGAAATTTTGAAGTGGAAAGTTCCTAGATCAGTAGAAAATGCAGTTCCGAACTGTCCGCGAAGCACGGATCTTATCGTGAAGTGTGGACAGGTTCTCGGACACGTCATCTTGCTGCACGCCAGCATATGGTGATGTGGCACTGTACGGAAGGTCCGCAATGAAGTCAGATGTTTGTACACATGAAATTAAATGAAAAAACTTTGTTAAGGGGACGTTATATAAAAACCTATGAAATTCAATGAAAAAACTTTGTTAAGGGGACATTATGGTTAAGTTGCACTAATAAAAACCTATACAATTCAGTGAAAAAACTTTGTTAAAGGGACATTATGGTTAAGTTGCACTACTAAAAACCTATCAACTTCAGTGAAAAAACTTTGTTAAAGGGACTTATGGTTACAAGTGAAACCGAAAACTCCCTGAAATTCGCCAGTTATGATAAGCTAAACAAGCATAACTTGCGCCACCACCGTGCACTGCTAAGAATAGCACCCATGACATCAAAGATGACATCACAAATATGATTGATGACATCACTGATGACATCACATGTCTAGCTCCTTCTTTTTTTCTTCACTGACATATCTAGGCCAGGTGAGTTTATTCACTGACAGTCAAAAACTTAAAATTCAAAAGGTATTACATTTGTAGACGTTGATATTCTCACATGTTCTTACAGTACTTTCCTTAGAATTCAGTCGCATCTTATGATGCACATACATAGGGGAAGAAGCAGGCCTGAAACACAGCAATCTTTTCTATGTGTAAGGATAATCATGTTGTTTATACACAGTGGCTCATGATACTGCCTCTTGTTTACTTACTTTACTCTCCCTGTATGAGTCCCATATTTGTATACATTGTGGTCTCGTAATGTTTTGTGTTTAGTAGTACAGGTATGCAGTAAGTGATGCATTATTACCTACTTATTATATGTTTCACAGTATGCAAAAGTGTGATACAGAAGCATTCACCATTTTACTCTCCAACATGGGACAATTAGAAATATTACATCACTATGGTGTATGCTGCAGCCAATGCCTATGTTTCTGTATGAGTAAGTTCCTGTTCTAGAAACAACACTGCAATAGAATGTTCTTTGGAGCAATACATTGCATAATCAAGTGTGTAGTTCATCACACATCTCCAGATGACCCTGACACTTTTTTGCCGACATTGCATTTACAACCCCTTGTATGGACTTCCTATGAAAATTAGATGCACATGTGATGTCATCAGTGATGTAATCAATCACATTTGTGATGTCATCTTTGATGTCATGGGTGTTATTCTTAGCAGTGCACGGTGGTGGTGCGAGTTATGGTTGCTTAGCTTACCATAACTTGTGAATTTCAGGGGGTTTTTCGGTTTTACTTGTAACCATAACGTCCCTTTAACAAAGTTTGTTCACTGAATTTAGATATATATTTATATCTTAGTTTCCATTCAGTTTTTCATCCTTCCTTTTTATTTTTCAGCTGGTGTGTCTGCTCACCTTTCATTTGGCTCCTCAACCAGTCAGCCAATGCGAGGGGGGTCCTCAACCATGGCAAGGGGGGGGACAAAGTAGGAAAATGGATGCAGGCTCACGTTGAACTTAACCAAGATACCTCAGAAACATGCCAAGGCTGTAGAATCAGGAGACGTGGAAAACAATCTCTGTGTGCAAGTCGACGATGAGTCAAGATTGGCCGAGACTTAAGGATGCTATTTCTAAAGGATAAGCACAGAGCACAAAGGTAGTATGTGGATACGCTCTGAATGAGGGACATTCTTCGTAGATAGAAGAAGAAGGAAACATCTTTGAGAGCCAAACTTCTGCCCAATGAAAAGTATACACATTGCATATGAAATAGAGTGAGAGAGTGTCTAGAGGTCAAGAGGAGCAACAATACCCTGCATAATTAAATCAAATAGCAATAAATAGAAGGTTAAAATGGACACATTCATGGTCTCTTCACTCATGACTCAGAAGTCAAAAACAAACTTTATTCATTAGAGCCTTAAGCTAAGATAGTGGTGTTCTCACACTCCCTTGAATGTTCCAGGACAGTGAACAGGCAACAAGGTGATCTACAAACAGAAGATTTTGGTTTATGGCCTGCCGATGAGAGATGATGGACTAATTGGGAAAAAGGAAGTGGCCTGATGGGATTCAAACACCTACGTTTTGTTTCACATACATACTGTTAAGGAGCCAAATGTCCAAGGTTGGGATAGTATGCCAACCAATTTGTGGGGTTAAGGGACATCCTAACATGCAATTTCCCATAGACCTATCCACTGTTGTTTTGTCTGTTATAATTAGTACTATTTGTATTTAGAGGTAGTTCAAGGTGTGCCCTACAAATAAGGTGTAACTTTCGATGTACAAATCCGTATATGTTCTATAAGTAGATATGTTCCCTTAACCAATTCTTTCCCCTCATAGGTTTTCTATTTTGCCACATAGAATGACGACATAGATGACACATATTGGGGTATAAGACATTTATGTAATCAAGCTGCAATGCAAGCGTACATGCATCAATCCTATGTCTGAGAGCTCTCCCTACTTTATTAAATGAAAATAAAGTAGTACTTTTCCATATTCTTTGGTCTGTCTGATTATTTGGTTTGGGATAATTATTGTAATTCCATCTAGCACAAATAGACGCTTCAAGGTGCAAGAGCATATTTGGTAGAGGTGCACATGGTTGCAGTCTAGTCGACCTAGGCCAGATCCAGACCACTGGATGCTTGACTATGCCCACCATTATCCAGAAGACCACAGAGCTTCCTCTGGAGCTTGATGCAGAGAGTCACGTGTAAGAACATTTGGTGGGCAGGTCCACCTTTGATGAAATTCCTGTCCGGTCCCCTCAGGTGCTCTGTGGATGGAAGGTGAACTGGTCAGTTGAAGGAGAGTCAATGCCAGAGGATGTAAGTAGAACAACACAAGTCTGAAAGATAGAGGGAATGATTGTGTTGTAAATAATAAGTGTAAAAAGTAACAGGGCTTTTTGGGGAGATTATAAAGAGAAATAGATACCTTGATTCCTGGTTCCAAGGGGACAGAAGGGTACCACTAAAGTAAAGGGTGTGTAGGATTCCTGAGGCAAGGCCCGGAGAAGAGTGCATATCAAACTCCAAAATGGAGTGAAACAGAGAAGGGATACATTTAGTAAGATATTAATGGAAGGCATACGCAGTAACATATAAAAAGTGCATGTGTGTGAAGTTATGCAACTGACAATATAAATCTTTTGATGTGTCTAGACTAAGGAATATAAAACGATAGTAACAAATTAAAGATATTGATGAACATTTGGACCATGAGATTGATGTCAATCAGGAAGGGAAAAATCAAAGGAAAGTGATATATAAATAAATAAAGCTGATACTCTTAAAATAGGTATAATAAAAGAACCATATAATACAATTTGATAGAAAGTGTAAACGAAGGAGGAAACAGAACATCATTGCATAGATTTGTAAAATAAAAAAGTGAGCAGTTAAAATATATCCTGAATGGGATTATGTACAGTGATTGTTGGTGCCTATGCAAATTGACTGGTGTGGTATATTTGATAAAATAAAGAATCGAATAAAACAATGGGTAAGTATTGGCCATCAAAACTGATCCATCATCATGGGGGATACACCTCTTTTACATTTATGTAGGACATTGCCGAGATTCACAGTTGAGATAATGAAATATAATTCAGAATGGGTTTGAGGCACGACTAATACGATACGAATGACATAGCCTCAGGAGGGTTCACTGTCAAAAGATGTATTGCAGCATATGATGACATATTTGCATGCCACATAGAAGGGAAAAGCTTCAGAAAAGCCTGGCCATTTTAGAGCTTTGGAAAATGTACCAGAGTGAGAAAGCGAAAACAGCCTATAGGGAGTGGATGCTCAATCAGCATAAAGGGGAGGATAAAATGCCTTTGGCTCCCTTTCCCCTCCTGCAGAGAAGGGTGTAGACACAGAGGAAAATAAATTTTACCCTTTGAAGGAATTAAAATCAGCAGCAGGAAATGTTAATCCAATGTATGGGCCCCCCTCACTTTTAGAGGCAAGGATAATGAGGAAGAGTGCAAGAGCAGAAAACGCTAAGATATATCAGCATGCAATGAAAGTAAACAGCATGATGAGAGAAAGGACAAACAAAGCAGACACATGAAGATAGAGGAAGAAGCAGAGAAACAGAAACAAAGGACAAAACTCAGAGAATAACAATAGCGCAGAATGCATGGATGGGAGGACACATATTGCTAAAACTAGACGTTATGGGCATTAATGGGTTTCAAGAAAGATAGGAGAGAGAAGAGCGGGAAAAGGAAGAAGAAAGAGCATACAAAGAAGAGAGGGATAAATAATGCAAGTGAAGGGAAGAACAAAGAAGATAGGAGGCAAGGAAAGAAGGAGAGCGATTAGAAGAGAAGAAATGAGAAGAGATAGAAGCCCAAAGAATGAATGTATATAGGTTTCAACAAAGGCAAGAGGAAGATGATTTGCGAGAGACGAGATGAAGAGAAGAAGAAATGAACAAGAGTAGGTGATTAAAAGATGATGAAATAGAATATTTATGCCATATGAGTATGGTGCTGATTGAAGCACAAGAACGACTGGAGGAAGACAGAGGGTTACAACAGCCATGTAGAGAGCTACAAGGAGTTCCAAGATCAGAATGGGCTAGTGGGAAGGATACAGAAGACATAGAGCAGAGACTTTGAAATTTATACAAGCAGATGAGGGATAAGGATGGGTATAAAACCCAAAGGAACGCAGCGGGATCGCTATGAAGGAGAAATGAAGGTAGGTTAGATGACGCCATAACAGACGAGTACGGAACATTGTCTTTTAACAGATTAGATCTCAATGATGTGGAGAAGGACAGTAGTCACACAAGCTGGGGCATAATAATGTCAGATGAAGAAAGAGAGGAGAATGAGAGAGCACAAAGAGAAAGCGCCTGCAGGTTTTTGAAGGAATCAAGTATAGAGAAAGGGGTACAATGGTCAGATTTAGAGGACGCTAAAAAAAAGACACCAGAACCAACACCCTATAATGAGTGACTACAAGCACGATAGCATAGTGGGGGTATATCCCCGCCATATGTAAGCATGTTAAGATTATTACCAGGAAGGAAATAAATGGTTGAGGCTAGCTCTGCCTTGCATACAAAAAGTATAGATAAATATAATTATCGACTGGGATTTTCACAATTCCCATTATTGGAGAAGGGGAAGGGCAACCACAATATATTCCATGGCTACAGATGGATAAAGACAATTAAAAGTGTAAATTGTCAAGTTTAACTTCTGGTGCAGGAAAATGGATTCATGAGTTAAAAAGGATGACATCAGAAATGGTGTTAGCTATAGATGATGTAAAAGGACTGCTAGCAGAAATCCTAGGGCAGAGAGCTGATGATATTTGGAAGCAAGCAGGATACAGAGGTTTGACTGCACAAAACATGACACATGATGGAGCTCCATTTAATAATTTCAGAGCTGACGTGTGGCGAGTGCTCAGAGTACAATACCCCGATACATCAGAAATGGGTGTGATAATGACTAGGAATATGGGAGAGGATGAATATCCTGTTGCTTATATTCAAGATATTCAGGATAAATGGCGGCAGGCCACTTGTGAACCATGGGATAAAACGGTAGCATTATTTTATCATTTATCTGTGTCAGGGACTGCCTGAGCCAGTGCAACAGCAATTGAAAAAACAGGTGGGAATTGAAGCGAAGACATGGCCAGATATACAATTGACAATCAGGCATCACTGCCGATCAATGCAGAATAAGAATAAGAAGAAAGCTGAGAACAGAAAGCAGAAGGAAGTAAAGTTAGTACAGAAGAAGTTATTCAAAATTGCAATTGATGGAGCAGTATTGACAAATAATAAAGGAGGAGTGATACAGGAGATACAGTCAGGGCAGCACAATTATGCAGGATATCCCACTGACCAGAGTGGGTAAAATATTTGGCTAAGAGGAAGAGGGAATGGGCCTAGTGGAGGAGGTTGAGGTGGATTTCAAAAATTTAATGGAAGAGGAGGATTTCATGGTGGACAGCCACAACAATGTTGGAATTGTGAAAGAATGGGACACGTAGCTAGGACATGCAGAAGCAGAGGCGTCATGCAACACAATTGCCAAGCTCCAAGAGTGGGATGGGTTATGCTCCACAATATAATACAGAATCACAGGAATATTATGCCCAACATCACACGTATGCTCAGACATTTTTGCCACAATCCAAACAAATGCAGTAAGCACCCCAGCAAATGCAATCGCTACAAGGGCAAAAACAGCAGGTACCCATGCAAACACAATAGGCACAACCTCAGCAAGCACAGACAAATCATGCTATGGTACCACAATGCAACATGGCTGTATGAGCCCAGCAGGTATCCACAACTAAATTGGGGACTGTGACTGTGATAGGAGCAATTAATTTCACAGGTACGAGACTGAATTTATATGAACAATAACAGCACACAAATTGCTTTGATGTGTTCAGTACTATCAGTGGCACCTGACCCCCAAGAGTAAGGAAGGGTCAAGGTGATGATAGGAGGCAAGACATTTTTATTTCTAGTAGATGCTGGAGCCACTCGTTCTTGTGACCACGAGGAAAAATACCCAATGTCAGGTACTGCCATGAATGCTTAAGGATTCTCTGGGGCAATGGTTTTAGATACTTCTACAGATGAGTTACTTATCTCTATAGTTGGACATGATAGGTCAATGCCATTGCAGATGCCAGCCATTATATTGGGACGTGATTTCATGACAAAACTTAACATCATGTGCCTCATTACGAGTATGGAGGTAAGGGAAAAACAATGCTGGTAAAGGATTACTGGCACCGTTTACCGCTCTGGTCCATTATGACCCACCAACCCGCTATTAGCGGTACCGTAAATAGCAGTGCCTCTAATAGCCCCATGGGCGCGGGCACACAACCTCAAATGCCGGCAATAGTGGCATGGCGTAAACAGGAGCTGAACACAAGTAATGCGGACATGCTAATAATGGCCTACAGAAGACAGAAACGTACCTTACCGGCATGGAGCAAATACCGGCATCGCAGACCACCCGTAAACGGCAATGTGCAATATTCCCTACTGCCACAGGTGCACACAATCATCACAGGTGGAGACAGTATAGACTGGGCCAGCACAAAAGGAGCACACCCCACCCTTTCCCACACCCAGTCATACACAAAAATGATTCCAATACTATTAGCAATGCTGGGGCTGGAGGACATGATTGCAGTGGAACTCCAGCAAAAACAACAACAACAACAGGCACAGGAGGAGAAGGAGGGTGAGGCAGGCCCAGCATGCCCCACCAGTGCAGCCAGTGGTACCACGCAGGCAGCTCCAATCTCTCGCATCAGAGCATTCAACCTAACCCCTGAGCAGATCCACACCCCGGGACACCATCACCACCATTGTAGACATGATACACAACGACATTGTCAGCCTCATTGAAATACGCACCGCCATCCCCCCTCTACTGAAGGTAGTATCGGTGCTCCACTTCCTGGCCACAGGCAGCTACCAGCACACAGTGGGGCACATGCATGTCATATCACAACCATTATTCTCACGTATGCTGAACCAAGTGCTCGATGCCCTCCTGAAGCACACAGGCGACCACATTTTCCTATCACGGACAGCCCAGGAGATCTCCAACACGAAAGTTGGTTTCCATTCACTGGCCGGCATCACTGGTTGCATTGGCACCATCGACTGCACCCATGTTGAATTGGTGGTCCCACATGCTATGGAGGCAGTGCACCGCAACCGTAAGTTATACCACTCCATCAACGTGCAAATGGTATGTGAGGTATGTGAGATCATCACACATTGTTGTGCCCGATTTCCCGGATCAACCCATGATTCAATGGTTATGCGGAACTCCACGATACCACACTACATGGAGCGACACGCAGGGCACAGATCCTGGCTACTCGGTGAGTTGCAAGTCAGGCTCGTGGCATCGCGATGTGGGTAGGTGATTGGGGGTGAGGTGCATACTTCACCTGGCTGAGATAGGGGGGAGAGATGCATACTTCACCTGGCTGAGATGGGGGAGAGATGCATACTTCACCTGGCTGAGATGGGTGGGGGGGGAGATGCATACTTCACCTGGCTAAGATGGGGGGAGAGATACATACTTCACCTGGCTGACATGGGGGGTGGGGAGAGATGCATACTTCACCTGGCTGAGAGTACCTGAGAGGATGGACCATGCTCATACCCCAAAGCAGGCCAGACTGGACCTGACACCTGACCCCAAAATGCAAGACGTAAGCTGCCCTACCATGAAAAGGATACAGTGCCACAACCATTCCATAGCCATCAACATGTACACTGTACATAATCAGACCGTAGCCCCTGCAACACAATGCAGTGACAAGCAATTAGTATGGCCAATGCACAGCACCAGATACCACCATCAAAAAAGACAGGTCTCCATTACTGCGTACAAAGGAGTCACATGAGGGAAAAATACATGAACACACCCCTACACCAACACAGAGGTCCACCAAAACAGCATGTCAACATCTGTTGTGCAGAATGAGATCATCATGAATCTGCCATCAACGGTGACAGGATGAAAGCATAGAAACGACTACACATCACCCAGATCATGGGAACAACTGGCATGGACTACCACAGTGCATGGGAACAACCGGCGTGGACTACCACAGTGCATGATTGGCACTCACAAGGAATAGGACCCCCCTGTGCCCACTAGATGATGCCACGCACACCTGTTGATCAGATGAATTCACACATTGCAGTTACATCATGAGGCTCTATTCATGCATGGATATGTGGGTGCAAACAGGAAATAAACGCGTGCTATGCTGTCATTGATACAGGTCCCATATGATGTGATCACTTACACATAACCATTGTTGCACACATGCAGGTGATGCAGGCTATCACTTGAAGAGGTGGCTCCTTACCCCAGTCTGGAACCCCCAGAACAGGCACGAAGAGGACTACAATCGACTACAATCGTGCACATACACGTACCCGTGTGGTGATTGAGCAGACATTTGGCCTTTTCTAGGCACGGTTTTGCTGCCTCAGCTGGTCTGGTGGGGCACTCCTGTACGGGCATGAGAAGGGGGCAAGATCGTCATGGCATGTGTCATGCTACACAATATGTGCATCAGACGGAATGTGCCTCTGCCCCCTGACGCTGAACTGCAACCACCTGATGATGAGGTGAAGAGGGTGGAGATGGGGCTGCACTTCAGGGAGGCAGCGATGCACAGGAGGGACGTGCCATGCGTCAGACTTTGATAAACCAATGTTTCTAGAACACATGGATGTGGAGTGCGACATGGAGGTGGGACTCAGGGCACTGGGTGTGTCAGGGACATGGACACTGTAGACTGTTCACCAATAAAGCACATGTACACAATAAGCAATGTCCGCTCATGTGAATTCTGATTTCACAACAGGTGTATTGAAGAAATATAACATATTAAGTGCACAAGCCCTCCACCCCACACACCCTCTCCTCCCTCCAACTCCCCCCTCAACTTCCCTACACACCCTCTCCCTCCTCCCCCTCCCTCCTCAACTTCCCCACACATGGTGTGCACTTACATGCACCATTTGTCTTCAGGGGTTCGGAATGGCAGGCTGCGCCTACAACCCTTTTCCACTGGCAGCATTGGGTGGACCCCTGTCTGACCAGCGCAAATGCTGCCCAGACCTACGCAGGGGGCTGGTCTGTCTGGAGCTGGCATTTGAGGAGGTCCCTGGTTGTTCAACCACCTGTGTGGGATGCAGGGCCTCCAATGCTGCCACCATTTGGGTGAAGACCTGCCTCACAGCTGCCAATTTGCTACATATTTCTTTGGCAGTGGACTCAATGGCAGATTTGAGGGATGCTGCGCATTCCCTGATTTCCTCCCTTGCCTGGCCACATTCGGTGATGTGCTGGGTCACCAGCCCTGTCAGCTCCTACTGGCGCTGTTGTATTGCCCTGATCCCCTCCTGCCTGTCCCAGACACTGGCAGATGTTGATGGTGCATGCGGAATGGTTGGGGCCTCATGCATGCTCCCCGTGGGGCCGAAGCACCCTGGCCATGACTCCACCACAGACAGCTCATGGCTGATTGCATACTGATTGCTGAGTGGGGAGAGTTGGGTTGACTCCTGAGGGCCTGTAGCAGTAGTTGATCCGGGTGTCGGAGTGTGTTGTTCATCATCTGACACAGCTGCTGTGGCAGCTGTCTCCCCGACAGTACTGCTTGCAGTGGATACCGTGCCTTCAGCCACTGGCTCCCGTGTGGATGTGGCTGGTGTGGGTGCTGTGGTGATGTCCCTAATGCACATTTCTTCCCCCGGATGTTGAGGGACGGTTTGCTCCCTCCATGTCCCTGGACTTCTTGGCTGGTGTCGCAGCATCCTCCCTGGGGTCCTGATCTTCACTCTCAGATTGTGTGCCTGTGGGGGACCAAGAAAGGGAGAGCATTAGTGATGGGTCTAAATGCATCAGGCATGCATTGGGGTAGCTGCATTTCTATGGAATGGCAGGTAATTGGCGTTGGGGTAGTGACATATGGGTTGCTTGCCTTTTGGGTGGGTCATGCAGGGATGCGTCTGGGATGAAACATGTATGGGGTGCATCATGCATGTGGACAAGATGGTGCTGTGCACTGCCTGTAGGCAGTCTTGCGAACATGTGTCTGATGGACCCTGCTTTGCATCATTTCAGGGGGACATCATCGTTTTATTCTTTACAGTGGTTCATTTGGGACACCTACCTGCATCAGCCAATGACGGTGCTCCACGCTCCATATCCCCCACTCCCTCGATTGTCGATTGCCTCCATCCCGATGGTGCTCGCACAGGTCTCCTCCCAGCGAGTCATCTTTATGGGGGAGGCAGGATCACCACCTGTTGCCATCCCCTGATTATGGTTAGCAGAGATGATGTTACGGACGCGTAAGCGCAGGTCGTCCCAGCGCTTCCAGACATCTTTCACTGTGCACGGGGTGGTGCCAACGGGACTCACTTTCCACACCACCCCCGCCCATATCTCTTTTTTCCGCATCAGTGCAGGTTGCCGCATGTCATTGGAGAAGACAACATCCCCATTTTCTGCCAAGGTATCTGCCAACATGTTGATCTCTTCTTCTGAGAAGCGCTCCTTGCGCAAGCACGCAGCACCTTTTTTTAGTGCCTTGGCCATTGTAATATGCTGCAAGTATATGTTGGAACAGGTGTGGTGGTGATATGGGTCCTGGTTACAGAGGATGGCAATGGATTCTGTTTTTAAAGATGGCCGCCATGCTCTTTCCCGTTCCTGTGCGGTGACGCTACTTCCGGTTCTGCTTATTTGAGGTGACTGCTAGTAGCCCGCGTACTCGTAATCGCCCTCTAAGAGCGGGCTTGGAGCAACAAGGACACGGTATTTATTCCATGCCGGTAAGGGCAGTTACTTACCTCCAAACTCGTAAAAGGAGTGCTTTTAGATTCAGAATTTTTTTTTGGTATGGCGTGACTATCTTATTATCATGGTTACCCAGTCTGGTAGGTAACATATTGCAAATACCTGGTGAATTTTTGTTCAGGCCATGAATCCCCAAGGAATATTAGGAAGGACAGATAATTCCCTTAGATGCAGCAGGGGTCAGAGAAGAAAGGGTGATGCTTCATGGTACAGATGATGAAGGAAGGGGATGGAGGACAGTGATAGTGCTGAGTGAAGGATATAGGTTGACAGATTTGACAGACAAAGAACTGTTTAGCGATTACTACTCTGATAATGAACTGGTGTTTATTTATAAGTATCACTTATTGGATTAAAGTAAAGAATATAGAAATACCATAGAGAACAGCGTTGGTAAAAAGACAACCGACTTTCTTTCAGGAAAACTTAGAGAAAGTGCCAGAAATGTTATGGACTACAAGCCCATAAAATGTGGGATTATTAAAAGGGATAGGCACAATTAAAATTAAATGAAAACCAGGAGCTCTTTCATCATGAGCAAAGCAATAACCCATGTCCAGAGAGGTGAATGAAGTTATATGTGAAACCATTTCCGCTATAATGAAGCAAGGCATATTGGTGCCATCAGATTCAACATATAACACAGCTGTGTACCCTGTGAGGAAATCAAAGGGGGATCATGGAGATTTATTTAGGACCTTCGCCTTCTAAACAATATAGTTGAAGCTGAGTTTCCTTTTTTTCCAAATCCTGCAACAATACTGTGTAACATTCCATCCATGGCCAAATATTTGACAGTTGTAGATCTGAAGAATGCATTCCTTACAATTCCCCTTCATGAATAGCCACAAGATTTGACTTCCTTTTCATATAGAAATATCTGCCTGAAACATACTTGTTTTCCCAAGGGGTACTTTGAATCCCCTTCAATCTTTAACAGGGTCCTCCAGATGGACCTGGGTAATGTCCAGCTCAAAAGTGTAATAATTCAGTATGTGGATAACATTTTGCTGTGTAGTGAGAATGAAGAAAGATTTAGAGAAGACTCAGTTATACTCATGATGATACTTTGAGAGAAAGGATATAAGGTAGACAAAGAGAAATTACAATATTGTCAAGAGAAAGTCCTGTACATAGGACAGTTGATCTCTCCTGAAGGGGGAAAAGTGACACCTGAAAGAGCAGATGCTATCATGAAAACCATAGCACCTAAAACAGTGAGGGATATGCAACAGTTTCTAGGCTAATGCAATTATTTCAGGGCCTGGGTTTTCAATTACAGTACGTATATTCAACTACTTTTAAAGGGACTCAAAAAGCACAGGTAGATACGAGCAAAAAAACATGGACAGATGAGATGACTGAAATGTCTGAAGAATTAAAAAAAGGCAATCAGACTACAATGAAGAATTGTATTTGTTCTCTCATTCAAATGGAGAATTCATTACAGCAGTTCTTACGCAGAAGATGAGATTAGGACATTAACTATTGACATACTACAATGGGATTTTAGATCCGATAATGAAGGACACTACCTCTGTGAGCAATTTTTAAATTTGAAATTGAAAAAGCTTAAAGAATAACGATTGGGGTGCCCAATAACATTATTTGTAGAGCATGCACTGTTTGCAATTTTAGAGAAGCCCGAAATTACATTGACTACACAAAGAGGATTGGGGTATGAGGTGATTATTTCCAACCCTGCAATCAACATTGTTAGCTGTAAAACAGTACATTTAGCAACATTTATGGCAGAACCAGTAGGAGAGGATGATTATGCACATGATTGCACAACGTACACTGACTGTTACAAAGATTTTCCCCATGATAGAGAAAACACCCGCGGGAGGGGGGACATTGTTTTTATTGATGGTTCATCAAAAATTAACCAAGCAATTGGGGAAAGGCATACTGGAGCAGCAGTAGTGAAGCTGAATAGAGAAGGTCAATTTGAGGTAGTAACAAGCATGAGGTTGTCTTTGAATTATTCAGCACGGGCTGAAGAATTAGTGGCACTTATCGAAGTGCTGCAGAGATGGGAAGATGAGGAAGTGACGATGTACTCTGACTGCGCCATTGTGACGTCAACCGTGCATGCAGGTTTGTCATGCTGGAAAAGGTGGGGCTTCCTCTGCGCAGACAGCACTCCGGTGCAACAAGCAGCCCTATTGTATAGGCTTATAGAATAATTGAGTCACCCATTGACCCTAGCAGTCGTAAAATGCTCAGCGCATTCAATAAAGCCGCAGACATATAGGCCAAAAAAGCAGCCTACTATCCGCCTGCATCTAGTTTGGAAACAGAAGATGTTAAACAAATGGCAGGATGATGCATGTTAGCAAAGGAGGGCTGTTACAAGAAGCACAGGATTTATGGAGAAAGAGGGATGTTCTATATCCCCCACTGAGGCAATTTGGAGGCAGGATAGCACTGGAAAACTAGTTATGCCTCTAGCATTATTGAGAGGAGCGGTGGAGCAGATTCACTACCCAGCGCGCAACTCAAAGAGTCTAGCTGCAGCAATTGTACAAGAAAGGTTATCACCCAATATAATGGAACATGTAGCAGAGTTCATTGGGAATTGTATAGTGTGCCAGAAAAGTACCGCATGGCATACTTTGTGAACAGTGAGAGGAGTAATCCCTAGACCTAATGGCCCATTTCAGCATCTACATATAAATTATGTAGATATGCTACAGATATACAAAGGCTGCAGATATATGCTGGTCATAGTATGTCCTTTTTCTAGCTGGATAGTGACAGATCCATGTACACACTCTGATGCCCCATGTGCTTCCAAGTTCCTTGTGCGCGAGGTGTTCCCCAGGTGGGGGGTGTGCAAAGCTGTGCAGTCTGACAATGGACCGCAATTTGTAAATGAATTATTTGAACAGATAGTTCTCCTATTACATGTAAAACATACATTTTCTTCTGCTTATCACTCACAGGCAAACAGTGTCTGTGAGAGATTAAATGGAATATTAAAATTGGGCATAGCATCAGCCAATGACGGTGCTCCACGCTCCATATCCCCCACTCCCTCGATTGTCGATTGCCTCCATCCCGATGGTGCTCGCACAGGTCTCCTCCCAGCGAGTCATCTTTATGGGGGAGGCAGGACCACCACCTGTTGCCATCCCCTGATTATGGTTAGCAGAGATGATGTTACGGACGCGTAAGCGCAGGTCGTCCCAGCGCTTCCAGACATCTTTCACTGTGCACGGGGTGGTGCCAACGGGACTCACTTTCCACACCACCCCCGCCCATATCTCTTTTTTCCGCATCAGTGCAGGTTGCCGCATGTCATTGGGGAAGACAACATCCCCATTTTCTGCCAAGGTATCTGCCAACATGTTTATCTCTTCTTCTGAGAAGCGCTCCTTGCGCAAGCACGCAGCACTTTTTTTTAGTGCCTTGGGCATTGTAATATGCTGCAAGTATATGTTGGAACAGGTGTGGTGGTGATATGGGTCCTGGTTACAGAGGATGGCAATGGATTCTGTTTTTAAAGATGGCCGCCATGCTCTTTCCCGTTCCTGTGCGGTGACGCTACTTCCGGTTCTGCTTATTTGAGGTGACTGCTAGTAGCCCGCGTACTCGTAATCGCCCTCTAAGAGCGGGCTTGGAGCAACAAGGACACGGTATTTATTCCATGCCGGTAAGGGCAGTTACTTACCTCCAAACTCGTAAAAGGAGTGCTTTTAGATTCAGAATTTTTTTTTGGTATGGCGTGACTATCTTATTATCATGGTTACCCAGTCTGGTAGGTAACATATTGCAAATACCTGGTGAATTTCTGTTCAGGCCATGAATCCCCAAGGAATATTAGGAAGGACAGATAATTCCCTTAGATGCAGCAGGGGTCAGAGAAGAAAGGGTGATGCTTCATGGTACAGATGATGAAGGAAGGGGATGGAGGACAGTGATAGTGCTGAGTGAAGGATATAGGTTGACAGATTTGACAGACAAAGAACTGTTTAGCGATTACTACTCTGATAATGAACTGGTGTTTATTTATAAGTATCACTTATTGGATTAAAGTAAAGAATATAGAAATACCATAGAGAACAGCGTTGGTAAAAAGACAACCGACTTTCTTTCAGGAAAACTTAGAGAAAGTGCCAGAAATGTTATGGACTACAAGCCCATAAAATGTGGGATTATTAAAAGGGATAGGCACAATTAAAATTAAATGAAAACCAGGATCTCTTTCATCATGAGCAAAGCAATAACCCATGTCCAGAGAGGTGAATGAAGTTATATGTGAAACCATTTCCGCTATAATGAAGCAAGGCATATTGGTGCCATCAGATTCAACATATAACACAGCTGTGTACCCTGTGAGGAAATCAAAGGGGGATCATGGAGATTTATTTAGGACCTTCGCCTTCTAAACAATATAGTTGAAGCTGAGTTTCCTTTTTTTCCAAATCCTGCAACAATACTGTGTAACATTCCATCCATGGCCAAATATTTGACAGTTTTCGATCTGAAGAATGCATTCCTTACAATTCCCCTTCATGAATAGCCACAAGATTTGACTTCCTTTTCATATAGAAATATCTGCCTGAAACATACTTGTTTTCCCCAGGGGTACTTTGAATCCCCTTCAATCTTTAACAGGGTCCTCCAGATGGACCTGGGTAATGTCCAGCTCAAAAGTGTAATAATTCAGTATGTGGATAACATTTTGCTGTGTAGTGAGAATGAAGAAAGATTTAGAGAAGACTCAGTTATACTCATGATGATACTTTGAGAGAAAGGATATAAGGTAGACAAAGAGAAATTACAATATTGTCAAGAGAAAGTCCTGTACATAGGACAGTTGATCTCTCCTGAAGGGGGAAAAGTGACACCTGAAAGAGCAGATGCTATCATGAAAACCATAGCACCTAAAACAGTGAGGGATATGCAACAGTTTCTAGGCTAATGCAATTATTTCAGGGCCTGGGTTTTCAATTACAGTACGTATATTCAACTACTTTTAAAGGGACTCAAAAAGCACACGTAGATACGAGCAAAAAAACATGGACAGATGAGATGACTGAAATGTCTGAAGAATTAAAAAAAGGCAATCAGACTACAATGAAGAATTGTATTTGTTCTCTCATTCAAATGGAGAATTCATTACAGCAGTTCTTACGCAGAAGATGAGATTAGGACATTAACTATTGACATACTACAATGGGATTTTAGATCCGATAATGAAGGACACTACCTCCGTGAGCAATTTTTAAATTTGAAATTGAAAAAGCTTAAAGAATAACGATTGGGGTGCCCAATAACATTATTTGTAGAGCATGCACTGTTTGCAATTTTAGAGAAGCCCGAAATTACATTGACTACACAAAGAGGATTGGGGTCTGAGGTGTTTACTTCCAACCCTGCAATCAAAATTGTTAGCTGTAAAACGGTACATTTAGCAACATTTATGGCAGAACCAGTAGGAGAGGATGATTATGCACCAGATTGCACAACGTACACTGACTGTTACAAAGATTTTCCCCATGATAGAGAAAACACCCGCGGGAGGGGGGACATTGTTTTTATTGATGGTTCATCAAAAATTAACCAAGCAATTGGGGAAAGGCATACTGGAGCAGCAGTAGTGAAGCTGAATAGAGAAGGCCAATTTGAGGTAGTAACAAGCATGAGGTTGTCTTTGAATTATTCAGCACGAGCTGAAGAATTAGTGGCACTTATCGAAGTGCTTCAGAGATGGGAAGATGAGGAAGTGACGATGTACTCTGACTGCGCCATTGTGACGTCAACCGTGCATGCAGGTTTGTCATGCTGGAAAAGGTGGGGCTTCCTCTGCGCAGACAGCACTCCGGTGCAACAAGCAGCCCTATTGTATAGGCTTATAGAAGCATTGAGTCACCCATTGACCCTAGCAGTCGTAAAATGCTCAGCACATTCAATAAAGCCGCAGACATATAGGCCAAAAAAGCAGCCTACTATCCGCCTGCATCTAGTTTGGAAACAGAAGATGTTAAACAAATGACAGGATGATGCATGTTAGCAAAGGAGGGCTGTTACAAGAAGCGCAGGATTTATGGAGAAAGAGGGATGTTCTATATCCCCCACTGAGGCAATTTGGAGGCAGGATAGCACTGGAAAACTAGTTATGCCTCTAGCATTATTGAGAGGAGCGGTGGAGCAGATTCACTACCCAGCGCGCAACTCAAGAGAGTCTAGCTGCAGCAATTGTAGAAGAAAGGTTATCACCCAATATAATGGAACATGTAGCAGAGTTCATTGGGAATTGTATAGTGTGCCAGAAAAGTACCGCATGGCATACTTTGTGAACAGTGAGAGGAGTAATCCCTAGACCTAATGGCCCATTTCAGCATCTACATATAAATTATGTAGATATGCTACAGATATACAAAGGCTACAGATATATGCTGGTCATAGTATGTCCTTTTTCTAGCTGGATAGTGACAGATCCATGTACACACTCTGATGCCCCATGTGCTTCCAAGTTCCTTGTGCGCGAGGTGTTCCCCAGGTGGGGGGTGTGCAAAGCTGTGCAGTCTGACAATGGACCGCAATTTGTAAATGAATTATTTAAACAGATAGTTCTCCTATTACATGTAAAACATACATTTTCTTCTGCTTATCACTCACAGGCAAACAGTGTCTGTGAGAGATTAAATGGAATATTAAAATTGGGCATAGCCAAGTTGAAATCCACTTTGAAAAAGGGATGGCTACATTGCCTGCCCCTTGCCTTAAATGCCTTGAGAAATCAACCTGGTTCAGAACCCCATGTAACTCCTCATGAGTTGGTGACTGAATGCTGCATGAGAACGCCACTTTCTCCTCCAAATCGTGTGAGTACTGGTGCCCACAGTATATCAAAGCCATTAGACGATGAGATACACGATTAACTAACAACAATGATTGCAAGCATTTCTTGTCTCAGCAGATCAAGAACAGAAGGGAGGGGTCAAACAGATTTGAGAAAGACAATCAATCTCGTGAAACAGAAGATTTGCTGAAACCTCCAAGGTTGTATCCAGGCAACCAGGTGCTAGTGTTCAAATGTATATACACCTCCAGTATGCCCCGCTTTGAGGGGCCATATGAGGTAGACATTGCTAGTCACACTGCTGTCAAACTGAAGGGATGCAGAGCGTGGCTAGATCTACACAATGTCAAACCCTATGCAGGTGAAACATCGACCCACCCTGAATATATCCAAACTGAAGATAGAAAAGTAGTTCTGTGTGTGCTGACCCTTCCAAAGGAAGCAAGGGAAGACATTCTAAACATGCAGATTTGCCTGATGGCTAGAAAAGAGAATAAGGAAAATAAAGTGCACACAAGTACCATAGTATCCAGTCCAGAGTATCTCCAAAATCAACTAAAGACCAGTGTTTCTCAACATTTGACAAGAAGAAAATAGACTTGCAGCTTGCTACCTGGGAACTCTTTTTAGACAGACTTCAAGAAACAATGTGAGAAGAGTCTGGTATTTGAAGAGGAAGGAAGAGTATCGACTGATGTTTATGATACCTACTATAGCAATACTGTATACACTCTTGTCTGTTGCTTTTTCCACATATTGCAGTCATATCCAGCTCTGAAAGAAAGGGGAATACATATTATCACGCATCCGGAAGACCCAAAGAATAACTGTATTGTTTGAAGAGTGATAAACACAAAAAAAGTCAGAGAGTAAGGGAGCCAAGTTCAGCGACATAAGGGTGAATGGCCTCAAGGAAGACATGAAGAAGATCTCAATGTGCTCCTGGAAGACCCGAGGCTTTGGGCGCCTAACCACTGAATTGGACGTCAACTTGGGAGCATTCGATATCGTATGCCTCCAAGAGACTTGGTTAACTCTCAAACCGTGCCTTGACGGGTACGATTTGGAAATCTCAAATGCAATAAAGGGGCCAACGGGCAGGCCCTTATCTGGGATTCTAATTGCAATAAGATCAGGTTAGCTTTCGATTCCATCCTTCATTCATCTGAACTAATTCAAGCAGTCATGGTTGTGTGGAATAGGCATGATAATTTTGAAGAGCAGAAGAACGCAGAGAAGATTCTCCTGATCAACACTTACTGGAACCCAGTAAGAACTACTGATGACGAATATATAAATGCTATGGAGGAAATCCTAGAAGAGTCAATGGAAGCCCACAAAATCGATTATACAATAATCACAGGTGATTTTAATTTTTTGTGTTTAAGTGACGTGGTAAACGAGGTTCAACACTCGTCCTGGGTTCCATCACACGAAAGAGCCAAGAAATGGAATCTTTTGGTGGAGGCATATGATTTTCATAACCTCCACAAAATAAAAAAAAATTAACAGCATGTGTCCCAACATGGGAAAGAAATGGAACAGGATTTACGTTAGACCACACGTGCATCTCAAGAAATCTCCTGACCCTAATAGAAAATTTGAGGTGGTGAGGACAATGAATATTGATCATAACTTGTTAACAACACAGTGGAAAGCCACAAGACCACACAAGATGTGTATGTCAACAGATGTGAAGGTCTGTAATAGGAACACTCGCCTTAAATTAAATGATAAAGCGATTGTCTCCTTGACCACTGCTTATTGCCAAGCAAAGAAAAAGAGCTCTAAAAGAGGCAAAGAAGTCCTTGATTACCAACCTTTCCTGAAAGTATACAAAGCAAGCAAAAAATAGGGCAGTGGCACCCAAAAACCAAAACTACACATCTACAACAAATTGCTAATTATCAAGAAGAGATCAGTAAGACAAATCAAACGGTTGGCAAATAAAACAAGAAACCCAGCACTAATAATCAAAGCCAAGGAGGAAGAAAAAAACTATAAATCTTGGATACGGCATCAAAGATTTAAACTATACTAAGCAGATTTGGAAGATATGCTATGTACCTTAAGTGGCAAGAACTCAAGAGACTTTTGGACACTTATAAAACTAGGCTCAAAGGAAACAGCAGACCTGGATAATAACGTGGCAGAACATGTGTGGGTATCCCATTTTTCGGAACTATAAAAGACCCTTGCAATCAAGAGCTACCTTGCTCCTCTCGCTTATAAAGCAATCTGGAAAATTCCCAGCATGTGAAGACGATTGAAGAAAAGATCAGAAAACTGAACAGTTTGCGAGCATCAGGACCGTATGGGATAACCAATCACAACTTGAAACTGCACCTGATAGCATGGGCTCCCTTCATATGTGCCATATTCCAAGTTTGTGTAGACTGCAGGGCAATTCCCCATACATGGAAAAATGCCAACGTTGTACCAATCTTTAAAAATGGAGACAAAAATTATCTGCAGCAATAACGCCCAATCGCTCTACTAAACACTATTGGCAAAATATTTGGATCTCTTGCTCTGGAAAGTTTCCAAAAGTGGACAATTGCAACAGATAGCTATGACCTAATTTTCATGGACCCGGTGCAAGCCTTCGATATGGTCAACAGAGACATAATGTGGCAAAAATTGGCTCATAGAAAGTGCCCAGGATCAATCTTAGACCCAATCCAGGCATTGTACTCACAAACATCAATGAGAGTCAGATTGGATAAAGCAGGACTTCTGTCAAGTAAGATCACAACAGCATGTGGGGTCACACAGGGTTGCCCCCCCCCCCCCTAGCTCCTGCCTTATACAACTCTTATACAACTCTTACATCGCTGACTTCATGGTCTCACAACAACAAAACAGAGCTTTTCCGCCTTCATTGAGGCAAAGCTTCATGAGAATCTGGTTGAACTTGATCAGCACTAATGAGATACTAGCAACAAGACGTCAGGTGAAGTCAAACAAATGTCACTTTTGTCTACAAGAAAATCAAGTAGAGTCAAGAAGACACCTCCTTCTCTCATGCATAGGAGTGAAAAAAGAAAGAAACCTATGGCTAGGCCACTTGTTTAAAGACCCACAAGCCCACGATGAACAAGAGTGGTGGGCCCGCATATAAGCGGGGAAAAGACGTGCTGGGTAACAGCTGTAGTGGCCTTTTTTAGACTGATTGGTCTGGACACACAAACAGAGAAAGGAAGCAAGCAATGAAGAGCCTGTGAAATACAAGAAAGAGTGACAGGAAATACACACTCACGGATGGATATGTGGCCTACAGAATTTACACATGATGGAAGTCACTTCACTCCAATACTTCAAAACTGCAAGACAACTTTGTAAAAATTGTTTTACACAATTAAATCAAATAAAAATAAAAATAAAAATAATCGCAATTATATTGGAGTTTCTGATATAAAAGTGATTAAAAAGAAGATAACACATGTGTATATATTAAATTAAATACGAAATGGAGAGGCTTCAACATTTCAGAGATTCTTTGCCATCCAAAATGTCAGTAGGTTTTCATGCACTATTGATGATGATATCAGTTGGTATTATGATTTGTGTTTTCTCATTATTATGGTAGTTTGAACTGTAGCAGATATGGAGGGTATTAATGAAACATCTATTATTTTCCCTGCTAAAGGTACAGACACTGGGCCTCATTACATGGTAGGCGGTAAGGGTTTACCGGTACCGGTAAGTGCACCGGTACCGGTAAACCCTTAATGCCTTACTACAAGGTCCCTTTGCGGGACCCGACCTTAACTGCTGGTGTAGATCAGCCGTTAAAGTTGGGACCCGCAAAGGGACCTTGGTGCTAATTACAGTACCGCAATTTGTAGTACTGTAATTAGCCCCTTCCCCATTCCCATTGAGCCCTATAGGGCAAAAATGGGAATGGGGAAGGGCCATGGAGAAAGGGGGAATTACAGCCCCGCCAACCTTGGAATAGGGTGGTAATTCCCCTTTTCTCCATGGTGGTACCGGTATGGAACCAGCGGCAACCATGGTGCTAATAGCACCATGGTTTACCGCATTCCGTGTAATGCGGCCCATTCTGTTTTACAATATACCTAGGACTCTGTTTTGATTTAAAAGGGATGTTGAGTAGGACCATGAAGATATAAGTACATATCTTGATAATTCAGTTTATTTTGGATATAACTTATGGTGTCAGCACATAAAGGATGTGAGAGAGAGAATGTTAAATGAAAGCTGCAATGTCTGTTCCTTAATACTGTATGCCATGAATGCAGCAAGGACATTTATTGCCAGATATTTCTGCACATGATGCAATATGTCTTAGTCATCTAGCAGAGTTTACAACCAGAGAGCAATTTGAAGGAAAATTGGCAACTGTACGATGGCGATCAAGAGGAACCTTTCAGTATGAAGATACTTACGTGAAGACAAAAAGGATGGAAAGAGGGATAGGGTGGATAAGCAAAAAACATATGTATCCATCCCAGATTGAAGAATGGATATATATTGTCGAGATGAAGAGCATGGATTGCTCAGACATGACTGAGAGTTCAGGAGAGCCAGGATGCTGGGAGAGACCTCAGATATTGGTGTATGGGCATGTTGCCATCAGCACTGGATGAGAAGAATGACTATTATTTTGCCCTGCACACCTATTGAAGAGGCAACCAGTAGGCAGAGTGCAAATAGTGAATTACAAATGCCTAGAAACATGGGCCAAGTATTCTAAGTTATTAACATGGTTCGACAACAAAGCAGGACCAGTATCATTAATACCATTGAATAATATAACAAAATGCTTCAAGAATGGAGGCTCAGTTCTGGTTGGAGAAAATAAAGGATGAGGAAATACAACCGAGGTCCCAGGAATTAATGGAGGTACTGTGGATACAGAGGTTACATGCAGTTGCCTACGAACTGTGGAGCAATATGCTCTATTGTAGTGGTACAAGTAGTAGTGGTACGATCTCAATATCGATGAATTTCTGATAATGAATTAACACCACAGAAAGAAGAGGTTGCTTATTCTTCTTCACCTGAAAAGAGAGAACTATTTTGCGTCAAAATCAATAAAGGCCCATGAAGACACTCCAGATCAACATAAACTGTTCAGCTACACTGCAATGATAATGACACCTATATTTGTGCCAGGTCTGCAGACTGCAGTAAACGCCAAGTGACTTCAGACCACCAGATGGGAGTTGTTGCAGACGAATAATGCAACAATAAAAGCATTAAATGCAATCAGAGAAGAATAGAGAGCCATCGGGCTGATGACTCTCCAGAACAAGTATGTCCTGAACTTAGTTACAGCAATGGAAGGAGTCATATGCACCAAGGTTGGGCCTTCTTGCTGTACATTCACACCATCCCATGATGAAAAGGTTAGAACCCCGACAGAAACAATAGCTATGCTGATGGCTCTGCATACCAAGATGGAAGATGAAGCTGATGAGACAGCAAATGACTGGTTTGCATTCCCATTGTCATGGATTCCAACCTGGCTGGCCAATGCTTTCTAAATACTCAGAGCAATACTTGTGTTGGTATTGATAGGATTCTATCTTATAAGGATCATTTTAGGACAGTGCCAGAAGACAGCTGAGAACGCTATTGGTATGAAGATAATAATTCACATCAATGCTGGAACGGGCGAGCAGATGAAAAATGAAGGCAGTACCTCTGAGAATATAAAAAAAGTACCCTTGCACCATTACCCCAAGGATCAGAAAAGATATGTAGGACGTTGGATATTCTGTTCACCTTCTGGAGAGTCCTCCCACATTACCAGGAGTGTGGATGAATACATAAAAAATGCAGGTCATCTGAGGGGGGTGACAAAGATTTGGATCCCAAAAAAGAAGCAGGATGAAGATAGATGCTGATAAAAGATGAAGAGGAGATCAAAACAATGGAAGAAGAGAAATCAGTCAACCATTGGACCATGGGGGGGAATGTAGAGGAGCGGGTAGACGCTATCACACCTGTTCCCACCCCCTCACTGCCGTCATAATGGAACAGTCCGATAAGTGCAACAAATGGTACCCCCTGCATTGTTCCCATACCAAATTGAGTTTATGAAAGATGTTATGCACTCAGACAGCCATATAGAATGTACCCTCACACACTGAAGGTTCCATATAACATTCTTCCATGTCACATGGAAGAATGTTATATGGAAGGATTTCACCTGCCAAGATGTCAGAATGCATCAATGAATATTATGGATTAACGTTAAAGGGAAGTCTGTTGAGGACAAAGTGATGTCATAAAGAACGTATATGAACCTATTCTTAAACAATATGAAAATAGTTAGAAGTAACTATGTAAATAAAGCACTAAGGGTAACATGTACCTAAAGGTAAAGTAATCACCAAAGAATATGAAGTAATTTACGGACCAATAGCTGTAAATATGCAGTAATGCAAGGTAAAAGAAAACGTATAGAAGCTTGCTTTAGAGGAATATATAACATGACAAGGACGGCCATAGTAGGAAAATGGAGGTTGTCTCACGTTGAACTTAACCCAGCTACCTCATAAACAGGCTTAGGCTGTAGTATCAGGAGATGTGGAAAAACAGATCCGTGTGCAAAGCCGGCGATGAGTCAAGGTTGACCCAGATTTAAGGATGCTATTTTTAAAGGATAAGCACAGAGCACAAAGGGAGTACGTGGATAAGCTCTGAATGTGGGAAATTCTTCATAGATGGAAGAATAAGGATACATCTGTGAGATACAGATTGCTTGGCAATTAAAAGTATACAATGTTCATAAGAGATAGAGTGAGCAAGTTGCTAGAGGCCAAGAGGAGTAACCGTACGCTGTATAATTAAATCAAATAGCAGTAAAGAGAAGATTAAAACTGACAAATTTGTGGTCTCTTCACTCATGACTCAGAAGTCTAAAACAAGGGCTATTCAGTAGAGCCTTAAACTAAGATAGTGGGGTGCTCAAACTCCATTGAATGTTCCAGGACAGTGAACAGCAAACAGGATCAACTATGAATGGAAGACTTTGGTTTGTGGCCTACCGATGAGAGATGATGGACTAATTGCGAAAATGGGGAGTAGTCTGATGGGATTCAAAAACCTAAGTATTGTTTCCCCTATATGCTGCTAAGGAGTCAAAAGTCCAAGGTTGGGATAGTACACCAAACAATCAGTGGGGTTAAGGGACAACCTAACATGCACTTTAGCACAGACTAATCAACTGTTGTTTTGTCTGTTATAATTAGTACTAAACGTTATTAGAGGTAGTTCAAGGCAGGTAGTCAATGATGTACTAATCCTTATATGTTCTTTAAGTAGATATGTTCCTTTAACCAGTCCCATCCTTTGATAGGTTTTGTATTTACCATGTAGAATTACATGATAGATGACGCATATTGGGGTTTAAAACCTCTATGTAATCAAGCTGCTATGCAAGTGTGCATGCATCAGTCCGAGGTATGTGAGTTCTCCCTACTTTATCAAATGACAATAAAGTAGCACTTAGCCATATTCTTTGAGTCTGTATGATTATTTTGTTTGAGGTCATTATTGTAATTCCATCTAGCACAAATAGATGATTCAAGGTGCTCGAGCACACAAGCATGTCTCAGTCAACATGTATTTGTTTCCTTTGGAGGAGCGGATCACTGGCCCAATGAAATCGACTTGCAAATCTGACCAAGGCAGTATAATTCCTCTATTTTGTATGGGAGATCTGTGTGTGAGTGAACTGGGTTGGAATTCAGCACACACAAGACACCCCTTTAGATATGTGTCAAGGTCCTGGCCCATGTGTGGCCAGTAGACAACTGTGTGCAAGAATTCTAGTGTCGTGTGAAACCCCCTATGACCAGCAGTGGCCATGTCATGGGCATGGTTCAACATTAGGCTATGGAATGAGGTAAGTACCATCCACTGTTCACAACCAAATTAGGGCTCTCCTTACCAACAAACTGACATGGATGCGGAACATATGGGAAAACTTCACCAACACCCGTAGATCCTCTTTACTGGTATAAAACGACTCTGTTAGAGGAAAGCTAATGGGGTCTTCAATGTGCCTATAACATTTTCCAATGATCGGGTCCTCTTTCAGTGAAGCGATCAAAGCTGCATCAGGGGTATCTTTACTCCACTGGGCAATGGAGAGAACGCTGTTAGCACAACTTTGTGACTTGGTGACAGCAGTAATTTTGATTTCCCCAGCAGGGATTCTGTATCTATAAAACCCTCTGCATAGCTCTGGTCAGTCAAGTCATTCCAAGTCTTATCTGGCTACTATACTTTGGAATTACCTCTTATCTTCTTCCAATAGATGTACATCTCATTGGAATTCACCAGATCATCAATTGACTGGATCAGTTTGGCATGCTTTAAGGATTTATTGTTGGCACAAAGCATGCCTCGATTCTACCAGGTTATCAGGTGTACCACAAACCCAATCCTGATAGACTCCAACTCAGTTATTATGACCAGTTCATTGAGTCTGTGGTGCACTGCAGTGAGGATGGCTTCATGAATGGCCATCAGCTCTGCAACCTTTCTACTTTGGGGTCCTATTTTGTTACCATTAGAGGGTTCTTGAGTATCATTCACGCAGGCATTCCCATTGCCAGCCACCAGTTCTTTTTTCCCATTGTTCTTAACATGGTAGGAACACCCCTCCTCACCAACTGTGGGTATCCCCTGAAATGCGCTTCTTTATAGACCTTGTTTGTGGAAGTTAAGTAAGCCCCCATGTTGTTGTTGGTCATTAGACTTTCGTCGTCAATACAGTTTTCTTGAGGACTATCATGCAAGTACGCCAACCCTTGCTCTTCTTATTTTGGCCATATCTGATCTCTACAGGAAAGCCTCACGTGGACAGACCCCAGGAAGTAATTCTGGAATTACTAACATTTTCCGGCCGGATTCTGTCACTTTGGAGATATTGCAAGTGTTGGTGAGGAGTCTTGACAATGATGTGCTCCCCCTGGATGAATGGGCAGTAATTGTTTAGCACCCACACTATTGCCAGGAGTGCCTTCTCTCTGTCATTTAATTTTTACTCCACATAGGACAAAAGCTTGCTCACGTACGAGATGCCTTTGTTGATTTTGCTGTGCTTTTGCTACAACACCACTGTTTGGCAAGTATCTGAGAACCCGTCTCCATGAAGAACTCCTTGTTCTTTATGGGGTAAGCCAAACAAGGAGTCTCAGAAAGGCTTCTTTTCAGTTGTTTAACTACCTCAGCTTGTTCCAGACCCCACTCCCACTTGAATCCGTTCTTTGATAAATGGACCACGGGTCGAGTGACCTATGCATAGTCTTCAATGAACTTCCAACTATAATTAGTGAGTCCACGAAGGTCTAGAGGAGCAGCTGTGTACATCTGCCAGAGATCCCGCCCCCTACTTCCCCTGCATTGGAGACATGAGACTGTGCCGTGTTTGACACCAGCCATCTTCCCAATACCACAGCAAGTGTTTGGAAGAAGATACCCATTAGGAAAACCTTATCGAATGTACCCCTGAAGTGACGACAACCTGCAGGAGGAACTTCCTGAAGGAATATGAGAAGGAGCTAAGAAGAGGAGCTAGTGATGTCATAAATGGTGTGCACGATATCCCAAGATTCTGGCTGAAGATTATGTATGGATTCTAGATGTCTAATGATGAAGTAAGGATCAAGTGAACTCTCAAATGTCAAATAAGAATATTACACATGCACGAAGAGCTGCAGAAAACATCTGTTCAATAAATGTACAGAAGCTGAAACGCAAGGTAGACTGAGTCATCATAGAAGCTGGCTATGAGTAGTGAATTTAATGCAGGCGAAGCCGCCATTGTACAGAAACTGGACATTGGTCTAATTTATTAAGTAAGCCAGAAAACATGAAGCAGCAATGGAAAACTGAGTTGCAGCAAGAATAATAGGCTCATGGAGCTGAGTCGCAAGGCTGCCTTGCCTAAAGTCAAGAGTTTATAAAGCAAGGTCAGCTATCTCCTCTGAAGAATGACAAGTGTGCAGAGGATGGACCTTCTCACATTAAGGTGCAAGAAAAAACACAAAGGATGCCAAGCTTTAATTCATTTAGAGCATTTAAAAGCTGCAAAATGGACCAAATTGGGGTCTCCTGTCACATGAGCCAAGAATGGAAACAGAGATTGAACTTGGAGTTCCAGACACGATGGCGAGTGCCTTCACTCCTGTGCATTCTCAAAGACAGAAATACTCTGCAAGGCCAAGTACAAACACAGTTTCATTTCAGAAGGCCTGGGTGATGAGAGATGCTGGGCTAATTGGGTGATGAGATAGCTTCATATCTTATCTGCACATGGGTCTCGGCTTACGTGCTGCTAAATGAGCCAAATGTTGCAGACATGGCACAAGCATGCCAACCAATTCTATTAGTCCATATAACAAATGGCCTTATAGTTAGAAGACCAATGAGAAACTGTGTATCTAATATTTCCAAAATGGCATGTTTTTAGAGGTAGGAATAAGTTGGCCACCTGCAAACGGGCAGCCAAAAACAATCCTAGCTCCTATAGAAATGTATACTGAGTTGTTTCACTTAACCAGTCCTGACCCTTGGTAGGTTTTTCACTATTGCCATGTAGTATGACATCACTCTGAGGCATTATTTAGTATAAGGACCATATTTTGTGTGGAGATCACGGAGAGACTGAGCGTACATTGCTTGATGTTTGTTGTAACCTCCCTGTTTTCGATAATGGTTAATAAAAGAGTACTTGGCCATCTTTCTGATTTGGTTTGGTTATTTGGACTCAGAATTACTCTGGTGTAATCCCATCCATTCCATATGCACGTTCCTAAGGGCCATATGCTCAAAGCTTCTTAATTCTCGTAGAGTAGTAGGGTCTTTAAATTTCAATAAGGCTTTCACCTTCTTTGCCTGGGAATTAAAACCCTCAGGGTTGATCTTGTGCCCTAAGAAGTTCACTCGGGTCTTAAACCACTGTGCCTTCTGAAAGGAAAGCTTAGCTCTCGCTTTCTGCAACTCAGTTAGAAAATAGCAGATTTCTGCTACATGTACCTTCACAGTTGAGCTCTTTATCAGAACATCATCTTCATAGGCGAGGTTTCCCTTTTCCCCCAAGTCGGGCATGACCTTATGTAGAAAGATGTTAAAACTCATTGCCAAGTTCATGTATCTCTAGAGGAGCAGTTGGATGCATTATCCCTAACTCCCGCCACTTCACTACTGCCATACTGAAACAGTAGGAGAAGTGCTGCATGTGGGACTCCATGTGTTGTTCCTTTACCGCATTGTGTGTATGAGACACAATATGTACTCAGACAACATTACCAAATGCACCCTGGCACTTAAAGTGTAGACGGATGCCATATCAAAGATGTCAGCACGTACCATTGGACATCATGGAACACTAAGTGAAACCTGATGAGGGAAGAGTGATGTCATAAACAAATATACAAAGCTATACTGAAACAATATGAAAATACTTAAGAGGGATGATGTAAATGAAATGACAAAAGAAACATGTACGAACTGACAAAGTAATCATGAATGCAAAAGAAGACAAAGTAACTTGCTGACCAATAAGTGTAAATACACAATAACACAAGGTAGAAAAGACATATAGAAGATTGCTATAGAGAAATATATAACGTGGCTAGGACTGCCATAATTGTAAAGTGGACGCCGACTCGTGAAAAGATTCAATTCAACTACCACAGAAACAGATCAGCATTGAAACGTTAGGAGACGCTGGAAGAATAGCTTTGTGTTCAAAACAAAGAGGAGTGTATGTTGGCTTGGGATCAAGAATGCTATTTTTAAGGAATAGCTGCAGAGCAGAAAGGGAGGTAGCCAGATCCATGGATATACATATTTCTCTTAGATTAAAGAAGAAGAAAACATTTGCAAGATCCAAGTATTGGACAATTAAAGTGTATAAAGTCTATACAAGGTAGAGTGAGCAAGTCTCTAGAGGGCATGACAAGCAATGACACTCAGTATGATTGAATCAAATAGCAGTAAATAGGTGGTCAAAATGGACAAATTCATGGTCTCTCCACATGAGACTCAGAAGTCAAAAACAAGGGCTATTCATTAAGCCTTGCATGAAGATAATGATGTGTGTACACTCCCTTGAATGTCCCACAACAGAGAGCAGGCTAGAAGGTCGACTACAGATGGGAAACTATGGCTCATGGCTCGATGGATGAGAGATGATGGACTAATTTGGAAAGTGGGGAGTAATCTGATGTGATTCAATCATCTGGGTTTCGGCTTCCTTACATGCTGCTAGTCAAGTAGAAAGTCCAATGTTGGGAGAGAATTCCAACCAATCAGTGGGTCTAAGGGGCAACCTGCGATAGAATGTTGCATGGACCATGGACCAATGGACCAATCACTGCCATTTTGTTTCCTATAATCAGTATTATACATACTTAGAGGTAGTTTGAGGTGTGTTTTACAGGTAAGAGACAGCCAATGGTGTACTAACCCCTATATATTCTATAAGTAGATATGTTCCCCTAACCAATCCCTCTCGCTAATACGTTTGAGTGTTTGCAACATAGGATGGCGTCATAGATGATGGATATTGGGATATAAGACCTCTGTGTAATCAAGTTTGTGCGTGAGTGTGCAGGCATCAGTCTGATGTTTGCCAGTTGACCCTGCTTTATTAAATTGAGAATAAAGTAGTACGTTTCCATATTCCTTGAGTCGGTCCAGTTATTCGGTCAGAGATCTTCATTGGTAATTCAAAATAGCACAAGAGAAGCTTCAAGGTGCTAGAGCACATATCCAAAAGGGGTTTGGTTCCATGTGTACTGCTGCCCCCAAATATAAAGGCACGCTTGTGCTGGTCTTCCCGACTCACAGCACTGTCCAGTAACCATTGGTCAGGTCAATGGTTGTTTACACATTAGACCTTTGGATCTGTAGCAGCCCTTAATCGATGTAGGGAAGTGGCCATCTTGTAATGTGATCTGGTATTTTCAACTCCATCAGGTCTGCACATAGTCTCCATAGGCCGTTCAGTTTGAGTATCCGGGTATACCGGGTTGTTGAAAGTACTGTGGATCAAACAAATTATTCCATTGGATTCTAAGTTCTTAATAATCTCTGTGAGCTACTCCATGGACGTGTGAGGTAACCAGTATTGTTTGACAAATACTGGAGCCATCTCGGGGTCCGTGGGTTTGGTGATTGTATGGATTGATGTGCGTCCAGAGTGATATGAGCCCACTTGGAATTCCAAGAAAACCTGTGCAGCTTTTGTCTTTGCTCTTCAGTCTCACAGGCATCAGCGAGTTTGATCTTTTCTGTGACCATCTGCTCAAAACCTGGTAAGACCTTAGGCTTGGCAATTTCAGCGGTATCTTCCAGTTGAGTTGGGTGGAGAGATCTCTTTTGATGGTGTTGACCTGGAATGGGGATTTGAGGTAGTGGTCCTCGACTCTGAACCCTACCTCCTCCCTCCTAATGTAACTGGGCACCTCTTCCAACCCTTAGGGCAGGAAGAGTACACAATGAAATTCCACCCATGCCTTGTAAAACCTTTTCTGGAGGAATACTGTCGCTGATGTTGAAATTGCTGTTTGGTATTGGTTTTACGATTTCATTATCTAAATCAATAGAATAACGTTGGGCATCAATCACCATTCCAACAAAGGTGTCTGCTCCCAAAGTGATACTTCGACCTTCGCTGTTATCCACCAATATTCGAATGGTGTCATGTTCTAGGTCTACTAGAGGTGTCCAATTTAAATACAAGCCTCCAGCATCCTGAATATTTGACGTCCCAACAATTGTGCTCTATGCTTTTGTTACCATTGGCTATTTTTAGAATACACCTGCTAGTAGGAAATGCTTGGAATTTGTGGTTTCCAGACCTATTTCCCATTTGTCAATGAATTTAAATGTGGGAATGGTCTGATCTTTTTGGGAGTTTCCTGAATAATTCTTTGTTGATGAAGCCCCTTCCATTATTCAGGCATATTCTGGCAAGCACCGGCTCCTGCCCCTCATTTATCTGAATGGGAAAAACAAATGTTATCCCTTTTTCTGAATGTCCGTCAGACTTTGAGCGGGTTCTTCCTTATTTGGGTTCACGGGACTCAAGGTTTCTACTGATTTTGGACTGTTGCAACATTTTAGGGTGCTCCCTTCCAGTGTGGATTGCCACTTAAGACTGGGAAGAAGGTTGATTTTCAAGAATGGAGAAGGGTTCCTATCTCCCGTTTGTTCTCCTACAGAGATTTCGGTGTTGTCTGTGATCTGGTTATTATGGTCCCATTCATGCTTACATAATTGGTATTCATTTTTTAAATTGTACAGGCTGGATAGTCTGGGTCCAGAGGACCTTGTTTGCACAGTCGATCAGAGGTGATAACCTCCTCAGGAGATCATTCCCCAGTAACCAAGGTGTTCTCTCTGGAGTCACAACTATCACAGGATGTTTAACTCATTGTCGCCCAATTTTCTATTTCCAGATTCACAGTCCCGCAGATGGAAATATCAATTCTGTTGAGATTTTGGAACTGTGTGGGAAGTGGTGTGAGGGTAACTTGGTCCACCGCCCTGAGTTTAGTTGGTCAAAGGCCATTTTGGACAGGAGGGTGGCTTTGAATCCAATATCCACCAGAGCTCATCATTCACACTGACCCCGCACCTTGACCGGTGCATAAAGTCTGACTTCTTTTTCTTCCAAGGTGCAAAGAAAGTATGAGTTATTTGACAGCCTGGTGGTCATTTTCTTAATATTTAACTCTGACATCGTGTGATCTTGGGCAATTTTCTGTGTAGAAGTTCTAGAATTTGCAAAGAAAACATTGCAACTCTCAATGGGTGTCGTTGGGGAATCATCCTTTTCCCTGGCTCCTTCGCTGCCCACCTTTACCTGGCAATAGTTCTCAGAACCTATTTGGAGAAAGGACACACCTTCAGTTTCAATTCTGTCTGGCACACATTTTGGGGGTTGAATTTCTAACTCTGTGTTGGTCTCCATACTTACCCGGCCCCATTCAGGGTCTTTTTGGACCCATTTCTCTTTGGGAGGGATCGCCCCATTCATGAGGGATTCTTCTCTTTCAAAGGGAATGATCTGGAACTTCTCCACAAAGTGGATTCTCTTTTGACTTCTCCTAGTTACCCTTTGTTCTTTAGGTTCCAGCTTTCTTGGGGGTAGAATATTCATATTCAGGCACACAGGCTTCTAGAGGATTTACTCCGGTGGTAAAGGAAGCTTCTGCTAGGGCTAGGCATCTCCCCTCACCTGGGCCCAATCCTCAGGAACCTTGGAGTTGTCGACTTTTCATTCAGTCATTTCCCCCCAGGGCATCAGAGCCGGGAGTTGGGGTTTTCTGGGTAGCAGGTTTCGGTTGAGGGTTCCACCGAGCACTCAGCATGCATCCCAGATCATTTGTCAGTTGCTGCACATGTCACTCCAGTTGAGAAATTTTTTTTTTGAGTTCTAGGGTCACTGGTCATACCTCTGATGCTCCCGAAAAGGGTAACTGTCCCTTCTCCCAGAGTATCTCAGGTACTGGAAATGTCCCCCATAATTTTACATTATGGTTCTCCCTTCTCCCGGGTTCAGGGATCTATTGTTCTGGAAGCGGGGAGAGAGAGAGGAGGATTCTGGGAGTTCTGGTTCGGGGGGAATCTGGGGATGGTTCAGGTTGGGCGGTGGAGTAATACTTCTTTCCTGAGCAAAGTTTGGAGGGAAGTTTCCCAGGGCAGTACTTACCTGGTTGGGCCCCCCTGTGTGTCAGGGGAGTACATACATACCCCAGGATTGGCCTATTACCCTTGTATCTCAAGCTTACACAGGTGCAGGGTCAGATGGGTCAGCATTCTGGTACCCTGCCTGACTACCATTTGATTGGGCTGGGTCAGAGGGTCTCCTGTACCTTTCATTCTGATTGTTGACAGTAGGAATATTTTTAGGCACCCCGCCTCCATATCCAATGGAGGGGTAGTTGTCACCTCTGCCCCATTTGCAGCGGCAGGTGTAGTAGAGTATCTAGTGGTTTTGGGGTTGTTTTTGCTCCCACTGCGCATAGATCCTGGTGGCTTGTTCAATCTCCCAAGATAGGGTCCTGTGCTTATAAAAATCCCAAATCAGCTGAGTCCTGATGTATTTGGGGAGAGGATGGAAGCCGGTGGTCACACACTCCTTACTATTAGTGTACATGTGTAGGGAAGTCTGAGCAAATGCTTGTTTTAAATCCTGCACAAACTCCCTAGGTGCCTGGTCTTCCCCACATTGTAAGTCATATGCTACCTTATGGGCCTCTTGTGGATTGCAGTGGGTGGAAAACATGTTTCAAGATGGCCACCTCACAGGTGGACCATTTCTAGTGATCCTGATCCTCCAGCCCACAAAGAAGCTGGAGTATTCAGGGGAGAATGTCCACTTGACAAACTCCATACAATTCACATAATGTTTTATTCCAAATTATGTCTTCATTTGCTCATAAAGCTCGAAGTGCTCCCATATAGAATATTTTGCATTCTTGTGGTAGGGATTCAAAAAGCTATTTATTGCTGTTATCTGTTGAATCAGGTCGATAGCAAACCCCTTCTTCTGTTTGCCAGCCTATCTTTTCCTCTGCACCTGAGTCCACTCACCTTCTGTGTTAGGTCTGCAACTGTTTGCAATCTTAGTGAGATTGGGAATGCCTCCCAGAGTCACAGGGTCTGGACTCCTCTCTCCTATGGCACTGTGAACTCTCACAGTCATTTTCCCTATAGTCCACTTTTTGTATAGGAGTGCACCCATTTGCTTCATCCCCCCTTCCAGGTAGGCCAGGGAAATCCCCCCACGCCCATGAATGTGCAGAGGTTTTCAGAATGTTCTTCCTAGGTCAAAGCTTTGGATCTTCTATTTTTACCACGCGGACAAAGTGGTCCCTCTGTACATTTATTTTCTGACAGTTCAACTCCCGGATTTTCTCATCATTGCGTCTTCATGGTCAGAAGTACTCCCATTGGTATTTTTTTATTTTCCAGGACACACTGGTCTGGCCACCTTCCCTTCTGCTTGGTAAAGATGAATATTCATCAATATCTAAAAAAGGGTTGCCTTTCTGGCTCAGTTGGGCTAGGCCTGGGTGAGTCCAGATGCCTCATGTTTCTCTCTTCATTATAAGTAGTATGTATGAGGTCAGCTTCCTTCGGTACATATAAAGTTGTGGCTAAAAGGCATGATATCCCTGGTAGAGAGGGTATCACCCCTTTATCAGTGGGCGCTTTTCCATACCCTGACTGGTCAAGGTGCCTCAATGCCTGTTTGTATTTTTCAATTTCACTTGTCAAACTCTCACACCTGCTTCTCTCTGTCTTGATTTCATGATGATATTCAGAGACCTGGCTTTTCAACTCTGAGACCAAGGCCTGTGTAGTCTCGAGCAACCTGCTCTGAGCCATGACTCGACATTTCATTTGCTGTAATTCCTCCCGAAATGGTTAATTTTCTTTCTGGGAGTCCTGTATGATGCGTGTACATTTCAGACCATTGTCTTTCAAAAGACTGATCACTTTCTCTAACGTGTCCCTACAATTTGCTGCCTCTGACAGGTCAGCCTCTATTTGCTTCAAATGCACCAAAAGGTTCCTGTCTTCCTCTCTGATTGTGGTCAGCTCCTGAAAGTCTGACGATTCCTTTTTTGCATCATGGTCTTTTACCAGCTCCAAATTCTGTTCTTTCAGAATATTTACATTCTGATGCATTTCATCAAAAGAGTCCATGGGCCTTATTATAATTCTTTGGGTAACAACGGTACCGGTAACCTTGCCGGTACCATTGTTACCGGACCGGCAAACTACGAGTTCTGCCAGTGGGTGCCTTCCCGCCCGCCAGGTCTGATCTGGGGCTCACATGGGAATGGGGAGAATTTTATTCGGGCACTCGCTAATGGGCAATTACCGGATCTGGCGGGGCCATAATAACCCAGTAATTGCCCATTAGCAGGAGCCGGAAAAATGTGCAAGTTTGGAGGCAGCCTGACGGTTTTACCAGCAAGGCTACCACCAAACTTGTAATGAGGCCCAATCTGCTTGATGATAAACTGACTATTTGTCTTCTCTAAATGCTTGATTTGTTGTTTGAGGGCCATAATGTCATCTAACAGCCCTCTATTATAAATAGGCTGATCATTTACCTTATGTTACATTTTTCACACACTCTTTATGTCCATCTTGCAGTACAGAAAAATGCAGTTCACAATCTGCGCTCTCGTGTTGCCGCATTTTTAGCTCATTTCTGAGTTGCTCAAGGAGACTTTCTTGTTTTATTTCTCAGATGTGACTCTGTTGTGCTTTATCTTCTAACTGTTTATGTTCTTGCTAGGTGTCTTTCAAAACCACAGTCTGATTTTGTACACGTCTCGCTCTTTTGAATCCTTCTTCCGCTAACTGTAAATGAAAGTGCAACTACACTGTAAATGGAGCCATCTTAATCTTCTCATCACAAGTCACTTGTGTCTTGTAAAGGTCTGTTACAACTTGATGTAACAGACCAGTATCCTGTCAAATGTCAGCGCACATAGAAGTAACCTCCTGCATCATTCTTGTTTGCCAAATTTCATGTTCTTCCTCCTTCCATTCCCATCTAAGGAATAATTTGGGTAGGATGTGCTTCCTGGCATCTTCAATGGTGCTGATATTTCAAAATGGCTTTTTTGCAGTTTTTGTAGAATTTCCTTTGCACAGAGGCAAACATCACCATGGTCCCACTTAATTTCCACTCAAAATGTCAAATCAAAAAGAAATTCTTCCTCAATCTTAATCTATCACCTACACACCACCCTGGAATTCAGGGTTCAAGCCCGCGTGGCACTTTAACAAAACAAAGATGACTTTCCTTTCACCTTAATACAATTTCATCAAGATGAATAGTCTATCACAATGCACTTGTCATGAGTCAGTTATAGCCAGACAAATCCTGGATGAACCCCTAGTTTGTAACAGTTTATTGAGAGGCCACCCTCAACAAAGGGAGTTCCCCAGTCTAGGTGTCACACAGTAAATGGTGTAATGTTAGTACTTTTATAACTCAGCTTCATGTCATGCAACTTGGATCCCTCCCCCTGAGCTACCAATGAGCCTAGAACCAGGCTGGTGTACAGGAAATATATTTGTTTTTATTTGAATTATATGTAATAGTAATTACCCTAAACTACACATGCCACCTTCATTGTGGCTCAAAACTAACCTCTTGTTACACAAATAAATCACAGAACTTAATTGGACAAACACAAATCACTGTACTTTATCTCAATTTCCTTTCAAGAAATAACTAGCGCTGGTCAGTGAAAAAACTCACCTACAAACCTGCTGCTGTGCAATTTAGATTTTCCTGCATGGTTAAAAGACTAGCAGTTTAGTTTTACAAAATTGTTCAAATGCATATGGCAATTATTATTTCACCTTTTGCTTTAAAATAAACACAGGGTGATGTATCAGTTTGTTTTTCAGACACCCCTACTTTGGTCTGTATTGGGGAAGTCGGATGGAAACATTTGAATGATTTAATTTAAGCATTTGGGATTTCAGAACCCCCATCACTTAAAGGCCTGGGATGGGGAAACTGGACATTAAAAATGGGAATGGTTCGAACACTTCGGATTTCAGACTGACCCCTCCACTTAAAGGCCTGTTTTAGGGATGCTGGACAGCAAAAATGGAGGTAGTTTGAGAATATCAGATCCCCCTCCACTTCAGGGCCTGTGATGGGGAGGCTGGCAGTGTAGGGATGTTTTAGTGTAGGGACAAAGACACCCGTATTCCTAAAGAAGTCTGGGTCAACAGGATAAATAGTATCACCCAATTCAATTACAGTCTATAGTTTTCAGTGCACACCGGGAATGAGCTTGTTAATTTTGAATTCTGACAAAAAACACCCCATGGTGTTCTGTGAAGGGGAGTTAATTAAATTAATATGTTTTAGTCAAATGGGCTAAGGATCTGCACAGCTATAAAGGGAACAGATTTAAGGCTGGCAGATACCCCTGCCTTTTTGATTGCAAAGGGTTAAATTCTACTTACATAGAAAACCCCTGTTTAATGTTCAGGAAGGCCAGGTGCATGTAAGGACCCTCTGGAAGGACAGGACAGGGTTCTGGTCACTCCACTCTCAAGTATGGTCCCCAGCTCTTCATCATAGAGTACAGTCAGCTTTTTTAGGCCTATCTAACAATGGACAGCTCCACCCAGATGCAATCTCCTTGGGTGATTCCTTGCAGCTGTCATATTGTAAGTTTCAACACCTCTCTCTCTTCCTCATCGTGCGTCCACCTTATATAGCAGTCAGGGCACCATCAAGTTTACATTCTTGGGCAGTACCCTGCAAGAGTTCTCACAAATAGGATGGGACATTTCGCTTCTCTGTCCACCCAAATCCAGCCCATCTGTAAGGATTGATTTAGGAGTATGGAGCAGACTTACGGCATGTCCCATTTGTAATCCCCAAGTGTACTCTTGTGAAATATTTGGCAAAAACTAGTTATGTATCACAAACCTTGTGTTTACTAGTAACTGCCATAACATATATATTTTCCAATTCAGCTAATCAGGGGAATTTAATAAAACAACAGCCGGGTCTGCACCATGTTGCATGGTGTTTGGCAATGTTCCACTGTTTTTACAAAAGCATAATAGTTAGGAACATGTAATTTATTACCCACATTTCTAACTTAACCATCCACCCGTTCGCCAACTCTCAAAGTTGGACCAGTTTCAGATGAGCCAGAAACCCATTTTAAATGGCCATTATAGTTCCCTGAGTTGCAGGTGGATGAATATTATATCACCAAAATCACCTGGAAATTATCTAAATATTGAATCATATATCACAAAAGTATGATTTATGGTTACTGAGAAAAATACCTAAATTATGGTAGTCTTTTTAAATTAATAGCAAATCTTTAGGATATACAAATTGGAACTCTGCTTCTTCCAAGCAATGTTACTTTCTCTATTACTATTATAATACTATTATATTACTCTCTAAGCCAGTCTTTTTATTAGTCTCTTTGTTGTTTGAGGTGTAGGGTGCAGATCATAAATGGGGGATGCATTTGCTACACAGAGATCCCCCAACTGCAGACATTTGGCATCCTGTCTTCTCATTTAAAGGGGACCACCTTTTGATCTGAAAAGCTTCCTTTTTCCTGTATGTTTTCTTTCCAGACGTCAGCCTTAATTATAGCCCATGTGTTCCCACCTCCCCCTACATTCCGGACATGCATCAGCTAGAGCATTTGGCCTCCTCAGAACTGCCCTTAGAGATATCAGGTCTAGAGAAACTTGCTTTTTGACACCCTCTGGGCCACATTTTATTGCAGTTGTAAACAGTTGTGATTCAGCCAGACTTTCAGTGGGAGAGGTATTTGTGAAGTTTGCTCACCAACAAGCTAAACAGGTCTGCCTTGGGCCTAAATTAAATCTTCATGTGACCCCTAGAACAATATTTTTCTTTTCCCTTGTTGCAGGTATTTTGCATGTGAAGCATAATATATATATATTAAATTGTGTTTATACGCACCATGTCTTTTCCCTGACATCTTTATGTTGACATGGGAACAGTTTTCTCATGTCTTGCTTTAACTTGCATACAAAGCCGTTTTGGTGTCAGCATTGAAAAATCAGCCAAGTACAGGATAAGTACTGTTGGCTGAGGCTGAAGCTGTGTCCGCTGTGCTCGTTTCAAGCCTGACCGATTTTCGCATGGAGGAAGTCTGAGGCTGCAACACCACATCATTGCCTGACCTTGCAGGAAGAAGGCAGCATTTCCCTACTTGAAACCCCGCCTTCTGTGTGGGCTACGCCTCTTCCTGACCCATATAATCTTACCCACCAGCGCATCGCGCGCGCACCGCCAAGTACAGGATAAGTACTGTTGGCTGAGGCTGAAGCTGTGTCCGCTGTGCTCGTTTCAAGCCCGACCGATTTTCGCATGGAGGAAGTCTGAGGCTGCAACACCACATCATTGCCTGACCTTGCAGGAAGAAGGTGACTGTTTTGTACAAACATCCGTAGTGCCGTGCTACGGGCTGTGATTTAAACGTGGACTTACACGCTCGCACATGCCAGGCTCTCAATAGCGCGTGCTTTTATCGTATCAGTGTGCCTATCTCCGTATCAGTGTGCCTAATTCTTTACTAACATAGGTCTAACTAAAATAGCGTGTGCTCTTTGTAGTTCTGTTATATGTTTCAATTAGTATTCAGCATTCAGCTGTAAGTAAATTCACCATTTCTTTGTCTTTTGTTTAGGCAGCATTTCCCTACTTGAAACCCCGCCTTCTGTGTGGGCTACGCCTCTTCCTGACCCATATAATCTTACCCACCAGCGCACCGCGCGCGCACCGCCAAGTACAGGATAAGTACTGTTGGCTGTTCGCTGTGCGCGGTGCGGCTCGCGGATACTGGCTCTCTGCTTTTGCCAGTAGTGAACTTGGGGTAGGAAATTGATTTTTCTTCATGTTTAAGCCACGTGGTTAATTATTCCAGTTCTGTGTTACTCAGGAGTAGAAATTACTGTTGTATTATGGATTTGGCTTTAAGAAATGGGAAAAAGAGGAGGCAGTGTTCCTCTAAAACCCTTCCCTGCGCCGACTCTCCAAAAAATGTAAACAAAAAGAAAACATTTAGCCCTGTAACATCACTTAATGGTAAACAATCACTTCTTTCCATGTCAAATCATGACGATGCACTGAAACCATTTGTTGAAGTTGACATTATGTCTGAAAAACAAATTGTACCCGTAGGGTCTGATGTAGTTTGTTTGTTAAAAAAGCAAACGATAATATAACTAATGATCCTTTTGATACAGAGGAACACACCCGCAACGTTCAAAATATAATTGCTGATATCCATGACAATAGATATTTACCGATCTTTGACATTTCTATGCTTGCACCTGTAATTATGTCAGACTTAGACAAAAGAGTGCGCTTATCACTCGGCCCCTCCACTCCAGTGTCTACTCAAGGCATGCGGATGGAGCACGTACACTTTCACAAATATAACATCAAAGAGTCCAATTATCAGTGTACAGACTCAGGAAATATTATAGAGAAGATTAATTCTGTCTTCCGTCTACCAGTAATTTCCGTCTACCAGTTCGCCTTCAAAGATATCCCTGTCTAATCCACTCACACAAAGCCCACTCTTTGAGCAAAAGAATACTTCGGTTCCTGTGTTTAACCTTTCCAATGTGCCCGTCATGCCACAGACTCAAGAAACCATTGAGGAGGACTGTTTTGAACAAAAAATCAATGATCTACCTATCTTCATGAAAATTTTAAACTTGTTGGATCGTGGTCATGAATACACGCATCTTCTTTTGCAAGAGCTACAAAGGGAAATGAAGAAAAACACTTCCCACATCACCAAAATTGAAGGTTACATCTTGGCGCAAGAAGCATGGCAGGGTTATCACATGAGCTGTAAAGTGAAGGATGCCGCAGAAATTAACATCCCGCTGGTTGAAAAAAAACAAACGGGTACGCAAACCTCTGATGAACCTATGCTATTAAACGGTGTACCAGTGACTTTTGCACAAATAGTGCAGTGCAAGGTCGAAACAGTAGAAAAAGAAGAGGACAAGGAGTCATCGTTGGAACCTATTAAAATTGATTACCTAGAAGTTGCTAAATTGCAACATGAAAGATTGACACAAGTCGAGAACATTTTGGTCCAGATGAACTCCAAAAATAATATTCTAGACATGCTAAAAGAGGATCAAACCCCCAATTTTCTAGAATTTGCACCGGACAGCCCTACGATTTTGATAGATTTAATGGATAACGCCACGGCCAAAGAAGAGCAGCAAGAAAGTGCTGAATCTCAAGCAAAGTTCTATCATACCTCACGAAGATCCAAGAAAAATCACTTAAAAGCTTTAAAAAGATGACACAAAAATTAAGGAACATCCCTCAAGGACGAGAAAAAATTGCATGATCAATCTAATGAACTTTCTTCTGGAAATAAAGAATCCATAAGCACCATTTTAGGTGCAGCTTTGGTGAGCTCTCCGGAACAAAAATTAAACTTAAATGAGTTAAATGAGGAGAGCAAAAATGCCCTGCAATTGAAACCATCTCCTATTCATGAAATTTCTCTGAAGCAATTGGTTACTCAAAAAAAAAAAACACAGAAGCAGCTCGTAAAACGTTCAAATGTGGAAGTGGTTGACATCAAAGGAAAAACTCAGACGGAAACTGAATCTAAGTTGCAGTCTGAGTTGATGGTCCAACCCCATTTAACATCATTTTTCACCGACATTTCCTCAAAAAAATCGGATGGGTTCACTAGAAACTTAACACTCAAAAGTAAAGAGGACAGTTATGGAGAGACTGCGATTACTGCGGCTGAAGAAGAAAAACATTCAAAAACCAGGCATAGCAAAGAAGTGTTAGAAAAAATTGCTATATTACTAGAATCAATTCCCAAAGAAGAAAGCTCTTGCATTGATATTCACTTCATGCAAGGTCAATTGATTGAAAAGGTTCTGCAGACGAAGGGTCCTAGTCAATCTATATCTGATTCTACAGTAACTACCCTCGTTAATAACATCCTTCCAGAAGCAATCATACAACAAGATCAAGATGGTCAAACAGGGGCTGAACCTAGAACAATAAATTATCATGCTGGCGGTGACTTTCCCGAAGAATTGAAAGAGAGCGCTGATGAGACCTTCCAACAAGAGTGTCCTAATGAAGTAGAAGAGAATCAAACCATCCAGTAATTCCAGAATATCCCCTCTGAAATGAAAAACACCATTGGATGGATCAGTGACGTCAAAACCAATGGGACAGCTGGCATTAACAGATCATTCCTTATGAACGCCCTATATAAAATTCCTCCACTCAGAAATTTGGTTACAAATGACATAGAGTGGATTAGATTGCCTAACATGAATAACAACAAGATGCTGTCTAAAGTGTCTTCTCCCATAATTGCTAAACTGATGTGGGATCACCAAAGTGATCTTTTGATACTTGGTCTGGCCATGGTTGGTTTTCCACAAATACAAATTGCTATGGACTTTCTGGAATACCAACCACCTCCTCCGAAACTAAAGAGTGACTCTACAGATTCCCCATCTGTAGACAATGCATTGAACAAAAACATGTCGGAACAACTTTCTGCCTTAACCAATGCCCTAAATGGGCTCAAATGGCTGGAGCCTCTCATAAAGTCTGCGTTCAACATAAGTTCATCTACAGCCTCCTCATAAAGTCATGATCTTACCATTGTGTCGTGGAACTGTTGTGGGCTACTTAACTTACCGAAATGGAGAAGAGCGGCAGAACATAAAATCTTACCTAACATTTTATTTATTCAAGAGTCTATGGCCATGAAGGATGTCCAATTTTATGGCTATAAAACTTATTCCCACCATGCTAAGAAAGGGTTGAAAGGGAGACCTACTGGTGGCATTGCGATCTTGATTGATACCCGATTAAATGTTACCATCAATAATATATATGAATCGGATATGTTCATCATGTTGGACATTTCCTTTATGGTCCAAACGAACAAAAATCTATTGTTGGTCTCCCTTTATTGGAATCCCGCTCAACTTCAAATTGAAAAAGCGGTTGAGATTTTGGGTGATACCCTTAACCTTGCACTCTGCAAAGCTCCATATGCAGAAATCCTTATCGGAGGAGATTTTAATTCCCATATGGGACACCATGGCCTCTCTAGGAGTTCCCACTCATACCATCACCATGCCTCTAGTCTAAAAGGAAAGATTTGGTGTAAATTCCTCAAAACCTGGAATATACACTTAATTGACTACACAGATACTCATTCTAATGTCACTTGGAAAAGGGGTAACGCAAGTTCATGGATTGATCACATATTTGCCTCAAATGGACTTTCTCGTTCTATGACTAAAACAAATACCCTTTGGACTGATATGGGAGATCATGTGATGATCACCACCTCAATTCGGAATTATTTCACTTCGTGTCCTCCAGTAGCTCAGTTAGCACTAATTCAAAGTCACAGACCAGGTGCTTCAATCAACTGGTCTCCTGCTACATGCAGAGATTTCACATTTATTGTCAACAGAGATCTCTGGAAAGATAAAGCACAAAATGGCATGTTTAATTCTGCAATCCTAAAATGGAATTGTGAAATGATTGCCACACATTTGGCGAAAGGTGTTTTTCGCAAGTCTGAGCAACTCTTCGATGAATATAACAGAGATGACTTTTGTGCCAAGATAGCAGTTCTAAAAAGTAAGAAAAACGCTCACATACGGATGTTAAAGAAGTCTATGTGGTGCTCCAATGCCGAGTATTTTGCGCTAAAAAAAAAGGTTCTATTTCCATATAAAAAAAGCAGTAAAGGAGATTAATGATGCTAACAAACTGCTTCAAAATCAAAAAATAGTAACTCTTCTTTGTAATTGCAAGACTAAAGACATATGGAATACGATAAGATCTCTATATAAGAACCATCGCGTGAGTTTGTCTCTGGCATTGACAGTGCAACCTGGACTTCTTTTTTTCTTGGCAAATATGCTCTCCCAGAAAATGTTAGCGTGCTTGATACTCCACCTGATTGCCATCTACTTCCTAATGTTTGTCCTTGGGGAAAGAATGACATTTTTGGGGCTATTCAGAAACTAAAAAGCTCTAAATGTGCAGGTCCTGATGGACTCCCTCCTTGTTTAATAAAGGATGATACTTTATTTTGGGCCCCTTTCTTTCTTACAATCTTCCAAGAGATATTCAAATCCAAAAAGATACCCGAGTCTTGGCTTACTTCTATTATCATTCCTTTACACAAAAAAGGCTCAATTGAAGACCCAAACAATTATCGTCCTATAGCGATTATTGATGTCGCTGCGAAAATATTCGCCTCTTTAATTCTACAAGAGCTTGAAATATTTGCACGCAACCACGATTCTTTGTGTTCTTCGCAAGTGGGTTTTCGCAAAGGGATGAGAACCCCCCTTTATGCGTGTTTGATGGCTCATATTATATCTCATGCCACATGCCCATCTCAAGGCCCCGTCTTTGTTGCCTCCTTAGATCTGAAAGATGCGTTTGATGGGGTTATTAGGAGCATATTATGGGAAAAATTGCGGAAAGCAAAATTCCCCCAATACCTCATTATTCTTATTCAAATGTTGCACTTTAAAACTAATTTCAAAGTTAGAATTAACAGGGAAGGCTCACTAACCCAAGCTATTCCATCGTTTACAGGTGTTAAACAAGGCTGTAATTTAGCAGCGATACTATTTAATCTCTATCTATGAGATATAGAAGATCTATGGAATGCTAAGAAGTTGTTTGCTATTCGCATTGGAGCCTTTACATTGTCCTGGTTAGCGTACGCTGACGACATCTTATTTTTTGATCGGACTCAGTCAGGTCTTCAAGCTAAACTAGATTGCTTCATGCAATATTGTAACTCTAATAATTTGGTAGTCAATCCTCAAAATCTAACATTGTTATCTTTTCAAATAAGAAAAAAGTACGTAAGTTTGTATGGAAAATTGGTGTCTCCCCAATTACAATTAGCCCCACTTTACCGTACTTAGGATTAATTCTCTCTAAGAATATCTCCTATAAATTCATGAAAGAACAATTGATTGCGAAAAGTTCTCCATTAAAATGCCAAATGAAAATTCTACTAAAGAAAATTTGAAAATTTTCTCTATTGCCACTATTGGAATTTTATTCAAAAAAAGTTGAAGCCATTCTACTATACGGAGCTGAACTTACCTTACATGATCTAGGGCCATTATCAGACCAACTTCAAAGGTAGATTTGGAAAGATGTATTAGGCTTACCCTCATCAATGCCTAATGTTGTGATAAGACATGAGTTGGGGATTAACTCCCTCTCCTCCAGATACAATTGGCGCATGTTAAACAATTTTGCTAAAATATTATTTCCCATTAGAAATTCGCTCTACATAGGGCTAAACAGAATGTTAATAGATAACAACCCTCCCTCTATGGTGAAATTTAAAGAACGCATGCTAACCCTACTGGATAAGATCAATCTCCCAATGGAAGATCTGGAACTTTTTCAAGAGAAAATCAAGAAGAAATTACTGTTACAGGATTGGGGCGATACCTGTACGACAATGGAAATGTACCCTTCTTGTGCGGAATATTGCAAATTTATACATAAGCAGAAACCATGCATGTCTTATTTAACACTTTGCCCGTGTTCTAAGGTCCGTCGCACTTTTATTCGCTTCAGGCTAGATTTAATTCACACTCATTCTAGAACGAAATACTGGTCTAAAGAAACATTGGCTCACTCTAACGAGGTATGTCGTTTTTGTAATCAAGCTGTGGAGACTTTAAAACATCTGTTCTTATATTGCTGTTACTTTGAAAATGTACGATGCATTCTTATAAAGTCCTTTATGAAAGCTAATACGATTCTAGCTAGAGAGTGGATTTGGACTAAATGTATGTGGGGATCAACAGATACTTCTGTAGTAAAAACAACGAACTTTGTAAATATCATTGAGAAAGAACTAGAAAATGCATCGCGACCTTAGAGAACTAATGAATGTTGAGATTTGATGGTGCTTAAATCTAGTGTACTCTTGTACAAATCTTAATTTACGAATTTGATATTTTTATGTTCAACATGTTATATCGATTGTGTTCATACCATAATATTTTATGGTGTCTGATTTTAACAATTTTGTATTGTCTGAAAGAATCACAAATTATTTGTAAGGTCTATTTTTTTTGACTAAAAACAAATAAAGTTTTTAAATAAAAAAAATAAAAATAAAAAAAAATCCTGTTTTTCAATGGAAAGGGACCTTTGAATTTCTTCTGCCTTTGTAAATTAAAATTCTGCTTTTCCTTTGGTGATGACAGGAAGGCCTTTTTCACATGGCCCTTCCAGTTCATTGGTTTGGGGGCCTTTGATTGCACCCCACAGATATAATGAGGAATTCAGGTCATTAGGAATGATCAGTTAGTGGCAGGGGGCTAGATGAACTCAGAATTATAGTTACATTGGATGGCATCAACGTGGCCAATAGCAGGCATGCATAAACTGAGTGGATTGCTGATCCTACATGCGTCATTTCAAGGACGGACCACCGAGAGAGGGCAATCTGATGCAGGGTCAAGAGGGCTTGATGGGCACACAGAAGGTTGCGCACAAGGGCAGCATGCCATTATAAGCATGAAGGCACAAAATGTGTAGGCAAACACCATATGGCACAGCACTAAGGACAGTGATTGATAAAAGGGGCAGAGGAGGTGCCACAGGTAGTGAATTCTTGGTCTGTGCTCTGGTAAAGTTGGAGAGACTGGGAAAGTGGCGGGATGGCTAGACGGACAGAAGGTTGGAAAAATTGTTGTCTTACGGCTTCAAAAATGTTTTTCATAATACCTTTAATGGCCGGTGAGTTAGTAGGTGGGCAAACAACCTGAGGTCACTGCAAGGTCATGGTAAATTTGTGAGGGCTAGGGTGAAGAGAGAAGTTGCAGAGGGCAGGATGGGGACTCCTCTTGAGTGTTTCCTATCCTTGATTTTATTATGTCACCTATGGGGATATTAAGTTCCAAAGAAAGAATGAAAGGGGAGAGTTTAGGATGATTTATCATCTGTCTTGGCCAGAAAGAGAGACCATCATTGATTATATTCATTTGAAAATGTGTGCTGCGACATACCCTAGGGTAGAGGAGGCAATACCACTGGTGTAACAATGCAGATGGGGTAAGGACTGGCAACATGTGACATTAGGTCAGCCCCAACTTTGCTAGTGGTGAACCCAGATGTTGTTCAGTTATTGGAAATGTACTTTGAAGGCCAGTACTACATGTAAAAGGCATTGTTGGGATAATTAGTGTGTGACCTTGGTTTGAATGGCCTAGCATGTTTCTACAGTGGGCCTCTGCCCTAATTGATCTAATACTTGTATGATTTCCTTTTCATGGCCAGGCGCTTGATGGAGAGAGAGTGTGCTTGGTTGCTAGAAGCTTTCCCAGGGCTGATTTGGGGGGTTGCCCTGCTGAAGACAAAGACGGAAGGGCCAGTGATAGTGTTGACCTTCCTGGGAAGAGAACTGGATTCCATTATAATGGAATCATAGCTACCAAGGGACAAGTTGGAGGCAATGTGAAAAGAGAGAACTATTTTGCGTCAAAATCAATAAAGGCCCATGAAGACATTCCAGATCAACATATACTGTTCAGTTAGACTGCAATGATAATGACACCTATATTTGTGCCAGGTCTCCAGACTGCAGTAAATGCCAAGTGGCTTCAGACCACCAGATGGGAGTTGTTGCAGACGAATAATGCAACAATAAAAGCATTAAATGCAATCAGAGAAGAATAGAGAGCCATCGGGCTGATGACTCTCCAGAACAAGTATGTCCTGAACTTAGTTACAGCAATGGAAGGAGTCATATGCACCAAGGTTGGGCCTTCTTGCTGTACATTCACACCATCCCATGATGAAAAGGTTAGAACCCCGACAGAAGCAATAGCTATGCTGATGGCTCTGCATACCAAGATGGAAGATGTAGCTGATGAGACAGCAAATGACTGGTTTGCATTCCCATTGTCATGGATTCCAACCTGGCTGGCCAATGCTTTCTAAATACTCAGAGCAATACTTGTGTTGGTATTGATAGGATTCTATCTTATAAGAATCATTTTAGGACAGTGCCAGAAGACAGCTGAGAACGCTATTGGTATGAAGATAATAATTGACATCAATGCTGGAACGGGCAAACAGATGAAAAATGAAGGCAGTACCTCTGAGAATATAAAGAAAAGTACCCTTGCACCATTACCCCAAGGATCAGAAAATATATGTAGGATGTTGGATATTCTGTTCACCTTCTGGAGAGTCCTCCCACATTACCAGGAGTGTGGATGAATACATAAAAAATGCAGGTCATCTGAGGGGGGTGACAAAGATTTGGATCCCAAAAAAGAAGCAGGATGAAGATTGATGCTGATAAAAGATGAAGAGGAGATCAAAACAATGGAAGAAGAGAAATCGGTCAACCATTCGACCATAGGGGGGAATGTAGAGGAGCGGGTAGACGCTATCACACCTGTTCCCACCCCCTCACTGCCATCATAATGGAACAGTCCGATAAGTGCAACAAATGGTACCCCCTGCATTGTTCCCATACCACATTGAGTTTATGAAAGATGTTATGCACTCAGACAGCCATATAGAATGTACCTTCACACACTGAAGGTTCCATATAACATTCTTCCATGTCACATGGAAGAATGTTATATGGAAGGATTTCACCTGCCAAGATGTCAGAATGCATCAATGAATATTATGGATGGACGTTAAAGGGAAGTCTGTTGAGGACAAAGTGATGTCATAAAGAACATATATGAACCTATGCTTAAACAATATGAAAATAGTTAGAAGTAACTATGTAAATAAAGCACTAAGGGTAACATGTACCTAAAGGTAAAGTAATCACCAAAGAATATGAAGTAATTTACGGACCAATAGCTGTAAATATGCAGTAACGCAAGGTAAATGAAAACGTATAGAAGCTTGCTTTAGATGAATATATAACATGACAAGGACGGCCATAGTAGGAAAATGGAGGTTGTCTCACGTTGAACTTAAGCAAGCTACCTCATAAACAGGCTGAGGCTGTAGTATCAGGAGATGTGGAAAAACAGATCTGTGTGCAAAGCCGGCGATGAGTCAAGGTTGACCCAGAGTTAAGGATGCTATTTTTAAAGGATAAGCACAGAGCACAAAGGGAGTACGTGGATAAGCTCTGAATGTGGGAAATTCTTCATAGATGGAAGAATAAGGATACATCTGTGAGATACAGATTGCTTGGCAATTAAAAGTATACAACGTTCATAAGAGATAGAGTGAGCAAGTTGCTAGAGGCCAAGAGGAGTAACAGCACCCTGTATAACTAAATCAAATAGCAGTAAAGAGAAGATTAAAACTGACAAATTTGTGGTCTCTTCACTCATGACTCAGAAGTCTAAAACAAGGGCTATTCAGTAGAGCCTTAAGCTAAGATAGTGGGGTGCTCAAACTCCATTGAATGTTCCAGGACAGTGAACAGCAAACAGGATCAACTATAAATGGAAGACTTTGGTTTGTGGCCTACCGATGAGAGATGATGGACTAATTGCGAAAATGGGGAGTAGTCTGATGGGATTCAAAAACCTAAGTATCGTTTCACCTATATGCTGCTAAGGAGTCAAAAGTCCAAGGTTGGGATAGAACACAAAACAATCAGTGGGGTTAAGGGACAACCTAACGTGCACTTTAGCACAGACTAATCAACTGTTGTTTTGTCTGTTATAATTAGTACTAAACGTTATTAGAGGTAGTTCAAGGCAGGTAGTCAATGATGTACTAATCCTTATATGTTCTTTAAGTAGATATGTTCCTTTAACCAGTCCCATCCCTTGATAGGTTTTGTATTTAACATGTAGAATTACATGATAGATGACGAATATTGGGGTTTAAAACCTCTATGTAATCAAGCTGCTATGCAAGTGTGCATGCATCAGTCCGAGGTATGTGAGTTCTCCCTACTTTATCAAATGACAATAAAGTAGCACTTAGCCATATTCTTTGAGTCTGTATGATTATTTTGTTTGAGGTCATTATTGTAATTCCATCTAGCACAAATAGACGATTCAAGGTGCTCGAGCACACAAGCATGTCTCAGTCAACATGTATTTGTTTCCTTTGGAGGAGCGGATCACTGGCCCAATGAAATCGACTTGCAAATCTGACCAAGGCAGTATCATTCCTCTATTTTGTATGGGAGATCTGTGTGTGAGTGAACTGGGTTGGAATTCAGCACACACAAGACACCCCTTTAGATAAGTGTCAAGGTCCTGGCCCATGTGTGGCCAGTAGACAACTGTGTGCAAGATTTCTAGTGTCGTGTGAAACCCCCTATGACCAGCAGTGGCCATGTCATGGGCATGGTTCAACATCAGGCTATGGAATGAGGTAAGTACCATCCACTGTTCACAACCAAATTAGGGCTCTCCTTACCAACAAACTGTCATGGATGCGGAACATATGGGAAAACTTCACCAACACCCATAGATCCTCTTTACTGGTATAAAACAACTCTGTTAGAGGAAAGCTCATGGGGTCTTGAATGTGCCTATAGCATTTTCCAATGATCGGGTCCTCTTTCAGTGAAGCGATCAAACCTGCATCAGGGGTATCTTTACTCCACTGGGCAAGGGAGAGAACGCTGTTAGCACAACTTTGTGACCTGGTGACAGCAGTAATTTTGATTTCCCCAGCAGGGATTCTGTATCTATAAAAACCCCTGCAGAGCTCTGGTCAGCCAAGTCATTCCAAGTCTTATCCGGCTCCTATACTTTGGAATTACCTCTTATCGTCTTCCAATAGATGTACATCTCATTGGAATTCACCAGATCATCAATTGACTGAATCAGTTTGGCATGCTTTAAGGATTTATTGTTGGCACAAAGCATGCCTCGATTCTACCAGGTTATCAGGTGCACCACAAACCCAATCCTGATAGACTCCAACTCAGTTATTATGACCAGTTCATTGAGTCTGTGGTGCACTGCAGTGAGGATGGCTTCATGAATGACCATCAGCTCTGCAACCTGTCTACTTTGGGGTCCTATTTTGTTACCATTAGAGGGTTCTTGGGTATCATTCACGCAGGCATTCCCATTGCCAGCCACCAGTTCTTTTTTCCCATTGTTCTTAACATGGTAGGAACACCCCTCCTCATCAACTGTGGGTATCCCCTGAAATGCGCTTCTTTATAGACCTTGTTTGTGGAAGTTAAGTAAGCCCCCATGTTGTTCTTGGTCATTAGACTTTCGTCATCAAAACAGTTTTCTTGAGGACAATCATGCAAGTACGCCAACCCTTGCTCTTCTTATTTTGGCCATATCTGATCTCTACAGGAAAGCCTCACATGGACAGACCCCAGGAATTAATTCTGGAATTACTAACATTTTCCGGCCGGATTCTGTCACTTTGGAGATATTGCAAGTGTTGGTGAGGAGTCTTGACAATGATGTGCTCCCCCTGGATGAATGGGCAGTAATTGTTTAGCACCCACACTATTGCCGGAGTGCCTTCTCTCTGTCATTTAATTTTTACTCCACATAGGACAAAAGCTTGCTCGCGTACGAGATGCCTTTGTTGATTTTGCTGTGCTTTTGCTACAACACCACTGTTTGGCAAGTATCTGAGAACCCCTCTCCATGAAGAACTCCTTGTTCTTTATGGGGTAAGCCAAACAAGGAGCCTCAGAAAGGCTTCTTTTCAGTTGTTTAACTGCCTCAGCTTGTTCTAGACCCCACTCCCACTTGAATCCGTTCTTTGATAAATGGACCACGGGTCGAGTGACCTATGCATAGTCTTCAATGAACTTCCAACTATAATTAGTGAGTCCACGAAGGTCTAGAGGAGCAGCTGTGTACATCTGCCAGAGATCCCGCCCCCTACCTCCCCTGCATTGGAGACATGAGACCGTGCCGTGTTTGACACCAGCCATCTTCCCAATACCACAGCAAGTGTTTGGAAGAAGATACCCATTAGGAAAACCTTATCGAATGTACCCCTGAAGTGACAACAACCTGCAGGAGGAACTTCCTGAAGGAATATGAGAAGGAGCTAAGAAGAGGAGCTAGTGATGTCATAAATGGTGTGCACAATATCCCAAGATTCTGGCTGAAGATTATGTATGGATTCTAGAGGTCTAATGATGAAGTAAGGATCAAGTGAACTCTCAAATGTCAAATAAGAATATTACACATGCACGAAGAGCTGCAGAAAACAACTGTTCAATAAATTAACAGAAGCTGAAATGCAAGGTAGACTGAGTCATCATAGCAGCTGGCTATGAGTAGTGAATTTAATGCAGGCGAAGCCGCCATTGTACAGAAACTGGACATTGGTCTAATTTATTAAGTAAGCCATAAAACATGAAGCAGGAATGGCAAACTGAGTTGCAGCAAGAATAATAGGCTCAAGGAGCTGAGTCGCAAGGCTGCCTTGCCTAAAGTCAAGATTTTATAAAGCAAGGTCAGCTATCTCCTCTGAAGAATGACAAGTGTGCAGAGGATGGACCTTCTCACGTTAAGGTGCAAGAAAAAACACAAAGGATGCCAAGTTTTAATTCATTTATAGCATTTAAAAGCTGTAAAATGGACCAAATTGGGGTCTCCTGTCACATGAGCCAAGAATGGAAACAGAGATTGAACTTGGAGTTCCAGACACGATGGCGAGTGCGTTCACTCCTGTGCATTCTCAAAGACAGAAATACTCTGCAAGGCCAAGTACAAACACAGTTTCATTTCAGAAGGCCTGGATGATGAGAGATGCTGGGCTAATTGGGTGATGAGATAGCTTCATATCTTATCTTCACATGGGTCTCGGATTACGTGCTGCTAAATGAGCCAAATATTGCAGACATGGCACAAGCATGCCAACCAATTGTATTAGTCCATATAATGAATGGCCTTATAGTTAGAAGACCAATGAGAAACTGTGTATCTAATATTTCCAAAATGGCATGTTTTTAGAGGTAGGCATAAGTTGGCCACCTGCAAACGGGCAGCCAAAAACAATCGTAGCTCCTATAGAAATGTATACTTAGTTGTTTCACTTAACCAGTCCCGACCCTTGGTAGGTTTTTCACTATTGCCATGTAGTATGACGTCACTCTGAGGCATTATTTAGTATAAGGACCATATTTTGTGTGGAGATCACGGAGAGACTGAGCGTACGTTGCTTGATGTTTGTTGTAACCTCCCTGTTTTCGATAATGGTTAATAAAAGAGTACTTGGCCATCTTTCTGATTTGGTTTGGTTATTTGGACTCAGAATTACTCTGGTGTAATCCCATCTATTCCATATGCACGTTCCTAAGGGCCATATTCTCAAAGCTTCTTAATTCTCGTAGAGTAGTAGGGTCTTTAAATTTCAATAAGGCTTTCACCTTCTTTGCCTGGAGATTAAGACCCTCAGGGTTGATCTTGTGCCCTAAGAAGTTCACTCGGGTCTTAAACCACTGTGCCTTCTGAAAGGAAAGCTTAGCTCTCACTTTCTGCAACTCGGTTAGAAAGTAGCAGATTTCTGCTACATGTACCTTCACAGTTGAGCTCTTTATCGGAACATCATCTTCGGTTTCACTTTTCCCCCAAGTCGGGCATGACCTTATGTAGAAAGATGTTAAAACTCATTGCCAAGTTCATGTATCTATAGAGGAGCAGTTGGATGCATTATCCCTAACTCCCGCCACTTCACTACTGTCATACTGAAACAGTAGGAGAAGTGCTGCATGTGGGACTCCATGTGTTGTTCCTATACCGCATTGTGTGTATGAGACACAATATGCACTAAGACAGCATTACCGAATGCACCCTGGCACTGAAAGTGTAGAAGGATGCCATATTAAAGATGTCAGCACGTACCATTGGACATCATGGAACACTAAGTGAAACCTGATGAGGGAAGAGTGATGTCATAAACAAATATACAAAGCTATACTGAAACAATATGAAAATACTTAAGAGGGATGATGTAAATGAAATGACAAAAGAAACATGTACGAACTGACAAAGTAATCATGAATGCAAAAGAAGACAAAGTAACTTGCTGACCAATAAGTGTAAATACACAAAAACACAAGGTAGAAAAGACATATAGAATATTGCTATAGAGAAATATATAACGTGGCTAGGACTACCATAATTGTAAAGTGGACGCCGACTCATGAAAAGATTCAATTCAACGACCACAGAAACAGATCAGCATTAAAAAGTTAGGAGACGCTGGAAGAATAGCTTTGTGTTCAAAACAAAGAGGAGTGTATGTTGGCTTGGGATCAAGAATGCTATTTTTAAGGAATAGCTGCAGAGCAGAAAGGGAGGTAGACAGATCCATGGATGATACATATTTCTCTTAGATTAAAGAAGAAGAAAATATTTGCAAGATCCAAGTATTGGACAATTAAAGTGTATAAAGTCTATACAAGGTAGAGTGAGCAAGTCTCTAGAGGGCATGACAAGCAATGACACTCAGTATGATTGAATCAAATAGCAGTAAATAGGTGGTCAAAATGGACAAATTCATGTTCTCTCCAAATGAGACTCAGAAGTCAAAAACAAGGGCTATTCATTAAGCCTTGCATGAAGATAATTATGTGCGTACACTCCCTTGAATGTCCCAGAACAGAGAGCAGGCTAGAAGGTCGACTACAGATGGGAAACTACGGCTCATGGCTCGATGGATGAGAGATGATGGACTAATTTGGAAAGTGGGGAGTAATCTGATGTGATTCAATCATCTGGGCTTCGGCTTCCTTACATGCTGCTAGTCAAGTAGAAAGTCCAAGGTTGGGAGAGAATGCCAACCAATCAGTGGGTCTATGGGGCAACCTGCGATACAATGTTGCATGGACCATGGACCAATGGACCAATCACTGCCATTTTGTTTCCTATAATCAGTATTATACATATTTAGAGGTAGTTTGAGGTGTGTTTTACAGGTAAGAGACAGCCAATGGTGTACTAACCCCTATATGTTCTATAAGTAGATATGTTCCCCTAACCAATCCCTCTCGCTAATACGTTTGAGTGTTTGCAACATAGGATGGTGTCATAGATGATGGATATTGGGATATAAGACCTCTGTGTAATCAAGTTTGTGCGTGAGCGTGCAGGCATCAGTCTGATGTTTGCCAGTTGACCCTGCTTTATTAAATTGAGAATAAAGTAGTACTTTTCCATATTCTTTGAGTCGGTCCAGTTATTCGGTCAGAGATCTTCATTGGTAATTCAAAATAGCACAAGAGAAGCTTCAAGGTGCTAGAGCACATATCCAAAAGGGGTTTGGTTCCATGTGTACTGCTGTCCCCAAATATAAAGGCAAGCTTGTACTGGTCTTCCCGACTCACAGCATTGTCCAGTAACCATTGGTCAGGTCAATGGTGGTTTACACATTAGACCTTTATGGTGGTTTACACATTCAACCTTTGTATCTGTAGCAGTGCTTGATCGATGTAGGGAAGTGGCCATCTTGTAATGTGATCCGGTATTTTCAACTCCATCAGGTCTGCACATAGTCTCCATAGGCAGTTTAGTTTGAGTATCCGGGTTTACCGGGTTGTTGAAAGTACTGTGGATCAAACAAATTATTCCATTGGATTCTAAGTTCTTAATAATCTCTGTGAGCGACTCCATGGACGTGTGAGGTAACCAGTATTGTTTGACAAATACTGGAGCCATCTCGGGGTCCGTGGGTTTGGTGATTGTATGGATTGATGTGCGTCCAGAGTGATATGAGCCCACTTGGAATTCCAAGAAAACCTGTGCAGCTTTTGTCTTTGCTCTTCAGTCTCATAGGCATCAGCGAGTTTGATCTTTTCTGTGACCATCTGCTCAAAACCTGGTAAGACCTTGGGCTTGGCAATTTCAGCGGTATCTTCCAGTTGAGTTGGGTGGAGAGATCTCTTTTGATGGTGTTGACCTGGAATGGGGATTTGAGGTAGTGGTCCTCGACTCTGAACCCTACCTCCTCCCTCCTAATGTAACTGGGCACCTCTTCCAACCCTTAGGGGCAGGAAGAGTACACAATGAAATTCCACCCATGCCTTGTAAAACCTTTTCTGGAGGAATACTGTCGCTGATGTTGAAATTGCTGTTTGGTATTGGTTTTACGATTTCATTCCCTAAATCAATAGAATAACGTTGGGCATCAATCACCATTCCAACAAAGGTGTCTGCGCCCAAAGTGATACTTCGACCTTTGCTGTTATCCACCAATATTCGAATGGTGTCATGTTCTAGGTCTACTAGAGGTGTCCAATTTAAATACAAGCCTCCAGCATCCTGAATATTTGACGTCCCAACAATTGTGCTCTATGCTTTTGTTACCATTGGCTATTTTTAGAATACACCTGCTAATAGGAAATTCTTGGAATTTGTGGTTTCCAGACCTATTTCCCATTTGTCAATGAATTTAAATGTGGGAATGGTCTGATCTTTTTGGGAGTTTCCTGAATAATTCTTTGTTGATGAAGCCCCTTCCATTATTCAGGCATATTCTGGCAAGCACCGGCTCCTGCCCCTCATTTATCTGAATGGGAAAAACAAATGTTATCCCTTTTTCTGAATGTCCGTCAGACTTTGAGCGGGTTCTTCCTTATTTGGGTTCACGGGACTCAAGGTTTCTACTGATTTTGGACTGTTGCAACATTTTAGGGTGCTCCCTTCCAGTGTGGATTGCCACTTAAGACTGGGAAGAAGGTTGATTTTCAAGAATGGAGAAGGGTTCATATCTCCCGTTTGTTCTCCTACAGAGATTTCGGTGTTGTCTGTGATCTGGTTATTATGGTCCCATTCATGCTTACATAATTGGTATTCATTTTTTAAATTGTACAGGCTGGATAGTCTGGGTCCAGAGGACCTTGTTTGCACAGTCAATCAGAGGTGATAACCTCCTCAGGAGATCATTTCCCAGTAACCAAGGTGTTCTCTCTGGAGTCACAACTATCACAGGATGTTTAACTCATTGTCGCCCAATTTTCTATTTCCAGATTCACAGTCCCGCACATGGAAATATCAATTCTGTTGAGATTTTGGAACTGTGTGGGAAGTGGTGTGAGGGTAACTTGGTCCCCCCCCTGAGTTTAGTTGGTCAAAGTCCATTTTGGACAGGAGGGTGGCTTTGAATCCAATATCCAGCAGAGCTGATAATTCACACTGACCCTGCACCTTGACCGGTGCATAAAGTCTGACTTCTTTTTCTTCCAAGGTGCAAAGAAAGTATGAGTTATTTGACAGCCTGGTGGTCATTTTCTTAATATTTAACTCTGACATCGTGTGATCTTGGGCAATTTTCTGTGTAGAAGTTCCAGAATTGGCAAAGAAAACATTGCAACTCTCAATGGGTGTCGTTGGGGAATCATCCTTTTCCCTGGCTCCTTCGCTGCCCACCTTTACCTGGCAATAGTTCTCAGAACCTATTTGGAGAAAGGAAACACCTTCAGTTTCAATTCTGTCTGGCACACATTTTGGGGGTTGAATTTCTAACTCTGTGTTGGTCTCCATACTTAACCTGCCCCATTCAGGGTCTTTTTGGACCCATTTCTCTTTGGGAGGGATCGCCCCATTCATGAGGGATTCTTCTCTTTCAAAGGGAATGATCTGGAACTTCTCCACAAAGTGGATTCTCTTTTGACTTCTCCTAGTTACCCTTTGTTCTTTAGGTTGCAGCTTTCTGGGGGGTAGAATATTCATATTCAGGCACACAGGTTTCTAGAGGATTTACTCCAGTGGCAAAAGAAGCTTCTGCTAGGGCTTGGCATCTCCCTTCCACCTGGGCCCCCTCCTCAGGAACCTGGGAGTTGTGGGACTTTTCATTCAGTCATTTCCCCCCAGGGCATCAGAGCCGGGAGTTGCGGTTTTCTGGGTAGCAGGTTTCAGTTGAGGGTTCCACCAAGCCCTCAGCATGCATCCCAGATCATTTGTCAGTTGCTGGACATGTCACTCCAGTTGAGAAATTTTTTGGAGTTCTAGTGTCACTTGTCATACCTCTGATGCTCCCGAAAAGGGTAACTGTCCCTTCTCCCAGAGTATCTCAGGTACTGGAAATATCCCCGATAATTTTACATTATGGTTCTCCCTTCTCCCGGGTTCAGGGATCTATTGTTCTGCAAGCGGGGAGAGAAAGAGGAGGATTCTGGGAGTTCTGGTTCGGGGGGAATCTGGGGAAAGTTCAGGTTGGGCGGTGGAGTAATACTTCTTTCCTGAGCAAAGTTTGTAGGGAAGTTTCCCAGGGCAGTACTTACCTGGTTGGGCCCCCCTGTGTGTCGGGGGAGTACATACATACCCCAGGATTGGCCTATTACCCTTGTATCTCAAGCTTACACAGGTGCAGGGTCAGATGGGTCAGCATTCTGGTACTCTGCCTGACAACCATTTGATTGGGCTGGGTCAGAGGATCTCCTGTACCTTTCATTCTGATTGTTGACAGTACGAATATTTTTAGGCACCCCGCCTCCATATCCAATGGAGGGGTAGTTTTCACCTCTGCCCCATTTGCAGCGGCAGGTGTAGTAGAATATCTAGTGGTTTTGGGGTTGTTTTTACTCCCACTGCGCATCTGGACCTCATAGATCCTGGTGGCTTGTTCAATCACCCAAGATAGGGTCCTGTGCTTATAAAAATCCCACATCAGCTGAGTCCTGATGTATTTGGGGAGAGGATGGAAGCCGGTGGTCACACACTCCTTACTATTAGTGTACATGTGTAGGGAAGTCTGAGCAAATGCTTGTTTTAATTCCTGCACAAACTCCCTAGGTGCCTGGTCTTCCCCACATTGTAAGTCATATGCTACCTTATGGGCCTCTTGTGGATTGCAGTGGGTGGAAAACGTGTTTCAAGATGGCCACCTCATAGGTGGACCATTTCTAGTGATCCTGATCCTCCAGCCCACAAAGAAGCTGGAGTATTCAGGGGAGAATGTCCACTTGACAAACTCCATACATTTCACATAATGTTTTATTCCAAATTATGTCTTCATTTGCTCATAAAGCTTGAAGTGCTCCCATATAGAATATTTTGCATTCTTGTGGTAGAGATTCAAAAAGCTATTGATGGCTGTTATCTGTTGAATCAGGTCGATAGCAAACCCCTTCTTCTGTTTGCCAGCCTATCTTTTCCTCTGCACCTGAGTCCACTCACCTTCTGTGTTAGGTCTGCTACTGTTTGTAGTCCATTCCCTGTCCTCTATGCGCTTGCAATCTTAGTGAGATTGGGAATGCCTCCCAGAGTCACAGGGTCTGGACTCCTCTCTCCTATGGCACTGTGAACTCTCACAGTCATTTTCCCTGTAGTCCACTTTTTGTATAGGAGTGCACCCATTTGCTTCATCCCCCCTTCCAGGTAGGCCAGGGAAATCCCCCCACGCCCATGAATGTGCAGAGGTTTTCAGAATGCTCTTCCTAGGTCAAAGCTTTGGATCTTCTATTTTTACCACGCGGACAAAGTGGTCACTGTGTACATTTATTTTCTGGCAGTTCAACTCCCAGATTTTCTCATCATTGCGTCTTCATGGTCAGAAGTACTACCATTGGTATTTTTTTTATTTTCCAGGACACACTGGTCTGGCCACCTTCCCTTCTGCTTGGTAAAGATGAATATTCATCAATATCTAAAAAAGGGTTGCCTTTCTGGTTCAGTTGGGCTAGGCCTGGGTGAGTCCAGATGCCTCATGTTTCTCTCTTCATTATAAGTAGTATGTATGAGGTCAGCTTCCTTCGGTACATATAAAGTTGTGGCTAAAAGGCATGATATCCCTGGTAGAGAGGGTATCACCCCTTTATCAGTGGGCGCTTTTCCATACCCTGACTGGTCAAGGTGCCTCAATGCCTGTTTGTATTTTTCAATTTCACTTGTCAAACTCTCACACCTGCTTCTCTCTGTCTTGATTTCATGATGATATTCAGAGACCTGGCTTTTCAACTCTGAGACCAAGGCCTGTGTAGTCTTGAGCAACCTGCTCTGAGCCATGACTCGACATTTCATTTGCTGTAATTCCTCCCGAAATGGTTAATTTTCTTTCTGAGAGTCCTGTATGATGCGTGTACATTTCAGACCATTGTCGTTCAAAAGACTGATCACTTTCTCTAGCGTGTCCCTACAATTTGCTGCCTCTGACAGGTCAGCCTCTATTTGCTTCAAATGCACCAAAAGGTTCCTGTCTTCCTCTCTAATTGTGGTCAGCTCCTGAAAGTCTGACGATTCCTTTTTTGCATCATGGTCTTTTACCAGCTCCAAATTCTGTTCTTTCAGAATATTTACATTCTGACGCATTTCATCAAAAGAGTCCATGGGCCTTATTATAATTCTGTGGGTCCGGTAACAACGGTACCGGTAACCTTGCCAGTACCATTATTACTGGACCGGCAAACTACGAGTTCTGCCAGTGGGTGCCTTCCCGCCCGCCAGGTCTGATCTGGCGGGCGTACCGGCACCCGCGAGCAAAGCATGTCGGATGCACCGGCACCAATCAAGTGTGGTGCTGGTGTATCCGACCTCCCCATTCCCATGTGAGCCCCTATTCGGGCACTCGCTAATGGGCAATTACCGGGTCTGGAGGGGCCATAATAACCCAGTAATTGCCCATTAGCAGGAGCCGGAAAAATGTGCAAGTTTGGAGGCAGCCTGACGGTTTTACCAGCAAGGCTACCACCAAATTTGTAATGAGGCCCAATCTGCTTGATGAAAAACTGACTATTTGTCTTCTCTAATTGCTTGATTTGTTGTTTGAGGGCCATAATGTCATCTAACAGTCCTCTATTATAAATAGGCTGATCATTTACCTTATGTTACATTTTTCCCACACTCTTTATGTCCATCTTGCAGTACAGAAAAATGCAGTTCATAATCTGCGCTCTCGTGTTGCCGCATGTTTAGCTCATTTCTGAGTTGCTCAAGGAGACTTTCTTGTTTTATTTCTAAGATGTGACTCTGTTGTGCTTTATCTTCTAACTGTTTATGTTCTTGCTAGGTGTCTTTCAAAACCACAGTCTGATTTTGTACACGTCTCGCTCTTTTGAATCCTTCTTCCGCTAACTGTAAATGAAAGTGCAACTACACTGTAAATGGAGCCATCTTAATCTTCTCATCACAAGTCACTTGTGTCTTATAAAGGTCTGTTACAACTTGATGTAACAGACCAGTATCCTGTCAAATGTCAGCGCACATAGAAGTAACCTCCTGCATCATTCTTGTTTGCCAAATTTCATGTTCTTCCTCCTTCCATTCCCATCTAAGGAATAATTTGGGTAGGATGTGCTTCCTGGCATCTTCAATGGTGCTGATATTTCAAAATGGCTTTTTTGCAGTTTTTGTAGAATTTCCTTTGCACAGAGGCAAACATCACCATGGTCCCACTTAATTTCCACTCAAAATGTCAAATCAAAAAGAAATTCTTCCTCAATCTTAATCTATCACCTACACACCACCCTGGAATTCAGGGTTCAAGCCCGCGTGGCACTTTAACAAAACAAAGATGACTTTCCTTTCACCTTAATACAATTTCATCAAGATGAATAGTCTATCACAATGCACTTGTCATGAGTTAATTATAGCCAGACAAATCCTGGATGAACCCCTAGTTTGTAACAGTTTATTGAGAGGCCACCCTCAACAAAGGGAGTTCCCCAGTCTAGGTGTCACACAGTACATGGTTTAATGGTAGTACTTTTATAACTCTGCTTCATGTCATGCAACTTGGATCCCTCCCCCTGAGCTACCAATGAGCCTAGAACCAGGCTGGTGTACAGGAAATATATTTGTTTTTATTTGAATTATATGTAATAGAAATTACCCTAAACTACACATGCCACCTTCATTGTGGCTCAAAACTAACCTCTTGTTACACAAATAAATCACAGAACTTAATTGGACAAACACAAATCACTGTACTTTATCTCAATTTCCTTTCAAGAAATAACTAGCGCTGGTCAGTGAAAAAACTCACCTACAAGCCTGCTGCTGTGCAATTTAGATTTTCCTGCACGGTTAAAAGACTAGCAGTTTAGTTTTACAAAATTGTTCAAATGCATATGGCAATTATTATTTCACCTTTTGCTTTAAAATAAACACAGGGTGATGTATCAGTTTGTTTTTCAGACACCCCTACTTTGGTCTGTGTTGGGGAAGTCAGATGGAAACATTTGAATGATTTAATTTAAGCATTTGGGATTTCAGACCCCCCTCCCCTTAAAGGCCTGGGATGAGGAAACTGGACATTAAAAATGGGAATGGTTCGAACACTTCGGATTTCAGACTGACCCCTCCACTTAAAGGCCTGTTTTAGGGATGCTGGACAGCAAAAATGGAGGTAGTTTGAGAATATCAGATCCCCCTCCACTTAAGGGCCTGTGATGGGGAGGCTGGCAGTGTAGGGATGTTTTAGTGTAGGGACAAAGACACCCTTCTTCCTAAAGAAGTCTGGGTCAACAGGATAAATAGTATCACCCAATTCAATTGCAGTCTATAGTTTTCAGTGCACACCGGGAATGAGCTTTGTTAATTTTGAATTCTGACAAAAAACACCCCATGGTGTTCTGCTAAGGGGAGTTAATTAAATTAATATGTTTTAGTCAAATGGGCTAAGAATCTGCACAGCTATAAAGGGAACAGATTTAAGACTAGCAGATACCCCTGCCTTTTTGATTGCAAAGGGTTACATTCTACTTACATAGAAAACCCCTGTTTAATGTTCAGGAAGGCCAAGTGCATGTAAGGGCCCTCTGAAAGGACAGGGCAGGGTTCTGGTCACTCCACTCTCAAGTATGGTCCCCAGCTCTTCACCATAGAGTACAGTCAGCTTTTCTAGGCCTATCTAACAATGGACAGCCCACCCAGATGCAATCTCCTTGGGTGATTCCTTGCAGCTGTCAGATTGTAAGTTTCAACACCTCTCTCTCTTCCTCATCGTGCGTCCACCTTATATAGCAGTCAAGTTTACATTCTTGGGCAGTACCCTGCAAGAGTTCTCGCAAATAGGATGGGACATTTCCCTTCCCTCTCCACCCAAATCCAGCCCATCTGTAAGGATTGATTTAGGAGTCTGGAGCAGACATATGGCAAGTCCCATTTGTAATCCCCAAGTGTACTCTTGTCAAATATTTGGCAAAAACTAGTTATGTATCACAAAACTTGTGTTTACTAGTAACTGCCATAACATATATATTTTCCAATTCAGCTAATCAGGGGAATTGAATAAAATAACAGCTGGGTCTGCACCATGTTGCATGGTGTTTGGCAATGTTCCACTGTTTTTACAAAAGCATAATAGTTAGGAACATGTAATGTATTACCCACATTTCTAACTTAACCATCCACCCGTTCGCCAACTCTCAAAGTTGGAACAGTTTCAGATGAGCCAGAAACCCATTTTAAATGGCCATTATAGTTCCCTGAGTTGCAGGTGGATGAATATTATATCACCAAAATCACCTGGAAATTATCTAAATATTGAATCATATATTGCAAAAGTATGACTTATGGTTACTGAGAAAAATACCTAAATTATGGTAGTCTTTTTAAATTAATAGCAAATCTTTAGGATATACACATTGGAACTCTGCTTCTTCCAAACAATGTGTCTCTCTACTCTCTAAGCCAGTCTTTTTATTAGTCTCTTTGTTGTTTGAGGTGTAGGGTGCAGATCATAAATGGGGGATGCATTTGCTACACAGAGATCCCCCAACTGCAGACATTTGGCATCCTGTCTTCTCATTTAAAGGGGACCACCTTTTGATCTGAAAAGCTTCCTTTTTCCTGTATGTTTTCTTTCCAGACGTCAGCCTTAATTATAGCCCATGTGTTCCCACCTCCCCCTACATTCCGGACATGCATCAGCTAGAGCATTTGGCCTCCTCAGAACTGCCCTTAGAGATATCAGGTCTAGAGAAACTTGCTTTTTGACACCCTCTGGGCCACATTTTATTGCAGTTGCAGTTGTAAACAGTTGTGATTCAGCCAGACTTTCAGTGGGAGAGGTATTTGTGAAGTTTGCTCACCAACAAGCTAAACAGGTCTGCCTTGGGCCTAAATTAAATCTTCATGTGACCCCTAGAACAATATTTTTCTTTTCCCTTGTTGCAGGTATTTTGCATGTGAAGCATAATATATATATTAAATTGTGTTTATACACACCATGTCTTTTCCCTGACATCTTTATGTTGACATGGGAACATTTTCCTCATGTCTTGCTTTAACTTGCATACAAAGCCGTTCTGGTGTCAGCATTGAAAAATCCTGTTTTTCAATGGAAAGGGACCTTTGAATTTCTTCTGCCTTTGTAAATTAAAATTCTGCTTTTCCTTTGGTAATGACAGGAAGGCCTTTTTCACATGGCCCTTCCAGTCCATTGGTTTGGGGACCTTTGATTGCACCCGACAGATATAATGAGGAATTCAGGTCATTAGGAATGATCAGTTAGTGGCAGGGGGCTAGATGAACTCAGAATTATAGTTACATTGGATGGCATCAACGTGGCCAATAGCAGGCATGCATAAACTGAGTGGATTGCTGATCCTACATGCGTCATTTCAAGGACGGACCACCGAGAGAGGGCAATCTGATGCAGGGGGCAAGAGGGCTTGATGGGCACACAGAAGGTTGCGCACAAGGGCAGCATGCCATTATAAGCATGAAGGCACAAAATGTGTAGGCAAACACCATGTGGCACAGCACTAAGGACAGTGATTGATAAAAGGGGCAGAGGAGGAGCCACAGGTAGTGAATTCTTGGTGAAAGGCCTGTGCACTGGGAAAGTGGCTGGATGGCTAGATGGACAGAAGGTTGGGAAAATTATTGGCTTACGGCTTCAAAGATGTTTTTCAAAATACCTTTAATGGCCGGTGAGTTAGTAGGTGGGCAAACACCCTGAGGTCACTGCAAGGTCATGGTAAACTTGTGAGGGCTAAGGTGAAGAGAGAAGTTGCAGAGGGCAGGATGGGGACTCCTCTTGAGTGTTTCCTATCCTTGAATTTATTATGTCACCTATGGGGATATTAAGTCCCAAGGAAAGAATGAAAGGGGAGAGTTTAGGATGATTTATCATCTGTCTTGGCCAGAAAGAGAGACCGTCATTGATTATATTCATTTGAAAATGTGTGCTGCGACATACCCTAGGGTAGAGGAGGCAATACCACTGGTGTAACAATGCAGATGGGGTAAGGACGGGCAACATGTGACGTTAGGTCAGCCCCACCTTTGCTAGTGGTGAACCCAGATGATGTTCAGTTATTGGAAATGTACTTTGCAGGCCAGTACTACATGTAAAAGGCATTGTTGGGATAATTAGTGTGTGACCTTGGTTTGAATGGCCTAGCATGTTTCTACAGTGGGCCTCTGCCCTAATTGATCTAATACTTGTATGATTTCCTTTTCATGGCCAGGTGCTTGATGGAGAGAGTGTGTGCTTGTTTGCTAGAAGCTTTCCCAGGGCTGATTTGGGGGGTTGCCCTGCTGAAGACAAAGACGGAAGGGCCAGTGATAGTGTTGACCTTCCTAGGAAGAGAACTAGATTCCATTATAATGGAATCATAGCTACCAAGGGACAAGTTGGAGGCAATGTGAAACAGATCTTGGAACACTTGATTGGTGGCACCATGGAGAGTGTTTTGTAGGCAGTTCGCATTGGTAATTTCAGGGTTTAAGAGACCCCATCACAGGATCCATATGACTGCATCCTTAAGGGAGGACATCAAGATTAAGCGTGATAATTTGGAGGGTAACAATGATCTGTCCATGTGGATCCCTGTAGATGCCAGTGCTGATCAGTGGTGATTTTACCCCAATGCTGTGGAGTCAGGTGAACTGGTGATTTGTAGGGAAGGGAAGTGGTGCAAGAAATGGTGGCAAGAGGAATGTTGAGAGCAGCAACATAGCATCACCTTTTTGGAATTGTTCCTGATGTTGGTGGTGCCAAGATTGTGGTGTGGGATTAACAGACAAGATAGTGTAATTTGTGGTAGACAATGAGAGCGTAGACATCATGATAAATAGGTAGACAATCAGGGACAAGTTAGTATTGAAGAGGGGATACAATTCTGTTTGAAATAGATCATCGGGTTTCGGGCAAAGCATATTCTGGGTGTGACCGACTGACTTGCTCACGTACTGCTGCACAGTAGAAAGGATTCTAGCTCAGTCATGCATCATACTTGTGGCATACCCCAGTTCCAGTACAATTGCGAGACCTGGCAGTTTGAAAATGACAGAGTCAATTGAAGGTTCATTAGTGGGATCCACACAGATAGAGTACGGAGCACCTTGGGCACAATTGAGGGTGGAGTTGGGCACATTGTTTGGGGTTCTATAGGGGGAATGCAGTGCAGTATATTTCAGTTTGAGGTAACTGTCCCTGTAATGATTGTGGCAAAGATCCCAGGGGTTTGGTTTCATGTGATCTGGTTCTGGGGCTATGATCCGATGGATGGTGAGATGGGTAGAAGTATGCTGAAAGGGTGGGCCAGGAAGGAGACAGAACAGGTTACATATGGGATTGGGGGAATGAGATTTCTCCAGTTGTTGTCTATGCTTTTCAACTTGAGTAAGAACAGGAAGGGAGCTGACATGTTAATAATGCACTTGGGCAAGAATGACCTACTATAGTCAACTGGTCAGGAAGTTAAAAAAATGAAAAAAAGGGTTGGGAATTGTACATTGTGTGTGGTCAGATGTGGTGTTGTGGTACCCATGGAGTGGGGGGGCAAAAAAATATGGCGGCCACCGACACGGCCAGAAAGAAGATAAACAGTGAGGTGTTGTTATTTTTTGTTGCAAATCAGATAGATATGGTGCTGAATTAAGTCATTACGTTAGATCAGCCAGCATATTTCAAACAGGATGGGGATACACCTGTCCCTCAAGGGGATAGTGATATTAAATGGAGCTCATAGATGCAGTTGATAATTTCATGAAGATGAGCTGGTAGTTACCAATGGGGCAAACATCAGAACAACATCTGGGTAGGGTTATGCTGGGTGCCTGCAAAAACAATTGAGATCAGTTTGGAATGGAAATGTCAAAAGTTAAGGACAGTTTGAGGTTCTTATGTATGGGAAAGAATGGTGTAGATAAGGTTACAGTCATCCTAGAATGGAGATTGAACCCCTTTCTAGGACCAAACAGAAAAGAGAAAAGGGAGGAAGGACTATGATGGAAGAACTAGGTGAGGAAAGCCAGCAGGGAAAAGGGAGTATGCATGCAACTACCGCAGGAAGAGGTGACAAAGGAGGAGGGAGGGTTTAAAGAATGACATATTGGGAAATTGAAAGCAATATTCCAAGAATGTTTGGATTGTAAACAAACCTGCCTTGAACTGAAGTGGCCTTTCATCAAAACGAAAATTCAACGTCATGGAGTTATTTGGACTATTCTTTGCAAAGGGGGCCGCATGGCAGAGAACGGAACAACGTCTTCCAAACACCAGGCCATTGAAAAGGTGATTTCGAGGAAAACACAGTGAAGTGAGGTGCACCATGGATTGTTGAGCAGGAGGCCAGCCTCTCACCCCCTTAGGATCTGCACACAAGTGGTTCATCCTCTTTTTGATGAGGCAATAGAAGCATTGGTAACATCTATCCAATGTGGTGCCTGCCCCTACAAGGACACACACGCAACCAAGTGACGCAACTCTACTGCGTGTGCTTGGAATAAATGGGGCATTTTTATGACCACAGCAGAGCGACCGTGGAGCCCAGAAAGCAAGCACCTATCTGAGTGTGCTCTGTGGCTGAGGGGGTCCACGGGGGCCAGATAGGCAATCTGGCCACACACAACAGAGTTGGGGGATTGATCCGATGTGGACTCGGGCACAGGCAGTGAAACAACATGGAGGCATTTTCTCCAGTTTTCATGCCGCAGAGCCAGCAGAGTCTACGCAGTTGGCCGCCATCTTGTCCATGCAGTGTTGAGGGTGCGGCTCCTGCTAGGAGTGCTTGTGCATCCCCCATGTGGAATTCTTGGAACCCCTACACAGGGGACAGCATTGTACTGCATATTCATCTCTTGTGGAGTGTTTTCAACTCTTTTCATGCATTGAGTGTGAGGCGGTGAGGAGAAAGGCGAGGCCTACAGTGTTTGTTATTCTTTGTCCCTTGGGCCCACCCCACTCAATTTTTGGGATCTCTCGTCTTTGGGCTAAGGGAACTTTCCCATTGTTCCTAGCCGTTTGGACATTGGTGGAGGGGGCCATTATGATTGCAAGCCCTAGGGTGGAGTAGTGGAAAGTGGCTACATGCCCAATTTTTTGAACATTCTGGACTGGGTGTCAGGCGAAGAATTTCATAACTGTGTGGTTTGGTGGAGAGCAATCATCAGAATTCGCTGCAAGAGGAGTGTTTGGACAACATCATCATGCTCAATATTTTAATGCAGTTTGCCTGGAAGTGGACACCTGTGAGTTGTGGCCCCAATGCTATTGTGGTTGCTTGTACAGTCACCATCATCAATGACCAGGATGGTGGTGCAGGAGCCCAAGCACCAGTGGCAGGGCTAGCAGGCCCAGTGGGTGCACGTGCACCGAGACAGCAGGGGGCACTCACACCAATGCCTGAATTTGATATTTCAAGGGCCCCATCAAGCCTTGGACCAAGGTGGAGGCTCGACATGTACTTCCACGCCACGGGTAAGACTGATGAGGACAGCAAAGTGGCCCTTCAGGCCACTGGCGAACGTGGATTATGAATGCTTCGTGATGTGCAGTGTCAGAATGAAGGACAATGAGTCTCTGAACACTTTCTATGGATGGCTGTGCCAGATATCCCTGTCGTGTGCCTGGCAGAATTCCCAAAAAATGATCAGGAACCAACTCATACTGGGCTGTTAATTTGGAAAACTGCCAAGACCGGTGCTGTGGGAACCGGGACTCATGCTACACCACATATATGAGCTTGGCGGTTGCCAGGAGGTGTCGGAGGTGTGCGCTTCAAAAATGGATGCAGCAGTGCATCAAGGGAAGACATGCAGGGGCTGCTCGCAAAGCACAGCCAGCTCTTTGAGGGAATTGGCCACATGGCCGGCGAACCAGTGAGGCTACACATTGAGGAGTCAATTCATCCAATTGCGCTCCAGCACTGCAGAGTCCCATTCCATCTGCAGGACCTCGTCGACAAAGAACTGGACAGTTTGGTGGCTCTAGACATCATTGAGAAGGTGGATGGACCGACCCTGTGGCTGTCTTCAATTGTCATCGCAAGGAAGCCGAAGCAACCTAAGTCAGTGAGAATTTGTGTGGACATGAGGCTCCCGATTAAGGCCATCAAGCGTGAAAGACACATTACGCCCACGATCGATGACATCATTGCGGAATTGTAAGGGGCGTGTTTCTTTTCTAATCTTGACCTAGGGTACCATCAAGTGGTGTTGCATCCGTACTCCAGGTACCATAACCACCTTTACAATGCACCGAGGCCTCTACAGATACAAGCGCCAAGGCTTCAGGGTGTCTTCCACGGCATAAGTATTCCAGAACATCCTTCATGCGGCCCTGGCTGATTTGGATGGCATCCTCAAGATCAGTGACAACATCTTGGTGTTTGTGAAGACAGAGGCGGAACAAATGGAAAGGCTAGTGAAATCTCTGGAATGGCTGCAGGCACTCAGCTGACCCTGCATAAGGAAAAATGTGAATTCCTCCCAAAAAACATTGAGTTTTTGTTCGGGTTCGTATTCAAGGAGGGAGGTATGTCACCTGATCCCCAAAAGGTCAAAGACATTATGGAGGCAAGGCCCCTGAGAATGTGTCTCAAGTCCATAGCTTCCTGGGGATGGTCACCTACTGTGGCCGGTTCATCCGGAACCTAGTCTCCAAGTCTGAGCCCCTGAGAAGTCTCACCAATAAAGAGGTAACCTGGCAGTGGGGTCCTCTCAAACAGGCCATGTTCGAAGATTGGAAGGGAGTGCTGATGGCGGAGGACACCATGGCATTTTTTTAACCATCCCTGACATCAGAGATCGTGGTGGACGACAGCCCTTTTGGTCTGGGTGCAGTTCTCACCCAGACAGATGCTAATGGGGCGATCAGGCTGATCACCTACACAAGCAAGGCACTGTCAGAGACGGAGCAGTGATACTTGCAAATCGACCTGCCAGTGTTGTGGGGGCGTCGGCACTTACGTCGGTATGTGCTGGGGTGGCCGGTGACAGTACTAACTGACCACATGCCCCTGCTGCTGATCATGGCTGGCTCATCTTCCAAACCTTCAGCCTGGATTGAGAGGTGGATGCTGGCACTCCTGAAATATGGGGTCTTGTTGGCGTATCAGCCGGACAGTAACAACGCTGCAGATTATCTATGCACCACAGAGGTGAGGAGGAAGGATGTGGAAACATCAGTGGGGAGGAAGCTGATGAACATGCAAGGCTGATTGTGGAGACAGCAATGCCATATTCGGTGCCTCTCCAGGAGCTGGAAAAAGCGGCAGCCGAGGACGAGTGCTTCATAATTCTAAAGGTGGCCCTTCAGCAAGGGTCATGGAGGTTGGTGGTGGACACGCTGATACAAAGGATCCAGAAGGTACTGTCGGTGCTTGAACAACTGTGGAGAGTCAAAGATGAACTGGCATTTGTAGAGTCTGGGTTATTGCTCTGGGGTGACCGCATAGTGATACAAATGTGCACGTTCCCCAAGTCATCGAGTTAGCACACCAGGGCCATCATGGTATTGCCAAGACTAAGGTATGGCTATGACAGAAAGTATGGTTCCCGGACCTTGAGAGACGGGTGGAGGAATTTGTTGTCTACCTGTGTGTGGTATAAACAAGAAAAGAGAAGAGTCAACAGCTACCTACTATTTTTAGATGTGTGTCCGAATCTATGAATACATTTTATCATTATCCAACCTCTTTCTAACCTATCTGTGACCTTTAATGGCTAGTATTTGCAAACTAGCTCCCTGCCTCTTTTAAGCCTACCTCCTCTACACGATAAACCAGGAGTAGCTGTTGACTGTCCTCTTTTCTTGTTTATGCCAAACGCCTTTTCTGAGTCAAGCCCCCCTTTAACAAAAAAGAAGGCTTTTCTTGCCCCTATATTCCTTGTGCCTGTGTGTGGTGCCAGGCGGCTGCTCCAGCGCAGAGGGAGCCCTTTATTGAGACGATGCCCAGAGGAACGAGGCCCTGGGAAATCGTCCATGCTGACTTTGGGTCCACGGGCCAGGACACTTATTAACTGGTGGTGGTGGATGAGTGGTCGCGGTACCCCGAGATCGAGTTAATCGAATCCGTCTCTTTTGACAATGTGGCCGTGGCTCTAGAGAAGATCTTTCCCACTCACGGCCTGCCTCACACCCTGTGTTCAGACAATGAACTGCCATTCCAAGGGGACAGCTTCGCCCAGCTGATGGGGGACTACGGAATACAACATCGAAAATGTACACCAGTCTGGCCCGTGCGAATAGCGAAGATTAAAGGTTCATGAGGACTCTGAACAAAGTGTTTCGCATCGCTCACGGCCAAGGACACTGCCTGCAATGGCTGTTTTATCAGTTCCTGAGGGAATATAAAGCCACCCCTCATGAGTCCACTGGAGTGTCCACCAGTGGAGACAATTTTCGGGCAGTGTCTGAGGGGTCTGATCCCTGAGGTGCGGGAGCTGGCCATCATTGATGATTCTCAGGTGGAGTGTGAAAGGAGACTCAGGACGGAGGGAGAGACCATCAGGAGAGGGCTCTGACACCAGCAGCTGATTCCTTGGGATGAAGTGCTCGTGAAGAACCGGCATCCACAAGGCAAGCTTTCACTAATTTATGAGCCTGGTCCGATGGACATGGTGGTGGTGCTTGGCTCGTTGGTGACTGCATCGGATAGGACTGCCACTGTTACCCATAATGCCTGTTTATTCAAGGAAGTAGGTGAGACCAAGCCGAGGCGATCCTGAGAAGAGACTGTGGTGATGTACCTGACGAGGGCAGTGGCCTGGCCCATCCGGGGAGTCCCCTAGGTCGAAGGGATGCAGATGAGGAGGGCCCGATCCGGGAGGCGGGCAGGAGGTATCCCCAAAGGGTCGGGAGGGGGAAGCCTGCCCATCTCAATGACTATATATTAGACCCCTGAACTAGTGGGCCCAGCCCACGGGCTGAGTAGTGACATGCGGGACTGGGAGGGAAGCAATTAAAGAGGTATATTATTTTGGGTGCAGTGAAATGTTTGAAGTGTTGGTAGTTACCTTCTTTTGTTGTTTGTTATGAAAAAAGAGAAGTGTGGTGACTGCCCCTTTAAGGGCACGCACACGGCATAGTGATGCAACTCTGCCACGTGTGCTTGGAATAAACGGGGCGTTTCCACTGCCACGGCAGAGCGACCGTGGAGCCCGGACAGCAAGCACGTCTCTGAGTGTGCTCTGTGGCTGGAGGGGTTCACAGGGGCCAAAGGGGTAATCTGGCCACACACAACATCCACCCTGTATTAAAGGTTTTGGAGGATTTCCACATTTTATGTTGGATAATTTGTATGATGTTAATTTTATATCATGAGCGCAGTTGCAGAAGAAAATGTAAAAAGTTGAGGACAGTTTAGGATTGATAACCTTGGGCAAAATGGGGAAGAAAGAGGTATGCCTGAAAAAGGAAAGAGTAAAGAAGACTATGGAAAATAATACTAGGCAGGAGTTAATCAGGAGGAAAAGAGAAGGATACAATCAATGTACTTCAGGAAGCAGTGATAGTGGAGGAGCAAGGGATTAAAGAATGGCGAAAGAGAATGAGAAAGTGAAAGCAATATTCTAAATATGTTTGGATTGTAAACAGACCTAACGTGAAATAAAGCAGCTTTTCTTCAAACGAGAATTGAGTGTCATGAAATTATTCGAATCATACCTCAAACAGGTATTATTACAACACTTAGAAGCAGGATGAAATTTGCAGGAACCGCTATAAAAAATGTGTTTTTTAAAAACGGATAATATGATTGTCACACAACAGAAACCTAATCTGGCTATGGTGACCCGCCAGCAGGAGGAGACAGAGTACAAAGCTGCTCTGTTCCCAGAGCAACCCCGGCTGCTCTATACTTGTGACTCTGCTCCCTTCAGAGCTCTGGGTCCGAAGATGTAATGCACAGGGGCACTGCTGCAGCAGGCAATGCACTTCCAGGGAGCTGGGGATTCATTTACAACGGGCTTACACAACGTAACCCTAAAAAAAGATTACCTCGCGGATCTGATACCCCTATCCTTAGTTTGCTTTCTGTCAGCCTCAGAAGAGTTTCAGCTTCATCAGCACTACTGATAACAGCCGGGATCGTGTTCCTGCTCTCTCAGCAAAGTCAGCCTTCTCTTTCGGATTTTACCATACGCCATCAGGCAGGTTCTTGGGAAGCTTGGTTGGATCAAACTACTGTGCTTGATGCAGGTATTTTATTAGCAGGCAGATAACATTATCTCTGGGGAAACCCATCTGTATCCTTTCACTCGAGATTCCCATGCAATAACATTGCGGCTACCCTGTAGGGCCAGTGACCTTCCCAGCATTGCAGACAAACTTCACATTCGTCCTAATCTCCTTGCCAATGCATTGACTTATTCCGTCCAAGACCAAGTGTCATTTTCATAAACATTCCCTCAAAAAGAGCCCACAAGTGTCCCTCAAATTATGGTGCCTTATTGTGCACGAGCTCTGCCTATCAGTGTTTACTGTCCATGGATCCTTGGACTGCTCACGTACTGTTTGTCACCAGGTATAATCAGGCACTTAGCCTATCCCTTCATCAGTACCTAGGATGTTACAATACGTGTTCGTTGGCTGACAAATGGCATGCTTATTGGCCAATATCACCCAGTTGTCTGCAGGTTAGAAAGTTCTGTGCACAGTACAACACCAACAAAACACATATATAGGCGAGCAAGTGATGCAGGCTCCTGAATTACCCCAATTACAGTTTAGATTGCGTGATCACATAGGCAATTATTGTCATTGCACGCCTTGGCGAGTGCAACGCAACATTGCAACTGGTTTGAAAAATAATGTAACCTGCTGGCTGTTTGCAAATCCATTTACGAGATAATTTAGTTTACTCTTGAACTGCACCACGTGCCGGGCATGGCTTCAGACTGCATGAGCGGGCTTCAGACTGCATGAGCGCAGTGGCAGAGAGGATATGAGACGACAGGTTCATAAGGAACGAGAATCGGTTTCAGGTCTCCAGGCAGAGGTTGAAGTGAGCAGGAGCTATCTGGAGGGGAGTAGCACCACTTTCATTGTTTACTGTTAACAGTCCCACTACTTTGTATAACCACTTTTACAATTCCGGGAACTGTTATTTTTCAAGTCATAGCATACCTCTTTATTTCACGACCTTATGGCAGTTACAGCCAAACTGAAATCTGTTTCGGCAAATATTCACAAAGCATGGGTAGCATCTCAGCCTCTCTGGACAGACTGTATCTGGCTTCATCTTAATTATAAGAAGATGGAGTAGGTCCTGCTAACACTAAGAAAGTATCTCCTCCTGAAATTGGGAATACTTTTCAAGTTGTCTCTGGTTAAATGCTTATTTGATACAAATGATAAAGGTTCAGGCTACTTTCATGGGATTGTGTTTTAACATTGGGTGGCTACATGTGATTTGCTCCTTCATGACACTGGACAAGTGTGCATTTTTAGTAGGAGGCTTAATAACTCGTCACTTGGACTACTGTGATACACACCAATGCAATACTGCAGGACCACATCCTGAGGACTCTGCCTGATAAGAGGAGTTAAAAAAAAAAAAAACGTCATTCTTGGGATCCAGGCTTTATAATGAATTACCAAATTCTATTCATGGCAGCACACGTGTGTAGTTGTAGGCCCCTATTGAAGCAACTGCTGTTAGGTAGGTGCTAAGTATGGATTCCAGCAGAGTTAAGATCGTCGAGTAGAGGCGATTGATTTCATATATAAGATCATATATAAATGCTCAAACGGACTGACCAACTGAGAGCCTGAGTCCAAATCCCAGTTTCACCACTTACCCAAAGTGTGTGATCCTGGGCAAATCATTTTTGCAGCTTTTCTTATTTAAAAAAATAATTTTGCATGGTTTGTAGGATGGTAGAGTTGCAATATATAAATGTACTAGGAGCAACCATTCATCATATATTGCTCATCCCAAAATTGCCTCTTGGCTTACACACAGAAACTTCTTTTAATGTAACTTGCAACGATGTTCTAGACTACCAAAGACAGATGGCACACCTTGTAACGTTATTTTCTATTATGTCATTACTGATGTAAGTGCATATGCAAATTAGGGTGGCTGCATAGCTTTAGCAGCACAGGGCCTCAGAACCCCTAGGATAGGCACGAGGGAGAAATCAAAATGGCAGTGCCCTGTAAGCATGATCCTACGGTATGTGATTGGTGTGTATGTTTTCAATATCAATACCTTTGGCAATAATGTTACTATATAAGTGGATGGAAGAAAGAGGCCCGCGAAAGACGGCGCACAGAACGGCACCCAACAAGAAGGTTCTAATGCACTTCAACGTCTGCAGTGCCCCGAAAAATCATTTTCTAAAGTTGCCCATCCTAGTCTTGAGGTGAAGACCCCAGATTTTGAGTGAGGACATGAGGCCGCCATTTTCTGCATGGCCTTTTTGTACAAATCAAGCGTTCTCTCTTCACACGGTTAAACTTACAGAAGCCCTGAACATTGCAGACACACCATCCGCTCATTTACAGGCGCTTTTTATAGTTATCAAACAATACCTTAAAAATCTGGGACACTTTCATTTCGGCGCTTGCCTCAATAAAAGGATAATGTAAACAGCCGATTCTGTTCTCAGGAAGCTGGGATATTGCAACCGTGTGCACATTAGCGTGTGCAACGTGCACGAGGGACGCCGAGTTCAAATAGAGTAGCCGTGATGTGCGAGCACTCAACCCCAGTAAATATTTATGACGGTGCTCAGTTTGTGTCAGTGTCCGCGTGAGATCTGCTTCTCTTCTGAACATCTAATCTACGTTGCCTTTTCTTCACCTTACGATGGGCCCCGGGCTGGAGCAGGGAAGCTCAGCCTAGAGGCGATGTTTACACCGGCTGTGAACAAGTCCAGCTTGAAGTACACCAGCTGGAGAGCCGACTACACCCCTGGCACACACATGCCTCGGAGAGGGTCCGTGGCGGGGTATTTCAGAATGATTAGGGAACTTCACTTGACTTAATATTGCTGTTGAAGATTGTGCACAGACATGCACAAAAGATCAAACACCTAGGCGCTGTATGGGTGCACCAGGCATCTTCTAACACTCAGAAGAGTCGGGATAGAATAGACATAATTTATTTAAAAAAAAACACATCTGAAACAGTATTAGAGAAACCTTACACTGTATTATCACTTGAGCAAAAGTTGCCCATGTGCAAAAAAAACATTATTTCAATGCATTTTTGCACTAGTGCAATGTTTGCACTAGTGCTAATTTAGAATGATATTGGCAGGAGGAAAAAACATAGTGTGGGGGATGTGCCTTAATAGAAGTGGCTGGAAAGAGAAATTAAACTGTTTAATTGTAATCAGATGAGGGAGATAACTCAGCTGGTTAGTGCACCTCCTACAGAGATTTGTCTATAACCTGCATGTCACAGGTTTACCTCTGGGATGAACAACCCTCGCCAATCGCTCTGAAGCTGAAAAACAACAACAGTTCAGGTGGGTGTGAGATTTCATGGCAGCCTGCACCTCTGGAAGTCTGGGCATAGTCAATCAAAGGTCAATATATAATCATGGTCCTACTAGGGCTTGTGGCATTCAGACGTGTAAGTGCAGTGAAGAGAAGTGTTGGAGAAAGGGATGGGTGGGGTACAAGGAATTGATACGTGCTAGTGGGGTCCTGTGAAGGAAGTTGTCAAGGGCAGCCAAAGCAAGAGGCATCAGGCTAAGTGCTAGGGTGGACGAATCCAAGGGTGGGATGGACAGCCACCAGGCAGGGGGCCCGCAGGCAGTGGTGAGGTGGGGGGTGCTGGTGTCGACTGGGTAGAGGGCCTAGTATCCTGTGAGATTCATGAGGAGCAGGCCACCAGTCTCAGTGGCAGTGGGGTGATTTTGCAAGGAAGTGAATGAGGGAAAGAGGTAGAGAAGAGAAGAGTTTTGGAGCGGAGGGCTCGAGCAGGGAAGTAGTTAGGAAGGGAAAGTTGGAGATAGTGTGGACCCAGGCCTTGTGGATGATCCAGAGGGTCTTGAATTTGATCCTCGCGACCACCGTGAGCCATTGGAGTGATTTTAGGACTGGAGAGATGCGGTCCCTGGACTTGAGGCCAAAAATAAATCTTGCAGCCCTATTCTGGATTAGCTGTAGGGGGTGCAGGGAAGAAAGGGGGAGATTGAGGAAGAGGCTGTTGTAGTAAGCCAGCCTAGAGAGGACCAGAGCTTTGGAGACATTGAGCTTCTGGGAGAAGGGGAGAATTACTCTGATGGGGTGAAGCAGGAAATGGGCCTTCTTGGCAAGGTCCAAGATATGAGGAGTGAAGGAGAGAGCACTGGCATTAAGATAGAGATCATTAGCTGCACACCATGCCTGGATAGCGGTCAGGCAATCGGGGATGAGAGAGACGGAAGAGGAGGTACAAGAGGGAGGTTTAAAGGTAAGCTGCGTGTCATCAGCATAACACTGGAAATGAGGAGAGAAGGAGGAGATCAGGTGAGCAAGAGGGGCAAGATAGATATTCAAGAGCCAGAGCAATAGGATAGAGCTCTGGGGGACGCCACAGGTAGAGAGTGTGGTAGTGGAGAAAGGACCAATTGCAACTGGTAAGGGCTTTTAGTGAGGAAAGAGGTCAGCCATTCCAGTGCCCGGTCCATGATGCCAAGGATATCACAGAGTCATTTTTATGAGGATTGAATGCTTTACCATGTCAAAGGAGGAGGAGATATTTAGGAGAATGAGAACAGAAGGCAAGTAAGAGTCAAGATTTGCAAGCATGTCTTCACAGGTGTTCAGGAGAGCATTTTCCATTTCTCTGGGTGCCTGGAATCCAGATTGATGGTCATGGAGGCAATCAACTATTTCAGTGTGGAGGGTCAGTTGGGTGTGGACCAACTTCTCAAAGAGTTTACCCAGGAGGGGGGTAGTGGAGATAGGGCAATAGTTAGCCGGGCTGAAAGGGTCAGCAGACAACTTTTTTTAAGAAGGAGTGCTTGAGGGATAGAGGATAAGAACCAGTGGTGAAGGAGGGGTTACAAAAGTCAATAAGAGCCAGGGTGAGAAAGCAGATGTTGTCTTTAATATTTCTAGAAGAGCAGGGGAGCACCTGTTTGCAGGAGACCTTCATATGTCGGAATAAAAAGTATATTGTGCCTCCTATTGTAATAAATATATTAATATTGGCCTACGCCAAGCTGCTCGAAAGTCATTTGCAAGATCTGTGTTACTGACCTTTAATCTATGTAGGCCGCCATTTTAGGTCAAACCGCCATTTTAGGATTTATGTGGAAAAGTCACCCTGTGAGCTAAAATGGGGGACGATGTCATTGCAAAATACAACATGGCCGTCTTGACCTCTGTACATCGCTAATGTGTAATTTGCCTGCAGGCTACTTGTTGAGGTCATGAACTGAGACCTCATCCTACGTTGACCTATGTGTAAAAGGATTACTTGTGCAAGTAAACCAATCCACAAGTATGTATTATGATAATGTATTTACACATTGTACAAAGAACATCTGTTTTACTATATTGTATTAATGTTTAAGAAGACCTGCAATACGAAACTTAGAATACACAGTTAATGCATACGCTTATTGTTACATGTAATAAAGAACGAACCAGTTAGATGTGGTTATTTGAGACTCGGCAATGAACCCTAGAATTGGTAACAAATAAAGTAGAATATTAACCCGAAGAGGGGTTGGCCATAGCGTTCACAAATGTATAAAAAGCGAATACATTCCAATGTAAACTCTCTCACTGAACACACTGAACCACGCTGGAGTTCGTTGTGTTGTACTGAGGGCCGATAGCTATCTGACTTTACACTGTTTTGTAATTGTATTTGATAGAGAATAAAGTACATTGTATGTTCCTTTGAAACCTGTGTTTGGTGTATTTCCTTTTGGGGTACTCAGCCTCGATATTTTGTTTCTGTTTTCACATTTGGCGCCCGAATAGGGACCCTCAAGATTGATGCCAGATTGTTGAAGGTTGACACTTGCTAACGGACCAGGATCGGACAGTGTACAAAAGTAAGGGGCCCCTGGATGAGATGCGACACCTCAGCAGTGCTGCACGATCCGATCCCTGGATGACTAGCCTGTGGTCTGAGACGGCATCTTGACGAGGGTCCACTTATCGAGGCGGGCAGATTTGCCGAAATCACCATACACGAGGTAAGATTAGTTAGGTAAGATTCTTAGAAGTACCGATCGGTCCTCCTTAGATTTGGCCAGGTGAGTCATGACCTGATTCTTAATTTAACCCTGGCAATTTGAATTTTGCCGCATTGTATCTGCAGACACAATTATTGACCAGGTAACACCAAGAATTTGAGATATGCCTGGAAAATTGTCTACCTGCTTTAGGGCATTATTCCGCAGTGATAGACAATCTTTGGAATTTAGCCGTCCGGCCCCACAGGAGGGGTCGCCGGCATGTACTACGTACTGTAAGCATGGCATTGGAAGTATAGTATTTAATGATATTTGGCACAGACAAACCAGACATGCCTCTGAACTTCAGTGGCCAATCAATGGTAGTTTTGAGATCCCTCGCATTGAATATTTGGAGTCAGTATTGTTAAAGAAAAAGGCTAGACCTGCAGCATTTGATGTTTTACAGAATTGGAAAAAAGAGGCGTTACAACAGCTTAAGAGTAGAGAAAAACATGCGCGCAGTCATAAAACGGTTGCCGAAAAAGCATTATTATATGATCAGGATAAACAGGCTGAGTCGGCTAAGAATATGGAAAGGGCTTTTTCACTTGGTATTCAGAAAATCTATCCTTCCAAATATCTACATGATTCTGATGAGATTTTTGAGAAAATATTAAATGAACGAAGGCCTGGTGCCTCTGCGCCACCTCGGTATGTTCCTCTTCCTGCTGCGGTACCTTTTCCTGCTGTTATTCCTACTCTTCCTGCTCAACCTGTTGTTCCTATTCCTTTGACTGCTGTTCCTCCGCCTGCTCCTCTGCCTCTTCCTGTCGCACCAGTTATAGCTCTTCCATCGAAATTGCCTGTCCCCTCTCTTCCAAGTGGTTTTGGGTCACTTGTAATCGATCATGGTGCAGGCTCGAAGGTTGTCACCCGCAGTACTGTACCACCGGAGAAGAAACGTGAGTTAATTGCATGGGCTAAACATTGTATGGAGAAGGATGATCAGGCTAGTGTTTTTTCCACACTTTCTAATACGGATAATTTTCCTGAGAAAAATATTTTTATTGAAGGTTTGGGAGTTCAGTAATGTATAATGTGGGGAAGATTAAATAATACGGATGTTCTGCAAGGGTTAAGGGATCTAAATACTTTAGCACTTTCCAGAGATACTGTGGAGAAGGTAAATGAGCACGTCGAAAGGCTATTTGAATATAGAAAGGAGTTAGAAAGGATACGGAATGAGGATGATGAAGAGGAAAGTATGTATGTACAGAAACGGTACCTTCCGTGTCGTAAACCGATATTGGAGGAAATGCGAATTTGTAAGAAAGATCCAATTAGATGGATTTCAGATATATCGATAACTCCAGTTCAGGTATATGACACATATAGTCAATATACGTTGGAAATGCAGAGAAAAGTGATACAGGTTATGATAGAGTACCTGCAAGATGAATGCGTAAAGAGGAGGATTGGTTGTCCCACAGAGTTATTGAATATTTATAAGAGAGCTTTTTCGTTGACACTTCTTCGACTGCTTTAGCGCTCAATTTGGCTCTGTTGCTTAGTAAGCGTTCGGAGTTGCCCACATCTCAGTTGCCTATGAGAGAGGTTCCTCCGACATTTATCCCGAAGGTTGACGTTGCAGCCGATTCTGCATGAGGTATAGTCGCTGTGGACATTCCCGCACATTATGTATCACAGTTTGTTCAAATCCCGTTTTCACGACAGGAAGTGAACACCATTAGACAATCTATTCCTGATATTACGAAAAATCCGACAGGGTTCTATAAAGAGATGGAATCCGTTTTGCAATCCTCAGTGTTCACCTTGGGTGACATTGATTTGTTGTTTCCAGTACTCCTGCCGTAGATTTATGGAAACAAGTAAGAACTATTGACGATGTACCCGGATTGGGCGATAAATGGGCAAATTTAATTAGATTCGATGGGGAAAGACCAGCTGGTGAAAAACCACAGCAGGTGATAATAACCTTACCTGATAGAATCATTGCTAAATTAAAAACCATAATTCCCAAAAAAAGAATTATATGGGACAAGCTTACGGCCTGTGTCCAAGGAAAGTCTGAGAGTGCTATTGAGTTCTTTAATCGGTTCGAACAGGTATTTGCGGATTTCAGTGGACAAGACTTAGGCACAGAGTCTGGGAAAAGGTTATTTGTGGACAAATTTGTACGTGGATTGCTGCCTGACATCCAGTCACAGATTATGTCCTCTGAGAGCACTTGGCAGGCGAAAACGCATTCAGAAGTACTGCATATGGCTCAGTAATATGAAAATCTTGTCAACAATGAAAAAGATAGGATTGAAAAAAGGAAAGGTGATTTAAAAACAAAGGTGCTATTGCAGCAAATTGTTAGAGGCCCCAGAGGGGGTAACTCTCAGGTTAGAGGTCAGTATGTCCCACAAGGGAATGTGCCCTTGGGTCCTGTGAACATTAATCAATGTGCTTATTGTCGACGAGCGGGTCATTGGCGAGCACAATGCCCCGTCCTTCAACAGAGGTCGAATAATAATATGGGTAGGCGATCTAGAGGTCGCCCAGGCGTAGGGGGCCCTGGTAGAGGTCAGTTCACACAGGACCCTCAACAACCTTTTTTCGCAGGACAATCAGACTCCGAGTGTGGATACTAGGAACATATTCGATCATCCTTCCCCTGCATATTTGTCTGAAGAGCTTCCTTTTGACAATATTCTGTTTCGTAAGGATTGCCCGAAGCAGGGTTTCGAACTTCACCTATTCCCGTCAATCAGAAAGGTCCCTACATTGAAATTATAGTGGGAAATAGAAAACATCAGTTTTTGATAGACACTGGAGCACAGACGTGTTCCATTTATCGTTCACGGGTTCCAAACGTTCCACTGTCAGGGCAAACCAATGTTTCTGTAGGGTTTTCCGGTACTCCCGTTGTTTGTCCAGTCTCTATGCCAGTACCTATTTCTTTGGGTCCTTTTACGGACCAGTGTCCTTTTCTATTGACCTCGGATTGCTGGGAAAACTTGCTGGGATTGAACTTGTTAAAATAATTAAATGCAGTGATTTATTGTTCTTCTGATGGAGTACGCTTGACAATTTCACCGCAGCAATCTTCCACCTCGCAATTTCTGACTAGACCTTTGCCTCCAGAATGCATTGATGTACCAGAGAGGTTATGGGCTGTTGACGACAATGATGTCGGTGTTTTGCAGATTGAGCCTGTTAAGATAGTTTTGAAACATGGAATTGAGCTGCCACGCATTCCCCAGTATAAGATTTCGTTTTAAGGTCGCGCGAGCTTTGAAATGTTCATGTTTCCGATTTTGTGCACCGTGGTGTGATTGAAGAAATCTCGGGAAGTTTGTGTAATAGTCCGATTTTACCAGTGTACAAGAAAGGTGATAATGTAATTCCGTTTCGTTTTATAATTGATTTACGTGCCATTAATAAAGTTGTGGCACCGCAGTTTCCAATTGTGCCTGATGTGACAACGATCTTAACCATGATTCCAGCTACAGCTACTTACTTTAGTGTTGTGGACCTAAAGAATGCGTTCTTTAGTATTCCTATACACAAGGATAGTAGATATTTGTTCGCGTTCACCTTAGGAGGACGCTCGTTTACATTTACTTGTGCACCTCAAGGGTACACAGAAAGTCCTAGTATTTATAGTAGGGCTTTGAAAGAGCAACTTGATACCCTTGAATTGCCCTCTACTTGTACTTTGCTGCAGTACATTGACGATTTGCTTCTGGCTGCAGACTCTGATAGTGCCTGTAAGGAGGGCACCGTGTTACTACTTATTCATCTAGCTAAGCATGGTCACAAAGCTGCGCTTAAGAAATTTCACTATTGTTGCCAGGAGGTCACCTATTTAGGCTATCTCCTGTCAAAGGAGGGAAGGAGATTGACACCTGAAAGAATAAAACACATTTCTGGTATGTCTGTCCCAAATACACAGAAGGAAGTTAGGGCCTTGATAGGTTTGGCTTCTTACTGTAGGTTGTGGATCCCACATTTTTCACTAGTGATAAAACCGATGTTTGCCTTGATGAAGAAGGGCATTTCTTCGCCGTTGCCATGGACTTCGGAACACCAGCAATCATTTGACTTGCTTAAGACTGCATTATGCTCTGCACCAGTTTTGGGCACACCAAACTATGAAAAGGCCTTCGTATTGTTTGTGCATGAACGTGATGGATGTGCTGTGACTGTATTAACGCAGGAGCATGGAGGAAAGAATAGGCTGTGCGGTTACTATTCCTCCGCCCTTGATCCTGTAGCATGTGCTTTGCCAAGATGTTTGCGCGCTGTTGCTGCTGCTGCTGAGTCTGTAAAACAGAGTGAGGGAATGGTCCTAGGCCATGATTTGACCCTGATGGTGCCTCACTCTGTAGATGTTCTATTGAACCGAACTCAAACGCCACACCTCACTTCCGCACGGTTGACGAGATACAAATTGATCGTGTTTGCCCCTCACATTCAAATTAGGAGGTGTTGTGTTCTTAATACGGCTGAACTCCTACCTTTCCCGCAAGATATTACTTGCGGCAATAAAGATTCACATGATTGTTTGTACACGACCGAGCAAGAAACAAAGGGCAGGATTGATTTGAAAGATACCCCTTTGGATAATCCACAAGGAGAGCTGTTTTGTGACGGCTCCTGCTTTAAACTTCCGGATGGTACATCCACAGCTGCTTATGCAATCACTACCTTAAGCACGGTTGTGGAAACTAAGAGAATTACACATAATTCTGCGCAGGCCGCAAAGATTATAGCCTTAACCCGAGCTTGTGAACTTTCCGAAGGGCTTGCAGTGAATATATATACTGATAGTCAGTATGCATTTGGGGTGGTTCATAACTTTGGGAGACTTTGGTCGGAAAGAGGATTCCTAACCTCGCATGGCACCAAGATCCAACATGGCACCCTAATAGTGCAACTTCTCTCAGCACTTGCGCTCCCTACCCAGTTAGCAGTTGTGAAATGTGCACCACATCGCAAGATTGTAGATAACATTGGAAAAGGGAATGCTTTCGCTGATCAAATAGCCAAACAAACTGCCTCTGATCTCTGTACGGAGATATATGTCTCTAGGGAGACTGAAAATGCTGATGTGATGGATGAGGGAGTGGGGTCTGTACGGGAGATCCAAGCTGATGCCACAGTAGAAGAAGCCAAGAGGTGGGCTGAGGGTTTGGGAGAACTTGATGGCGATGGGTGTTGGGTGGACACGGTGGATGGGAAATGGTTACTCCCCGATGCGTATGTGCTAATGATGGTTGTAATGGCACACGGTCCTACGCATGTATGTGCTCAACAGATGACGAAAATGTTAGAAAGAGTGTGGGTAGACAACAAAATTTCAAAAGTTCCTCAGAACTATGTCCAGAATTGTATGATTTGCCTACAACATAATATGGGAAAGGGGACAGCAACCCCAAGGGGAAGTTTTGGGCCACCCTCTGTCCCATTTGAAGTAATTCACTTTGATTTCATTGAAATGGAGCGATGCAATAATTTAAAATATGTATTGGTAGTCATTTGTGCTTTTAGTAAGTGGGTCGAGGCTTTCCCTGTTAAAGATGCCACAGCTATGACCACTGCAAAAACTATGTGCCAACATTGCAAATTTGACTCGGGAAGACAGACCTTTGTATGTAGGTGAACCTGTCTATTTTGTTTGCGGTAATATAGCGTTTCCATGGTTGCCCAGGGATTGGCAAGGAACCTGTTATTTAGGGATCCTGTTACCTGGGGTGTTTATAGCGAGTACTAAAGAAGTTTCGAAGGCTCGTCCACGACGGGATGAGAATGGTGATACCCCGGCACACGTATTGGGACATATAGCAAAATCAGTTGTGCCATTTTGGGGGCAGATAGCGAATTCAGAAGATATTAGAAAACTAGCGAGAATACTGGAGAGAACCATCAACCGGACCACAGATATACTCTACAATATAACATTAGAGCAGAAAGCAATAAGATTAGTAGCACTCCAAAATCGAATGGCATTAGATGTCATTCTAGCTGAGCGTGGTGGAGTATGCAAATTAGTGGGGTCCGCTTGCTGTGTTTTTGTACCAGATTCCTCCCCAACTATCTTTAAGGCAATACAAAATCTGCACGTCCTTGGTTCCGAAGTGCATGTTCCCGAGGGCAACTGGGATCTAAGCGCTTGGTTCTGGGACTTCTTGTGATCTTGGGGTTGGAAGGTACTTTCGGTTTTATTAACTATTATAGGATTTCTGTTGTTCCTTTGTTGCTGTATTCAGTGTCTGCCTGGTATTTGTTCGATGCTAGGGGGGTGTTGTGCACAAGCGATAAATTCGATAGGACATGAGGTGTATGCCTCGGATAAAACTTACAAAGAATATGTGTTAAAAGATATATTAGTAAAAGACCTAATGGCAATAGATATTTCAGATAGTGATTCAGGGTACATGGATACTGATATATGGAGTTATTCATAAGGAGACCCAAAATAGCTTTTAGCACTTGGCATAGGCCAAAAGGAGGGTTTGTCGAAATAAAAAGTATATTGTGCCTCCTATTGTAATTAATATATTAATATTGGCCTACGCCAAGCTACTCGAAAGTTATTTGCGAGATCTGTGTTACAAGGTCCTGACCTTTAATATTTGTAGGCCGCCATTTTAGGTCAAACCGCCATTTTAGGATTTATGTGGAAAAGTCACCCTGTGAGCTAAAATGGGGGACGGTGTCATTGCAAAATACAACATGGCCGTCTTGACCTCTGTACATCGCTAAGGTGTAATCTGCCTGCAGGCTACTTGTTGAGGTCATGAACTGAGACCTCGTCCTAAGTTGACCTAAGTGTAAAAGGATTACTCGTGCTAGTAAACCCATCCACGAGTATGTATTATGATAATGTTTTACACATTGGACAAAGAACATCTGTTTTACTATATTGTATTAATGTTTAAAAAGACCTGCAATACGGAACTTAGAATACACAGTTAATGCATAAGCTTATTGTTACATGTAATAAAGAACAAACCAGTTAGATGCGGTTATTTGAGACGTGGCAACGAACCCTAGAATTGGTAACATATAAAGTAGAATATTAACCCGAAGAGGGGTTGGCCATAGCGTTCACAAAATGTATAAAAAGCAAATACATTCTAATGTACACTCTCTCACTGAACCACGCTGGAGTTCGTTGTGTTGTACTGAGGGCCGATAGCTATCTGACTTTGCACTGTTTTGTAATTGTATTTGATAGAGAATAAAGTACTTTGTATGTTCCTTTGAAACCTGTGTTTGGTGTATTTCCTTTTGGGGTACTCAGCCTCGATATTTTGTTTCTGTTTTCACACATAGAGTGGACAACTTTAGAGACCTCATCAGGAGCTATGTGCAGGAGAGAGGAGAGTACGGGGATGGAAGGAGGGGAGCCAAGGGAGGCAGGGGAGCAGGAGTGGGAGTGGGGATGGAGGTGGAAGAGAGTGAGGATAGGATGTCCTGAGTTTTAGATGTGAAATGGCAAAGCAGTACAGAGAGCCTGGGAAGGAAGGGCAGAGCTGGAGACTGCAGTTGGATTGGTGAGTTCCTTGAAGATTTTTAAAACGTATGCCGTGTTGTTAGTGGCTCCAGAGATGCAGGCTTGGATGTGGGCCCCCTTCTTGGAGTGGATAGAGTAATGGTATTGAACCTGTAGGCCCTTTTAATGAGGAAACGCTTTATTGGATGGAGTGGGATGCAGAATTTACTCTTACACCAATAATATGACCGATTCAGGAAAGTGGCAAAACATAACTCTTTTACTGTCAATTGTCTTAAACAGCGTCTCACAATATATCTCTCAAAGGTTTCCATGAAAAAACATACTTTTATAGCAATAACTCATCATAATGATAATGATGTGTTATTTATATAGTGGCTTTATCCAAAGCGCTTTACAGAGCACATACTTACATAAAATATCACCCTACCGAAATTGGTACTCATTTATCGACCTCGGAAGGATGAGTTGGCCGTGCCGGGATTCGAACCTGCGACCTGCAGATCATAGCAGCGAGCACTCAAACTGCTGAGCTATCTTACCGGCATAGTAACCCGCATTGACGTCATACTATGTGGCAAACTAAGAAAACTTATCTGGGATTGTGGTTGGTCTATGGGAAACATCTAGGTATACTTTCTATGGGCGATAGGATTTTGGTTGGGTCTCTATAGTCAGGTGGGCAACTATGCCCACCCCTAGTGCAAGTCATCTTCATTGTCATCAAATACACAATGTTTCATTGGCTCTCAAACTATAGGGATCTTTGCTACGTGGCCCACTATAATTGGTTGGCACGCTTGTATCCTTCTGGAATATTCCACTCGCTAGCAGCACACAAGCTGGAACTCCAGGAGCTGGTGGGTGGACTTGATCATCCCTCCCCACCCAATTAACCCATCATCCATCATCACTCCTGCTGTCTGCCATTCGAATATGTCTTTGAACTTGGCCTTGCAAAGTATCACTGCACCTTACAATAGAAAGGAGTGCAAGCATGCTCTTATCTTCAAGTCTTGATGCAGCTTGCCCAAAGTCTATTTCCCTCTACCCCCATGTGACAGGAGACCGTGTTTTAGCTCCTTCTTCACATTTAATACCATTAAATGACTAAAACTTGGCACTCATAGTGTTTTTCCATTGCACCTCAACAAGGGCTCGCCACGCTTCTCATGTTCATTCTATCTTCTTGAATAGATAACCAGTTTCTTGGCTGCCTCAACCCTTGACACTAGTCCAGACAAGAATGTTCGATTCTTACTCCATCTTCAGCTGCTTTTCTCTGCTGCGCCACACTTTCAGCCCTTTTACTAATGAGGTCCTGGTTTGCTAAAATGTGACGTGGAAAATCCAGATTCTATACAATGAGGTAATGCTTTTTTAGGATGGATTGGGATGCAGAATTTACTCTTACACCAATAATATGACCGATTAAGGAAATTGGCAAAACAGAACTCTTTTACTGTCAATTGTCTTAAACAGGGAGTGTAATGGACATCAACGGACGTCTCACAATATATCTCTCAAAGGTTTCCATGAAAAAATATACTTTTATAGCAATAACTCATCATAATGATGTGTTATTTATATAGTGCCTTTATCCAAAGCGCTTTACAGAGCACATATTTACATACAATATCACCCAACAGAAATTGGTACTCATTTATCGACCTCGGAAGGATGAAAGGCTGATTTGCCATGCCAGGACTCAAACCTGCGACTTGCAGATCACGCTCAGATTGCAGCAGCGAGCATTTAACCTGCTGAGCTATCTTACCGGCATACTAACCGGCATTGACGTCATACTATGTGGCAAACTAAGAAAACTTATCTGGGATTGTGGTTGGTCTACGGGGAACATCTAGGTATACTTTCTATGGGCGACAGGATTTTGTTTGGGTCTCTATAGTTAGGTGGGCAACTATGCCCACCCCTAGTGCAAGTCATCTTCATTGTCATCAAATACACAATGTTTCATTGGCTCTCAAACTATAGGGATCTTTGCTATGTGGGCCACTATAATTGGTTGGCACGCTTCTACCCTTCTGGAATATTCCACTCGCTAGCAGCACACAAGCTGGAACTCCAGGTGCTGGTGGGTGGACTTGATCATGCCTTCCCACCCAATTAACCCATCATCCATCATCACTCCTGCTGTCTGCCAATCGAATATTTCTTTGAAATCGGCCTTGCAAAGTATCACTGCACCTGAGAATAGAAGGCAGTGCAAGCATGCTCTTATCTTCAGGTCTCGATGCAGCTTGCCCAAAGTCTATTTCCATCTACCCCATGTGACAGTAGACCGTGGTTTACTTCCTTCTTCACACTTAATACCATTGAATGAATAAAACTTGGCACTCATAGTGTTTTTCCATTGCACCTCAACAGGAGCTTGCCACGCTTCTCACGTTCATTGTGTCTTCTTGCATAGATAACCAGTTTCTTGGCTGCCTCAACCCTTGACACTGGGCCAGACAAGAATTTTCGATTCTTACTCCATCTTCAGCTGCTTTTCTCTGCTGCGCCACACTTTCAGACCTTTTGCTAATGAGGTCCTGGTTTGATAAAATGCGACGTGGAAAATCCAGATTCTATACAGTGAGGTAACGCCTTTTTAGGATGGATGGGGATTCAGAATTTATTCTTACACCAATAATATGACTGATTCAGGAAATTGGCAAAACATAACTCTTTTACTGTCAATTGTCTTAAATAGGGAGTGTAACGGACATCAACTGACGTCTCACAATATATCTCTCAAAGGGTTCCATGAAAAAATATACTTTTATAGCAATAAATCACCAAGATCCAACATGGCACCCTAATAGTGCAACTTCTCTCAGCACTTGCGCTCCCTACCCAGTTAGCAGTTGTGAAATGTGCACCACATCGCAAGATTGTAGATAACATTGGAAAAGGGAATGCTTTCGCTGATCAAATAGCCAAACAAACTGCCTCTGATCTCTGTACAGAGATATATGTCTCTAGGGAGACTGAAAATGCTGATGTGATGGATGAGGGAGTGGGGTCTGTATGGGAGATCCAAGCTGATGCCACAGTAGAAGAAGCCAAGAGGTGGGCTGAGGGTTTGGGAGAACCTGATGGCGATGGGTGTTGGGTGGACACAGTGGATGGGAAATGGTTACTCCCCGATGCGTATGTGCTAATGATGGTTGTAATGGCACACGGTCCTACGCATGTATGTGCTCAACAGATGACGAAAATGTTAGAAAGAGTGTGGGTAGACAACAAAATTTCAAAAATTCCTCAGAACTATGTCCAGAATTGTATGATTTGCCTACAACATAATATGGGAAAGGGGACAGCAACCCCAAGGGGAGGTTTTGGGCCACCCTCTGTCCCATTTGAAGTAATTCACTTTGATTTCATTGAAATGGAGCGATGCAATAATTTAAAATATGTATTGGTAGTCATTTGTGCTTTTAGTAAGTGGGTCGAGGCTTTCCCTGTTAAAGATGCCACAGCTATGACCACTGCAAAAACTATGTGCCAACGTTGCAAATTTGACTCGGGAAGACAGACCTTTGTATGTAGGTGAACCTGTCTATTTTGTTTGCGGTAATATAGCGTTTCCATGGTTGCCCAGGGATTGGCAAGGAACCTGTTATTTAGGGATCCTGTTACCTGGGGTGTTTATAGCGAGTACTAAAGAAGTTTCGAAGGCTCGTCCACGACGGGATGAGAATGGTGATACCCCGGCACACGTATTGGGACATATAGCAAAATCAGTTGTGCCATTTTGGGGGCAGATAGCGAATTCAGAAGATATTAGAAAACTAGCGAGAATACTGGAGAGAACCATCAACCGGACCACAGATATACTCTACAATATAACATTAGAGCAGAAAGCAATAAGATTAGTAGCACTCCAAAATCGAATGGCATTAGATGTCATTCTAGCTGAGCGTGGTGGAGTATGCAAATTAGTGGGGTCCACTTGCTGTGTTTTTGCACCAGATTCCTCCCCAACTATCTTTAAGGCAATTCAAAATCTGCACGTCCTTGGTTCCGAAGTGCATGTTCCCGAGGGCAACTGGGATCTAAGCGCTTGGTTCTGGGACTTCTTGTGATCTTGGGGTTGGAAGGTACTTTCGGTTTTATTAACTATTATAGGATTTCTGTTGTTCCTTTGTTGCTGTATTCAGTGTCTGCCTGGTATTTGTTCGATGCTAGGGGGGTGTTGTGCACAAGCGATAAATTCGATAGGACATGAGGTGTATGCCTCGGATAAAACTTCCAAAGAATATGTGTTAAAAGATATATTAGTAAAAGACCTAATGGCAATAGATATTTCAGATAGTGATTCAGGGTACATGGATACTGATATATGGAGTTATTCATAAGGAGACCCAAAATAGCTTTTAGCACTTGGCATAGGCCAAAAGGAGGGTTTGTCGAAATAAAAAGTATATTGTGCCTCCTATTGTAATTAATATATTAATATTGGCCTACGCCAAGCTACTCGAAAGTTATTTGCGAGATCTGTGTTACAAGGTCCTGTCCTTCAATCTTTGAAGGCCGCCATTTTAGGTCAAACCGCCATTTTAGGATTTATGTGGAAAAGTCACCCTGTGAGCTAAAATGGGGGACGATGTCATTGCAAAATACAACATGGCCGTCTTGACCTCTGTACATCGCTAAGGTGTAATCTGCCTGCAGGCTACTTGTTGAGGTCATGAACTGAGACCTCGTCCTAAGTTGACCTAAGTGTAAAAGGATTACTCGTGCTAGTAAACCCATCCACGAGTATGTATTATGATAATGTTTTACACATTGGACAAAGAACATCTGTTTTACTATATTGTATTAATGTTTAAAAAGACCTGCAATACGGAACTTAGAATACACAGTTAATGCATATGCTTATTGTTACATGTAATAAAGAACAAACCAGTTAGATGCGGTTATTTGAGACGTGGCAACGAACCCTAGAATTGGTAACATATAAAGTAGAATATTAACCCGAAGAGGGGTTGGCCATAGCGTTCACAAAATGTATAAAAAGCAAATACATTCTAATGTACACTCTCTCACTGAACCACGCTGGAGTTCGTTGTGTTGTACTGAGGGCCGATAGCTATCTGACTTTGCACTGTTTTGTAATTGTATTTGATAGAGAATAAAGTAATTTGTATGTTCCTTTGAAACCTGTGTTTGGTGTATTTCCTTTTGGGGTACTCAGCCTCGATATTTTGTTTCTGTTTTCACACATAGAGTGGACAACTTTAGAGACCTCATCAGGAGCTATGTGCAGGAGAGAGGAGAGTACGGGGATGGAAGGAGCGGAGCCAAGGGAGGCAGGGGAGCAGGAGTGGGAGTGGGGATGGAGGTGGAAGAGAGTGAGGATAGGATGTCCTGAGTTTTAGATGTGAAATGGCAAAGCAGTACAGAGAGCCTGGGAAGGAAGGGCAGAGCTGGAGACTGCAGTTGGATTGGTGAGTTCCTTGAAGATTTTTAAAACGTATGCCGTGTTGTTAGTGGCTCCAGAGATGCAGGCTTGGATGTGGGCCCCCTTCTTGGAGTGGATAGAGTAATGGTATTGAACCTGTAGGCCCTTTTAATGAGGAAACGCTTTATTGGATGGAGTGGGATGCAGAATTTACTCTTACACCAATAATATGACCGATTCAGGAAAGTGGCAAAACATAACTCTTTTACTGTCAATTGTCTTAAACAGCGTCTCACAATATATCTCTCAAAGGTTTCCATGAAAAAACATACTTCTATAGCAATAACTCATCATAATGATAATGATGTGTTATTTATATAGTGGCTTTATCCAAAGCGCTTTACAGAGCACATACTTACATAAAATATCACCAAACCGAAATTGGTACTCATTTATCGACCTCGGAAGGATGAAAGGCTGAGTTGGCCGTGCCGGGATTCGAACCTGCGACCTGCAGATCAGAGCAGCGAGCACTCAAACTGCTGAGCTATCTTACCGGCATAGTAACCCGTATTGACGTCATACTATGTGGCAAACTAAGAAAACTTATCTGGGATTGTGGTTGGTCTAGGGGGAACATCTAGGTATACTTTCTATGGGCGATAGGATTTTGGTTGGGTCTCTATAGTCAGGTGGGCAACTATGCCCACCCCTAGTGCAAGTCATCTTCATTGTCATCAAATACACAATGTTTCATTGGCTCTCAAACTATAGGGATCTTTGCTACGTGGCCCACTATAATTGGTTGGCACGCTTGTATCCTTCTGGAATATTCCACTCGCTAGCAGCACACAAGCTGGAACTCCAGGAGCTGGTGGGTGGTCTTGATCATCCCTCCCCACACAATTAACCCATCATCCATCATCACTCCTGCTGTCTGCCATTCGAATATGTCTTTGAACTTGGCCTTGCAAAGTATCACTGCACCTGACAATAGAAAGGAGTGCAAGCATGCTCTTATCTTCAAGTCTTGATGCAGCTTGCCCAAAGTCTATTTCCCTCTACCCCCATGTGACAGGAGACCGTGTTTTAGCTCCTTCTTCACATTTAATACCATTAAATGAATAAAACTTGGCACTCATAGTGTTTTTCCATTGCACCTCAACAAGGGCTCGCCACGCTTCTCATGTTCATTCTATCTTCTTGAATAGATAACCAGTTTCTTGGCTGCCTCAACCCTTGACACTAGTCCAGACAAGAATGTTCGATTCTTACTCCATCTTCAGCTGCTTTTCTCTGCTGCGCCACACTTTCAGCCCTTTTACTAATGAGGTCCTGGTTTGCTAAAATGTGACGTGGAAAATCCAGATTCTATACAATGATGTAATGCTTTTTTAGGATGGATTGGGATGCAGAATTTACTCTTACACCAATAATATGACCGATTAAGGAAATTGGCAAAACAGAACTCTTTTACTGTCAATTGTCTTAAACAGGGAGTGTAATGGACATCAACGGACGTCTCACAATATATCTCTCAAAGGTTTCCATGAAAAAATATACTTTTATAGCAATAACTCATCATAATGATAATGATGTGTTATTTATATAGTGCCTTTATCCAAAGCGCTTTACAGAGCACATATTTACATACAATATCACCCAACAGAAATTGGTACTCATTTATCGACCTCGGAAGGATGAAAGGCTGATTTGCCATGCCAGGACTCAAACCTGCGACTTGCAGATCACGCTCAGATTGCAGCAGCGAGCATTCAACCTGCTGAGCTATCTTATCGGCATACTAACCGGCATTGATGTCATACTATGTGGCAAACTAAGAAAACTTATCTGGGATTGTGGTTGGTCTACGGGGAACATCTAGGTATACTTTCTATGGGCGACAGGATTTTGTTTGGGTCTCTATAGTTAGGTGGGCAACTATGCCCACCCCTAGTGCAAGTCATCTTCATTGTCATCAAATACACAATGTTTCATTGGCTCTCAAACTATAGGGATCTTTGCTATGTGGGCCACTATAATTGGTTGGCACGCTTCTACCCTTCTGGAATATTCCACTCGCTAGCAGCACACAAGCTGGAACTCCAGGTGCTGGTGGGTGGACTTGATCATGCCTTCCCACCCAATTAACCCATCATCCATCATCACTCCTGCTGTCTGCCAATCGAATATTTCTTTGAAATCGGCCTTGCAAAGTATCACTGCACCTGAGAATAGAAGGCAGTGCAAGCATGCTCTTATCTTCAGGTCTCGATGCAGCTTGCCCAAAGTCTATTTCCATCTACCCCATGTGACAGTAGACCGTGGTTTACTTCCTTCTTCACACTTAATACCATTGAATGAATAAAACTTGGCACTCATAGTGTTTTTCCATTGCACCTCAACAAGGGCTCGCCACGCTTCTCATGTTCATTCTATCTTCTTGAATAGGTAACCAGTTTCTTGGCTGCCTCAACCCTTGACACTGGGCCAGACAAGAATTTTCGATTCTTACTCCATCTTTAGCTGCTTTTCTCTGCTGCGCCACACTTTCAGACCTTTTGCTAATGAGGTCCTGGTTTGATAAAATGCGACGTGGAAAATCCAGATTCTATACAGTGAGGTAACGCCTTTTTAGGATGGATGGGGATTCAGAATTTACTCTTACACCAATAATATGACTGATTCAGGAAATTGGCAAAACATAACTATTTTACTGTCAATTGTCTTAAATAGGGAGTGTAACGGACATCAACTGACGTCTCACAATATATCTCTCAAAGGTTTCCATGAAAAAATATACTTTTATAGCAATAAATCATCATAATGATGTGTTATTTATATAGTGCCTTTATCCAAAGCGCTTTACAGCGCACATATTTACATACAATATCACCCAACAGAAATTGGTACTCATTTATTGACCTCAGAAGGATAAAAGGCTGAGTTGGCCACGCCAGGATTCAAACCTGCGACTTGCAGATCATGCCCAGATTACAGCAGCAATCGCTTAACCTGCTGAGCTATCTTACCAGCATACTAATCAGCATTGACGTCATACTACGTGGCAAACTAAGAAAATGTATCTGGGATTGTGGTCTGTCTACGGGGAACATCAAGGAATACTTTCTATGGGGGATAGGATTATGATTGGGTCTCTATTGTCAGGTGGATAACTATGCCCACCCCTAGTGCAAGTCATCTCCATTGCCATCAAATACACAATGTTTCATTGGCTCTCAAACTATAGGCCTCTATGCTACGTGGCCCTCTATAATTGGTTGGCACGCTTGTAACCTTCTGGAATATTCCACTCGCTAGCAGCACGCAAGCTGGTAATCCAGGTTCTGGTGGGTGGACTTGATCATGCCTTCCCACCCAATTAACCGATCATCTATCATCACTCCTGCTGTCTACCATTCAAATTTGTCTTTGAATTCGGCCTTGCAAAGTATCACTGCTCCTGAAAATAGAAGGGAGTGTGAGCATGCTCTCATCTTCAAGTGTTGATGCGGCTTGCCCAAAGTCTATTTCCATCTACCCCATGTGACAGGAGACCGTGTTTTAGCTCCTTCTTCGCATTTCATACTATTAAATGAATAAAACCTGACACTCAGTGTTTCCATTGTTGTGATATGTAATGATATGACATTTGTAATGCACCTAAACACAAGGGTTTCAAGGCGCGACGAGGCATAGAAGGGGGAACAGAGGGAGGACAGAGACAACGATCTTACTAGACCAAGTGACATTGATATCACGCAAGTGCTAGTGGGGGGTGCCAGGGGAAAGGGGAGGGGGAAGGGTTGTACATGGGATCAAAACAATAACAAGAAGTGCGGCCAGCAGGTGACAGGTGCACGGGTAAGTGCAGACAGCAGGTGTCTAAAATTGCAGGTAGGTGGATTATGGGGTTACAGATATGTACCTAAGTGCAAGGGTTGCCGAGAGGCAGTGCGGGTGTTTAACTGGGTCGGCAGTGACCTGGGCCTGAAAAGAGAGGGTAGTCAGTTGACCAGTGCAGTATTAGACAGGAAATCAGCAGGGGAGAGTAAGAGAGTAGGCAGAAGCAAAGAGGAAGGTTTTGAGGTGCTTCCGGAACCGGAGATGGTTCTCCTCATGCTTCAGAGAGGCAGGGAGGCTGTTCCAGAGGGAGGCCCCAGCCGAAGAAAGATATTTACCACCAACTTGTCGCTTGGAGAAGCAGCTGACCCTGAGGGAGTTGGAGGTGGAAGAGCGAAGACCTTGAGTAGGAAGGTATTTACGAAGAGAGAGTTGGAGGTATTGACGACCCCAGCCCCAGATGGCCTTGTTGACAACGCAGAGGGTCTTGAACTTAATCCTTGCAGCCACTGGGAGCCAATGCAGAGATTTCAGTGCTGGAGAGATACTATCCCTGGGCTTGAGGCCAAGGACACGTCTTGCAGTGCTGTTCTGGATGATTCGTGGAGGGCAGAGAGTAGAAGCAGGCAGATTTAGAAAGAGGCTGTTGCAGTAGTCCAGTCTACAGAGAACCAGCGCTTTAGAGACAGTGAGAATCTGGGGGAAGAAGAGGAAAGGAAGAATACCTCTGAGGAGGTGCATTTGGTAGTTTAACTTCTTAGAGACATCAGAGATGTCAGAGGAAAAGGAGACTGTGGAGTCGAAGTTGACCCTGAGGTTCTTAGCCTCACAGGTGGGAGCAGGAAGTGGGCCAAGGGAGGCCTGCCAGGGAGTGATGGAAAAGAGGGTACAGGTGTGCTGATTAGGAGAATTTCCATCTTACTGGCATTAAGGCAGAGATCGTTCGTGGCACACCACTCCTGGATAGCAGGCAGACAGTCAGAGAGGAGAGAAGGAGAAGAGGTGGCAGAGGGGAGCCTGAAATGGGTGTCATCCACATAGTGCTGAAAGTTGGAGCAGAGAGTGGCAATGTGGTGGACAAGAGGTGCCAGGTATTTGTTGAACAGCCAGGAAGAGAGGTTAGACCTCTGGGGAACACCACAGGTAGAGAGTGAGATAGAGGAAAGGAAGGACCCAAGTTGGACCTGGGAGGGTCGATCAGAGAGCAACGAGGTCATCCAGGCCAGGGCTTGATCGATGATATTCAGGTTATCACAGAGATGATTGAGCAGGATGGCATGGTTGACCGTGTCAAAGGCAGACGAGAGATTGAGTAAGATGAGGACAGAGGGGAGATTAGAATTAAGGTTACAGAGCAGGTCTTCATGGATGTTCAGGAGACGGGTTTCCGTGCTTCTGGCTGCTCTGAAGCTAGGCGGATGATCGTGGAGACAACCAACAGATTCAGTGTGAAGATTAAGCTGGGAGATGGCCATCTTTTCCAGAAGTTTTCCTCGGAAAGGAGTGATGGAGATCGGGTGATAGTTAACTGGGCAGGAGGGATCGGCTGAGGGTTTCTTGAGAAGAGGGCGCACAAGAGAGTGCTTCAAGGGGGAATGGAAGGCTCCAGTTCCACAGGAGTGGTTGCAGAAGTCAGCCAGGGCAGGAGCAAGGGTGTCAATGCTGTCCTTGATGGTTTTGGAAGAACAAGGAAAAACCTGTTTTGACGAGACTTTCATAGATCAGACATGTCTAGAAACCGTACAACTCAGCAGGAGCTCGCCTCACTTCTCACGTTCATTTTATCTTCTTGAATAGGTAACCAGTTTCTTGGCTGCCTCAACCCTTGACACTGGGCCAGACAATCCTTCTCGATTCTTCCTCCATCTTCAGCTGCTTTTCTCTGCTGCACCACACTTTCAGCCCTTTTGCTAATGAGGTCCTGGTTTGCTAAAATGCAACGTGGAACATCCAAATTCTATACATATATATATATATATATATATATATATATATATATATATATATATATATATATTCAGTGAAAACATTTTTTTAAAGGGACGTTAAGGTTAAGTTGCGCTACTAAAAATCTATCAAATTCAGTAAAAAAACATTGTTAAAGGGACGTTATGGTTCATAGTAAAACCGAAAAACCCCTGAAATTCGCAAGGTATGGTAAGTTAAGCAACCATAACTCACGCTACCACTGTGCACTGCTAAGACTAACACACAGGACATCAAAGATGACATCACAAATGTCATTGATGACATCACTGATGAAAATTATATAAAAACTATCCTTAAATTGCAGAGTAATGCTTAAACGTAACCTTGACGTGGATCAAGGACTAGTTAATGGAGCACTGGGTACAGTTGTTGGCTTTCAAACATACCCATGTGATAACAACATTCAGTTTGTCAATATTCTCTTTGACAAACTTTCAGAAGTGAAAAGGTTAGGATGCTCAACAGCTCGATTCCTTATTTTCAAAGACATGTTTGTACGCAAAGAACAATTTTATCTAACTCTTGCATACGCAGTCACCATTCATAAATCACAAGGTCTTACCCTAGACAAAGCATTGGTAGACATTGGTATCACAGTCTTTAAAGAAGGCATGAGCTACGTAGCTCTATCACGCTTACATACACTTGACGGTCTATTTCTAATCAACTTTGATGCAAGTAAAGTAAACACTGATATTCCTTGCATTTTTTTAGAATACAATAGACTTCGGTCACTATACACCCCCATCTAAAAACATATCCTGTTCCACAAAAAGTAAAATGTTGTAAAAGAAAACTAAATCAAACATAAATGCAACAGGATGTCACTGCAAATCCTCCAAAGAGAGTAAAAAAACCGAATACTTCATCAAGTACCACAAACAAAAAAAGAAACTATTAGGGAAAGTAAACCAGGTACTTCTTCAAAAAAGGAAGACAAACTAAAAAAAGGCACTCAGATACAGAACTACCTTGTCCATTTAAACTTTCAAATGTAATTGGTTTAAGTTGCTACGCAAATGTAGCAATGAATATTCTATTTCAATTACCACCAATTGTTGACAACATTTACTTACACAGTACAGACCAATTGTGTTTGCAAATGTTAGTACTTCATAGAAACGCAACAAATAATCCTGACAACACGTATAGTGTTTATGGAATAAGACAACAATTGGACTAATGTGCTCGAATGGTGAAATTCACTATAAACTCACAGGAAGATCCACAATCATTTCTAATGTACTTACTACAAGTACTGGAAAACAAAAACATACCTATAAATGAAATCTTCCAGATTTCATACATGTAGAAACATACATGCACTCTCTGCAACAATGTGATGCAAAAACAAATCCCCAATGAGCGCTTTGTGTATATATCAATACCCAATTGTGAATCCGTTCCATTTCAGCAACTTGTACAAAATGCAAACCATGGTAGATTATGTACTACCTGCAATTCGGATAATCGCTCCACCTTACTAATACAAACACATAGTAAATACGTAATACTAATGCTTCTACATTACAATGCAGATGGTACCAAAAACAACTGCAAGCTGACTGGATTCACTGATGGTCAAGTATCATTTGGTAAGAAAACCTCCACAACAATAGGTATAATCTACCACACAGGAGCCACAACCAATGTGGATATAAAAAAAATGTGGATGGTTCGAATGTAATGATAGTACCATTACTCTAAAGCAGCGATTACCAGCAAATCTTACAAATGCTTATTTAATCTTCTTAAAACCAACATTTATTAACTAAACTGTACTTAAACATTAACAACAATTCTATTAAAAAACTATAAACTGTTAAAATATGTCAACAGCTATCTAACTGCCCCAAGATTCTACAACAACTATACAGATAAATGAATACCACTAAATTATATCATAAAATAGACAGTTAGAATATGCCAACTGGTATCTAACTGCCCCAAGATTTTAACATAACCAAACAGATAAATCAATACCACTTCATTATAACAAAATATAGACAGTTAGAATATGCGAACAGGTATCTAACTGCCCCAAGATTCTACAACAACTAAACAGATAAATGAATACCACTAAATTATATAAAAAATTATATAAAAAAATAAACAGTTAGAATACACCAACTGGTATCTAACTGCCCCAAGATTTTCAATAACCAAACAGATAAATCAATACCACTACATTATAACAAAGAATAGACAGTTGGAATACGCCAACTGGTATCTAACTGCCCCAAGATTTTACAATATCCAAACAGATAAATCAATACCACTTCATTATAACAAAAAATAGACAGTTACAATATGTGAACAGATATCTAACTGCTCCAAAAATCTGCAACAAGCCAACATATAGAACATTAGCCAGAAACAACAAGTGAACACTGAAAACAAACAAACAAATAGACTGTAGCATAACAAAAAAAGTTTTTTTTTAATCCAACATGGATTTTCTTTCCCCACAGACCCAATGATTTTAGCAACAAACACAGAAACTGAGCAAATTTACAGTACACTGGTTTGTAATCTACTAAATATGAGGGTAAAAAAAATGTTGATTATTCCATGTTATAAGTCATTACAAAATACCAACACTAACATGATCTTTTCTTTTATCACAGAAATTAACAAGGAATACATGTACTCCAGTTACTAAACCAAACAGTAAGTATATTATAATAAGTATAACCATTGCAGCAAATCACACCCATAGTGACTTATAACTTCAGTGTTTATAAATTTGGTCTTGACCATGCACCCAAGACTCTAGGCCCTAGCCACAACCACCGCAACACCCATAATAGCTTATAACTTCAGTGCTTATAAATTTGGTCTTGTGTCCATGCACCCAAGACTGGATAAGCCACTATGGGTGTGATATGCTGCGGTGTTTGTGGCCACGGCATAGAGTCTTGGGAGCATGGCCATACGCCCATGCTCCCAAGACTCTATGCCCTGGCCACAACCACTGCAGCATATCACACCCATAGAGTCAAACATGTTAACTATGCCATATGGACACTTTTAATGTCCGCGAACATGACGAGTGTTCTCAGAACAGTTTCAACTTGCCCATGAACACTACGGACAGGTATAGCGTCCTCAGGACACACCTATTTCATTTATTTATGAACATCCCAGGACACTTGATGTGTTCTTAGAACAGTTTCAACTTGCCTACGAACAGTACGGACAGGTATAGCGTCCTCAAGACACCCCCATTTTGTTTATTTATTAACATCCCAGGACACATAATGTGTTCTTAGAACAGTTTCAACTTGCCTATTGACAATACGGACAGCGTCCTCAGGACACCCCCATTTCGTTTATTTACGAACATTTCAGGACATCGTCTGTATTCTTAGAACAGTTTCAACTTGCCCACGAACACTCCGGACAGGTATAGCGTCCTCAGGACACCCCCATTTCGTTTATTTACGAACATTTCAGGACATCGTCTGTATTCTTAGAACAGTTTCAACTTGCCCACGAACACTACGGACAGGTATAGCGTCCTCAGGACACCCCAATTTCGTTTACTTACGAACATTTCAGAACACTGCAAGTGTTCTAAGAACAGTTTCAACTTACCTGGGAACAGTGCGGACATGCATAGCGTCCTCAGGACACTTGATGTGTTCTTAGAACAGTTTCAACTTGCCTACGAACAGTACGTCCTCAAGACACCCCCATTTTGTTTATTTATGAACATCCCAGGACACATAATGTGTTCTTAGAACAATTTCAACTTGCCTATTGACAACACGGACAGCGTCCTCAGGACAACCCCATTTCGTTTATTTACGAACATTTCAGGACATCGTCTGTATACTTACAACAGTTTCAACTTGCCTGCAAACAATACAGACAGTCATAGCATCCTCAGGACACACCCATTTCGTTTATTTACGAACATTTCAGTATACCGCGTGTGTTCTTAGGACAGTTTCAGCTTGCTTGCAAATAATTCGGACAGGTCTAGCATCGTCAGAACACCCCCATTTTGTTTATTTACAAACATCCCAGGACACTTGATGTGTTCTTAGAACAATTTCAACTTGCCTACGAACAGTACGGACAGGTATAGCGTACTCAGGACACCCCCATTTTGTTTATTTACGAACATCCCAGGACACATGTTCTTAGAACAATTTCAACTTGCTTACGAACAATACGGACAGTGTCCTCAGGACATCGCCATTTCGTTTATTTACGAATATTTCAGGACATCGTCTGTATTCTTAGAACAGTTTCAACTTGCCTGCGAACAATACAGACAGTCATAGCATCCTCAGGACACACCCATTTTGCTTATGTACGAACATTTCAGGACACCGCGTGTGTTCTTAGGACAGTTTCAGCTAGCTTGCGAACAATTTGGACAGTTCTAGCGTCCTCAGAACACCCCCATTTTGTTTATTTATGAACATCCCAGGACACTTGATGTGTTCGTAGAACAATTTCAACTTGTCTGCGAACGGTACGGACAGGCATAGCATCCTCAGGACACCCCCATTTTGTTTATTGACGAACATCCCAGTACACTTGATGTGTTCTTCGAACAGTTTCAACTTGCCTACAAACAGTACGGACAGGTATAGCATCCTCAGGACACCCCCATTTTGTTCATTTAGAACATCCCAGGACACTTGATGTGTTCTTAGAACAGTTTCAACTTGCCTACGAACCATACGGACAGGCTCAGTGTCCTCAGGACACCCTCATTTCGTTTATTTACAAACATTTCAGGACACCCGTTTTGTCTGCGGTCAGAAAGAACACAACAGGGGTGCCTGCCACCTAAATAAATACAACATTTAACCCCTCTCTTACTCCACCACCCTCCCCAAACAGTCTTACACACCAAAACACTTTACTAAACAGTAGTTTTCCTCCAAGTTTCACCGCGCTGTTCGCAGACGTCCGCAAATCCAATATGGCGGGCGTTCATCAATGACATTCGTGATGTCATCTTTGATGTCCTAGGTGGTAGTTTTAGCAGTGCACGGTGGTGGCGCCAGTTATGGTTGCTTAGCTTACCATAACTGGCGAATTTCAGAGGTTTTCAGTTTTACTTGGAACCATAACATCCGTTTAACAAAGTTTTCTTACTGAATTTCATAGGTTTTTAGTAGCACAACCTAACCATAACGTCCCTTTAACAAAGTTTTTTTTACTGAATTTCATAGGTTTTTAGTAAAGCAACTTAACCATAACGTCCCTTTAACAAAGTTTTTTAACTGAATTTCATAGGTTTTTAGTAGCGCATCTTAACCATAACGTCCGTTTAACAAACTTTTTTTTTACTGAATACACATTTTCATAGTCTGAATTTGATCGATGTTTACTAGGATTCCCTTACTTTATATAAATGTATCAAAGAACATACTGAACCCCCTGCTAATGATGTTGATGTCTGCAGACTGTGCGTATGTCCGCAAACGGATGCAGACAACATCAACACTACCCAAACCCTTAGGGGGTATCTTAAATTGTTCTAGCATGCCATATAAACACTACACAAGTTCAAAAAGCAGCACATAAACACATTATATGTAATAATAAATAAGAAGTGGAACCTATGTATCTAACACATCAACCATACATTTAAATACCACATGTGCTAAAATGGAATATACCAAAACAAAAAAAGATATGCTTCCAACATAATTACCTCACAGAAACTGCACAGCTAGGAGCAACAGCAGACCTATACAACAGTAAGAATACAACTTACCAGAAACTGGTAAGTAAACTTTATTTTTCTTATATATTTCTAAACTTTTATTTACACAGAAATGTCCAGTACTTTGGAATGGCTTGAGGAAAATTTCCCACATGAGGAAATGTCTGAAGACAGTAATACTAATGGTAGACACTTCTCTTTATAAGCAAATTAATAATCATTACTTTATGTGCACTTAACATATATATATATTTTTTAACAGACCATACAAACATTGAAACTAATACAACAAAAGACACATTGGCAAATACTCTGCAGCACATGGAACAAAAAATTGACATGCTCATGGAAAATTTCAATCTTTTGAAACATTTTGTGGAGGACCACACAAAAGAAAAAATTAAGTACCATTGTCCCACATGTATCTGTTCCCCCTCTCCATGTCCCAGTCAACTATCCCCAAACCCTCAACACCAAGAAAAACGTTATGATGAGACTTCATCCCTTCATCCCCTCCCATCCATCCTCTCCAAACCCCTAATTCCCCTATATTATGTGTCTTCTAATTCAATCCTTCGTGTCTTATTTTTTTTTAAGTCAGCTGGGGTGTCTGCGGACAGCGCGCCTGTCCGGATTTTTCGTAATCAGCCAAACTGGGGGTTTCCTAAGGACAATATACCTGTCTGTACCATTCACAAGCAAGATGGAACTGTTCTTAGAACTCGTGCGGTGTCTGGGATGTCCGTAATTAAACAAAATGGAGGTGTCCTAAGGACACTATACCTGTCCGTACAGTCTGTAGAACATCTACGAACATGCGCACCACACCCATAAGTCCTGCGAACATCGCACCTGTCCGTAACTGTCCGTCTCACTTGTGTCGCACTTTTAATTTGTTGAGGACCCGAACACTGTCCGTAGAACACCCGCGCGCATGTGCATGACTGTTCCCGTGCATTTGGTGTCCTGCGGACACCTGTTCCCTTCGCGGATGTGTTCACTATGTCATCATGTGACCGCACCCACGCTGAGCGTGTGTCCTGATTTGCAGACACTCTGCGGTTCCCAAACATTTTAAAATAACTTTTTCAGACAATCCAAATTATTTTACAGTAAAAATTCACCATTGCACATGTCCCAGACAATGAACTTGGCTTTCCACATACTTTTTGGAACTTTTTTGAACCTTTTTGGGTGTGTTGGATCTGTGCGTGAAACGCACCCCTCCACACCAATAAAAGGCCACACCTTAGAGCTGATCTTCATTGTGCTTCTGGCTATTGCAGATTGACTTTTGCTGCCTTTGCTGCTCTTGCTGAGATTATCTCATCAACCCTGATGGCATCCATGGCTGCTGTTGCTACATTTGCCTCAGCAACACCCCCAAATCCTCCACCACCACCACCTCCCCAAGGACCTCCAGAGGGGAACAGGCATGAGGATGTAGAGGATGAGGATGAAGAGGATAAAGAGAATGAGGTAGAGGAACGCCCTACTACCCGCACTCGTCAGGAGCCTTGGGTGTGGCGGTTGCTTACCATTCATGGTAACGTACCAAATGCATGTGCGAACAAGGTCACCTGCAACCAGTGCAAAATGGTGCTGAGTCGTGGGAGACATGGTTCGTACAGCTTTGGTACGACATCCATGAAGCAACACCTGAAGTTGTTCCATAGTGGGGCCGTTTGCAAGGTTGTAAATTGTGACGAATGTAGTAGGGTAAGTTCCTCTACCACATGATCCGTTTCAGCTCCTCTCACCACAAGAGACACTCCTGTGGGAGAGTGCATCCCTCCAGCTGCCTCACACGCCATTCACAATGCTGTTGACCCTTACCTTTCAAGGGTCACAATATTGTGTATGTACTGTGACGCAGTACTCTGCAGGGGGGAGACTCTTCGAAGTGCTTTCGAGACTGCAGTCACAGAGCACCAGAAGACCCGCTACCTACCTAAGTAAGGCCGACCCTACATCTTCCTCTCTCCAACTGCCCTTTCTTATCCCTGTGGTTGGTGTCCCTTCATGACCCCCCTTTCCCCTCCTCTCCTAGCGTGTCGTGTTTAAAAAAACCCAAAAAATATAAAAGAACAAAAATAAAAAAATAAAAAAGGCTCTTTTCAGAGCCACATTTCACAGTTCAAAAATAGAAGTGGCAAATAAACAGTGCAGGGCCCTGTGCATTTTTAGAAGTCCGCGGACAGTTCTAGGACATATAAAGTTTTAGGGTGCTGCCCTAGCAAAACCAATGCACTTTTCTCTGGGAGGAAGTGGTGGCTCTGAAAAGAGCCTTTTGGTGGTGTTTTTGTGTGTTTGAAAAACCTGACATCGTAAACATCTACTGCAAAATAGATAACTGTATTTCCAAAAAAGGTGGCAATGCATTTTGTACATTTCTCAAACAAATCTGATTGCCAGCATAAGTAAGATGGACTCCATCTCTGTGAAAAATGTGCGGGCTACGAAACATAATATTTCCATTGTGAAAAGAGGAAATGCCAACATCTCTTAAAAAGGCACAAACAGCCTTATTGACATTGCGCCTCGCATTCTCCATTTGTGGACCAAATGAAGAAGAACGCATCCACATTTGTCTTTGCGCAATACGAGTAAAAATTACTTGGGAATTTGGAAACATGTGCATGACCTCCCCAAGTCCTTCTTTCATTGCAAATTGCAAAGAAATTCCAGACACATGTCCTAAACGGTTCGCTCCACAATTAATTATAATTATGTCTGGATGATATAGAGGTACCAAGTCCATCCACTTCATTCCACGCACTCCATGCCAGTGCACTTCCACATCAGGGAATCCAGGATCTGCAGCTACTCCACAGCATGCACCTCCAACCAATGTATCCATGAATCTCCCAAAATCCAGATAATCTGTTTTCAGAAACACACAGCCATAGCTATCTGTTTTTCTCTCAGGAAAAAGAGGTTCTGACAAACTCTCTCCTTACACAACACACCCAGTAAACTTTACTGACCAATCCCTAGCTCTGCTCATTCTCAACCAATGTATCCATGCCTCTCCACCCCAAAACCCCAGTATGTGATATGCACTGTCCGCGGACTACCGCCATGTCCGCGGACATATCGAAAACCTGAGCGTGTTGAATGTAAAATTAAATGGTGTGCCCCATTTCCCCTTTGAGGTTGGCTCTGAAAAGAGCTGGTTTTTTTGGTTTTTTGCAGATGCTTGACAGACACCTGTTCTTTTGTATTTTTTTGTTTTATTTCCTTCTTACTTTACCACTAAAATCTTCACATAACCTTCTCCAAAGCAACCCTTATATTCCAAAACAGTACAGCATGTCCCCCAAAAATAAGGAAATGCCATCTTCTTTAAAATGAACGACATTACTGGAATCAATATTCTCATTATTACACAAAAACATACCAGCTCTAAGCATGAAAGCACACATGCACACCTACCAATGTTTTGCTGAGGACAAAAAACAGAACCATTGTCCCATATTGCCCTAGGTAGTAATCCAGAAAAAATTACTTTGGCATTTGGAAGGATGTTCATTACTGCTTGAACTGCTTGTTCCAAATCTGACAACAAAGTAGGGGCACTGACGTAGCCCAAATGGAAAGCACCATAGTGCAAAACTACCAGATGTGTACTGTTCATCCTGCCCATATCTTCACAAACTTGTACAATTCCCTGTACATTGCAATCAGGCAGAATGCTCCACACCACCTCCACTCCCTTAACATTGAAATTGTTTACCACATGCCTGCATTGAGCATACAACCTTAAAGCATGCACAAACATAGCTCCAAGCACCAACACCCTGACTTTCTCCACCTCTGCCGTCTTCACTACACACAGTCTCTTTCAACACAAATCCACAACCTCAAGATGTGATTTGCTGATCTCTACAGTCTCCTTTCCATGCTGGATTTGCTGTAAACCCAGATGTGGCACGCCCTGTCCGCAGACAGCCGCGGTGTCCGCGGAGCGCATAACTCTTAGCCAGCCCATCTACCCTTTCCACATCACTCTCGATGCCATTCCCTCATTGGATACAGCTAAGCAGTCACACAACCATCCACCAATCACATCCAAGACATCTACATGTAACTCCATCATCAGAGTTCCGCACTTCAAATGTACTGTTGATCACTCTGAGTACATGTTTCACATCATTTGAAAGCACCTACTGCAAAAATTACTCTACAAGTCTTCAAGATTTCTACTTACAGCTGCATGCATATCCACATGCATGAATACAGACTACAGGTATGCACATTTTATTCACAGTACCTGTACAACTCTTATGAATGCTTATAAACAGAGTAATGACACTAAACCTGCATAACCTATCAAGTTAACTTATTGCAATTTTTCCCATCTTCTATAATCAACTGTCACTTCCAAACCTGTCTCCTATCTACAACACAGCTTTAAAAAACCAAGTGAATTTAATACACTTAAAATTCTACTCATTTGCAAACCATGTTGAACTAACATATTGTAAATAAAATATAAAGGCTCCACATAGTCAAATGAAATGCATGCATACACTATGTTCAGATATCAAACAAGAATACAACGACATAAACATAAAAATCAACGTCTAAATTAACATCAGTGCTATAAACACACAAAATTACTTTTTTAAAATAAAGTTTAAAATAAACTTTTTTTCTATTACAATTGCAGTGAAGACCACACTCCTAAAAATCAGCAGCATCTGAACTACAAACAACATATCCGAAGAAACCTGCTCATTCCACAAAAAAGAGTAAGTACAATACTACCTTAATATTCTTACTGTTACTCAAACACACTGTGCAGTTCATTCATGAAATTTGCGCACCAAAAAAACAGAGATTTCTGAACCATTCTGCACACAAATCCCCATTTATTAAACAGGGATTAGCAGGCAGAATGGCACACAAATCCCTGTTTTTTGGAACACAAATAACATAACTCAACCCCTATAATGTCAGTATTACAAAACAAAGAAGTGTTTTAATTTCATACCATTAGATTTACTATTAGCGCTTCTCCTCACCACTAGCTCAGTTTCAACTCTCATCTGAACCGCAGTATAGTAACACACAAATAGAAGAATAGCCTTCCCAAATAATTGTAGCTACCCAATGCACAATCACACACCACCACATACATCTTTACCATCATACTCAGACACACATGCACACAGCACACATACATTGCAGAATGGCCCAACCCATACCTTCTTTTTTTTTCAACAGACCCCAAAGAATGCCTACCAAAAAGCAAGTCCGTAGAAAGCAACGCAGAAATAGAGCAAATGAAAATAAAAGTGTCCAAAAAAAGCATCCATCTCTAGCAGAGTTTGTACAAAAAGTTCAAACAAAATAGCTAATACAGTCATTTAGCGAAACAAAACAAGCTTCCATTACAGAAACTTTGCCTCCTCTACTAAAATGTAAAATGAAACAGAAAATCCATCTACCACTGCTGCTAAAACTGCTCCTATAAATCTTGATATACTAGCAAGTAACCATACCAAAAAAGTATTTTAGCAAAAATGTTCTGCCACAGAGTTCTTCAGAATCTTATAAAAACAGGAGACAAATCATGCACAAACCTTAAAACCTACCGTAGAAAATTAATTTTCGAAGCTTTGATAGACAGTGCAATCCTTCCCAAAAGAAAGTTACTTATTTTAGGGCCTGATCACGACTTTGCCGGTAATGCCGGCGGTATTACCGCCAGTGGTATTAGCCCTACCGCCGAACTCCCCGGCACTAATAGCGTCGGATCACGAGTTCGGAGGTAATGCAATTCTCATTCCCCATTGAGCCCATTGGGGAATGCCCCATTCCCCAATGGGCTCAATGGGGAAAATTTGCGCTCTTACCGCCGGCGGATTTCCCGCTGGCGGTAATAGCGTGAATTTTCAGCAGATTTCCCCCCAGCCAAGAGCTGGGGCGAAATCCGCCAAAGTCCTGATTTGGCGGACCCTTAAATCCAGCGGTAATAGAGCGACCGCCGGATTAAGGGTTACCGCCAAAGTTGTGATGAGGCCCTTAGTGTTAAACAGAATGAAACCACTAACAAAACGAACTACTAAATTACAAAATAGACTTTTCAATAAATGGAATGTCAACAAAAATAACTTCTTAAATATCTGTGGAGGTGAATGGAGTCACACAACGAGCACAGAACCATATTTTAATGAAGAAGCATACAAACAAAACCAAACAAACACAATTGCCATACATAGCAGTGGACGAGGTTATGAAAAACTTAATAATACCATAATGCAACAAGAAATACTGCTTACAAAAATATCCCCAGAAAAGTCAGAATTACCTCTCCATTCGTCTGAACCAGAACCTCCAGTATACAAATGGCCATGCACGTCAATGTGTAACATACCCAAAAAATCTTTCAAATCTTTGCGCCAGTTCCTCAATCAGTATGTGAAAGGCAAAGACAAAATCAAAATGAAACTGCTGCAAAATATGGGTACCTGTCCAGTGCGCAAATGCACAGGACTATAAGGACATTCATTAGCCTGCATTTCAGGACCTATTTGCAAAAGCACCTTCCATCATATCAAAATGATATCAACACATCATTCAACTATAAGACATCTAGTCTATAAACTGTACTATGCTAAAAGTCCTGCTTTAGCAGTAGCCAATTTAAATAACAATCTTCTAAATGGTACAGCAAAAGACCTACTCGAAAAAATCGACCATATCCAGAAAAAATGTTTTGGAAGTGAAAGCCACTACAAAATGCAATAGCTTTACAACAGACCAGCAACAATTCTACACATGGCAACCTTCTACTACACACATACAGAAAAGAAATACTAAAATTTAAAAGTACATCTGAAGTACCAAACCATGTGTGTGTGTGTTGCCGCAGAAATGTTTATAAAAGTAACACAAAAACTATAGAGGTAACATACAAAATAGAAGACAATGAAGATTCCAAATGGTTTTAATTAGCTCTCTACCTTATAGCAGAAAACAAATACGAAATAACTGACCCCTTAATAATTTGCAGTTACTGCACTACAAATCTTGACAACAACCAAACGCCTTCATGTGCTATCACAAATAACTTGGAATTATTCCCACTACCAAAACCCCTCCAACAACTCAATTTATATGAGAGCATCATAATTCAAACAGTGCACCAATTTCAAGCAATAATACGCCTTCAACTAAAAACAGCAAAATTGCTTCCCTCTGAATTGGTGAAAGGCATTTGTGGCAAAGTAGTTTATTTACCATTAGATCTAAAAGAAAATGTGCACACTCTGGGAGTGCAACGTCCAATAGAGCAATCTTTAATTGTTTTAGTAAATGGTGTACCTACAAAAGACAAAAAAATGTGGCAACAACTCGTAGACTTACATAATGTTAGACAAGCCCTGCAATATCTAAAAGACAGAAATGAATACTACAAAGAAATACATATTGAAGAAAACTTAAGGGAAACAACTGAAATAATTTAAGAGTCACCAGAAACTGGACAATTTGAACTTCTAGATCCTGGTACAGTATCCAATATTTTAGACCATTATACAATTCATCCATTACACTCTAATGACACCATAGATGATGCACTAGAAACGTACCAGATGCGACGAACCTGGTTTGTTACATTAAGTTGTGCAGAATAGGCATGGGAAGATTTACATGATTTCCTACGCATATCAAACAAAAACAAAACAAACATAGATATACTAACACTGGAGAACTTTGCTCTCTAGATCCTGTTAATGTTTCAAGATATTTCCATCATAGTTTCATTGCTATGCTACACTTTATTTGTAATAAAACTGTTCCTCCCCTCGGAGAAGTGCAACACTTATTTTGGAGAAAAGAATACCAAGCCAGAGGAGCACCACATATCCGCATACTTTTATGGATTAGAGATGCTCCTAAATTTGGTCAAGACAGTGATGCCACTGTTTTACAGTTTATCAAAAAATATGTCACTTGTGAAATTCCATCAGAAGCAACAAATAGTGATCTTCATGAACAAATTGTAGAATTTCAAAGACACAAATGTGGCAAATACTGTCGTCGCAAATAAAAAAACAAAGGGAAATACTACACCAAATGCCGCTTTGGTTTCCCTAGACCCGTTACAGAAACAGGTGAAGTGAACAACTTCATGTCTTCAGTTAGACATAGGGCCTCATTAGGACTTCGGCGCTAAACCATGGTGCTATTAGCAGAATGGGGAATTACCACCCCATTCGGAGGTTGGTGGGGAGGTAATTCCCCATGACACCATGGCCCTTCCCCATTCCCATTTTTTCCCCATAGGACTCAATGTGAATGGGGAAGGCGGCAATTACGGTACCGCAAATTGCGGTACCGTAATTGCCATCAAGGTCCCTTTGCAGGTCCCTACTTTAACGGCTGGTGTAGACCAGCCGTTAAGGTCGGGTCTCGCAAAGGGACCTCATAATTAGGCGCTAAGTGTTTAACAGCGCCGCAGCCTTTTACGGCGCCGTTAAACACTTAGCGCCTGGGTGGTAATGAGGCCCATATTGTTAAAGGTAAATCACCTAAGAACACATATTACATAAAAAGAACAGAAGAAGCAAAATATATCAATGATTACAATGCAATCATTGCCCTCTTATGGAATGCAAACATAGATGTGCAGTGCAGTACATTGCAGACAACTCCACTGCAGTTGCACAATATGTTACAGCCTGCTTAACAAAAGCAGAAAACACAGAGCTTCAAGACCTCTGGAATTACCTATCATCGGACAAAACACTATCTCAGAAATTGTACAGCTTAGGCATAAAAATGCTCTCTCATAGAGAATGTGGCTCCTATGAAGCTGCAGATCTTTTAACGGGTACTGCTTTGTATGGAAATTCTGAAAATATAGTATGGCTAAGTCTTGGTCCTGCTAAATCTAGAAAAAGTGTTCTCAAATCATATGACGACATAGAAACAATAGCCAAAAATGATCCCAACAGCTAAGACATTTTGAAAAACAATTTACTAGACACATACTACCCAAACAGGAGTACCACTTTGGAAACCATGTGTCTATACCACATAGCCCAAAACTTAACATACAAAAATAATATAAAACCCAATGCAAAAAAAGGTAGATATAGAGTGACAAATTGTGAAGGCAGCTTATTGAAACTTACCAAACGAAGCTTAATTAATCATATCAAATTGTCATTAAAAACTCCTCAACATAAAGAACTATATTACATGTCCCTACTACAACTTTTTAAACCATGGCGAAAAGAAGAAGAGATACTAGAAAACTATGACTCCTATGAAGACGCTTTCAAAGCAAATGAAAGCACTATCACTGATGTAAACTTTACACATTACAAAACAATGTTGCACAATAAACAGCAACACAAAGAAGAACTCCAAGCCCAACTAGATAAGGACATTCCCGACATTAGTCAACCTTCTGTAATAGGAAACCAAGAACCACTAGGACCGCCACTAATAGCAAATGAGGCAGAATTAGCTATGACAGAAGTAGAGAACACCATGTGTCACTATGAATAAGATACAGAAGACTTAACTATACTACAATCAAAATAGAACAAAGAACAGCATACCATTTTTCAAGAAGTAACAAAACAAATTGCACATGGTGTACAACATGAAAATAAAGAATGTACCTGCCAAAATTACAAACCTATACTACTATACGTCAGTGGTGAAGCTGGTTCAGGCAAAGCATTCTTAATCAAAATCATCAGCAAGTTCCTTCAACAATTGACAAACAACAAACTGTCAGCTGTTGTAACTGCCCCCACAGATTTAGCTGCCTACAACATAGGTGTTGTCACTTTACACCAATTACTACTATTTCCAGTAGAACACCAAAACAAATTAGAATATTACAAACTTTCTACAGAAGCTGCAATGGAACTACGCAGAGTGTTAAAACAAATGAAAATGCTACTAATAGATGAAGTGAGCATGGTCTCCAACCTAATGTTGGCTTTGATTCACCTCAGATTGCAAGAAGTACTTAAAACAATCTACGAAGAGCTCTTTGGAAGAAAACACATTATTGTTTTCGGAGATCTTTTTCAATTGACACCAGTGAGAGGTGAACCTTAGGACACAAAATCTGCCGTAAAACTGTTGGCAGCATTGGAAATTTCAACCTTTGGCGACATTTCCAATACAAATAATTAACAGAAAACATGCACCAATATGCAGACCTCACATACGCCAACATTTTAAAAAGTATTAGAGTTGGTGTACTATCTCAAGAAGCACAAGCAACATTAAAAACCCGGCACATCCATGCACTTTATGGCCATAACTCATGTGCTACTGATGTCATGGAACAATTAGCACATAAAAATGTCAATTATGTGTTCTTAATGTCAACTCTTGCAAGCTGTTGCAAATTCAATGAGACAATGTTGAAAAAAGAAATGCAACCAATAATTGAAATTTGCTCCACAGACAAACTGGACGTACATGGTATGACACTACTCATCTGTCAACAAGCCATAACAAGACGAAATAACTTAGAACATTCTATCTCCAACACAGCTAGTTTGGAGAAAATATTAAAATGATCCTTAAACTGCAGAGTAATGCGTAAACGTAACCTTGATGTGGAGCAAGGACTAGTTTATGGAGCACTAGGTACAGTTGTTGGCTTTCAAACATGCCCACGTGACAACAACATTCAGTTTGTCAATATTCTCTTTGACAAACTTTCAGAAGTAAAAAGGATAGGGCGCTCAACAGCTCGATTCCTTCTTTTCAAAGACATGTTTTCTCTAACTCTAGCATACGCAGTCACCATTCACAAATCACAAGGTCTTACCCTAGATAAAGCATTGATAGATATTGGGAAGACAGTCTTTAAAGAAGGCATGAGCTATGTAGCACTATCACGCTTACGTACACTTGACGGTCTGTTTCTAATCAACTTTGATGCAAGTAAAGTAAATGCTGATATTACTTGCATTTTAGAATACAATAGACTACGTTCACTATACACCCCCATTTAAAAACATATCCTGTTCCACAAAAAGGAAAACGTTGTAAAAGAAAACTAATTCAAACAGAAATGCAACAGGATCTCACTGCAAATCCTCCAAAGAGAGTAAAAGAAACTAATACCTCATCAATTAACACCAACAAAGAAGAATCTATTAGTCAAAGTAACTCAGGTACTTCTTTAAAGAAGCAACACACACTCCGAAAAAATGACTTGGACACAGAACTATCTGGTCCATTCATATTTTCAAATATAACTGGTGTAAATTGCTACGCAAATGTAGCAATCAATATTCTATTTCAATTGCCACCAATTGTTGTCAACATTTACTTACACAGTAGAGACCAATTGTGTTTGCAAATGCTAGTCCTTCATAGAAACGCAACCAACAATCCTGACAACACATACAGTGTTCATGGACTAAGACAAGAATTGGACTACTGTGCTGGAATGGTGAAATTCACAATAAACTCAAAAGAAGATCCACAAGAATTTCTAATGTACTTACTACAAGAACTGGAAAACAAAAATATACCTATAAATTAAATCTTCCAGATTTCATACATGTGGAAACATACATGCACTCTCTGCAAAAATGTGGCAGAGGAACAAATCACTAATGAGCGCTTTGTGTATGTAGCCATACCTAGTTGTGAATCTGTTCCATTTCAGCAAATTGTACAAAATGCAAACCATGGTAGATTATGTACTACCTGCAATTCAGATAATCGCTCCACCTTACTAATACAAACACACAGTAAATATGTAATACTAATGCTTATACGTTACAATGCAGATGGTACCAAAAGCAACTGCAAGCTGAGTGGATTCACACATGGTCAAGTATCACTTGGTAAGAAAACCTTCACAACAATAGGTATAATCTACCATGCAGGAGCCACAACCAATGCAGGTCACTACACTGCATATATAAAAAAGAAATGTGGATGGTTCGAATGTAATGATAGGACCATTACTCTAAAGCAGAGATTACCAGCAAATCTTACAAACGCTTATTTAATCTTCTTAAAACCAACATTTAATAACTAATGTCTACTTAAACATTAACAAAACTTCAATTAGAAAACTATAAACAGTTAGAATACGCCAACAGGTATCTAACTGCTCCAAGATTTTTCACAACCAAACAAATAAATCAATACCACTAAATTATAAAAAGAAATAAACAGTTAGAATACGCCAACATGTATCTAACTGCCCCAAGAATCTGCAACAACCCAACAGATAGATTAGCAATTTGAGAATATAAATAAAAAACTATAACAAGTTAGAATTCGACAACAGGTATCGAACAGTCTGCAACAAGCCAACAGCCAGAAACAACAAGTGAACACTGAAAACAAACAAACAAATATACCATAGCATAACAAAAAGAGGTTTTTTAATCCAACATGGATTTTTTTTTCCCACAGACCCAATGATTTAAAAAACAAACACAGAAACTGAGCAAATTGCACAGTACACTGGTTTGTAAACTGCTAAATATGAGGGTAAAAATAAATGCCGAAATGTCTATTTTGCAACGTAAAAAGTCTTTATAAAATACCTACACTAACATGATCTTTTCTTTTATCACAGAAATTGAAAAAGAATATCTGCTTCAGTTTCCAGTTACCCAACTCATGAAAAAAATATATCCAATCACAAAAAATCAAACACTAAGTATATTCTAATAGCACGCATAAATACTGCTGCATAACAGAACCATTGAAGCAAACATCTAACCATACACCACAATACAAAATGTTTACTTCCATGGATATGTTATAATGCAGTGCTTGTTACCGAACTCGACAATCTTAATGACATGACGTAGCCAGAACTTCACATACAAACTATACAAATCAAACAGTACGCAAACTGTAGATTTGCAAATATTTGATAGATATTCGATTCTATGGGTGAGATCTATGGGTGTGATATGCTGCAGTGGTTGTGGCCAGGGCCTAGAGTCTTGGGTGCGTGGCCGAAGGCCTTATCACACACATAGATCACACCCATAGGATCAAACATTTTAACTATACCATATGGGCATTTTTATGTCCGCGGACACCGCGCGTGTCCTTAGAACAGTTTCAACTTGCCCGCGGACAGCACGGACAGGAATATTATCCTTAGGACACCCCTCATTTTGACTAATTACGGACATCCCTGACAGTGCGGGCATGGCGAACACATCAGGGGCACCTGCAACCTAAACAAATACAGTATTTGACCCATCTCTTACTCCCCAATCCTCCCCAAGCACTCTTGCACACCAAAACACTCCCCAAAATTGCATTTTGCCTCTGTTCGCCGCCGCATACTCGGCGGATCCAAGATGGTGGGCGCATCAGAACAATCTGACTCACTTCACGCTTTTCACCATCCAATCAGCGAACACGTCACATGTCTGCGGTCATGACGCGAGCCAATCAGCCAATCGGTATTTCCTGTCTGCAGAGCGACCAGGGAAGTGTGTCCGTGGACATAGATATCACTCATTTTTTTTAGACCTGCTTTTTGATCGTTTAAAAAAAAACTACTGGATGGATTTTCACCAAATTTACAAAAGCACGCTTTTGGGACCAAGCCGCTACTCCTGCCACAAATTTGGTGAAAATCCGTCCAGCGGTTTTGGCTGTAGGTGTGCACAAAGTTTTTTCCCCATTCAGTCTATGGAAAAAAAAATACATTTTGGGACCCCCCTATAACTTTGCCCCCCCTGGACCAAACCTCATTTGCAAAACAATTCAGAGTGGGCCATATACTATATTTGCAAAGTTTGGTGACGATTCGTCCAGGGAGAGCGAAGTTATAAACCACCCAAAAAGTGCTCTTCCTATGGGATTAGCAATTTAACCATAACTACACAGCCACTAATGTGGCTGTGTAATATGTATAAATATATATTTTGGTGGCACCGCCTGCAGTCTATTCACTACATATAGCCAGCCTTCATGATTACTTAGTCTGCTTGCGTTTTAACATCTGTACATTTATAAAACATCTTGCATTTTCTGCATTGCTCTTTGCACGTGCAAGCTTCATTCCTCAAATGAAATGTTACTTGATTCTTTACTTCGTCATCAGATTCCATAAGAGCTATTAACCTTCTCTCTTGGCATCTCTTTATGTGATGTCATCAATCTCCTCTTTCATTCATCTTTACACTTCTTCTGGGATCTCTATTAAGAGGCTGTCAGCACTCTGAGGCTAAATGAAGAACAGTTTTCTCAATGAATACCTAGTCTCAACGGCTTTTCGTGTTACAGGAATCATTACTGGTGTTTTGCTTGTCACAATTTTCTGTTCCCAACATATGGGAAAGACAGGGGAAGAACTTCTGGTAGAGGCATTTGGCTCCTCCTCTACAGTATTGTCTTTTGAGCAGGCGACAGGCCAGTTTGTCAGAGGATGAGCCAGAGGTCTGCCACTTCTGTTCAGAAACTATACACTTGCATTTCAAATATGAGAGATCAGAGTCATACCAGCTGTTGCACTTGGAGGCAGGTTTCAGGCAGATCCTCATGATAGGTATGATGATGCTGAGAGTATTAGAGATGGAGAGGTGCAGATTAGCAATGACAAAATCAGAGGGGGGGTCAGAGGCAGGGGAGGGAGGGGGAGGAAGGAGGAAGCAAAAGTGGTGACTGACACTCGCTTCATCAGTCAAATGACAGCAAAGGAGGCTGGCAGTGCAGAGGGTGGCTCAGATAAAGGGCAAAGGGGGCCCAAGTGGGAGGAGAGGAGAGATTGTCAGACCAGGGGAGGGGGCGGTGACCAGATTAGAGATAGGGATGTCGCCAGAGATGGGGGCATCCAGAGTGTGCCTGGCAGAGTGGGTCGGACTGGAGGGAAGAATAGTGAGAGAGAGTCACAAAGGATACGGAACTGTGAGGTGGCTGATTCAAGGGAGTCGAGGTGAAAATTGAAGTCACCAAGGAAGATGATTTTGGAAGAAGAGGTTGAGAGTGAGGAGGCAAGGTCGGCCTATTCGGAGAGGAAGAGAGGAATAGGGCCAGGGGCCTGTAGATGGTAGCGATGGTGAGAGAGAGGGTAGGCGAGACTCCAAGCCTACAGATGAGGCATTCAAAAGAGGAGTAGTATTGAGTAGGTATGATAGAAGCAGGGACCCACTCAGGGAAAATCAGAGCTACTCCACCTCCGGGCCTGTTGGGTCTGGGTTTGGAGAGGATTTTGTAGCCATCAGGGATGGGAGCGTCAGGAGCAATGACAGAGTTGGCATTGTACCATGTCTCAGTAAGGGTGAGGATGTCGAGGTCAAAGTCTTCAAGAAGGAGCCAGATGTTAGAGGAGTGTTCGACAGCAGAATGGCATTCAAGGTGGCTAAATGCAGCTAATTACCACCTTTGAGGTTTTCTGAAGGGGTACAAGGGTGTGGTACTCCCAATGATGTTGGTGGTGAGGTTAGAGGAAAGGAGGAAGGAGGGGTAGCAAGAGATGGGAGGAATTTAATGAGGGGGCAGGCGCCGGTCAAGGAGGAGGAGAATAGGTTGAGAGCTTTGGGCCATGATAGTGCCGTTGTGGTAGACATTAATGATGCACCTACAGGATGAGAAGTATGCCCAGAGTACTTCCCATCTAGTACCACCAATAATGGGTGAGGAGGATAAAGGTTGGAGAGTGGAGATCAGGTGGGGGGTCCATAGGTCTGCTGAAGGGGCAGAAAAAGAGGATTTCGGTATCAGTCAAACAGTCTTTCTGGAAGTAGCATTGATGTGGGTGTCAGGAATAGATAGGAATAGGTAGGCCTGAATTAGAGTCCAGGAAAGCTTATATTTCAGACTTTGTGAGAGAGATCGGATAGGTGATAGAGTAGCATTTAGAATAGATAGGGGAGATAGGGAGAGCCATGTAGAGGGGTGGTGGGATAGAGACAGAAGAGGGGCTGCACAGTGCACAAACAAGCTCACCAGGTGACCTAGCAGCCAAACAGTCCCAGATGAACTAAGTGCTTTAGACAAGATATGCACCAGCAGAGGCAAATACTGTGCAGGTGCAATGACACACCTAGCTTCCACTTTAAAGTAAAGCACTAAAATGCAGCAGAAAACATACACTGTGCAGGTTCAGTGGCACACCCAGATTCAACTTTAAAATAAACTAAAATGCAGCTGAAAACATACACCGCTCAGGTTCAATGACACACCCAGATTCAACCTTAAAGTAAAGCACTAAAATGCAGCAGGAAACACACACTGCACAGGTTCAATGGCACACACAGATTCAGGTAAGGGGTCCAGGGACTACAGAGGGGAAAAAGGGCAACAGAAGTTGGTTTTAGAAAGGCAGGGAGTGGTACAGCAATGATGAAGAACTCCTAGGTTTGAGAGCCATGTACACATGTAGAAAGGCATGAGTAATGGTAGATCATGGGTAGCAGGTGAATTCATTTACACAGGCTGCGATTGAACAGTGCAGCTGTATTTTCCTGTGTGTGGAAGTGTCAAAAGGAAGGAACGGGGTGGTGTGGCAAATTCCCCACAAAAGTCTGGCGTAATCTCCAATTTCATATTCAACATTCTCATACTCTGCGAAAGAAGACTCTGTAATTCCATATAACTCCCAGTTCTTTCCTGCCTAGATGAAACATCTGGCAAAGCTCTGCAAATCATTCGATTCTTTGATCTCTCAAAAATATGCCTACCCAAAACACCCCTCTAATAACCCAACTCAGCCAATTTAAAGTTGTGTTCCGAATCTAAAGTGCTGGATTGTGCAATAGTGACGCATCATAACTCAGCCATAGGTTTTCATTGTTTTCAATCAACCAGATAGTCAGAACCGCCTGCATGGCATCCCTCTCTATTGTCATCCAAAGTGGAGACGTATACCCCTCCTCTGCAAAATAATGAGCTAACTTCTTAAGCAAGAACCCCTTGTCATAACTTTCCAGATCTGGATAACCAAACACCCTACTTTTTTCGCTTCTTTTTATCACCCAACAAAAATTTGGAAAAAGCCTATCAAACCCTCTGTAATAGCTTTTTAGGGAAATGCAGCAGAAGCGATTGAATGGAATATGAAATCTTTGCATTAAGAGTCATCTTGATGACATTAATCTTGGCCCAAATTCTCAAAATCAGTGGGGGTCATTACAAGTTGGGCGGTAAGGGATACCGGGCACCGGTAAGGAGACCGGTGCCGGTAATCCCTTACTGCCCAATTCCGAGGTCCCTTAGCGGGAACCGTAAAGGATGTGTGGTCTGACCACACATTATTTATCGGTCCCGCTCAGGGACCAGGTTGCAAATAACGGACCTGCTATTCGCAAACCCGTTATTATCTCCCTCCCCATTCCCATTGAGTCCTATGGGGGCTCAAATGGGAATGGGGAATGGTCGGTTCAATGGGGACTTACCGGTCCCTCCAGCGTCGGAATGCACCGGTAAGTCCCCATTGAACCAGACCGGTGCCGAACCCATATTGGAGGCAGCCATGGCGCAAATAGCGCCATGGCTGCCTCCAATCCTGGAAGGAGGCCCACTTAAATGTCTTAAAATCTTGTTTGTTATCTTATTCACATTGAACTCTACAATCTTTCTCAACTCGTGTATAATATGCATTCCTAGATATTTCACCCGAGTCTCAGACCACTTGCAACTCCAAAAGTCAAAATTCCCTCTTTTCCAAGAAGACAAAAGTGGAAAAACGCCTGTCTTGTCCCAATTAATTCTATGTCCCAACAAACCTCCTAACCCTTCAAACAAAGTCTTAAATAGTGCACTAACCTCCCCTAGACTAGACAAGATGATCGTTATGTCATCCACATAAAACACCACTTTAATAACCTTCCCACCTACACAAACATCACAAATCCTCTGTTCCTGTCTGATATAGGCCGCTAATGGTACTAAGGCAATATTATATAAAAAAGTGATAACAGGCATCTTTTCCTAGTGCCCCTTGTTAAATAAAATAAATAAGTCAGATAACTAACCATTTACCCAGATCTCTGCCATCACCGCTGAATGCAAGCAGCACACTGCTCTGAAAAAACCTGCACCAAATCCCATTTTCAGTAACGTATACTCCAAATATGTCCAATTAACTTTATTGAATGTCTTCTCAGCATTCAAGAAAATCAATACGTTGTCTGATATACTGTTACCATGAAGCCCCAAAAAATCATATAATCATCTGAATATTATCATAACCAAATCTATTCCTTATAAATCCCACCTGAGATCCATGAATTCTCCCATGTAATTGTTCAGTCTATTCGCTAAGATTTTGGTAAACAAATTAATATCTACATTAAGTAGCGAAATAGGTTGATCATTTACACATTTCCCATGATCTCTACCGATTTTGGAATTCATGTAATTAAAGCCTCCCTCATTGGGGTACAAATATCTCCATTTTGTAAAATATAATTATACAAGCCGCTTAAAATGGGGCTAACTGGACAACAAAGCACTTATAAATCTCTGCCGAAAAACCATACAACCCTGGTGATTTCCCCCATATTAAATTGATCTGTAGCTGCTGTAATCTCAGCAATTTCAATCTGAGCATCTATAGCAACCTTATCTTCAGAAGTCAAGACTGGAATGTCAATTTTCTCCAAAAATCTGTCCAAGTCTGATTGCAATGGAAAAATATCTTCCGCATATAGTAACTCATAAAAGGACCCAAAGTACTTGCACTTTTCTGCACTCTTCATCATTGGTATCCCATTTGCATTATATACACTCCTGATATAAGATCTTTCATTCATACCCCTAGTCTTATTAGGTCACAATCTCCCACTTCTGTCACCACTTTCCCAATACTTCAGTTTCACAAAGAAAATACCTCTCTCGACCTGCATGTTAATTTTGTTGTTCAAAGTATCTTTCACTCTCTTCATTTCTAATTTGTCATCATTACATCTGATCAACGGAAACCTCTGTTGTAAAACTTTGACCTCATTCTCTAATATTTTCAACTCTGCCAACCTCTTTTCCTTAATGTAAGACATTTGACTAATTAGTTCACCCCACTTTGAAACTATCCGAAACCATAAGTATATCTGCAGAGTCCTTGTTCTCCAAAAAGTTAACATCAGTAAAGGCTTTCAGTCCAGTAGGCACTTCCAAGTCCTTTGAAATTCCACTCCATAGCCGCCACCAAAAAAACTTTGAGCCTGCATCATCTATATACAGCTGCAAGTCCATTAATGTATGGTCTGAAATTCCACGCTTTCTTGTGCCCAAACAAAGGGGCTGATTCATGGAATTTGTGCGCCGAAAAACGGGGATTTGTGTGTCATTCTGCCCGCAAATCCCCATTTGTTAAACAGGGATTTGCAGGCAGAATGGCGCTCAAATCCCCGTTTTCCAGCGCACAAATTCCATGAAACAGCGCCAAAGACTCTTGGCAATGAGTCTGTCAGACAATAACAAATAATCAATGCTTGAAAATGAGTCATGTACAGGTGAATAAAACTTAAACTCTTTCTCATACAGATGCATTATCCTCCAGATATCCACCAAATCGAACCTCTGAAGGAAGTTCCCAAATTCTCTACTTACTCACACATTTGTAACTCTACATAATGCCGAGTGTCCCATTTTATGATCAAGCACGCAATTGAAGTCCTCACTCAATATAATACTTTCACCTTGCAAGACACGCAACAAAGACATTGGGCCTCATTACAAGTCAGTCGGTCCGGAAAGAACAGTGGCAGTAAATCCGCCGCCATAGTTGTTTCCGGACCGGCTGATTCCGAGTCCTGCAGGCGGGAGGTGTCACTCCCACCAGGTCTGACCTGGCGGGAGTAACACCACCTGCCTGCAGGCGGACATGGAAACACTGGCTCTGTCATAGATGGAACCGGTGTTTCCATGGTCCCCATCACCATGGAATCCTACAGACTACAGAATTCCGCCTTCAGAATTACTGGGTCACTAGGGTTGTAATGCCCCGGTGATTCCGGCAATCATAGAGGCGGAATGGTATTACGGGTTCGGCAGCAGCCTGCCGGATTCGTAATGAGGTCCATTATTTCTTTTAAAAAAGATCCCCCTGGGAGCAGAGGCCATGAACAGATCCAATAGTAATCACCTTGCCATCACACACAATCTCAGCTGTATTATCTGCCCCTCATCATCTTTAAACACCTTTTCCACCACAACATACACACTCCTCTGGGTTTTGAGATATCACAATTCATATTTCTGATTTCAATTAAGGTATATAGTACAACTTTATGCAAAAGTGAAAGCTTGTAAGAAGTTACCTCGTAAAATGTCAGTTAGGCTTTCAGTGAGTCAGTCACATGTAAAGTATTCATAATGCAGTCACTCATTTTTCTGAGTTTGCTCATGTTTTGTATTTGTATTTTGTATTTATTAATCTTATATAGCGCTTTCTACCAAAGCGCTGTACAGTTACAACAACAGGGTATATTTAACATAACAAAAATTGTAACAACAGAAGCAAATTACATGTTATGAAGCAAATTACAAATTACATGTTATGATGCAAACCACTATTTTGGAACTCTAAACCAGAAAATGACAGTAGAGATTTGGTGGATTGAGTATGGTGCCTGGAGGAGACAACAGCTGTGTGGTGGTGGCTCGCTGGGGTTCCAATAAACATACCTACCTGCTTGAATCCATTGCAGCTTGAGCGTCTTCTGTTGGTGTTCAGCATCAACATAATTGGCGATGAGGAGTGAATGACCGACAAGCGTGGGGGGGGCTTTCCGAGATGGGATTGTAGAGGCCACATTGTGTCTCAATTGATGGCCCGACCAGACACCGCTCTCCGTTAAGAGGAGGTACGAGTGGTGGAGTGTGGTGCAGCGGAGGGGTGTGCAGCCTTCCTAATGAAGAGGGTGGTGTCATTCGCCCATTGAACTCAGTGCACCCATCTGCGAAATTGGGCTCAGCTTGAACTCTGCCAGTTACCATTGTAATTAATGTATGTAGTACAAATATAAGCAAAGGTGAAAGCTTGTAAGAAGTTACCTCTTAAAATGTCAGTTAAGCTTTGAGTGAGTCAGTCACATGTAAAGTATTCATAATGCAATCACTCATCTTTCTGAGTTTGCTTATGTTATGATGCAAACCATATTTTGTAACTCTAAACCAGAAAAGGACAGTAGAGATTGTGGTGGATTGAGTGTGGTGCCTGGAGGAGACAACAGCTGTGTGGTGGTGGCTCGCTGGGGTCCCAATAAACATACCTACCTTCTTGAATCCATTGCAGCTTGAGCGTCTTCTGTTGGTGTTCAGCCTCAACATAATTGACGATGAGGAGGTGGATGACCGACACGCGAGGGGGCTTTCCGAGATGGGATTGTAGAGGCCACATTGTGTCTCAATCGATGGCCCGACCAGACACCACTCTCCGTTAAGAGGAGGTACGAGTGGTGGAGTTTGATGCAGTGGAGGGGTGTGAAGCCTTCCTAATGAAGAGGGTGGTGTCATTCGCCCATTGAACTGAGTGCACCCATCTGGGAAATTGGGCTCAGCGTGAGCTCTGCCAGTTACCATTGTGGGTGCGCACATTGTCAGAGACTCATACGCTGAGCCTGCACACACGGCAAAGATGAAAAGAGCTTGCGCATTGGGTCCTGCTTGGGGAACTACTGCAGGACGTTAACCATGTCACAGAGGCCAGCATTGTGACATCAGGGGGGCATGCATAGCCTAAAGAAGACACAATGTAAATATTCCATACTTTAGTGTGACTCTGTGGGCTGGTTTTAGGCACAAAGTATATGTTCCATACTTGATTGTGGCATTCTGGGAATGTTTCGTGAAGTATGAAGCACATATTAGAATGTCATTGGTATTCTTCAATGCTTTAGGATAAACAGCTTCAAACTTCCTATCCGGTTTCCACCTAACACTTTCACCTCCTCTTCTTCATCTAGAAACCTCTGTGTCATCTATGACCATTTTCAAACCTTCTCTACTTTCATCTCCAAAACTGTAAAAACAGCATGCCTCACCCTCCTTAATATTAGGAATATCAGGCACCTCCTTCCTTTCAACATCACCAGGTATCTCTTAACCATTCTTGTCTTCTCTAAACGGGACTGCTGGGCCAGCATTCTCTTTGGTCTCCCAAACTATGCTTTCTGTCCTCTCAGCAAGATCATTAACTTTGTTACCAGTCCTCTCTTTGAACTCCCTCACTTCAAACCTACCTCTCTTACAATCGCCTGGCTGTATGGATGGTGACGCAAAACAGGGCCAGATTTAAATGTCTTCTCTTGGTTCACAAATCTATCCACGGTAAGGCACCATTGTATCTATCATTCTCTATCCAACTCTAGAAGCCTTCTTGTAATCTCCGCTCTGCCTCCTCGACTATCTTTGTGGCTCCTCGCCGACAATGTGCTTCCTCTTACTTCTGCTCTTTCTCTCTTGTTGCTACACTTGCATGGAATGTTCTACCCCAGGACATCCAAGAAATATTCCACATGGATTTGTTCAAAACCAAACTAAAATCCTAACTCCTCGCCTCTGAGCTACCCTCTTAACATACCTCTGATCTGCCTGCTAGCTAACATGTTTCCCTCACCTCTAACCTGTCTGTCTCTCACTTCCTCTTCCTCCACTCTAGCATTTCATCCATCCTGGTCACATCACGATCACTGCTGGCCGTACCACCTACCTGAACTGAAAAATGCCCAATGTTGGTTTTCCTCAATCTATGTATTGTCCCTGGTGACTGCTCCATTTACTCCCCTTCACAACCTGGTCAGAATGTCCCTCAAACTCACCCTATTGTAATAAGCTCAGTGATATGCGGATGTGTGAAATTACACAGAGCCTGAAGGAGCCTGCTGGTGCCCAGAGTCCTGTTTGGAATCTTTTAGCTGTTTTTCCTGTTTGGAGGCCTGTCCCCATATAGCCTGCACCCGGCGTGGTACGTGCGCAGTGTGCAGCTGTGTGCAGCTACAGAGAGCCTGAATGAACCTGGTGGTGCCCGGAGTCCTGTTTGGAGTCTGTTTGCTGATTTTTCTGTTTGGAGGCATGTCCCCATAAAGCCTGCACCCAGCGCGGTACATGCACGTTGTGCGGCTGTGTGCAGTTGCACAGTTTCACAGCTTTTATTTGGAAACCCATTGAAATCAAAGTGAAAAAAAAAATTAAAAATTCACACTATCACAGCTTATATTCTGAAACCCATTGAAATCAAAGTGCAACAAATACCAAAAAAGTCCCTCAAAGATGGCCGTTGCTGCAGGGTGCTCTACCCTGTAGCCTGCTGCCATCCCTCATTGGGCTGGTCGTAGCCCATCTTCGCCAATTGGAAGGCACCAGCAGCCATTAGCCAGCCCCCACCATCAAGGCCCACAGAGTAAGGCCCTGTCTGTTCCTGTCCATTGCCTGGACGTGCCCCGGGTCCAACTTTTCTGACATCACTATTTCAATAATCTCTTGAAAACCTACTTCACACCCAACACTATGCCTGACTGTTTCTCCCGAGCTGCATCATCAAGTGAGTTCGTGGCTGCCTCAGCCCCATAGAATCCCTTCTTCTCTGCCTTCCAACTGTGAAAATGCACCATGCTCCTCTGTGACTCTGTTTTTTCTGCCTCCACTCTTATGACTCTTTCACCATTCTACTGTAGTGCTGAACTGCTCTCCCTGTGCCCATTAAAGTTTGTTGTTTGCCAAATATCATGTTTGCCTGTAAATCCTACTTAGCTGTTCCCCCTGCTACTTAGAAAGTACCTGTTTGACCTGAAAATGTATTTAGCTGTTCCCTCCTGCTACTTAGAAAGTACCTGTTTGCCTGAAAATCGTATTTATCTGTGCTCCCTTGCTTGTTAGAAAGTGCCTCTTTGCCTGAAAATCGTATTTAGCTGTCCCCCCTGATTCTTAGAAAGTGCTTGTTTGCCTGAAAATCGTATTTAGCTGTTTCCCCCTGCTACTTAGAAAGTACCTGTTTGCCTGAAAACCATATTTAGCTCTTCCCCCTGCTACTTAGAAAGTACCGGTTTGCCTGAAAATCATATTTAGATGTGCCCCCTTGCTGCTAGAAGGTGCTTGTTTGCCTGAAAATCGTATGTAGCTGGGCCTGGTTGCCGCAGAGCAATGTGCTTATTCGTTTGAACCCACCCCCCCACTCTTGGCACCCTCTGTACCCTACACTCTGGATCCCCACCCCACTGCGTTTTCCCCCACCCGCCCTCACAATCCTTTTGACTTATTGCATCAGCCTGGTAAGTGTCCTCCTCGCCATTGCAGCTAGCTATGTCACTATCTATTTCTCCAATATTCTCCAACTGCTTCTCTATCGTCTATCCCTCTCCAAATCTGGCTGGAGGAAACTTAAGAAGGACATACTGGGCTCCAACCCAGGCCTTCCTATTGCAAAAACCTAAGTCACGTCTTCTGCCAGAGAGACTCTCACAGACATCCTCTTTGTTGTTCCCTCACCCAACCTATGGACCTGATACATGGCTGCCTTTCTCTCTCCTATCGCCTCTTCCCCCATTAATGGTGGCACCCGCTGGGAGGTCCTCCTCGACCTCTTGACCATTTTCAGGGTCATCATCAATGCGTATCTGAATGGAACCGTCATGGTTCAGGGACTTCAACACAACCTTCTTCTCTTTGACAGGCTCCTACCTCCACCCTCAAACCTTACATCCTCCTCTGCACAGGCTCCCTTACCTGCTGTGTCTTCCCCCTCCTCTCCATAGGCTCCCTTGCCTGCTGTGTCTTCCCCCTCCTCTCCACAGGCTCCCTTGCCTGCTGTGTCTTCCTCCTCCTCTGCACAGACTCCCTTGCTTGCCGTGTCTGCCTCCTCCTCTCCACAGGCTCCCTTGCCTGCTGTGTCTTCCTCCTCCTCTGCACAGGCTCCCTTGCCTGCTGTGTCTTCCTCCTCCTCTGCACAGGCTCTCTTGCCTACTGTGCCTTCCTCCGCCTCAGCACAGGAATCCTGGTCTTGCCTTATTGCCCCTGGTCCCCTGACGGCCTTGGTTCGAAGCACAGAGGCAAAGGGAACCACTCTTACTGACACCCAGTCGGATTGGAATATGATTAGCAACACGGTGCCTGACCTACTAGGGGAGTGATGAGCTGGGAATGGCTGGAGATGATTAGTCCTGTCCAGGAAGGATTTGGAAACTGGTGGTGGCAGATTTCACCTGTGCCTTGAGGGCCCAGAAGCCAGGGGGGTCAGAGACCTACCTGATGTTGGTTCCATTAACTAAATGAATTATTTCGAACAATGTACAAAAATCCCGTAAAGCAAATCTGATTGGCCCTTTAGCCTTTTCTATAGTAAGCCTCAGAAGTGGGTGGTTTGGAAGTGCTAGGGGGTGTTAACTTTTAACAGAATACAGGAGAATTGTAATGCAATGTGAAATATATTTTGATTTTCACTATACTGAAGTGCCATGTGAGGTTTCTTTTCAAGGAAACAGATTACATTTTGTGCTGTATGTGCAGTATCAAACCGATACCACTTGTGTACCATTTAAGCACTTTTTTGTAAATCAAGTCCAAACAATGGAACCCTGCATGTTTCCACGGTTATAGTTGGCAGTTCAGATTGTGAACCAATGGCCCCTGATTCAATGCTTCATAGCCTGAAAATTAATTCATTAATGATTTACAACTTATGGATAGCATAGATATTTTTAAAGAGAACTAGGAATTGAAGGGAGCTTAGAGGAGTCATTTCTATACCCTTAAAACTAGTGCAAATGTAAATCCCATGCAACCCCACATTCTGAAATTGCACAGTGAAATTCGTATGTGAAGTTAAAGGGAAGGAGAACTTATATCTGTTCAATACAATCTAAAAACCTTTCTCCTAGGTTGGGGTGGGCTAGCTGTAACTGTATGTTCTCAATCAGTGACATTGCTTTCCTAACCTGAAACCTGCAAGGTGATGCGATTCACTATGAGCTTATTTTAAACGACAAACACATATTAGCAAACTACTATACATAATTACATAGTAAAGAGGGGTAGGGCATGATAACAGCACTTGTTGGTAATATTGGGCAAAGAAAAAGTCCTGTGTATTATGTGCTAGTGTAACGTTATGTGCAGTTTGAAGATGCTAGCCGATTAGTGAAAGGAACATGTTTTGAACTGTCATGTTACTGTTACAGGCCATCTGCTGTCTTGATTGCTATGTGGCATATTTAAACCCAATGGTCAGCAAGCAGCACAGTTGCATGTATAACGCTGATGTTATACAGACCTCAATATGTCTACAGAATTGATTATGACAATGAATGTGTGTGCGAGAAATAGTGAGATAAATGCAGGTGGGTCCATTTTGTTTTTGTAGACTAGCCTCCTGTGGTGGTGTAACATTGTGGTGGCTTCCCCTGCATAAAGTTGTGGACCACCTTTCCCTTGATATCACCTTAAATTAATTTATTAAAATAAATTTGCGTTTTAATCAAAACACCTGCTTCTTGCCTATACATTTTGGCAGGGACCTTATAACTAGGAGGCATTACATCAAGCTGCCCACTTGAGGTAGTAATCATAAAATCAAAACACATCTTAAATAGCAGAGTGGAATGTGTAGAAGATTTTGATTAGCTTGTCTGGTGTTTGTGTGGGTGATGGGTTTCAGTTTGTTATGAAGGTAAGATGGGGGCTTGTGGTGGATAGCCTTCTATATGATGTCCAGTCCTCTGAAAACAATTATCTGGGGAATTGAGAGCCAGTGGATCTGGAAGAAAGTTGGTGTAACAATTGAGGGTTTGGGTAGGTGTAGAATCAATTGTGCTGCTGTGTTCTGTGTGGCCTGTAGGGGCGGGGATGTTGATGGGGAGTCCAGTGAGGATATTATTTTGTTAGTCCAGCTTGGAGATAACTAGTGCCTGGACTTCAGCACTGAAGTCATCATGGGAAAGGGTGTGTCTTATATTGTGTAGGAGATGTGGCTGTTGCATATATTGGTGATGGCAATTATGTGTTGTGTCCAGGAAATGTAGAGGTCAATGGTGAAGCCTAGAGACTTGACTGATGTGAACAGAGACATGTGTTGATTGTATGTGGTGAGTTCTTTGATCCAGAGGGCGAGGTCGGGTTTGGGCTTTCAGCGGCAGATGTGGGCGTATTCTGTTTTAGATGCCATGTGTTTAAGGAAGTGGGTGGTGTTCCAGGTGGTGATGGTGGAGAGACAGTGGGCCTCATTCCGAGTTGGGCAGTAAGGGATACCGGGCACCGTTAAGGAGACCGGTGCCGGTAATCCCTTACCGCCCAATTCTGGGGCCCCTTAGCGGGAGCCGTAAAGGACGGTTGGTATGACCACACGTTCTTTACGGGAGCCGTTAAGGGACCTTGGTGCTAATAACAGGCCCGCAATTAGCGTGCCCGTTATTAGCACCTTCCTCCTTCCCATTGAGCCCTCTGGGGGCTCAAATGGGAATGGGGAATGGCATTTGGAATGGGGATTACTGGGTCCGCCTAGATCAGAATGTCCCGGTAAGGCCCCATTCCACCAGACCGGGCCAGGACCCGGAATGGGAGGCAGCCATGGCGCTCATAGCGCCATGGCTACTGCCCAACTCGTAATGAGGCCCAGTGTCTGAAGGTGTAGAGTTGTGAGGGGGAGGAGATTTAGAAGTGTATTTATGTGTTGTCTGCATATTGTTGAAAGTAGATGTTGTGGTTGCTAAGAGTTTGTCTGAGGGATTCAGCATATAGGTTGAAGAGGAGGTTAGATAGGAAGTATCCTTGCAGCGCCCCATACATGACAGGATTGGTGTTTGATCGATAGGGAGGCATGGAGACACTGTTCTGTCAGCGAGGAAGGACATAAAACACTTGAGAACAGTTCCAGAGATTTTCATCCTGTAGGACAGGATCTTTAGGAGGATGGCATGCTCAATAGTGTTGAAGGCGGCAGATAAATCAAGGAGTGCTGGGAACACTGATGTTGTGGAGGTCATCCAGGATGTGAAGTGTGTCAGTATTGATCCTGTTGTCGGGTCGGAATCCTGGTTGAGGAGGTTCTTTGTGGTAATGTGATGTTGCAGTTGGCTTGTGGCAAAGCATTTCATCAATCTGTATCTGGCCCCAGTTATGGCGGGGTTGGGATGGTTTTCAGTACTTGTGGAGTGTGGAGTCAAGGGATGGTTTCTTAATAAGGAGGAGATATGACCTACTTTGGATGTGGAGGGGATGCTATGTGAGAGGCAGGAATGGATGATGTTGACCCAGTGTCTAGCCAGGGTGGCAATGGGGTTAGATGCAGCATTAGCTGTGCATACACCATCATGAAAGTGTGTAGTTTTAATTTTGGCTAAGAGTGTGAAGATGTTGTCTTGATTGATGAGGTGGAATATGTCCCATGTTTAGCAGGATTTGAGAGTGGAAGGGGACTGTTGTCTGATGTTCTGTAATTTGGAGTTGAAGTATTCCATGAGGGAGTTGCATACTGAGGTTGATGGGAGTTTAGTAGGGGAGTTGGGTGTTTTGAGAGTTAATTGATGATGATAAAATATATGTGTGTGAGTGGATGTTGGATTGGAGCTCTTTGATGTATCGAGCAGCTTTGGTGAAGCCTATTTCCATCTTGTGCTTGGAGAGGCAGACTTTGAAGGGTTTCGTGGCAGAGTAATATGGGTTATTTTGCTGGGATCATGCTAGGCATTGCTTTCTGTTTGCTAGTGTGGTGGGTGTCACTGGACAATGGCTGGTGGTGGTGTTTGCAGGGTTTGTTCTGTTCTGTTCATTGAAGGGGATATTTGGTTCGGTGATGGATGTATATGGTTGGGGCTGTTGAGTGTATGTGAATCTTTTGAAATGATTGTCACTCCACCGCTTGTTTGTATTGCTGGGTTCTGTGGTAAATGTGTTTGGGGAGAAGAGCATGTCAGTGATGATAGGTGAATGGGGGAGATAGTTGGCCATCTCTCTTCGGGAAAAAGCATTTCTTGACAGCATGTGGCAATGAGGCCATTCATTTCATGTGTGTGTGTTTGCAGTTGATGGGGATGCAAGTATGTGTGAATAGCTGTTTCAGTAGAGTGCTGTGCTGGAGTTTGATATGTATGTTTGTGTGCTTTGTTTGTGCCATTTATGTGGCACCCAAAGGCAAACAGGGCCTAATAGAGGCACAGAAAGCTATAGGTAAAGATAGGTACTCCTATTCTTACCTCTGTCCACCCTTTGCTCGGGACAGTTGACACCCCAAGGTAGTTACTTATATTCCAAAGTTATCCGGGAAGTAGTTTCACAGGAAACAGATATAAATGGGGAATAAAAAGACAGTCCTCTCTTCAGTCCCTCTGAAGCAGCAGCAGGGTCACAGGATGCAGTTAAGGAACGGGCGACGGTGTTGTGGAAGGGGTTTCTTAGCTGCAAGATGGTGGCTAGCAAGGAGGGGATGGGTTAGGAAAGTGAAAATGAACTCAGTCTAAATCCAATTGTGTGTTCAAAAGGCCTGCTGTCACATGCCTTGTGTGGGTCATTCTTGGATTTGTTTTTGTCTTTGGATTTTGGGTCTGGAAATTCGGGAGCCTGGTAATCTCCAGGGTGATTGTTGCCTTAGACTGACTATAAAGCCAAGTCCTATCATGTCCCATCCCCCTAGAGGTATTTCCCCCATGCCTGGCACTTCTGTTAGGAGTTATCCCACAGCACCTGGTAATTTCTGTTCAGGATGTAACCACCTTCCTTTTAGTTGGGATAATGACCTTGCAACTACCACCAGTATCTGGGCTAGAGCCACCAGCCAGCTGCTTTCCAACTTCTCATCATCTGGGTCTAGCTCTTGCAGTCTGTTGGCCAAGTTTCCAAGCCTAGCCGTTCACTTTAAACTGTTCTCTTTCTTAGTGTGGCTTAATTTTCTCCGCCAACCTTGTTTCCAAAGCTTTGCAGCTGGTTGCATGTTCGGCTTGTACAATGCAGGTTCTAACTGTCTGTCTCTTTTCTTTGTCCTCTTCATAGTGCAGCAACTCTCTCTCTCTCTATGGAGCACTCCCCTAACATCCTCAACTTTAGGATGGCTGTGCCTTTTTGTATCACTGCACTCTAGGAGTAGTTGCCCCAATGAGTGCTCCAGTTGGATGGCTCATTTTCATATTTCCCCTGGTGGTATGTGATTGGACTTTCAAGTTCCTTCTTATGTGTCTGACATCAGGTATTGAGAATATTAAAACAATTGAAATCACCCCATGTCAGTGTCCTGCAGTCTGAAATTGCACAGGGACTGTTCTCCATATTAGGATCAGGCAGTAATGTCTTGGCGGCCTTCTGATCTGCCAGTTCGATTTACAAGTGATTTAATCTGCAGGCTTTAGCATCGTCGTTCTGAGATTCTTCTGGTTTGTGTTCCTCCCTACTGTTGGATGATATCTGCTTGGCTCAGGTTTGCGCTCCATGCCTGGGTTTCTGAAATCCTCCTGTGATCATGAAACTGTAAATACAAATTGAAATGTTAATCCTTTCACCTGCTTGGGCAAAATACATATTAGCCTTTTCCTGCCGCTGATTCTTTCAGGGATTTAATTCCTTGGGGAATAGTACTGACCCTTAAACGCAATGCCAGGTCTTCTTCTGAATTCATGAAGCATATATCCCCCAATCTGGGCTAAGGATTTCTCCCTAACATAAGCATCTGCATGACCCTATGTTTGCCTTTGGTATGGTTGGGGAACTTTGGGGGGTCCTCTTGGGGTACTCTTCTAGAGGTTGTGTCATGGAACCAGTGGATCCACCTGGTCCCCCGAGCTCCTGAATCTCCTGTAGTGATCCATGCCAGATGATCTTATAACAGTGCCCGCTCTGTAACCCTTAATGAAGTTTCTAGTTTTCTCGCCCATTTGAGACCTTCAAATGATGAATCATGTTTGATCCTGAGTGAACCTTAATAATTGAACTTATCTTGTTTTCACTTAAGTTTACCCACATTTGATAATCCTATCTGTAGAACTGTACAAGCTTTTTGACCACAAGTTGCCTGCTTAAATACATGTTAGTTGCCAGTGACCGGCAAACTGCATTTTAGCAGTAGGGGTCTGTTTCAATGTATTTCTTTGTCACTAGTGGCCTGTGTAACAGTTTTTTTTCCCAAAATACAGGTTGTTTCTTCCTCCTCCAGATTACCCTTCAGCTGCTTTGCTCCATCTACTGTAACCTAATTTGTCTTTCTCATCTCCCTATTTGGGGCCCCACTCTTTCAACTGACATCTAACCCCCCCAACTCACTGTAGGGTTCTAGAATACCCAATCCTTCTGTAATAAGGCTGCCTTCACGACAGATGACTTCAACCCTCACATTCCCCACCTCACAGAAATTTCATTTACAGAAATCTGGATCCCCCCCACCTCCGACCCCCCAAACACAGGAACTCTAGCAGGTCCTTTTAGCTTTAAAATCCAACATGTGCCTTTGTTACCCATGTAGCATTCTCTCCAAATGTAACTTTTCAGTCCATGCATCTATTTTTTTTAACTAGCTGAAAAATGAAAACAATGCAAACAAATCACAACCATTTACCTTCAATCAAATGTTTATTTCACGTCAAATCTATTCACATACATCTCTTCACAATACTTCCTATTCCCTATTGCCTAATGTGACACCTGAAAACAGTTTGTCTACTAAGTTTAAAAAGTGTCATGCCATATTCTCATGGGTGCTCATTTTGACTTGAAACAAACTTGCTTATGCTCTATGGTCATTCGTTCTTAATTCTAATACATGATCTTAAATTAGATATACACTAACACTTACAAACTGTACTAAATCTGCTCTTATTTCTATACAACCTATTTTTATGGCTAACTGATGAATCAAGAAGAGAACTATTTTAAAAACATAATTAAATTCATAAGAAAATAATTTGAAGAGAAATTAATTTGGAGGCGTGTGCTGGATGATGTAACTGATTAAGGGCAACAGTAAGCGATGCTTTGGGCACAACAGGCTTTCCTGAAATATTCTGTCTACAAATAAGGTCTTTTGGGCATATGGATCATCCCCTTTCAATACATAATTCATTTTTTTGCTCTGGCACTTGTGCTTGTAACTCAATGAATTGTTTGTGGGAAAGTGCATTGTAGGGCACTATTATGTCTGCGTGTTGTGAAAGCAGTACATGTGGTGCTATGTCATATGGATTGTCTAAACGTGCAGCTTCATTGGCTGCCAAATCTGCTTTGTGATTTACCTCTGCTATGAGGTCCATGCTGGGGGTGTGCATGTTGCATTACTCTACTGCTACTGCTGTGGGGAGACGTAACGTCTCTATGAGGTTTGAGGAAACTGAGGGCATCCTCACTTCTTTTTCGACAGATTCCTCCTCTCAGGTGGCCAGTGGAAGGCTATCACATTTGGGGGTGGATGTGCGAGGGAGGAACACCTGGGTGGAGGGAACTTGGGGAATGGGCAGAGGACTTCCTTAGGTGAGACACAGTATCCCCCTTTCCCTTTCATAATGGACCCTCTTCCATAAAGCCTTTGTGAGGTATTGTCAACCCCTTACCTTCTCCTCCTTTCAATATGTTCCCCAGAGACAATATCTTAGTATTGGGACAAGGAAGAGACCAACTAGGAGGACCCATCCTCATTTCATGAACACACGCATATATCAGAGACCAAACTGAGGTGAAAAGGCTTCTTTTATTAAATCAGACAAATCCAAACACTATGTCGTAATGTATATTACGTGTGGGCTATGAGGTGCGCGTGAGGGTGCTGAGCATAGCTTGGAACGTGCAGTGTATGACTTCAGCGCTACGTTCTATGTTTGACAGTTGTGGTCGACTATTGTGGCCGGGTGGGATTTGCCGGTGTCGATCGCTCGCTCTCTTACCATCTAGCAAAGTAAAGGATGGCGATGTAACAAGTATTGAACTTACCTTATATTACTTACCTGCGTGTCGGACTTGTGTAATCCTAAATTACATCACTGGCGACGAGGATGGGATTCGCTGCTGCGGAGGGGCCAACCGACGGAGCGTGACACCGCCCTCCAGTCCTGACATCCCACCCGGCGGGGCGCCCACAGCGGGAGGGGACTGCCTGGGAGGTTGGCGGTCCGCCACACTGGTCCTGTTCCTGCTGTGGATGCAGTTTTGGCGGTGACGGCGGTGAGTGTGGGCCGTCTGTGGTCTCTGGCTCCTCACGCTGGGTGTCCGATGCCCCTGGCTCCGAGGGCTGCGTGCAGCGATTGTCCGGACTCCTGTGTCCAGGGAGGATTGCGGTCTGGACTGGCGGCAGCCGCTCTGTCTGGCATTGGAGCGGAGTGTGGGAAGTGCCCCTTCTCTTGGCTGGAGGTGTCGGGTGCAGTTGGCTGGTGTTCGCCAGGTCCGTTAACGTTGGCGTTTGGTTTCTCCGAGTTTGTGTGTCCCTGCGTCCACTAGGGGGAGCACCTGTGCACGACCGTTGGCAGGAAGAGAGCCGGCGAGTGAACGCGTTGGACTTTGTTTTGGGCTCCTGATGGCGAGCAAAATGGGAAATGCGTGGAACGCGGGGTCATCATCGTCAAGGGCTGCTAACATCGATGATTTGTCTCTCTCCGGTTTGCCTGGGGATTGTGTGCAACTTTCGTCTTCAGTGTCTGTAGAGGCTATACACAGTGAGGATCAACGTAGCATTTCACGGATTCCAGTGGAGGTGCAGAAGGATGAGGCTTCCTCCCACTCCTCGCGGAAGAGGGGTTTGAAGTTGGACACCGGAGTGAGGTACTGTTGGTGTCCAAAGAGGACACGTCAAAGAGGATGTCGGTCCTGTGGAGCTGAGGCAGGCACCATGGAGGATTTTTGTGATGAATGTTGTTCCTTGCTGGAGGGCCTCAGGGGCTTTGATCCGGATTTACATCCCTTTTACATTGGTTTAAAGAGTCTCACCTTGAGTGAGGATTGAAGTATTACGTGTTGTCGAGGCCAGTGTGAGTGCGTGTGAGTGGTAGCGTCTGTGGCCTCCGTTGTGTCTTTGTGTGGGCCGTGTGGTGCGTATGGTGTGGGTGATTATGTGTGGTGGCCCTGTCATGTGTGAATTTGGTTTTTGCATTGTAATTAACAAGATGATTTTTCCTTGCAGGTGGGTTCATCTGATGTGTTTTATGCAACAGTGGGTTTTTGGCACTGGGTTGTCATGGGTTGGCACACTTTTAGTGATTCTGGGTTTCAGGATTTTTGGGAGTGTAAAGAGTGCTAGGGTATGGACTCTATTGCCGAATTTCCTTAACATTTTCTTTTCAGCTTGGACGTTTGCTGAAAGTTTTCGGGACTTGTCTTTCATGCAATTTCATTTTTCAGGTTGGACTTTGGGGATGGGGTCAACTGCTTGACGGGCAGTGCATCCATTGAGACAAATTATATTTGCTTTGAGCATGATAAAGGTTTTGTGTTCAGTGGAAACTTTTATTGAACATGTGCTGAATAATCACGATCATTTGGGAGTGTATATGCTTGGGGTGTGTTGGGTTGGGGCTCAGTACATGTTCGGGGTTGTGCATCCGTGAATCTGTGATTATATGTGCATGTTTGTGGAATAGCGGCGAGTGTAGGCATTGTTTCCATGGCATCGCTGTGGGGGCAAATGGATTTGGGTCCTCATTCTTTGTTTGGGGGAGGGTGACAGTTGCTCAGGTTGCAATTGGAGTGCCTGAGGCTGTCATTGGTGGTATGTTCCTCCTGTTAGCATGGTTTTGAGGACCATGTAGGGTCCATGATATTTTTGGCTTTGGCTGGTAGTCATGGGAGTTGCTAGGTGTTTGGCAATGGCTTGGGGCCAAGGGAGTTATTTGGTGTTGGCAATGCTTGGGGCCAAGGCATGTCTGGAAGTTTTAGTTTGAAGATAGGTAGGAATTCTGTGTGAGGGTGGTCGGGCTCTGTTGTATGTAGTGGGTAGTTGCTCTGGGTTGAGCGGGAATGTACTCGGACGTGGCAGGTCCATTGTCCCGAGGGGCAGCTCGGGACGGGAGGTGTTAGTGCTTGAAGGGGCTAGAATGTTAGTGTGTTCTTTTTGGGGTATGTTATGGGTGTGGCAGGCCCATTTCCCAAGGGGCAGCTTGGGTATGGTGGATGTTCTGTTTTGTTATTTTTAGCCCTCGTGGGTTGGGGATTCTGAGGGTGTTGGTTGTGTGTTCTCAGGTTGAGGAGTTATGTTTGGTCGCTTTGTGGTTCAATAAGGCATTGGGGGGCTTTTATCCACTTTATAACAACGTTTTAGTGGGTGGCATGTACTATGGGGCCTGCATGTTTCAGTGATGTGATGATAGCACCATTTGTGGGGACAAGTTGTTTTGGTGTTGGTCGAGATGGCTACATTCCGTGCTGGCCACACGTTATGTATGGCTGGAGCATTATAAGGAATGTTTTTTTTTTCCCTGTGATAATGAACGGGGGAGGATGTGTCGTAATGTATATTACGTGTGGGCTATGAGGTGCGGCTAAGGGTGCTGAGCGTAGCTTGCAATGTGCAGTGTATGACTTCAGCGCTACGTTCTATGTTTGACAGTTGGAGTCAACTATTGTGGCGGGATGGGATGTGCCGGTGTCGATCGCTCGCTCTCTTACCATCTAGCGAAGTGAAGGATGGCACTGTAACAAGTAATTAACTTACCTTATTCTACTTACCTGCGTGTCGGACTTGTGTAATCCTAAATTACATCACACTACTCTGGTACTGAGACGTGGAAGAGGAACAACCAGGCATGTATGTGGAGTCCTCCAGAGGCAGGCAAGATAACCCAACAACCCACACCTGGGGTCATTTAACACACCTGATGGATATAAAAAGGCCTGCCGTTCTGGAGAAGACAAATGGGCTGGAGGAAAGTAAGCAGAAGACCCAGGATGCTGGAGCAGTGCTGCGTAGGAGAAGAGTACACCATAGCCATGGTAGGCTGTACGAGGGTCCAGAGGTCCTGCCATCTGTCGAAGCAAGTCTGGTGGGGAGAAGCAGTGGAGCTCCCTGTGAATACAGCCACCACCCGGAGAAGCCAGGAAAGTGGGCGATACATGCGGTGCAAACCGTGAGAGGAAGGCCGAGTCTGGAGAATCCAGGAGGTAGCAGAAGCCTGGAGAAGCCCCTTGTGAAGGACTCCAGGAGGAAGAATGCTGATGTGCGCAACCCGTGATCAAGGTGCTCCAGTGGCGTTTAGCGAAGCCCTTTTCAGCTGCCCATTGAAAGGCAAAGTGAATAAAAGTACAATCGAATGCTGGAACAACTCATTTTGAAATAGCGAATGAAGTGCAACTGATTTTAGATACTTGTGAATACCACACAAAGTGAAAAACTATTGGAAGCCATTGTGAATACCGCACTGAGGAAAAGTATTGAAAACACTTGTGAATGCCGCACCAAGTCAATTGAATGCACATGAAAAGAGCGAAAGCAAAGTAGTGCATGAAACAAGAGTCAAGGAATACAGTGTGTGAAACAAGTAAAAGCAAAGTCAAGAAACAGTGTGTGAAACAAGTAAAAGCAAAGTCAGTAGAGTGGGTTTCAACACAGAAGCCCACTTAAAGCTTCTTCGCGGCAGAAAAAACATGAAACTCGTTCCGAAAAGAGTGTTCTTATGGGAAGAGTCTTTGCTCCAACAAGGAACATCGGCAAACAGGAAAGGAGTAAAGATGACATTAACCCGAACGAAGGCAGACAGCCTGACGACATACCGCAGCCCAAGCGGTCACCTAATTCATATGAACCGCGGTGGGCTGTGGAGAAAGCAGAAACATTGGCAGGAGCGGTGCCTCCCTCCATGGAGACAAGTGACAGATCCTCACTCACACTACAAGGCCAACTTGCTATTATCGGCGAAGCCCCGGATCAGCCTTCCGTCTGTGACCCCAGTCCCCTGGGTTCTGCGAGCGTGCCGAGTGCGGTCCCAACGATTGCAAACACTTCCGGGTCTGCGCTTGCCTCTACATCGCGGACGAGTGTGTGGTGTCTGGAGATGAGCCCTGACTTCCGGAGCCCAGCTAAACAATGTTCGCAGGCCGAATCAAGAGCTAGTGCTTTTGCTGCAAGAGAAACGGCACACCCAATAAAAATTACTTTGGGCTCAATCTTTGAATATACTGCTGCAACCAATCAAATTGATAAAGGAAACACTTTACATAAAGGTCCCATACCTGAAGTGACCAAGAATAAAACATTGAATCTCTCTACTACTGACACTGTGGGCTCTGTCCCACCACCAGCCTCTACCCACTTAATGCTGATATCTGCCAGAGATCCTGCTATGACATCAGAAAACAAGGACTCAATCAATCCTAAAAACCGTGATCGAGATACACCCAGTTATCGTGAGAGCTGATCTGGTGAGCCCCCCAATTTCCCCACGTGACATAGAGAAAACAGAATGGGCAAGAGACTTTTCCTAATCCACGATTGAGGAATAAGAATCTGACACGTTACTGGAGACGGAATGCATAACTCTGGAAAACCCTACACAACCAAAAGGATCATCTAATACAGAGGCCATGGATCGAGCTTCGCCGAAGTACAAAAAGAAGACAATCCTGAAAGGAAGACACATACAGAAGAGAGTGAAGCGCTTCATCAAAGCGCCACTTGAAATAAAGAAAGAATGGACAAAAATTGACAAGACTCCAAACACCAAATCTCAGAGGCATGGAACCTACAGGAGCACACCCTCGACAGACATTCTGGCACCAAAATGGAAGACAAGATGCTAAAAACTAATTTAGCCTCTCAGAACACTTCCAACACTCCGACCAAAAAAATGTGGCACTTTGGGAAAGGTCCCCCAAATGATAGGTGGGTGAACGAAAAACGTCGGAGTACTCCACAATGCCCAGGGAATTTATCATGCCTCAACAACGCACAAACACAAGAAGAAAATTCTGAAATAAGGGACCAAAGAGGGAAAACATCGGGAGCAACATCTGATCATAGAGAGGAAGGAACCACCGTACTCAAGCAGAGTCACAGAGATTGCTTCAAATTTAACTCGACCTCCATGAAGCAACACAAAGGGGCCTAAATCAGTAAGGGAGACTCCACATTGGAACCGAGTATCCCCTTCAATTTTCCATCCCAGAGTAACTGTTCAAAAAGCCCCTCCAGAGACAGCACCACGAAACACACAAACCTCGCCTCAGAACCCTCCAAGGACCCCATTGAGAAATAAAAGACTAAGCGAGATCCCAGGCAAAGCGGGGAGAGAAACCCCCAACAAAAAGACGGACCTCTTCTCAATAATGTCCACGCTAACTATAGCCCTGGCGCTTTTCACTAAATTGTACAAAGCCCTAAACGACACGTTGAAAGACCATTTAAATATGGTAGCCCTCTCACACACAAAATTGACATTTCTACATAACTTCAATGGAACAGAAAATGGCAGGAGAAAGATACCCAAACTCAGGACCCAGGTCACACGCATCAGGAGTCCGTACATACACAAACAGAGACAACACAAGTCAAAACATTTCACTTCCTGGCAGCAAGCAGCAATGCAAGCACAATCCTGGTGGGTCAGAAATTACTGCCACCTTCCAGGGAAACTGAACCGCAGGAACTCTGCCCTAAAAAGTCAATTAAATACAAGAAATATATTATGCTCGGACCCCTTCCCACCAATACCACACTGAAGAGTCCTGCCCCAATTCAAGCCTCAAAAATCAACTTTACAAATAAGTTCAACCATAGAATGTCCAGACAAAACAGCTGCATGGTCCACGGGAGTCATGATTTACTCCAAATCACTAAAGAAAGACCGAAGACGGACTAAGAGCAGCCATTAACAAATGAGAATGTTAAACTAGGCCAACAAAAACCCGTCTTACTACAGACTGGCAACAAAACAGCCTTACCCAAACAGACTGCTTCTGTATTCGAAAAGAGAACAACCCGAAAGGGCATCAGGAAAATACCGCCATCAGTAACTTGTTCCAAACTAGACTCGCCCATAACTCCTAAGAACATGGTCTCGCCAACAGAAAGAAAGCTTATGGACGGCATACTGGACCTTACTCAATATTCAATTGAGGACTTTGAAAGTGAAATAGGGGGAAAACACCAAGTCAAAAGAAAAAGAAAAACGGAGTATCCTTGCAAAACTCAGTATATGGGGAACCTGAATAGAAGTTCATAATACTTGACCCATAATCACCTGTATTCCTCACTTTAGAGGGAAAAAAAGATATGACTCTGGCCAAGGAGGTGAAAACGCAATTTACCAAAGATAAAGAATGATAAAAAGAAATCAATAAGCTGGCCCACTAAAGAACGGACAAACGTACCTGAAGTTAACAACGATAAGGCAGCAAAAGACAAATCTAGCACAAGCCAAAAGGAAAGGGATCGCCCTACGAAATGAAAATCAAAAGTACACATTACACAAGAGTGAAACCAGTCACCTACTGGTCTCAGAGACCCCAATAAATGGGCAGTGTCGGTTACCCAAACAGTCAGAGAAGCTAAAAGAGTCCGCCTTTTAAGTGCAAATAGATCAACAAAGTTGCGCTCTTTTATTCTAGAACGCTTACTGAAAGAAGGGGTTTGTATTATCTTGAATCGAAACTCAATAATGACCCTACTACATCACATGCCGACCTTGAGGTCACTTGGTTCCGACGACATAGATATCATAGAATGCGTCCACGAAAACTCCTTGGATAGTGTCTATTTGCAAAACTTCTCCCCAACAGTTAGAAAAACGCTAAGGGAAGCTGAAAACAAATTGAGATCATTATCTAAGAGAAATCAACAACTGTGATTCAGATACAGAGAGAGGGAGAATAAGAACCATCTTGAATAGGATGTCTCACCGGAGTCACTCAAGCGCTTGCCAACAAATCATACCTATTTCTGAGAAAAGAAGAGAATCTCACAAAAACCATTGGAGGACGGCTGAGGTACCAAGCTTACAACGCACAGCAAATTGGGCCAACATTGCCCGTAAAAGGTCGCAAGACAATGCCCCAAGGAGATGTCAAACTTAAGAAAGTTAACCGTCCTGGGCCCAGCACTTCTACACAGGATAAATGAACAAAAAAGATTGTGCAGGCATAAATTGCCCCCCTTCAAAGAAAAGACAAAGGAGTCACATTAACTACCCGTCTCATAAATGAGGACTTCGAGACCTCCCTTGATTCAGAACGAGTTCTGCATGGCCCCTTGCTGAACTGGACAATCACCATAGACCAAGACATCAGGAGGTAAACACTGCATTACACCAATGCCCAAAAGAAAAAGATCAAAGGAGATGGGATTGGCTACCGAAATCATTGGCAGTCCATCAAAGATCTTAGCCACCAAAATGTTTAACAAGTTTGAAAAATGATCCAAGAGGTAAACCAAACAGCAAAGCACCAAACCAGGTGACCATGAGTTTGTGAAACATGCGAGCCTTCAGCCATTTAATGACCAAATCCGGTGTCAATCTTGGATCCTTCGACCTGTTGTGTCTTCAGGAGACTTGGCTCACAAAAAAAACACTAATCAATGGCTTTGACATTGCCTTCTCACCAGCACTAGAAGGTCCACTGGGAAGACCCTTTGCGGGTTTGCTCTGAGCTATTTGCTCAGGCAGTGGCCTTCACTTGGATTTGTTTTTTTACTGAACAATGCCTTCATACTAGTAACTCTGATTTCGTGGAAACCAAGCCTTTCCTATAAGGACACAACTAAATGTTAGCTCTATTTAGTGATTAATTCGTATTGGAATCCGAAATCCCTAACGGACAAACCTTTCATGACCAAGATTGAAACACTAATAGACGACACCATGGAAGCAAACAAAATTGATTACATCATCATATGTGGTGACCTAAATGCCACCTTACCAAACCTAGAGCAGAGAAAGCTTGCTAGCCAGGGAACTATCAACAACAAGACTGGCGGCTCGGGCTAGACTTCTTCTAACCCCGAACTGAGACGGAAATTGTGGGCGTCTTGCATGGATGGAAGAGACTTGATAATTTGCATTTTCTAAAGCCCTCAAATACACTTAATATTCCATCTTGGGAACAAGAAGGTCATGAAGCCACCCTGGATCACATATATGTATTGAGAGATCTACTGGCCAAGGTTACATCGTTCAAGGTGACCAGAACAACAAACAGTGACCATAATCTTCTGACAGCTTTCAGGGCACTCTCAGAAAACCAAGACCTCAGTAGAAGAAAACATATGTCATCTAAAATAGAAATTATCAACAGAGGCACGCGTCTGAGACACAACTCCGACTCTATAAGCGAAACCACAAGACAATATCTTAAAGCAAAATCAGAGGACATGGCGAGCTCAAGATTGGCTAAAACAGATTACTGCCCTTTGCTGGTCCCTTATCAGCAACTGAGGCATAACCTCAAATCCAACAAGAACCACTGTCATACAAGAAATTGGCCCCTGACTGTAAAAAGGAAAGTAGTGCAGAAGGAAATAAGGAGAGCCAAAAAATCGCCCTCATTGAAAAACAAAGAGGCAGCCATAAAAGCAACGGCGAAATATAAAAACTGGTTAAAATCATACAAAATCATGCTTTATCAAGAGGACTCGGAAAAAATGCTGGCAACTCTTTGCGGGAAACAAGCAAAAGCATTCTGGTCATTAATAGCTTCGAGTGGGAAGGCCAAACAGGATGCCTTGCTAAATAGCATAGGGGAGAAACAATAGGTGTCCTACTTCTCCAACCTGTTTGGACCACCTACACACATAACTCTGAGCTCCCCAATCACACCAGAATGCTGGGATTTGAGGCATGATAAAACCTCAATCTGCCAAAAAATCGCCAAGCTAAAATACTCCTGAGCCCCAGGGACGGATGGGATTTTGAATTTGGACCTAAAGAACAACTCTGAACCCTGGGCGAACTTGATTGTAGAAATATTCAAGAAAGCAGAAGGTTGGCAGAAAAATACAGCGGGGTTCAGCGCAAGGACCAAGCAAATTTGAATGGTTTGAAAGGGCTGCAGGTGAGTGTGGTAGTGGAAACCTGCCAGGTTATCCACCAGGTAAGTGATACAAAGAAGGGTTGTTTTGCAAACACACTGCACAAACAAACGGTATAAGGATCAATTGGTTTGTAATTTAATCAGAAGGTGATGGAGCCTGACACGTGTTTCGAGCAACTGGCTCTTCTACTTAGGCTGCATAGTAAATGTACAGTGAAGTAAAAAAGTACAAATATATATACATGGTACGTATAACAGACCCAAACACAAAACAAAGCAGTTAGGTGGTCAAATCCGACGATTGCAAATGATAATTCAATTCATAGGTTGTCAATAAGGTAGTGCAGATAAGTGCATTTTGACAAATGACAAAAGTTATACGACCCATATGTTGTGAGTTTATCAAATTTGGGCATTGCCAGAAGTTGAGAGTAAAAGAGGTGGAAGAAACAGAAGTAAAGACTTCATTAGCATTTTGGGGCAATGTTGGCCATGCAGTTAGTCAAAGTGATTAGAGTAGCATTGCAAGGTACCTGGAAACTGGAGTTTCCTTTTTGGTCACTAAAGGGGAGTCATTGTGATTAAAACACACCTATTAGACAAAAATCTGCATGGCAAGGAGAGCAAGTGGATTACTTGAATTTAGGTAGTGTGAGCAGCAAAAAAATGTGCACACTTACCCATTAATTGGTATGAGATTGATTTAATTATAACATGGGCTCCACTGCAACAAAATGGGGTGCATTAGCGGTGTAACCAGATATGTAAGTCAACCCAATGAAACCAATTGGTGCTTAATTTTGTTATGGGTTATGCAGGTTCATAAGCTACATACCTGTATTGTGCAGTTGCAAGGCAGACATTATATTAGTCGTATAGACGAAACCCACTAAGGGTGAGAGTTGAATGTGAGTGTCAAAAGAAAACAGACACGCCAATTAGCTAATTTAAGGACCGTCTAGACGGTCAGGTGAGTACACGTAGACCCTCAGAGCACTCAAGGGGTCTACGCAAAAGTGTTGAACTTACCAGCCTCTCCGCTGCATGTGAGAAACATGTGCCAGCCATCCACGGTTTCTGATGGGCAATATAACAATGGGAACGCATTGACGCGTAGCCGTCTGCGTCGTACATACAACCATAGCCTCCCTCTTGTGTGTGTTTGCTTGGAACTGAATTGAATAAAGCCACGGGATTGAGGTAACAATGGTGCCCGGTTAGAGTATGCTAAAACCGGGCGCCAATAAAATGGTGGAAATAAAAGGCCAAATGGGCGGAATTGAAAACCAATTTGTGGTTCCCAAAAAAAAATGTATATATATATATATGATTGTGCGAGAGGTTGCTTAAACAGGACATATAATTCTGGCTCGTATCAAGGGGCGAGGGCGTGCTGGCTTTGAAATGGTGACAAACCAGCATACAATGAACCGAGTGTAAATAATTAGTTTCTTTCTTTCCCAACAGTTATTGCACAAATATGATTCTTGGCCCAGGTTTTCCCAGTATAGCCCACTTGGCCTTCTGGCTTGCCAAGTACTGCCACAAGGAAGAGGGTTGTTCTCCCTTACTTTCTTTGTTCGTTGGTCCCAGACCTGTATATCCCTATTCAGTTTGTTGGAAAGACCTGTTTCACTATCCTGCCAAGTACTGTCATGAAGAAGATGATTTACAAAGTTCTCTTGGCTCACTTTTAGTTCATTGGAAAAACTTCATTCACTAGCCTGCCTAGCACTGTCATGAAAGAGATGATTGTGGGGCTATGTGGGGCTATGTGGGGCTATGTACTTGTTACCCTCAACTGGTCTCTGCGGAGGTGTTGGGGCATGGTTGCAGCCCTCCCAGGAATGTGATCACCCCCGTCGGATCTCTTCCCCTGTGTAGAGGCTGTGGACTGCGACAATTGGTGACTTTGCTCCTGCGCGGATATGAGAAAAAGGTGAGTGCGCTGCTCGGTGACTATGGTACCTCTCAAACCCTTCTACTCAAGGTGCAATTTCTGTGGGCATGTACCGGCCCATAAGGCTCACCTGGTATTTATTTATGTTGAGCTCTCCGTCCTGCTGCTTTTGGCAGGAGCGCTTGTTGATGGGATCTAGTTCCTTCACTGATCCCTGGGGAGTAACATTCCAGTCCAGCTGCGACTATTTTTCTCTTGATTGGTAGTAAGTGTTTCTCAAGGTCTCCTGTTTTTTCCTCTTTCTGTTTTTCCCCTTTCCGCTTTCTGTCTTGTATTATTGCTCTTGATTTTTTTTGTTATTTCATGAATACATTTTTTTCTTCTGCTTTCTTCTCAATAGATGCAATTGCGGCTCAGCAGCAGCTGTGGAGGTGCGGAACGCGGCCGGGAGGAAGATAGATGAAACCGCAATGTCCGACAACAGGTGAGTGATAGTTTAAGGGAAAGCGCGAGATGGGATTGGAGCGCAACCTTAAACTCAATGTATTTTTAATGTCTAACCGTGCTTTTGGCTTTTTTCTTGCAGGTGCTGCGGTCACAGACGAAGCGCATAGTGCTGCGGTGTCAAGAAGAAGAGTACGGCGCTCCGGAAGGTTTGAAGGTGAGCTGCGGTGCCAAGATGAAGAGTACGGCGCTCCGGAAGGTTTGAAGGTGAGCTGCGGTGCCAAGATGAAGAGTTTGGCGCTCCGGAAGATGTGAGGAAGACATGCAGAGGTGAGAGCTGATTCCCCAGATGGTAAGTATGGAGACAGGAAGCAGGATTTCCAAGGTAAGTTCAGATCCCAGGCGGCGGTGAGTGTTATGCTGCATGGAAGTGCAGAATGACGCAAAGTGTCTGCCTCGTGGATTGGAGCAGCTTATATAGCTGTGAGCGTGAGCAAGCCCACTAGGCTTGGCTTGCCTGCCACACCCTGCCACTCCTAGTGAGTCAGCACGCGCAAGGCAACCCAGTGAATAGCAACCCCACCCCAGATTACACGTGGGGCTGTTTTAAGTGATGTAAGTGTCCATGTTAAATGCACTTTGCACCCGGAATGAGGTGCTATGCTTACAATAAAATCATTTTGTCCCCAATAATTGTTTCTTGTCTGTTATTTATGAGCCTGGTGCCAAAGCTGCCAGGACTGTGTTCAACTGGGCCCCTGTCTGTGTCCTTGGCCCGATGACCATGACAGTACTGTCCCCTTCTCCAATTACAATATTTCTCTATTTTCTCTGTGGGTCTTTTAGTACCCGTATTCTCATGTTCGATTTCTCTGACACTTCCCCTTAAGTGCCAACACACCCTTTGGTCCCCACCTGCCTGCCCGTTTTCTCCCCTACCTTTAGGGAGCCTCTCGGTAGGCTCCGATCTGTCATTGGACTTATTCTTTGGCTTTATGCTGCCTCTGCATACTTCTCCCTTCGGTCGGTGGCTCTGCAGCTGCTGGCTTCCTCCAGTGTTCTTGCCCACTCTGGACCATGCAATCTCTCTGCTTTCTCTGGTCTGGCTGTTCGTCTTCCAGCCACTGGATAGCTCCTTCCACATCGGACCCGGTAGAGATGCCTGCTTCCCTCTGGCAGCGTCCTGTTTTGCAGCCCTTACTTTGTCAGGCGCTGAACCGACGCTCAGTCCTCGGCTCCCCAGAGATGGCTTGACAAACTCCATAGTCCATCCTCTGTTTTTATGTTGGTGTTAGTAGTGGCACTTAGTGGAGAACTAGAATGTTCACACCTACTTTTGGAAGTTGTCTGCTAGAATGCTCACATCTACTTTTGCCAGTGGTCTACATAGTTATGCACCTTATGCATAGTTATGCACCTTGTCGCAGTCCTGCTAGTCTGGGCTCTTCTTCATCTCAGTGGATCTTATGCCACTGACCATACACAGGTATGTGGGGTGGTTGGGTATAGTACTGGGGTATATCTTATGTGTAGGTTAAGGAGGGGTGATTGGGAGTGGGTAATACCGCATTCTCTCAATATGTCTGTCCTTATCTCCAGAGTGGGGGTCTCTCCCGGTGAGATCCTCTTGCTGTGCACCACCCCCAAGAGGACCATCGGGTAGCAGTATATGTGTGTTAGTACCTCTGTGACTCTCTACAGCTTATTATTTTCCCTGCTCATGATATTATCTGTCCCAGGTATAGTACCTACATTTGACAGTACTGCAATTTCTCCTTGTCCACCTTAGAGCTCTTTTCTGCCAGTAATGTCAGGAGCTTCACTGAGTCATTTCTGGACTGCTCCTCTGTGGTGCTACACAGTAAACTGTCATCTACATATTGTTTTACTATGCTCTGTGTTTTTATGTTTCCTAGCTCCATCTGTAATACTCTGTTAACAATGCTCAGGGATTCGTACTACCCTTGAGGAACAAGAGTGTGTTGGAATCTTTGGCTTCTGTAGGTGAATGCGGTAAGGGGCAGGGAGTCAGAGTGTAGTGGTATAGAAACAAATTAATTCTTAAGGTATACCATAGTTAAGTGAGCTTACTCATGATATCCCTACCCAGGAGATTTACTGGTGTGTCTCGGGAGTACAGCAGTGAAGCAGACAAGTCATGTGTGCCTAGGGTGATTGTAAATCTTCTGTGAAAGGAACCACCATAACAGTCTTATAAAATCCCTGCATGTCCATTATTTTGTCTGACATCGGGAATGGCCCCTCCCTGATGCAGGATTTGGTGGCCCCATCTTGATCAGAAAAGAAAATGTTCTATTCCCTATCCCCACTCCCACTCATGGTTCCTCTTCCAGGTTGATAGTTATTGATAGCACTGGGCATGATAAAGCTCTCTGTGGGCTATCCTATTGCATAATGGAGGTGGACCCTAGAAGCAGGAAAGGATTGCACCCCCCCACATGCTCACCCCTGTGTAATGCGTCACCGTGCCCTGTGGCACAGTGTTATTGTTCCACACCGGAGCAGATGCCTGGGTGAAAGTCTACACCTGGGGCTACATTTGCTGGTTCTGCGCTTGTTGGGGGTGTGCCTGCGGTTGCTGCAGCATAAGTGGCAGGGGCATATTGCTGCTGCTGGGGGTGGTAAGAGGGAAATATGCCGGGGAATTGGGGTTAATGGGCGTGGTTGGCCTGCTCTTGCATTCTCCTGCAAAATGACACATCTTTCCACATGACCAACCTTGCTGCTTCACTCATGATCCTGTCCCTGTGAACCCCCCTATCCCTCTGCATGGAGCCAACATGCACCCCTGCTTAAGTTCCCTTTTTGTGTCAATCCAGCCCGAGGTTCTCTCTGCTTGATCGATTCGGACCTTCACGGGTGTGCTGTATATAGTAGAATTTTCCCCATAGTTCCTTGAACCCATTCCCAATGATATTTCAAGATGTTATCCTTATACTGTGGAAATGCTTTACACATATGCTCTAATGGCGTGTCCATATTATCACAAGACTTTGATCAAAAACAACTTCGAAAGTAAACTCTCATTAGCTCCAGCTCCAGCTCAGGGGCTGTTCTCAAACCAAAAAATACATAAAATCACAGTTATCTTCAAACCTCCCCCTATACCAAGGGATTTTTATACTCACACCTGTCAACAATTTACAACACCAGCCACCTTTGGCTTTTACCTCATCACCAACAGCACCATATAACCAAATTATGTTGCTTACACAACTGCTAGCATCCCCTATATACACAATAACCAAATGATCTAAACTCTGGGTGGCAAAGCCAACAACAAAAACACTGTTATGTACAATATTATTAACAATATATACAGGGACAGGGAAAGAGATAGAAGAGAGAAGAAGAAAAATAGGAAAATAAATACTTTTAATTTTTACAATTGCATGTATTAAACCCTACCATAAAACATGTATATTTGCACAGGGTTCACCCTGTGCTTCTGCACCAAAAAAGACACATGCATATGGACATTAATGACGCTTCTTCCTCTGTCCCCTTACCTCAGGATGAGGGTACTCAAAACCTCCTCAAGTTCCCCTCTCTCTAGAACTGAGGGCTAAACCACCCATCAGCTATACACTATTGTATTTCCTCTCTCACAGGAACAATTCTATCCTGCTCATCAATGCATTAAAACATAAAAATCACCACGTGATTTAGCAAACGAGAGAATAGCAAAAAGAATAACATCAAAATGAAAAATAGCATATTTCCACACAGAACATGCTCTCAACTTACTATGTGCTCTGAGTCCCCTCGATACCGTGTCCCCCTTGAACTGCCTACAAAGCCCAGCCTGGCAGCCCACCTCCAGGAATCAGACAGGCGTTTAGACAAACACAGCATCTGCTCACTTATCTGTTGGTTGTGCACAGAAATTGCTCTCAGGGGGGCGGGGTACCACAGTCCGGTGCATGTGGCGGGAAGAACCTCAGCTTCCTTTAGGAGGGCTGGAGATCTAGTCAAGGTCACCAAAAAAGTGGTTTAGACCCAACATATCTATCCAAGGAAACAATAATGAGAGGCAGAGTATTCAAGAAAGAATGCCTTAATGCATGCAATTAAACTGCCGGGAGAGTCAGTCAGCACCATGGCACTAAAAATCTGAAAACTTGACCCGCCAACATTGGGTAACAGAATTTATAGGCAAAAGCCACATGATTAACATACAATACAAAATATAAGGTGTATTATAATTCCTTCATCCCTATTGGCCCCCACCTATATGAGTACCTAAATGCATGAGTACCTATATCACATTTTATTGGGTAGTGAAATCCTAGTGACCTAGCAAGGGCATCCCCCTGCAGACACCCTAATAGCATAATCAGCAGTAAAACTTACCCACTGCCCTCCGCACCCCCCCGTGACAGCAAACTTGAAACGAGTTGCTCTCCCATGAAACCTGTTATCTTGCCAATCCCCTTGTTCTCAGGCCTTGAAGCCCCTCAAATTGTAACATACTTTTTGCAACAATCTCAATAACATAATGCTGTCTCCGTCACATAGTCTTCTAGCCAAAACCCCAAATATCTCAGGGAAGCAGGTGTCTGCATGAGAAATGTAACTAAAACACTGTTCTTGGAGAACTAATTCTTCCTATTGATGTAAGTTTCTAAGCCACTGTACCTTGTATCCAGCAGTCATAAGAATCGATAGAGGGCAGTAGAACCATTGCCTGGTTTAGTGTTTTGGTACCATCTCTACACAAGGTCTTTGTTCATATTGAAAACATGCCCTTAGTAACTCTTGTGTTTGTCTGTTCTACACCAAGGACAGCAACTATTACTTTATGGAATGCTGAATGTCCTGGGAACAGCTTCATGAGAAGGAGCAGTCAGAGTCTAATTCGCAAAACGATAGCCAATCCATGTCCTGCCCCTCAACCTCAGTCTCTGACATCATGGTTTTCTCTGAATGGAAGCAGGACTGCAGTTTGATTTCATTAAATGACACAGGATTCAGAAATGGGCCTAGTATTGTGAATTGCAAAACCTATCAACTTAATGTCAGTGGGCCTCATTACGACCCAGGCGGTAAGTTACCGCCTGGGTCGTACCTTTACCACCATGGCGTAAACTATGTTTACGCCATGGTGGTTGGCGGACTTACCGCCCCATTCCGAGGTTGGCGGGGCGGTAAGTCCCCAATCCCCATTTACCCTTCCCCATTCCCATTTTTGCCCCATAGGACATAATGGGAGTGGGGAAGGCGTTAATTACGCCACCGTAAATTACGGTGGCGTAATTAACAACAAGGTCCCTAAGCGCCATGGATTTTAACACCTGCTAAAAGCAGGTGTTAAATCCTCCATGGCGCTAAGGGACCTCGGAATCAGGCGGTAAGGGTCGGCGCTGTTTACGCCGCCGTAAACCCCTTACCGCCTGGGTCCTAATGAGGCCCAGTAACTACCTCTAAAGCAGCAGAAAGCAGACCCTGCCATCTTTGTGTTAGATATTAGGCCTAATGTGACAGAATGGTATAAATGGTGATGGTAAGACAATTGTAAAACGCAAGAAGAGCCTGGTTCACTAAATTAGCCTAACCTTGGTCAGATGTCAGTGCTCCTCATGTGGATATAATTCTCAGAGCCTGTACCTCCTGTTAAGTTTGGTGTGTTGATAGTGCACCCCCATTTCTTCAATAGCCAGTGCCTTCGGGCGTGCCCACTGCACATGTGTTTTTTAATCCAACTAGAAGGCCATGGCTTTGTACCCACTAGCCAGGACCTTCTGTAACGCTCACCTGATTCCCGCAGAGGCGCCGGTCTTGACTGGGTGAATGCCGTATCTTCAAAGGTGATGTGTAACACACGGTTGGCTCTTTGGGCTGGACCTCTGTGCACTGTATGTCTGACTCGAAGAGTAAGATGTCTGCAGATAGAAAATATGGGATTAATGAACTGGGGTTATTGGGTGCCTCTCTCCTCTTCCCTTTCTCTTCTCCTGTAGAACCCCAAAGGTTAACGCCCTCACCTTAGGTAAATGAACGCCGAGCTCTCCATCTGCCTCGGGGCAGGGTGCCGTAACCAGTTTCTTCACTGGATAAGGGTGCAGGCCTTTTGACCTCAGAGGACTGCTGTCCGTCGTTAACTGCACGAACGGTAAGTTCTGGGCACTTCAAATGTCTTAAAAGTCTTATGTAATGATATCTCTTGTTTTGCAGGGTTCCGGCGATGGCGGATGGCGGGCTGATGAGAGTTGAGGATCGAACCCGCGTGAGGAATAGAAGCGCCTGGAAGCACGTAAGTAAGCGCTTGTAGCCTGCTTCACGATGCGCACTAACTGTCCCTTTTATCTTGCAGGTACAAGTTCGGAGCTTTAGAGAAGCTGAAGGGTGCTGGAATACCCACTGGATTCGGCGTGGGAAGGAGTAATGGCACGTGAGTAATAAAGTTGCCCAATGTCTTTAAACGCACCTTCTTTTGTCTTTCAGATGCGGGATGCAGCGCCGAAGGCCTCCGGAGCGTGCGAAGAGCTGGTAAGATTTTGTCTTTCGGATGCCGGAATGCAGTGCGAAGACCTCCGGAGCATGCGAAGAGTAGGTAAGCCTTTGTCTTTCAGATGCCAGAATGCAGCGCGAGGCGTTGGTGACAGCCGATGGACCAGGTAAGAGATGCGCTGCCACTGAAGACCGTAGTGCTAACCTGTTCTTTCTTTGTCTTTACAGGTGCTGCTGAAGACTGGATTCCAGGATGGTAAGCCTTTGTTCCCTTAGGCCCAGGATCAGAAGCAGAAGACACGATGAGCGTTCTGCTGCAGAGAATGCAGAATAACACAAAGCAAGATTCATCCATCGGGTGTGGTTTAAATAACCTCCTGTAGTGCTTAGGTGTCTCCTTCCACAGCCACGCCTAGGTAAGAAAAGAGTTCCTGCTTTCCAGAAGAGTTCCAGTGTTCTGAACCTAGGGAGTGGCTCCTGCCCCACCCAACAGGAAAAGTAGTCCCAAACAGAAGAGGATCAGGGGTTCAACTGGCAGGTAAGTAAGCAGCATGGTCTGCTGCAGGTAAGTCCACCCAAGCATTATGAGCCCGGCGCTTCCAGCGCTGGGACTGGGCATCTTTATGAGCCTGGTGCCACTGGCGCCAGGACAGGGTCCAAAAAGTCCCAATTGGGACTGGCTGGCACTCGGAACCGGGGTTATGGGTCTGCTTCCAAGGGAGTCGGGCAAGTCCTGATCTTTTGGAAGCAGAGATCATGACAGCACCCCCCCTCAAGGCCCCTCCCAAACCGGGCTTCTCCGGGGGTTTGGGCTTGTTAGGAAATGTTCGATGAAATCTTTTGATTAGACAAGGCGCGTGGACATATTCTGCAGGTTCCCAGGATCTTTCTTGGGGACCGTAGCCTTTCCAGTCAATCAGGTAAAATAGTTTAGATTTGGAGATCTTGGAATCCAGGATGCTTTTGACTTCAAACTCGAGTTCTCCATCAACTAGAATAGGTTTTGGAGATGTAGTTAGTCGGGTTTGAGGTTGCACAGGTTTTAATAGAGAGACGTGGAAGACCGGATGTATCTTCATGTGAGGGGGCAAGTCCAACTTGACCGCTACTGGATTTACTATGGTAGTGATGGAATAGGGACCAAGGTATCTTGGGTTGAATGTGCGTGGTCCTTTTAGAGGTAGATATTTGGTGGATAACCAGACTTGATCTCCTACTTGATATTGGTGGGCTTCCTTCCGATGTTGGTCTGCTCCTTTCTTGTATTGTTCTTTAGCCCTTTGAAGGTGAGAAACGGCTTCCTTAAAGGCTTGGGTGATTGTAGAATGCAGGTGGTCTACTGCTGGTGTTCCAAGATCTTGGAGTGGATCCAACTCCGAGGTTCGAGGGTGACTACCGTATAAAAGAAAAAATGGGGTTTTCCCAGTTCCCGAGTGGACAGAGTTATTGTAGGCATATTCGGCTATCCAAAGGATATCTTTCCAAGTTTTTTCAGTTTGTTGTAGCATGCAGCGCAAATACTGTTCCAGAGTTTGATTGGTCCTCTCGGTTTGTCCGTCGGTTTGAGGGTGGTGGCTGGTCGAAAGTCTCACATCAATTTGAGCCGACCGACAGCAACTTCGCCAAAAATGAGAAATAAATTGACTACCTCGATCCGAAATTAGAACTGAAGGAAAACCGTGCAGTCGGACGATGTTTTCGAGAAATTCTCGGGCCAGAGTTGCTGCTGTTGGTAAGCCTTTGAGTGGAATGAAATGCGCCATCTTGGAGAATAGGTCCACGATTTCTAGGATCGTATTGTATCCGGAGCATGGAGGTAGATTGGTGATGATGTCCATAGAAAGCGTATGCCAAGGGCGAGGCGGGATGTCAATAGGGCGTAAGAGGCCGGCTGGTTTTTCCTTTTGACTCTTGTTTTGGGCGCATACTCCGCAGGACATTATAAAGTCTCTGATATCTTTTTTCCAAGACGGCCACCAGAAGTAGCGCTTGATCTTTTCCGAGGTCTTGGTCATACCGGGATGTCCTTCCATTAAAGAATCGTGATAACAAGAGATTACCTTTTTCTGTAAATCTGTGCTGGGCAGGTATAACCGTTCTTGGAAATATAATAGGTTGTCCTTCACCGTAAAGTCCTTTCCCTGCAGATGCCAATTCTGTATGTCTGCTGGAGTTACCAGTAGCCTGGTTTTATCCTTAACTTCCTCTATGGATTGTGTGGCGATTACACCTAGAATTCTTTGTTCGGGAATGATAGGTACAGGTTTAGGATTGATCAAATGTTCTTCCACTCCCATCCGAGAAAGGGCATCAGCTTTACCGTTTTTTGTACCAGGTCGATAGGTAATTATGAAGTCAAACTCGGCAAAGAATAGTGCCCAACGGAGTTGCCTAGAGGATTGAGCTTTTGCGGTTTTCAAATATTGCAGGTTTCGGTGATCCGTAATCACAGTAACGGTGTGTCGGGCCCCCAGAAGATAATGCCGCCAAGCCTTAAAGGCGGACTTGATAGCTAGAAGTTCCTTATCAGTAATAGTGTAATTGATTTCAGGAGGCGAGAATTTGCGGGACCAAAATGCCACGGGATGCAACTGATTGGTTACTGGGTCCTTTTGTGATAGAACTGCCCCCATGGCAAGGCTCGAAGCATCAGTTTCAACGATGTAGGGGAGTTCTGGGCGAGGATGTTTTAAGATCGGTGCAGAGATAAATCTAGTCTTCAAATTCTGGAAAGCTTGTTCCGCCTTGGTAGACCATTCAAAACGTTTGTTTTTCTTTAACAAGGCGGTGATGGGCTGGACTATTCGAGAGAATTCGGGGATAAACCTGCGGTAAAAGTCAGCGAAGCCTAACATGCTTTGAACACCTTTTACGGAGGATGGCGATGGCCATTTGAGAATTGCATCGACCTTCTTTGAATCCATACGCACTCCGCTAGGTGATAATATGAATCCCAAGAATTCAACTTCAGTCACGTTGAAAACACATTTTTCCAACTTAGCGAAAAGTTTGTGTTGACGCAATCTCTCGAGGACCATTTTCACGTGTTTCCGATGTTCAGTTTCCGATGAAGAATAAACGAGGATGTCGTCAATGTAAACAACAACACACACATCTATGAGCTCTCTGAGGACATCGTTCATAAAATATTGAAAGGCGGCCGGGGCATTGCAAAGTCCGAAGGGCATGACCTGATATTCAAATAGCCCATACTTGGTGCGGAAGGCCGTCTTCCATTCATCGCCCTCTTTTACTCGTACCAAGTGGTAGGCTCCTCTAAGATCCAGCTTTGTATATATGCATGCTTTTCTGACTTGGTCCAGGAGTTCAGGGATCAAAGGTAACGGATATCTATTCTTAACGGTGATCTGGTTCAGGGCGCGATAATCTATACAAGTTCTAAGGTCCCCTTCTTTTTTTGGAACGAAGAACAAAGCTGAGGAAGCAGGGGACTTGGAAGGACGAATAAACCCATTCGCTAGGTATTGATCCAGGTATTGTCGGAGGTGAAGATTCTCATGCACGGTGAGGGCATAAATTCTACTACAAGGAGGAGTAGATCCAGGTATCAGGTCTATCTGGCAGGAGGAGGTAGAGAGTTAGCCTGATCCTTCCGGAAAACATCTTGGAATTCTAGGTATTCAGGAGGTAACTGGGGAGCCTCTGAGGAAATTGCTGCCAGTGCAACACCAGGTCGAAGGTGACAAGTAGAGACACATTCTGGAAACTGAACCATTCTTGCTCGCCAATCGATCTGAGGATTGTGCTTCTCTAACCAAGGAATTCCTAGAATAATCTGGAACTGAGGGGCCTTGATCACATCGAACACGATCTTCTCATGGTGTCCATCTTGACTTACTAGCGTCACTTCTTGGGTGGTATGCGTTACTGGTCCGGAGGCTATCTCCGTACCATCCACCGTAGTAATGACGTCCTTTACAGCCTTTGGACAAAGAGTCAGATTCATCCTCAAAACCATTTCATGATCCACATAATTGCCGATGGCACCGCTGTCGACGTAAGCTTCAATCGCATGTAATCGATCCGGATGTTCAGGGCTAATGAGGACCATAGGTATCACGAAATGCAAGGTCACGGAACTGGTTTTAACGCTCGGCAAGAGGACCTCTATTCTTGTCGGGCGAGGTCGTTTCCCTGCTCAGAGTTTGTGACCCTGGTAACTGCAGCTCCTACTGCCTTCTTGGCTGGTTTCACCGGACAGTCTCGAAGAAAGTGCCCCGAGTTTCCGCAATAGAGGCCTAATTGCAGCTGTTTTCTCCTTTCCCGCTCCTTTTGTGTTAGTGGTCCTTTCAGGCCCCCTATTTGCATGGGTTCCCCGGAGTCTACTCCTTTGGTAGGAGTTGGTGGTTTGGAAAATACTCGAGCATCAAACTTGGAACGATCGGCCTTCCTGTTCTGCAGTCTGTGGTCAATTTGAACGACTAAGTCAATATAGTCCGAACAGTCTTGCGGGGGATTCACTACTTGGGCTAACACATCTTTGAGCTCTTCACGTAGACCTCTATAAAACAGCGTAATCCTTTTGTTCTCAGGCCATCGAGTTTCCACTATCAGTCTGTTGAAAGACGCAATATAAGCCAAAAGGTCTTGATTACCTTGTCGCAATGAAAGGAGCTCATTGTCCAAGGCCTGCCCCTGTGAATGTCTTGCAAACAGTTTTTCCATACTGGGCTGAAAAGCTTGAAAATCATGGAGAACCGGATCATCTTGATTAACTAGAGGGATCGACCAGTCTGCCGCATTGCCACTAAGGTACGAAAGCACGAAAGCTACCTTAGCTTGATCAGTTGGAAAGGCTGCTGGCCGGCATAAGAAGTGCAACCGGCACTGATTAATAAATACTGCAAACCTCTTTGGGTCACCAGAAAATCGTTCGGGCGGAGCCAGAGGTACATTCCCAAGTAGGTTGATCTGCACTGGGTTCGTAGAGGATGTTGAAGGAAGATTTGCCCCTGATGCGGGTAACGGAGTTTGTCCGGCTTGTGACTGTAGCAATTGTCTAGCGAGATCGTCTGTTCGCTCCTTGGAAATAATCAGTTCCCTTCTTAGAGCATTCGTTTCCTGACGGGCTGCATGCACTTCTGCTCTTAGTTCCCCAAGTAACTGGGCTAGCTGGTCGGTATCCGAGGTTTCCATAGCGCCTGGGTGGGAGTTTTGCGGTAGGCTTTGTGTTCTGTAACGCTCACCTGATTCCCGCAGAGGCGCCGGTCTTGACTGGGTGAATGCCGTATCTTCAAAGGTGATGTGTAACACACGGTTGGCTCTTTGGGCTGGACCTCTGTGCACTGTATGTCTGACTCGAAGAGTAAGATGTCTGCAAATAGAAAATATTGGATTAATGAACTGGGGTTATTGGGTGCCTCTCTCCTCTTCCCTTTCTCTTCTCCTGTAGAACCCCAAAGGTTAACGCCCTCACCTTAGGTAAATGAACGCCGAGCTCTCCATCTGCCTCGGGGCAGGGTGCCGTAACCAGTTTCTTCACTGGACAAGGGTGCAGGCCTCTTGACCTCAGAGGACTGCTGTCCGTCGTTAACTGCACGAACAGTAAGTTCTGGGCACTTCAAATGTCTTAAAAGTCTTTTGTAATGATATCTCTTGTTTTGCAGGGTTCCGGCGATGGCGGATGGCGGGCTGATGAGAGTTGAGGATCGAACCCGCGTGAGGAATAGAAGCGCCTGGAAGCACGTAAGTAAGCGCTTGTAGCCTGCTTCACGATGCGCACTAACTGTCCCTTTTATCTTGCAGGTACAAGTTCGGAGCTTTAGAGAAGCTGAAGGGTGCTGGAATACCCACTGGATTCGGCGTGGGAAGGAGTAATGGCACGTGAGTAATAAAGTTGCCCAATGTCTTTAAACGCACCTTCTTTTGTCTTTCAGATGCGGGATGCAGCGCCGAAGGCCTCCGGAGCGTGCGAAGAGCTGGTAAGATTTTGTCTTTCGGATGCCGGAATGCAGTGCGAAGACCTCCGGAGCATGCGAAGAGTAGGTAAGCCTTTGTCTTTCAGATGCCAGAATGCAGCGCGAGGCGTTGGTGACAGCCGATGGACCAGGTAAGAGATGCGCTGCCACTGAAGACCGTAGTGCTAACCTGTTCTTTCTTTGTCTTTACAGGTGCTGCTGAAGACTGGATTCCAGGATGGTAAGCCTTTGTTCCCTTAGGCCCAGGATCAGAAGCAGAAGACACGATGAGCGTTCTGCTGCAGAGAATGCAGAATAACACAAAGCAAGATTCATCCATCGGGTGTGGTTTAAATAGCCTCCTGTAGTGCTTAGGTGTCTCCTTCAACAGCCACGCCTAGGTAAGAAAAGAGTTCCTGCTTTCCAGAAGAGTTCCAGTGTTCTGAACCTAGGGAGTGGCTCCTGCCCCACCCAACAGGAAAAGTAGTCCCAAACAGAAGAGGATCAGGGGTTCAACTGGCAGGTAAGTAAGCAGCATGGTCTGCTGCAGGTAAGTCCACCCAAGCATTATGAGCCCGGCGCTTCCAGCGCTGGGACTGGCCATCTTTATGAGCCTGGTGCCACTGGCGCCAGGACAGGGTCCAAAAGGTCCCAATTGGGACTGGCTGGCACTCGGAACCGGGGTTATGGGTCTGCTTCCAAGGGAGTCGGGCAAGTCCTGATCTTTTGGAAGCAGAGATCATGACACCTTCGGCCCTCACTAGTGAATATGACCTTCGGCCGTACCCACTGTATATTTTAAAACACTTCCAGCCCAATCGTTATGGCCTTTGACTGTGTCCAGTTTCCACCCCAACCTCACTCTAGCTATAAAAATCATTTTTTTTGTAATAATCACTTTAAAAATTGTACTGTAGGCATCCGATAGCCGTGGTTATCTATAAAAACAGCACAAAATCAAAAATGTTTTGCTGCCCTCCAAGGCACTCGCCAAGTGCCCCCTCCTCCTTGCATGCTCCCCCACCCCTCTGAACTCATGTTTCTCTCCCCAGGCCCTTCCCATGCCCCCAACATTCGTTTGTGTGACACACTTTAATTCCCAAAGTTGTTTTCTTTTGTAACCAAGGTTATCCCGCCAAATAACCATAGCTATCAGAAATGTGCTCTGAACTTGGTCACTAGCTCCCCCCAATCCTCAATTTCACATTGTGTCCTCTTTCCCCTGGCACACCTCTAGCCTGATGCCATTGCATCTTTTTCTAGCTGATGCCATTGCATCTTTTTTCTACTTTAAAATGGCATTTTTTTAACTTTTAGTTTTCAGCTAGCTACTGTTATTCCCATAATAACAGTGGTTATCCCTCACATCAAACAAACAAATGACAGATTTTCATTTCTGAAATGTCACTCTGTGGAAAAGCAACAAAGGAGATATGGCTATAATGTTTGGAGAAGGGGGCACCACCTTTCTCAGTCCTTTTAAAAAAAAAAATACTGAACGCAATAACCTCAGACTGCCCATGCGCCCCCAGAAACCGATTCAATGTTTTCTGGCAAAGTTGTTTCACAACTGGTCTAATTCTGTCCAGTGATCTTGGCTGTGCGCTGGAGCCAGATAAAAGGGCCTCATTATGAGTATGGCGGTCTGGAATTAACTTCCAGATAATTCCATTTACAGGCATGTTTCCGGACTGCCATACTGCAAGCACCAGCAATTCCCCCCATGGGGTCCTATGGAACTCCATGGAATGGGGAATTACTACCATTGCCGGTACTTGGAATTTAGTGCCGGTAATTTCAGCATTCCAGTAACATTACCACCAAACATGCAAAGAGGCCCTTTTTTGTATGAGAAAATGAATGGGGCTATGCAGGAACAGTGCATTTTAATTTCTTAATAACATTTTTATTCTTTTAACAGATCTTTCCCAAAATGTCCAGTCTGGAGGTGCCCATGACAAACTTTTTTTGCAGAATTACATCCAAATCCATCATGCGAGTCAAAGGTTTTTAGATATTCATTTTTCGGGTTTCCTGTGTTCTAGATACTCAGCTTAACTATAGTGCGGAAACCTATAATACTTGCTCCCATAAAGTGGTGCTCTTCTAAATGGTTATGGGAAAACCGCACATATAACAACAATTGTTCAGTTTCTGATGTTGCCTGCGGATCACATGGCAAACATCCCTAGCCAAACCTGATTTAAAGAGTACTCCGTCCAAACTACTTGTGCAAAAACTTTAACTTTATTTTTAGTTGAACATCAATTAACATTAAGAGATGGTTTGAGAGAAAAGGGTCCGATATCTGAGAGTTGGTAAGATTACAACACCAACATTGGGTAGCTCTGCACACCTCTGATATTGCATGAAGTGGCAGAGCAGAGTGGATGAATTGATCCTAGGAAATTACTAAGGATCGAATTATCAGCCAGCAGGGCGGAGCACATCGAAGCCAAAAGATTTGCGGCGCCACATGTTTTATTTAAAATGGACAATGGTAACATGGAGATACAAGGAGCCTGCAGTTCAGCGAGACTAACAGTGATGCAAAGAATGGATAAACTAGAATTAATTTAAAAAAGGAAATTAGCAAATGGTGAGAGGCAATAATACTCACTATCTATTTGGAGGAAAAAAGGATTCAGAGAGGCTTGAGAATTCTAACCATTCCAACCTATGAGGATATGGATCCAGAACTCATAGAGGAATGGACAAACCACACTAATAGTTCTCATTTTTGGATAATTCAGACATTAATTAAATATGGCAAAAAAAGATCGAGAGAAACTCATCATGGAAGCAGAAAAATTAGAAGATTTATTTAATTGGAAAGATGCAGATGAATGTAAATTAAAAGTAACAAGAATGGAGGAGAACTTTGGGCATTTCGAGGGAGACATCCATGTCAAGAAGCAACAAAAATTTCAGAGAGACAAAAAAGACCATCAACAGGGCAGAATTTATACATTTACCCGTAAATATGATGAGCCAATAAAGGAGCATCTATTGAAGAACAGAACAACTCCCCCAAGTACAGTGACGGTACCAGTTAAGTCCACCTCATCAGAAGTTGAATCGTAAGATACAGACCATAGACTGGTGTCGGGGGGAAATTCTGCCGGGGTCGGCCGGGCCGTCCGCAGACCTCCGGGCAGGGAGGCCCCAACTCCTCCCGTATATCCCAAAAGAGATAGAGTATGAGACACACGCAAGGTGATTCTGCTGTTTATTAGACAAAACGGCAGGGATGGGTCAAGGATCGTACGCGTCCGTCCTGACACACACACAATCGTGGGGCTCGCAGGCCCTTTTTTACCTTAGTATGACGCGCTACTTGCGTCACCTTAGAAAGTTAGCAAAAAACCTATCTCCACTCTGGATTGGTTACTCGAGTGGTAGGGTTAGTATAGCATAAATATAGAGAACGGTATTAGTGGTTGAGGGTTAGTCAGGTGATATACATGGGTTGTCCCTTCAGTTTAATACATGAAAATTGTTACATGAAGACCCCTGGGGATTGGTCAATGGTAATGGCGTCAGTGATAAAAGCCCCATGTTCTGATTGGTCCGCTCGCGAGCCTCCCAGTCTGGGACCATCGCTGTTCCCAGCTCGCGGTGTACCTGTCATTTGCAACAATGTTTCACTATGGGTAGGTGCAGACAATGTGAGGATTTATTCATATGCTGGAAGGCCGACTACTCCCACTGTCGCAGATGTCCATTGAGTATTTTAATTGTATCTGCCTGTGTCTTGAAACGTGGGATTCAGGCGTCTCTTTCCCCTGGCTTTGGCATCCTGTCAGGTTTGGCTTGGTCACGTGAGGTGGGACCGCGTTTGAGACAGAATTCTGCACAATTAATATTGTTTTTCCCACTGTGTGCTCGGTTTAGTTTGCAGGTGCGACCTTGACGTCGGCTCGCGGCGTGCGAGATTGCAACATTGTACCCTTAGCTGTATGCTTTCGCCGGGCTCATTCTGCAGGGTCAGCAACTGAGCTCTTGCTTATTTAATGTTCATGGAAGCTTTTGCTTGCGGCCTACTTGGGCCTAGTGCATAGGTGAAACCGTTGGTGCACTGCGCTTTAGGTTACGGTATCATATTGCTCTATCCCCAGTATCGTGTCTTCGTTATATTCTTCATTATGGTACATGGTATTAGAAGAAGCGTGAGCAAGCCTTTTTAGATAAGTTCATTATGCGACTTGCGTTTCTGCATTTTGAGAGCCTATGTGGAAAATAATAAAGATGCACGTCCGTGGGTGTGTCCGTCGCCTACGTCATAGCACTGAGTATGTTCTTCGTGTGGATTGGTGTGGGAGTGTCCGGTGTATACGTTTTGCACAGGCGTGCTGACCGTTGGCTAGGTCGTCATGGCATCTCTAACGATGTGTTGGTTTAGTCGAGTTGATCTATATCGCAGGTGTCGGCATGGGCAGGTCGGGCTGCTGGGCAGGGGGGTGGGCACATCCGTATGTTCCTGTACCAGGGTATTTGGTCGTCTGGTAGATAGGCAAACTCCTCTCGTGGCGGGTGTCTAGGCCGTGATCCTCTAGGCCAAGCGCGAGAGGGGATTGGCGGGAGCTTGTTCTTCCATTCTCCCACTTCAGTCCCCCCTCTGGTCGACTTGTCAACCACAAACATATCCTTTTCTTTATCTCCTCTCACTCTCCATATTTTAGTAATTCCTCCCAAATGTCCATAGTGGTTGACATAGTCTTCAAATGACCAATACATATATGCACAGGTTCCTCCAGGAGTGCAGTATACCCACTTCCCTATGTAGCTCCTTGGGTTTCTTGGGTTTTCGAGCTTCACAGATGGTGGGTCCAGGTGGTTGGTGATGATCTGGTTGCGCAACTTCTCTCTCTCTTTTATGATTGTGCCTGTGTGTTGGCCGTCATCTGTTGGCATCAAGGGGTGCATACCAACCATTTTGATCATCTCGTCTGTGGTGCGTGCTTTCCGGGCCTTCCAAAATCTTATTATGATCAGTGTAGCTCCAGCCAAAATAGTACATCCAACTATAATCTTCAGTCCATCCGACAGCCAAGATGGCATCCATGACCATAATATTGAAAACCAGCTCTCATCCTTTTTCACACCTTTACTTTCATCCATCATTTTGGAGTGCATCTGGGCCAATTGTGAAACTGCTTCTGTCAGTGTACCATTGTCAGCATCGTTGGCAGGGATGAATGTGCAGCATGATTGTCCTATCTTTGCGCAAACTCCTCCTTCCATTGCTGTGAGGAGGTCCAGTACATATCTGTTCTGAAGTGCTACCATCCTCACAGCTCGCAGTTCCTCTTTTATTGCGTTGAATCCATTTACTGTGGAATTAATAGTCATCATTAGTTCCCATCGAGTTATCTGGAGCCACTTTGCCTTTGCGTAAGCCTGTAGTCCTGGATGTATTATTGAGGAGAAGAACATTGCTGCTCTGCTGAATATTCTGTGTTCTGGCGGAATTGAAGTGAGTGCTGTTTCCGACCTTCCCCATAGGTAATTTCCTGTCAGAGGTTCTCCTTGTCTTTTCCTTCTATTCAGGACAGTATTATTGCCGTTGTTTTTGTTCTCTGGCCCCTTCTGAGGTTGTTCAGATCTCTTCTTCCTCTTGTTCCCTTCATCCATTTTGGGGAAGTTCGCCACATTGACATGTTTTTTGGGTACCACTAGTGATGGTACATTAATATGCACCATTGTGCATATACCATTCCACAGAGGGGGCAGCGTGTGGTATGCTTTTTCTCCACAGGCCCAGTAATGGTCCATTATTACTGCTGTTCCTGCTCCCCCCTCAGGTAACTCCATCACGCTTGCACAGTTGCTGTTGTATCCTACGTCCACCTCTCCTTTATGTTGGTAGCACACCTTAGGCGCAGTTAGCGGCAGTATTGTTATTGGGTCTTCATCCTTCTCTATCCACGTGAGCATGGGTACGTACTTGACCCAAGTCATCCAACACCTATGGTTGTGTCTCTCAATAGTTGAAATATTTTCTCTTGTTACCATGTAGCTGCCAACCACTCCTATGTCCCATTTGTTGTCCATGTACACCTTCCCTGTTATTGTCACCAGTGGTCTTTCCCAACATCCTTGTTTACCAGGAACTTCAGTGGCGTGCCAATCACATGGTAGGTACTGTAGTGTTACTTTCTTTGTTTCTCCTTTTTCAGGACCACTTGTTATGTATCTGAATGCTTCAGCATGTAAACTGCTCTTGTGGTAACTCAAATAAGTCTTGAGGAAGTTGTTTTCATATGGATATTTATCTCATGTTTTCCACACCAGCTGCACCACTGTCCCTTGAAATCTTCCTTTCGTCTGGAACAGTGCCAGGTATATTATACATTGTGCTACCTTTTCATCTATTTCCGTGGCAACGAATGTTCGAGAAGCGCTCATGGCGTATGGGATCAATGAGCAAACGTAGCAGCTGTCCTCTGTTGTCTGCTTACCTATGTGGGTCATGTGTTGGTACCATATGTTGTTTGAGATGTGTGCTGAATCTTGTATGTAGTTGTCAATACCTTTATTATCTGAGTATGTGCTGCGTTTAACTCTACTTCCCTTGTGTGGGATTTTACTAGTATCACCTGACGTAACACCTGTTGCAGCTGGGGGTGCATTAGGTTTAGGTACAGCAATAATATTGATAGCATAGCTGTACTGCCATACAGAGGCAGCCAAGAAACCGGTGATCATTAAAATCCCTATCAACTTTATTACATATGCTAATTTCACCGGCATTTTGCTCTTACCTTGCTGCAGTCCGGCAGCTTATTCTTGCGACGTTAAAGTTGCCCGCCTGAAAATTCTCAATATGCTTGTTATTAATGTTAGTTATTGTTTATTAAGCTCTCCCTATCAAATAGTCATTCAGTGCCCAGGCGAAGAGCTGTTCCCACGCCAATCTAAGCGATCTATCTCTTAGGGCAGGCAAGTATGGTTGGAGGTGGGGCATTGAATGTTTTATGGCCAAGCGGAATGTTGTGTAGTAGACACGTACCCTCCTTCTTTTCAGGTACGTTGGCCTTTTTATTTCATATACAAATTGGTGTGACAATTCTTCTGGGTAGTTATCATCTGAGGGTACCATCTACTCCTGGGCAGTGAATTTGTTATTTATCTACTTTCTTAGCAGTACAACAATACGCTGTACCTGCATGTGCGAGAGAAAAGAAAGAGAACATTCAAGTGTTTACATGTGTATATGTGCAAGACAGTGTCCTTCAGTTCAGTTATTACTGCAGTGGGTAGGGGGAAATGGGCAGAGGGTTTGGGCTCAACTGGCGGAAGTCTCTTTACTCTTTGATCGTGTGACCATGGGGTGGGCGGTATGGGGATCACCCCTTTCTTTTCTGGTAGTTGTCTCTGGGGAATCTGGGGGGTGGCAGGGTATGGGGACACTTTGGCCGTTAGTTGTGGTAGAAGTCTCTTCCTCCGTTGGTGACGCTGTTGTAGTTCTTCCAGTGGCCCTGTCGGTGGCGCTGGGGCGGGTCTGGGGTTTGTAGATCTTTACGTCATGTAGGTTATTCCAGGCACTTTTGTCTTGTAGCTTTACTGCTCTTGTTGATACCTCCTCTACCAGATGAGGGCCAGTGAAGCGTGGGCTGTTCCACTTTCTGTTGAAATTGCGTAGTAGTACGTGGTCACCTTTAGCAACTTTGCACAGTCTTTCCTTTTCCAGTTCTTTGTCTGCGTCTTCTCGTTGATCGCTGTTAGACTCGCCCCGCGTGCGCACAAACACTACACTAGTAATCAAAGAAGACACATATTGGTACATTTCATCACCAAGAACAGTTGCAGTATTCTCGTGATCTGTGAATGCTCTTGATGTTGGCGTTAGGGGAAGGCGCATTTGACGTCCGGTAATCACCTCGTGAGGAGTGAGGTGGTGGCCGGAACCTGGTCTATTCCTTAGCTCAAATAGGGCTAGTGGAAGGCAATACAACCAACTCTTTTTTGTTGTTTGCTGTATTTTTGCAATTGCCTCCTTTAGTAGGCCATTCAGGCGTTCGCATATACCGTTGGCCTGTGGGTGATATGCACATGCAAATTTATGTTTGATGTTCAGTAAGGATGTGATGTGCTGGAACATTTCGTTTGCGAAATGCGGGCCATTATCTGACCGCAGTACCTCGCACACTCCCCACCTGGGGAAGACCTCCCTCACTAGGAATTTAGCTGCTCTGAATGCATCTGGGTGTGAACAGGGCCCTGCTTCAATCCACCTCGAGAATGGGCATACTACTACAATCATATAACTATTTCCTTGACATACGTTGATCATATCAACATAGTCAATATGGAGATGTCGGAAGGGTCCCTCTGGCCGGGGTACAGTACCTTTTATCACCTTCAGCGTGTGACCGGCCGTGAACTGTTGGCATGTGACACAATTGCTGATAAAATGTGACACATGGGAATTTAACTCGGGGCAGAACCAATCTTCTCTAATTCGTGCTGCAATTACTTCCTTGCCTGTGTGGGCTGGGTGGTGTAGTTGGCTCAGGGCGGTGTTCAATAGTGCCAGTGGCATTACAATCTTTCCAGTGTTACCCTGGCGCCATAGTGCGTCAGTTGGTGACATTGTGCATCCTCTTTTTACCCATGTTTCTTTTTCTGCCATTGGTACAGCCGCTTGTAGCTCCATTATCTGTGTGGCTGGGAGATGGGTGTACCCTTCTCTTATCAACATTTCCTTAGCCATTCCCCTCCCTCTCCCTCTCTCTGACTCTGGGGGGTTCCATATCTCACCAAAATATGCAGCATACTTCGCATGTGCGTCTGCTGCTGCATTCCCTCTCGAAATGTGGTCTTCACCATTAGTGTGTGCGGTACATTTGACCAAAGCTAATTCTTGGGGGTCATTTATAACTTCAATTAGTTCAGCCAATAAGAGAGCATGTTGCACTGGAGTGCCGTCAGCTCTCCTAAACCCTCTTCTTCTCCTTTTCGACAGCCCTGAGTGGACAGTGGACGTAACATATGCGCTGTCAGAATATATGGTCACTCGTTTGTCAAAGCTTTCCTGTAACGCCAAGATCAATGCGACCAACTCCGCTGCTTGGGCAGAGTAATGCTGTGGTAGTTGTACACATTTCATTGCCACACACACCGGTACCTCCATTTTTACCACCGCTGCCCCAGTCCTCCTTATGCCATCCCTTTGGTCAATTGTTGATGACCCATCAATGAACAGTAGCTCACCACCCTCTAGTGCGTTCTCTTCAACCTTTCTAGTACATGAGTACATTTCAGTTATTTGTGTACAATCGTGTGCATAATCTCCTTCCTCAATTACTTCTGCTAAAAACCTTGCAGGGTTGACCGTGCTACATCTAACAATTGATAGTTCAGCTCTAGATAAGATGATCTCATAGCCTGATGCCCTTTGCGTGGTTAGGGTGGACTTAGGTTTATTCAATATAGCAAATAGTGCATGTTCCACAAATAGCGTGGTTGGGCACCCCATGGTGATCGCTGATGCTTTCTCTACCGCAAAAGCAGCTGCGGCGAGACCTTGTTCGCAAGGGAAATGACCTAACATCACAGGATCTAAGTGGCCGCTGTAAAATGCAACTGGTTTGTAGCCCATGCTTGTTTTTTGAGCCAACACTGCTTTCATTACTGCTGAGTCGCAATGTGAAAATATAAAGAATTGTCGCTCATAGTCTGGGGTTGGCAGTACCGGAGCAGTTGATATCGCATCTTTTAGTTCATCAAAAGCCTCATCCATTTCCATTGTCCACCCCAACTTTTTCTCCCCTTTGTTAGCTTCCTTTAACGCCTCAAGCAGGGGTCCTATGTATGAGCTGTAATCAAATACCCATGCTCTACAGTAGTTACACAAACCTAGGAATTGTTGCAGTTCCCTCACTGTTTGTGGCACTAGTGTTTTTGAAATGGTCTGTGCCCTTTTTGGTGCAATCTTTCTTCCATGTTGGGATATCAGCTGACCAATGTAAAGTACCTGTTCCTGGCAGTACTGTTACTTTTCCATGTCTACCTTGTAACCTTTTTCAGCCAATATTGTCAGCATCTTTAATGAGTCCTCTCTGCATGTTTTTTCGTTTGTGCTGCAAATTATTATGTCGTCGACATACTGCAACACTGTGCTTTCTACTGCAATGTTACCCAAATCCATCTGTATTACTCTGTTGAATATTGAGGGTGATTCGCAGTACCCTTGTGGCAATCTGGTGTGTTTCCACTTTGTGTTTCTGTAAGTAAAGCTTGTCAGATCTTGTGAGTCTGGGTGCAATGGTATTGAGAAAAAAGCATTTTTTAAGGTCGATCACTGTAAATCGTGATGCTTCTGCTGGAATGCCACACAATATTGTGGCCGGGTTTGCGGCTATGGGGTATTCTGCTTCCACTATGTTGTTTAAGGGCCTGAGGTCCTGTATGAAGCGCCAAGACCCTCCCTTAGCCTTGCGCACTGGGTATACAGCCGTGTTACATGGTGGCTCTGAGGGGACCATTATGCCATTATTTATAAGGGCCGTTATTGTTTCATATATACCTTCATCTGCCTCTTTTGATAGTGGGTACTGTTTCACTCTGGGGAGTATTGCACCTTTTTTCAATTTTATCCTTACTCCCCCTATACTTTTTATGCACCCCACGTCGTAGGGGCTGGTAGTCCATAATGATGTGGGTACTTTTGACATATCCTCCTTAAAGAAGGGAACTGGGGTGGATGTGGGTGCCTCAAGTGCCATTGCCATTTTCTGTGCCACTTGCTTGTACGCTACTCTTAGCCATATTTCCACACTCATCATAAACATCATTTCACCTTCCTCCTTTTCTTCTGAGAACAGTTCCTCATCTGACACCTGGGTGAGTCTACATCCCTCTGCTAGTGCTATCACTGCCCTCCATGCTCTTCCTTCTCTGTCCTGGGCATGCACCGCAATGTAATCGGCTGTTGCTATACTGCTTTCTATGTCCACTAAAATCACCTTTCCTTCTTGTTCATTTGCTGGTGTTTCTGGTCTGAACAAATAGGCTGCTGGCCTCCTCCAAATCTTTCCTTCTATCCCTGGCATCCATGCGAATGGCATGTCTGTCCCGTACTGGAATAGTTCACCATCTACTGGCTCAGCCCTAATCGCTGTCTGTCCGCAGTATGCTTGCATGATTTGTCGTGCTGTGAGCATGTTAATCCCTGGAGTAGAGCAAATTATGCCGTCCTCCGTAAAGGAGATCGTCATGTTCAACCTGTTCATGATGTCTCTCCCCAGTATATTTACTGGTGAGGCACTAGAATATAAAAGTGGGACTGACATGTCGTAATCCCCTATTGCTAAGGGAATGTTATCAGTAAAGGGAACCAACCCCCTAGCCCCAGAGAATCCTTGGGTGTTCATGGCTTCGCCTGACATCTTAAACTTACCTTCCCTTATACAAGACCGGGTCGCCCCGGTGTCAACAAGGAATGATAATTTTTTGTCACCTATCGTTACCTCTATGCGTGGTTCCTCCGCACTATTAGGGGTTACTGACAGGATGGGACACACCAAGGCCGTCTGTGGGCTGTCCTATTGAGGGTACAACGATTGACTGTTTCCTGTGTAAGGGTTGTGTCCTAATACTGTCACCCTACCCAGTTGTGTTTGTTGTGCTTGGGGTTGTTGTATTGTCGCTACCTGTTGTTGTGGCAGTGAAAATGCCTGTGGCTGTTGTTGTGTTACTAGTTGTTGCTGTTCATTTCCCTGTTGCGACGTCTGTTGTTGCTGTATCTCCTCCTGTTCCTGTGTGGGCCTTAGTTGTCCCTGCTCGCTCCATGATGGTGTTCCTGGTCTTACTCTACACGTACGTGACATGTGTCCTACTAATCCACAACTCCAACACATCGGTGGTTCCCTACTCTGCCATGGGAAGCCTCCTGTGTTGTCCTGGTATACTGGTTGCCCGGTGGGGTAGGAATTTCTAAGTCCTCCCACCTGTTGTTGTGTGTTATATCCGTATCCTCTCCCTCTCATTAGTCCTCCTCTTCCCCTGTTGTAATATAATACCCAGCTCCTGGCATTGAGTATCCTCCTCCCATGTTGGTCGTGTATGGTTGGAGTGGCGGCACCTGTGGTGTTATAGTCTGTGAGGATGGTACTTGGGAGGGATCTTGTGCAGCCACTACTTGTGTGGGGCTTTGGGTCATTGTTGTAGGTGTAGTTATTAGTGCCCCTTCCATTGTGTATTTAGTAAGTTTTTTCTGTACTAGTTTAGCCTCTTCCGTTTTCCTGTCCTCTTCCTTTTCTTTCATTTTACCTTGCCATGTCCTACAATGATGTACTATTGTCAATTGTATTTCTGGCCATGCTTTTGCTTCCATTCCCACCACTTTCTTCAGTTGTTTTTGAACTCCTTCTGGGAGCCCTTGTACTAGTATATGATAGAATATTGCTGGTGTTTTGTCCCACTGTTCTCTAGTTTCCATGCGCCACTTCTCTTGAATTTCCTGGATATAATCAACAGGATCTTCGTTCTCACGCATCTTGCGTGAGGTAATTGCTCCTATGTCTGATATGTCTGGGTACTGTACCCTTAGGGCCTGCCATAGTGCATGTCTGCAGTTTGCGAATGGTGCCCCATCGTGCAAGGTGTTGGTTATTGTTACCCCAGTGAATCCCGCTCTCTTCCAAATGTCATCCGCTGCATCCCCTAATATAGATATTACAAGGCCCTTTACATCCCCCACTGCCAGTTTCTGTCCTGCGGTGTGTTTTTCCATTTCATATATCCATTTACCTGCACCTCCACTTAATGATGGGAGCCTGCACTTTATATTTTCTTTGTCTGTATGCTTCCAAGGGACGTATTGTGGTCTGACCCCTCCCCTCTCCAGAAGTGGCATTAAGTTGCGTCTCGTTATATCCCTTGGGTTCCATAAAATTGAGTCCCCACACCCCTCCTCTTCTTCCGTCTTTCTTACATCGTCAATGTCGTCCGTGGTTCCCCTGCTCGTAACTCTTTCTTCTCCATCTTTTCCCCTTCTGTCATCATTTCCTGTATTTAATGTGGGAGTGTGTATTCTTTCTTCCTGCCTGCGTCTGGGGAGGTCTCTAAGCCTACTTACATAGGGTGTCATTTCATTTGTGAAGGGCGCGAGTTTGGTTGTACGTAGTGAGCGTGAGGTGGTTGACCATGTAGGGTGGGATGGTGATGGTGTGGCTTCAAGTGTCTGTCTTTCCGCTATTCCTCGCTCTTCCTCCTCACTTCTTTCCAGTTCATCCCTTCTCATACAGATCCATGGTGAGTCTGTATTGGTCCGAGTGGTGTATAGTTTATCTAGGCTTTCCCTGTCACTATTTCTTCCTTCCTTCTCCATTCCTTCTTCTTCCTCACTACAAAAGTCATCTGTATGTGGCGGCCCCCACTCTGTCTTTCTCCCCTTGATCGTTACTGTTTTTAAGTCTATGAGGTCCGTGTCTCCCTTTTCTCCTTTACCAACCGCTCCCCTTTGTGCTGATGTTGTGGCTACTTCTGTATCTCTATATACATACCTCCTTACTTCACTCTCCCCTCTCCTATCTTCTCTTTCCCCTTCATTTCTCCCCTCCATCTCTCTACCAATTTCCTCCCTTTTCCTTTTTAATTCCTCCATTACTTCACTACTCATCTTTCCCAATGCCCTTTCATCCTCTTTCTTCCTTTCCCATCTCACCCTCTCCCGTTCTAATATACTCTCTATCACCCTTCCTTCTTCGTATTTCCTAGTCGATTCTGATAGTAATCTCTTCTTCCACATTGCCATTTCCTTTTCTTTCTCTTCTTCTTCCTTTTTCCTCTCTCGTAGTACTGCTCTTGATACCCTTTCTGCGGCTGCTTTTACCCTTTCGGCTTCTCTCCTTTGCTCCTCAGTTCATTCCCTTATTCTTTCCAACTCGTTCCTACCTTCTTTCCTTTCCCTTGCTCTCTCATTTTCTTCCCTCTTGAGCTGTTTGATTAGTTCATTCTGCTCATCCCTTAGCTCTGCTAGTCGTTCCTCCAAAATCTCTTCCTTTTGTCGTATCAGCTCTTCCCCCCTCATGTCACTCTCCCTGGTATTATCCTCGTCCATTTTCCTCACTACCTCCCTCTCTTCTCCTGTTAATGTACCTCGTAATTTTAATAGTATCTGCGCAGCCACCCACTCATCATGTCCTATTTCCTCAGTTTGTTCTTCTCTAGTCCTCCCCTCCCCCTCTGGCATCTTCCTATAGGCTGATCCCGTCGTACTAGTCCGCCCCCCTCCCTTGTGGACACCTGTCACTGCATATGGTGGCGGGCTGTATGTCGGGTTCGAGTACCCCTCAGCCGCCCTTAGTTGTTCTCTTCCTATTTCTCCTAGTTCTCTTAGAGGGTACAACCCCCCTCCCTCTGTTTTCACTACCTTTGCTAGGGTTATATCGTCGCTCTGTTCCTTTTTTATTTCATTTTCTTTTGGGTTGTCATTCTTTTCTCCTCCCTCTTGTCCGTTCCCCGTGTTCTTTGGGCCTTCACTCTCCTTTTCCCCATTCTCTCCTTCCTCCTTGATCTCTTTTTCTTCCGGTTTATCCCCCACAGTGAACATTCCATTTGGTCCTGGTCGGGACCCCTGGAACATCCTCCATAAGTTAAACACCTCCACGTGGTGTGTCAACTTCTTCCCCTTGTATGTGTTATGCAGATGGTTTAATAGTGAATGTTGGGTATATGGATCAAAGCTACCGTTAGGCGGCCATGGTGTTGTCATTTTGTTGTCCGTCCCCTGTGTCCATTCTCTGCTATATTTGATCAGTTTCTCCCTATGGGGTGACAGTGTTTTACATATGCGTTGTAGTGGGGTAGTGAGGGTGTTCCCCCACCCTCCCGATCCTGCCCCGTATGACATAGTAGCGCTCCACTCGTTATCTTTCCCCTATCTGGTAGTTATTTCTTTACTAACACTTACGATACACAGCCTTATACCTTTACCTGGGCCCCGTAAGTTTGGGGACTTGCGATAGTCCGCTGAGGAAAATTATTAAAATATAGTATTTACATTTGTATATTCTTTTCTTTCTTTTCTTCCTTTATAGAACACCCTTACGGCCCCCTGCGGCCGAGGCGCACATAGCCCCCTGCGGCTGCGTACCCCTTGTGACGTTCTTATATAGCCGTCCTATTTTCATTTGCTCCTCCTCCCTCTTCTACACTTGCCGTGGCCGGCGTTCTCCGTGCGCAGCCACGTCCCCCGTTTCGCCTTCCCCCGATCAACACATTACCGTTTATCTCCGTTTCCACTCCCTTACCACAATTCTCTTCCCCACCACTCTCAGAAAGAAAGATGCCTTGTGCTCGGGATATCCTATGAAAGCCCTACTGGTGACGTCACCGATCTCTTCAAATTACTAGTAAGTTCTTAATACACTTGCACCCTACCCCCGTTAACCCCACAGCTGTCTTCCTGTCACGCCTGGAACAAGGTAATCAACAATATATAATCGGACTGCGCACGCTGCGTCGCCTCGCGTGTGATACGCCCCTCGACAGGAGGGCTTAACCAGCCAATTATCTTCCGTATTGGGCAACTAGCTAGCTACCGCCTACAGGGAAACGTCATCTACCTATCGAGTTTCTTGCTCGAACAATAGGGATCCTCATCTACTCATTGATCAATAAATGCCAAATCGTAGGAAACCACACACACACACACCCTTACACGCAGTCGCGACCCAGGCCAATCAGTGTCTACGAGCGGCCGCACGTGATGTCTTCGTGCTCCGCCTCCCTCTCTTGCGTAACGTAGCCGACTGCTCTCGCACTCGTTCGGCTACCATTCATTTCATTGCCAACACTAAATTGTCAAACCTTCGCCGCGCACCTGTGCAACACCTCCCACCTCCCGTATTTAATTCCTCCCCCCTCCCTCACAATGTCACATTGCTTGTTGTGCGTGGCATGCTCACCAAGTTCTCTTGATGCGGGGCCGCTCGACTGCGTGCACCCCTCCAAGCGGCTCGCCACCTCCCCTCGTCTGGACCACGTCTGGACACTCGCCAACCGCGGGCGGGATACTTCTCAACCGGCTCCCGAAAGCCAATATCCGGATTGCGCTGTCCGGTCTTCTCGCAGTTCCGCGATGGTCCTGTAGTCCTCAGAAGGGGGCAGCGGCAGAGGGGGCCGCGCCGCCGGACCTCCTCGCAACGGGAGTACCTGGAAAAATAAAAAATAAAAAGCAGATCTTAAACAGATCTCAGCAGTGCCTCCAACTTGTCGGGGGGAAATTCTGCCGGGGTCGGCCGGGCGTCCGCAGACCTCCGGGCAGGGAGGCCCCAACTCCTCCCGTATATCCCAAAAGAGATAGAGTATGAGACACACGCAAGAAGCAAGGTGATTCTGATGTTTATTAGACAAAACGGCAGGGATGGGTCAAGGATCGTACGCGTCCGTCCTGACACACACACAATCGTGGGGCTCGCAAGCCCTTTTTACCTTAGTATGACGCGCTACTTGCGTCACCTTAGAAAGTTAGCAAAAAACCTATCTCCATTCTGGATTGGTTACTCGAGTGGTAGGGTTAGTATAGCATACGTATAGAGAACGGTATTAGTGGTTGAGGGTTAGTCAGGTGATATACTTGGGTTGTCCCTTCAGTTTGATACATGACAATTGTTACATGAAGACCCCTGGGGATTGGTCAATGGTAATGGCGTCAGTGATAAAAGCCCCATGTTCTGATTGGTCCGCTCGCAAGCCTCCCAGTCTGGGACCATCGCTGTTCCCAGCTCGCGGTGTACCTGTCATTTGCAACAATGTTTCACTATGGGTAGGTGCAGACAATGTGAGGATTTATTCATATGCTGGAAGGCCGACTACTCCCACTGTCGCAGATGTCCATTGAGTCTTTTAATTGTATCTGCCTGTGTCTTGAAACGTGGGATTCAGGCGTCTCTTTCCCCTGGCTTTGGCATCCTGTCAGGTTTGGCTTGGTCACGTGAGGTGGGACCGCGTTTGAGACAGAATTCTGCACAATTAATATTGTTTTTCCCACTGTGTGCCTGGTTTAGTTTGCAGGTGCGACCTTGACGTCGGCTCGCGGCGTGCGAGATTGCAACATTGTACCCTTAGCTGTGTGCTTTCGCCGGGCTCATTCTGCAGGGTCAGCAACTGAGCTCTTGCTTATTTAATGTTCATGGAAGCTTTTGCTTGCGGCCTACTTGGGCCTATTGCATAGGTGGAACCGTTGGTGCACTGCGCTTTAGGTTACGGTATCATATTGCTCTATCCCCAGTATCGTGTCTTCGTTATATTCTTCATTATGGTACATGGTATTAGAAGAAGCGTGAGCAAGCCTTTTTAGATAAGTTCATTATGCGTCTTGCGTTTCTGCATTTTGAGAGCCTATGTGGAAAATAATAAAGATGCACGTCCGTGGGTGTGTCTGTCGCCTACGTCATAGCACTGAGTATGTTCTTCGTGTGGATTGGTGTGGGAGTGTCCGGTGTATACGTTTTGCACAGGCGTGCTGACCGTTGGCTAGGTCGTCATGGCATCTCTAACGATGTGTTGGTTTAGTCGAGTTGATCTATGCCGCAGGTGTCGGCATGGGCAGGTCGGGCTGCTGGGCAGGTGGGTGGGCACATCCGTATGTTCCTGTACCAGGGTATTTGGTCGTCTGGTAGATAGGCAAACTCCTCTCGTGGCGGGTGTCTAGGCCGTGATCCTCTAGGCCAAGCGCGAGAGGGGATTGGCAGGAGCTTGTTCTTCCATTCTCCCACTTCAGTGGTAAGGATGAATTTTTTAAGGAGTTCAAATTCCTCCATCTCGATAGCAGAAACGAGAGGAAACCAAGGGGCAGACCACTAGGAGGAGGAAGAGGAGGGCCAACAAGAAAACCGAAAAGGGGGGGTGTGGGGGATGGAAACACACCGAATCGGATCACACGTTCTGGTAGAGGACAAAAGAGCAGAGGAAAAGGAGCACAAAAAAAAGAACTGAAAGCAAAAGTCTCTAATATTTCAGAAAGACTGATCACAGAGAGTGAACAGGAAGTGCTTGAGTTGGGCTTATCGATTTGTCCTATGCAGAACTTTGACTTCACAGAAACTAGAATTTATCTGTTCAGATTTCTCAGGAAAGTCAAATTAAAGACATGTTTTGCTACCAAATAAGTGGAGATGGTCCTTCACCTGTGGCTCCACCACCAGAAACCAATATACTAAGTGTGAAAGATCTGGATACAGTGATCTGTCTTGACTGTTTACAAGATTCTCAAGCTGTAATAACTGGGTCTTTGCTTGATAATCAACAGATCGAAAAATGATACGGGATAGCTACAGAGCTCACGGTGGAAAGTGGTCTAAAAAATAAATCTACTTTCAATCCAGCCATACTCTCTAACAATATAGAGGTATTTGAAGAATGTGTCATATGAGATTTGAGAGACCTTCCAGACAGATCTACCTTCAGTACTTCGAATCTCACACATTCACAAAAACGTGCTATTGAATACCTTAAAAATGATGACACTATTGTCATTAGGCAGGCTGACAAGGGAGAAAGAGTGGTGGTTTGGGCTAAAACCAAATACTTGATTGAAGCTCAGAAACAATTGAGAGATGAGAAGTGTTATGAAATTAGAGAGATGGAATACCTAGATGAAATTAAAACAGAATTGGATGGCATTTTACAAGAATTCACAGATTATCCGTTGGAAAGTGATGAGATCCTATTTATGAAAAAAGATTTTACGATAACTACCATTATGTATTTCATCCCTAAAATTCATAAAGAAATTGAGATGCCCCGAGGTATTCCTATTGATTAATCTAGAGGATCATTGCTGGAAAGTGTTTCCAAATATTTAGATGTGTTTCTACAACCTTTTAATTCATATATCAGAGACACCACAGATCTACTTATTAAAATGCAAAATATAGAGTGGTCTCTCTTGATGTGATGTCACTTTACACATCTATTTTACACAACAATGGGCTACAAGCTTGCCAATATTTTCTTGACACAGGATCAGTTAGCTTCAAACAATAGAATGAAGTGATCTTATTACTCTATTTTGCTTAGAACACAATGGGCCTCATTACGAGTAGCCCGGTAAAAGCAGGTTCATTACCGGCAGGCCAGAATGAGTGGGTCCGTGCTCGTATGAGCCCGCTAATAGCGGGTGATTACGAGTGCGCGAGCACGCGCGTTCCCCATGCCGGTAATGGCAATACCGCCATGCCGCTAAAGGCCCTCCAACCCCCCTATACCAGCATCGCAGGACCCGCCCATAGCGGTACAGCCTCATACCAACCCCTTAATACTGGCACGGTAATACCACCATGGCAATACCGTGTTCACAAAAAACGGACCCGGAAATGACGTCATCGTGCAGGAACGGGAAATGGGCCGGTGGCCATCTTTAAAAACACAATCCATTGCTATCCTCCCAACCACCAGTCCATTTGTGTTGTGCTGTGCCAGAAAATACTCAGGATGTCCAAGGCAACCAGGAAGATGACCCCCCCGGAAGCGGAAACAGCGTTTCTCTGACGCTGAGCTTAATATGCTGGCAGACACCCTGGCCCAGCATGCAGACATCATCAAGTCTAACGACATGAAGCATGCTGCCCAGATGAAAAAGAAGTAAATCTGGCAGGAGGTTGCCCAGAGGGTTTCGGCTGTGGGAACCACCCTACGGACTGTGCGCGACTGTCGCAAACGGTGGGACAACCTCCGCCTCAGGGTGTGGAACATCCTGGCAGTCAACATGAGGGCCGCCATGGCGACAGGCGGGGGGCCACACTCACCAGCGAAGCTGATGCCATGGGAGGAGACAGCCAGTTCATTCATAGATCCCAAGTCTATAGAGGGATTCGGAGAGATGGCGATGGGTGCCGCATCATCCCCAGAAGAGGGTGAGTGACCCAGCACATCCCTGTATGGTAAACCATGATGTGGCACAAGGGACGTGGAAGTGAGACTAGGCAAGGCAATGCATGTCCCAGGCCCACATCAACATATCCAGTCAAGAATGCGTGCCACACCCTGCCACACACAAATGCATGCTAAGTGCCAATCCCAATACCAACACACGGGCAACATGACTCGACCGTGCCCATGTAACTCACCAAACAGACACTATATCAATGCCATGCCACCAGCCATGCATTGATTGCCCACATGCCCCCTCAGAACACCAAATGCCACACCCCTGTAATAATTGGATGCATGAATGTATGAACATATCACAGCGCTATAGAATATCGCTGCCATGTGACACCATCACTGATGACCTGAATCTCTTCTATCCCCCAGGCACCGATGAGGAAGATGGCAGGCAGGACAGGGGAGCAAGGGCATCTACATCATGGCAAGGGACATGGGCCACCGCCACCCCCACACCCCAGCCCGAAAAACTGCCCAGACCAACAGGCAGTGTGCCAGGACGGGCAGAAACCCAGCAGGAAACACCTGCAGCCAGTTTGGGCCACACACATGGAGTCCAGCAGCAGCCACCCACAAAAGTGGGAGGTGTTTCCGTTCCCGCACCACCAACCACCGCGGACGTTGCGGATGCTGATGTGGACACCGAGGGTGACACAGTCGTGTCCATCACCCCCACCCCAAGCCCCATTACCACCCTCCCCCCATACAGAGGCCGACAGCAGCGACGATCCCTGCCTCCACGACTCCGACCTCGGAGAGTCCGACATATGCCCCTTCGAGGAGGACAGTTCCCTGGATGTGGGCCCCACGCAAGCACCATCCACCACCCTGGCTACCACCACCCTGGCTGCCACCACCCCGGGTACCACCACCCCGGCCACCAGCACTCCATCTACCAACGACTCCTTTGAGGCTCACCTGTCGAGGGTGGAGGCACGACAGGAGTCGATGCTAGACCTACTGCGGCAACTTATTGCCGATGGGAAGGACTCCATGAGGGCCATCGCTACAGCCATCGCTGCTAACACTGCTGCCATTGAGGCGTCCACAACTGCCATGAGGGAGTGTCTGGGGGCAGTTACCCAAGCCCTGATGTCCAACCTTCCTCAAATGCAGTGCCCACACATTGGAGCAGGCATGGGACCGGCCACTGACAAGTCCACTGCTATGAACCCTTCGACCTCAGCCCCCTCAAGCCCTGTGTGGATGACCCGGAGGAGTGCAAGGTGCTTGGACATGCCACCCCAGGATCCCAAAAAGGCAAAGAAGTAGAGTGGCCAGACAATGCCGTTGGACAAATGGTTGGTCAAGGGAACAATCTTTGGTGTACATTTGGGGACATTTGGGGTTTGTAGGGTGGGTGGGGGAGTCCACTGGGGTATTTTTGGGGTTTGTAGGGTGGGTGAGGGAGTTCACTGGAGGTTGTGAGGGGAATGTTTACATTATTACATGTCTGACAAATTCACCCGTTGTGTGCAAGAAAATCAATGGCTGGACATACTTCATTTTGTGCATGTACATTTAATGTGTGATGGTGTACAGTGGTGAACTTCAAACAAAACAAGTGTGCATGTCCACATGCAGCCAGTGTGTCACTGGCACATGACTTTCATGGTCCCTGCATTTCAGAAGTATTCTCGGATGAGTGCTTGGCGTACAGCATGGCCATCCCGTGCATCACGTACTGGCAGGGGTCCTCCTTCGTCTCCGTCTCCATCCCCTTCATCCTCACCCGGCCCATGAATGTCAATGTCAGGTGGCAGTGGTACATTTCTCCGGACGCACATGTTGTGCAGCATGACACAGGCCGTGGTGATCTTTGCTACCTACTCAGGCCTGTATAGGAGTGCCCCACCAGACCTGCTGAGGCAGCGGAACCGTGCCTTCAACAGGCCAAAGGTCTGCTCAATCACAACACGGGTACGGGTACGCACACGATTGTACTCCTCCTCATGGTTGTTCTGCGGGTTCCACACAGGGGTGAGTAACCACGGCCTCAAGGGATATCCTCCATCACCTGCAAGCAGACACAAATAGGCGTGTGTCACACTGAACTGCCACCTTCAGGGAGCACCGTCATGGCACATGTGGTGTGGGCATGCACATGTCCCTGTACGCATGCAAAGATGTTACCTAGATGCAATCTATACTGTCATGAGGTGTGGTAGTCTGGATGGCGTTCAATAGATGATGCAGGGTGTAATCATGCATGCTGAGGCAGATGTGCAGTGCTATTGCAACAATGTTTAGCCCCCAATGCATGCTGTTCATTCTCCACTATGCATGGTCACACTGACCACATTGCCACAGTTGCCATCCTGTTCATTCATGCATTCCTTGCCATCACCATGGTGGCCTGGTTGTGCCTCTTGACATTGATATTCATTATTTGTGATATGTGGCCCAGTGATGTGTCATGTTCCGTTTGAATGGTTCAGGTCAGGAGTGTTTAGCTCTGCATGCATTCTCCAATCACCGGCTATTGCCACTCAGGTGCAGTATTCCCCCCCTTTCCCACCCAGGTGCAGTATTCCTGCCCCTTTCCCACCCAGGTGCAGTATTCCCCCCTTTCCCACCGAGGTGCAGTATTCCCCACCTTTCCCACCCAGGTGCAGCATTCCCCCGCCTTATGCATCCCCACACATCAGTGCCTGGAAGCACTGCCATGGGACGGTTGTGCAACTCACCAAGCAGCCAGGCACGTGGTCCAGCATGTCGCTCCATGTGATGGGGTAGCGTGGAGTTACGCAGTACAATGGTATCATGTGTTGATCCAGGAAATCGAGCACAGCAATGTGTGATGATCTTGCTGGAGTCACATACCATTTGCACATTGATGGAGTGGTATTGCTTGCGATTGCGGTACACCGCCTCTATGGCATGGGGGCTACCAATTCCACATGGGTGCAGTCGAGTGCACCAACACAATTGGGCATGCCTGCCAGTGCATGGAAGCCTACTTTGGTGTCTGCTATCTCCTGGGCAGTCCGTGGTAGGGATATGTGGCTGCTTGCGTGCTTCAGGAGGGCATCCACCACTTGGTTCAACATGCGTGAAAATAGTGGCTGTGAAATGCCATGCAGCTGGCCCACTGTGTCTTGGTAGGTGCCTGTGGCCAGGAAGTGTAGCACAGACACCAACTTTAGTAGCGGGGGATGGCAGTGCGTATTTCAATGAGGCTGGCAATGTCGTTTTGTATCATATCCACTATGGTGGTGATGGTGTCACGGTCCAACCGGTACAGGGTGTGGATCTGCTCAGGGGTTAGGTTGAAAGGGCTGGGCCTGGTGTGAGGGATTGGTGGTTGCCTACGAGGCACTGCTGCCTGCGCTGGTGGTAATTGCTGGGCCTGTCTCACCCTCCTTCTCCTCCTGCGTCTCCTCTGTGCTGCCTGTTGTTGCTGCAGTAGTTGTTGTTGTTGTTGCTGTTGTTGCTGTAGTTGTAGCAGTATGGGCATGTCTTCCAGCGCCATGATTGCAACAGCTAGTGGTAGCATTTTGGTGTTGGAAGGGGTGTGGTGTGTGGGTGTGCTCATTTTATACTGGCCCAGCCTCCATTGACTCCACCTGTGGGGATTGTGTGCACCTGTGGCAGTTGCCTTGTATCTTGCTGTTTGCGGGTGGTCCGCGATGCCTGTATGGCCGGCATCGTGCAGCCCGTGATTACTGGTTTCGCGATGCCGGTATCTGCATGTCTGCGTGGGTTGGGATTTCCCTGTATTACCGGCATGCCGGTATTTGCTCCCTAAAGGGGCGCGTGTACGCGCCTATGCCGCTATCAGCGGCACCATTATTTAGGGTGCTGCTAATACCGGATTTGCGGGTCGGAATACAACGGAGTGGTAAACTATGCCGGTATTACCATATCGGCATCATTTATGCCTTACCGCCAACCTCGTAATGAGGCCCAATATATTTTTGTTTGAAGACACATTATACAGCCATAAATGTGGAACAGCCATGGGATCCTGCATAGCCCGACATATGTATACTTATACATGGGGTGGTGGAAACAAAAGATGGCATGGTCCCAAGCGAATGACAAATATATGAGTCAGATTATGTGTTGATATATATACATAGATGATCTGTTTCTAGTGTGGAGAGGTTGTCAAGAATCTTTAACAGAATATGCTGAGATTTTAAATATCAACAACATGAATATTAGGTTCACATTGGAGAGTAGCCCTGGTCGATTAGTCTTTCTTGACTTAGAACTAATTATTAGCAGTACAAAAATAGACAGCAGATTGCATAGGAAAATGGTAGCGTCCAATTCCATATTACATGGCAAAAGCCATCATCCCAGTAAGCTGAAAGCGAGTATTCCATATGGCGAAATGGTAAGAGCCAAGAGAAAAGGCTCATGCAATGATGATTTTCAGATAGAAGCATGTAAAATGGGGGCACGCTTTCTAGAGAGAGGCTACACAAGACCGAGTATTAGCAAAGCATATATTCAAACAGTACATCAAGAAAGACATGATCTTTAGAGAGTTAAAAAGAAAAACAATGCTGTTGACAATATAAATTTTTTCTCTACGTACAGCTTACAAGTAGAAGATATCAGAACGATTCTTTGTAAACATTGGTCCATTCTACAAGCTGATACAGATTTGAATGCATCAATAGGTGACAATCCATTAATGAAGCAATAAACCCCTAGCCGCAGGGGTCTATAGCTATTAGTACCCTAGCCTGCCAGACCGGGGTATTAATAGCATTTTTTCTGTTCTGAAACGCTGCAGCGTTTTGGAACAGGAAAGAAAAAAATGTCAAAGGAAATGGCTGCCGGGAAGGGAAAACAGAGTCCGTTTTCCCTTTCCATGGCAGCCATCGGGAGCAGACGCGCTGGGGATAGAAGTTTTCCCAGCACGTTTGCTCCCGAAAAGGAGAACTACAAAGGTAAGTGGGTTGGGAGGGCGAGGAGGGGATTGTGTGCAGGGGATGGGGGAGGGAAAAATAAAAGAAATTAAAACGTACTGAATCCCCGGCGGGGGATGATGGTGGCCTCCAGCCGTGTGGAGGCACGGAGCGGGGATGGGCCTGCTTCAAGCCTCCTCATTGGCTGAGGAACTGCCACACCACCAGCCGGGAACAAAGGAGTGGAATCCCGGCGAGGGCCAATCAGAATGGTTGTTACATTCTGGTTGACCCTCGACAGGTACTAATTACATTTCTAAAGCAAAATCTTTGAAGGCTCTTATATCACCGAATATGCCAAATACAAGAACTGTTCCTGATAATTGGTTAAGAAAGAGGGTGACAAACGATTGTTTTGAAAAATGTAACAACTGTAAAATGTATAAATATGAAATCAAAAAAGACAAAGTGAAATCAGAACACCTTTTGGAATATTAAGCAGAGGATTAATTGTCTCACGAAATTTGTTGTATATGCAATTGTATGTCCTTGTGAACAAACGAATATTGGGTCGACCACTTGCCAGTTGAAGATACGTATTTTACAACATTATAGGGTGATCCTCAACATGGTAGACAAACATAAGAGTGATGCCTCACTAAATCATTTTTTTGCATTGGTGTACATACCAATTCACAAAAGAAGAGGTAAGAGAGAACAAACATTACTTAAATTAGAATCCAGGCTTATAGTGACGTTTAAGATGAAAAAACCTAAGGGTCACAATGCTGGAGAGGAGCTAGCTACACATCTTTTGGATGATTGACTATTCAATAGATTGCAGATTTTTTAGGTAATATAAATTTTAACCAATGTTAGATTTATGCCTGTATTGATGTTTTTTTTTAATAGAAACTTCATAATGTAACCACAGGGTTCACAAGGAACTATGTGATCAATGAATCTATTGAGTCCCATTATTTAGACTTGTGAGCTAACATGTTTTCATTACTGATATGCGACTTTGCACACTGTGACAGCACTGATCATTGAGCATTGGGTAAGAGTTTTATTGGAATGTGATGAGTATTAGAAGTTTTGCATAGCATTTAGTCCACTTTACTATACTAGAGAAAGGCACCTTATTTCACAGTAGCACATTAAGACCTGTGAAAGAGGGTAAGACTGAACCATGTAGCCCACTGGGGCAGGACAGTACAATGGGCAACTACCATTCACAGGTAAAGGGTCACATTACTATTAGTAGTTGATGACCCATTGGAAAACAGTGCCACAAGACTTGTTTTGGTTCGATACATGTGAGCAATCCGAGACGCTGCCATGCAGGATAACACTGCTGTGGTTGAGATTCAAATATTAATAATAGGCCACTTGGCCATAAGGGCGAATTGTAATATCATTACAAGTGAAGAAAATGAGTAGGGGAGTACAATATTGTTAACATGTATACCGGTTGTAGCAATTTAAGTTACTAGTAGAATAGAAATACAACATTTCTGACAAATAGTTAGCCAATCAAAGATGGCTTCCTGCATCTGAACAGGCAGAATCAATTGGAATTAAGAGTCACATGACTAAGAACAAGTTTACTCGCAGGAAATGTTGAAATTAAGAAAGTCCATTATTGCATGTTTGTAAATTTTCTCCTGAAGAAGTCCCTGAGTGAGGGGAGGAACGCGTGCTGCAGAAAGGAGCGTCGTCTGGACTACTCATGTAATTCGTAAGTCCATGCTGGCTGACACCTTTTTAATGTTAATTGATGTTCAACTGAAAATAAGTTAATGTTTTTGCACAAGTATTTTGGACCGAGTGTTCTTTAAATCAAGTTTGGCTAGTGATGTTTGGCATGTGATCCGCAGGCAACATCAGACGCTGAACAATTATTGTTATGTATATATATATATATATATATATATATATCATGTACAACTTAAGAAAACGAGAATTGTGTATCACTATTACCACTATTACTCTATGTACACATTCAATCAAAAAGAAAAATAATAGAATTATGCAAAATGCTTCGTTTTTATCATATAAACATAAAATCTTCCAATAACCAAAGTGCTCGCTGTCAAAGACTTGTTTCGCCAATTTCCCTTCCATTGCGACACATTTCCTTATGTCTTAAGCACCTTTTCATCCCATTTGCACCGGGCCCACCACTGGAATTGCTCAACTCTGTACTTTTGTGCTTCTTCTGATAGAAAACGGAATGCTAAATTGGCCTTTTGTATGCCAGTCCGCCATAGCTGGAATCAGCTACACTCTTCTGCAGTCAGGTACAGGGGACAGAAACAAAGAAAACGTACAGGCGTCTCTAAGGAAAATTGATCGCAGAAGCAATGCAGGGAAGACAGCTCACTAGGTGGCTTTGTCCATCAGCTCATTACAGCCCTAAAAAGCAAGCAACCCAATCTCAAATGGACATTCAAACATTACATCTTTGGTGGGGACATTCTACCTAAATACATGTCTGTCTACCAAGTAATTGTATACTCTTAATGCAATGTCCCTTCCTCTAACAGACCCTTTAGTTTGTCTATCCAAGCAAAATGTCTATGCTGCGTGAAAACCAAGACTCGGATCATGTCTTACTGTACGCTATGGGGAGTCCCACATGCGCTCTCAATCTAGATTATTATGCTTGCACTGAATATATGCAAACTATGGAAAAGCGCAGAGCTATAACCATTGCCATTACTTCATGCAGGTGGGTCCGTAAACTCTCAGCAGCAAGGGCTTTGGGGCTGCTACTCTGCTAATCAGGTGCAGATCCAGATCACATATTAAAGGTAGCACGGCATTCCTTGCTTCACCTACACCAGTAACCTTAGGAACTGGTTCTGTACTATGTTTAATGTATGGCAGTTAGCATAACCGCTCAATACCGCACCAATTAGTTCACTAACTACTGATTTTGCTTGATATTCCCACAAGAGCGACAGTGACAGATACACTGCCAAAATACTGAATACGTTTAATAATGCCCACCGAGGACTGCAAAAGAGATCTTCTTCAATGGCCAATATGTTCATTGCAGCTTCGCCTGTAAGAAAATCTCACACCCAAATACAGAAAAGTCATAACCAGCCCTAATGGTTCAGCATTAACCATGAACCTACGCTAAAATATGTCCTTAGCAGGGCCTAAAGCCACAATTTTCATCTTTGAAGCTTTAATGAACACGTTTTCCCCAGTCAATAACACGTCTTTCTCCATCCTGTCCCTAGTCATTGCATCGTCCATGAAGAGGAGAACTGACACACAAATAATGGCCATCTTTGGGGCATCTGCACCATTTATCTCCAGCCACCACCCCAAGAAGGTGTGTGAGTGAGAGAAGGGCGATCATTCGCGTGGAAGGCTACAAATAGATGAAGGAGGGCTATTATTTTGGAGAGACGAGCAGTGGGGAGTTAGTTGGTGACATAAGCGTGTAGTTTTGGGACATGGCCTACAGCATAACCTAGATTGGAAGAGTCTGTTAATCTCAGGTGAGTATTAATGCAGTTAAACAGCACACGCTGTACTGTTGGAGTAGCGCGGGTGGAAGGAGCCAGGCAGTGAGTTTGCCAGGCTTTTGAGGTCTGCAGAGTTTTTGACAGGATCAGAAGTACAGCTGCTATTTAGTAGCACCCAGAAACAGTTCCAGAAGCAAGAGACTCGCTAAAAAGTTGGTAGAGGAAGGGGCAGATAACGGGTGGTATGTCCTTGATTGTCTGCAGGGCAAAAACGTCACAAGAGCACAGTATCGGTTGGCTGCCTGCAAAATGACTGCCTGCTTGTGAGGTCTAGTGGGAGAAAATGATAGTAGAGAGGAAGGATAAATGTAAGAGATGACATGGAGGAAATGTGAGGAGTGCTTGATAGACGGGCAGATGGTGGTCCCAGTCTCTCTCATTTTGGAGATTTTACAGAAGCAATATGGTTGGCTGAGAGTTGAGGAGATACAGGGAGGGTGTGGGTGCAGGAATGAGCGTGGCAGGAGGGTAGAGTAGAATTTATAAGAGTAGCAGAAGAGAGAGGAGATAATGGCATTATACGAATAGGACCTACCTGATTCTAGGGCAGTCTGGAGAGCCGAGCAAGAACAGATTTTTTATAGGAAGCAGTTCAAGAGGATGGGCATTGCAGAAGTTTGGATGTTTGGAATCTGCCATGGGGATAAGATGGTCCTCGGTGGAGAAGGGCTTTACGACGAGGTCAAGGTCATTAAAGAATCACATGGGAGCAACTGCGACCTAATAGTCGAGGAGGCCAGTCGGAGGTTTGGCCAAACAGTTGAACGGCAATATCTTTGAAAAAAAGTAGTCATTGAACAAAAAGTTGCATAGTGAAGGAGCATTTTAAAACCAGAGGTAGCATTGGTCAGAGTAGTCAGGGCATGGAGGGTAGTGATACTCCCAGGGGAGATGAGAGAGCAAGTTAAGTTAAAGTAGGTGAAAGGGGCATTGTGCTTTAGATGGATGAAATGTAGTTTCATGTAAATGGTGGATTAAATACATGCAGATTGCAATGTAATTGTATGTGAATCTAAATGAAAATTAGAAGTGCATACCGATGTCAGAGTACTGGACCTTATATTTAGCATATGGGCCTAGTATTATCATTATTAGGACATTTATTGAGTGTCACCCGTGCTCCAGGAAGCAATGGAGTGCCTTACAATCATAGAGGGAAGAATAAGCTTAGGGAGCAGAGAAACAAGGGAGTAGGGATCTAAGAGGGGAGGGAGGGTAATTGTCAGAAATGGGTCTACAAGTAACCAGGGGAAGAAACAGTGAAGATCAGATCATCCAGTCTCAAGTATGGCAGGAAGTGGATGATGTACGGACCTAGGTGTTAGAGATGTAAGGAACTCATGCTGGCAACAGTAAAGACACAAGTGATCACAGTTCAAGGGTGTTTATTAAACTGTATAAATGAGTGAGAAAAACACCAAATCTAAACCTAAATCTAAGATGGGAGCAAGCTATGACCATCAAATAATAATAAGGCAGTCCTAGTGGCGTCGTGTCAAAAAAAAGGGCCTATACTAAAAAAAAAAAACATTGCCAATCCTTACCCCAATAACAGAATAGTGTGGGATAATGTTCATCAGAAAAGAAAGAAGTGTTCACAAATGATAAGTCAGGATGGTATAACTGGGTCTCCCTTCACCAAGTGTTTAGCATGGGACAATTGGGGACTCTTAAGCACAGCACACTTCTGGGATTTTCTAGCACAAGCTTACAGTTTGTTTCCAAATTATCAGGGCCTTCTGTGGCCAAGTCTCTTTTACATCAAGTCTCATGCCTCAGAGGATCTTATGTACTATTAACAACAAACAAAAAGTTCTGTTCAGTAATCTTCCTGTCGGGTGATTTCCTTTCATCCATGGATACCCCTCCCCTAGGCGACTATCCTTTTTGTAACCTTGGCTTCCCTCAGTCGGGTTCACTACAGTCTTCCGTTCACATTCATTCAAGAATCATATTGTCTTTTCAAACAACCGTTCCTTGTGAACATCCCTCAGCCGGGTTCACGCTTGTCAACACAATGTTTACGGGGTGTTATGTTTCACTCTTATTCGCGGGAATCCCTTAGACGGGTTCACACTTTCCAGTTTAACACAGTTCACTTATTTGTGATGCCTTGCAGGAGTCAGTTCCCATAGCTTTCTAGCCCCCAGTCAGGCTTTCCACATTTATCACAACTTTGGTAATGGGTTAAGGACTTTCAATTGTACAAGGGATTTTGGTTCAACCCTCGTATGACCACCTTAACTCTGTATGTTGGCCATTCCTATGGCCTCTTTTTTACTATATTATTCACAACAAAACGAGACTCGCCAGAATTTTTCGAATGGAAACTCACGTGGCGCCGGACCACTCTGCAGCTGGTCTTTCCCTCAATTTTAAAAGTTCAGTAATACACAAGTTCTTTGTTCATAACAAGCTGCCATTTGCAACCTTCTCTCAACATCGTCCAGTTATCCATCGGTTCTCCCTCCGACTCACCGGCTGTGCTGACCTCCTTGTCTTTTCTTGTCTCTGGAGTCAAGGACGGTACCAAAGTAGCAAGTACATCTCCCCGCCTCGGTCATCAGTGCATGAAGGTCCTGTGCACCGTTGACATCTTTTACACCACATGTCAGCTGTAGTTCCCAGTCATATGATTCCATTCACAGAGGCTTCAGAGGCTCGGGTCAAATGGGAACGGGGAATAATTTTTACCAGCACCCAGAAAAGGGCAATTACCAGCTCCAGCAAGGTCGTAATGACCCTTTTCTGGGCACCGGATAAAAATCAATAACGGCGATAGCTGTGCCTATACTACAGGTACAGCTACCGCCAGCCTCGTAATGAGGCCCACTGAGTTTCTTGGTAAGGTAGTTTGGGGACGTCAGGGTAAGAGCCTTGCAGATGATGCAGCAGGATTTAGAGATGATACAGGCCTGCAGCGGGAGCCAGTGCAGTTTGATGAGGGTCAGGGTGATAGGGTTGAATTTGCGGGCCCTCTGATAGGTTGTGCTGCAGCATGCAGGGCACATCTCATGGGAGCCAGAGAAGTTGCAGGAATGCCGTTCAAGAAGGCATTGCCACCATCCAGGTGAAAGAGGACCAAGGCTTGGACAGCAGATCTGAAGTTGTTTTCTGGGATGGTGGGATTGATTTTCCACAGGAGAGAACATTGGTACAAAGCTGTTTGTGTCGTACTTGCTATATGCTGTTTTAAGGAGAGGTGCCTGTTGATGTAAAACTCAAGGGACTTAACACAGGTGGCTAGCTGGGGTGTGAAGACATTGAGGTGTATAGCAACCTGGTCTGGCTGCCCGGGTGTTCAGTATTGCTGGTCAGCAGTAGGAATTCAGTCTTTGTGGGGTTAAGCTTCAGCACTGGACATCCACATCCAGGATCAATGAGAGGCTGGCCTTGAGCCTGTGGATGTCTTCGATGGAGGAAATCTTTAGGTAGAGTTGCATGTCATCTGCATATTGGTGGATGTGGATGTTGTGTGGAGCGGGGAGGATTCCAAATTGTTACATGTAAATATTGAAGATCACTGGGGAGGGGATGGATCCTTGCAGGACTCCATATGAGATGGACAGAGTTGGTGATCTGGAGGAATCCATTTGTACAAACTGGTGTCGATAAGTTGTTGGTGAGTGCCTGGTAGTCTACTGTGTCAAATGCTGCTGACAGATCAAGGAGAGCCAGGAGGTGAGTATGGCCATCATCAAGGATGATGAGAGGATCACTGATCACCTTGATGGTAGTCATTTTTGTTCTACATCTGGGTCTGAAGCCAGATTGGTAGGAATGAAGGAGGTTCTTAGCTTTGATGTGTTGGAGGAGTTGCGTAGCTAATGTTTTCTCAAGGATTTGACCGGGGAAGGGAAGATGGGTGATGGGGTGGTAGTTGCTGAGGTCATCAGGGTTCAGTGTTGGTTTCTTGAGAAGCAGGAGGATTTTCCTAGCCCTCATAGATGAGGAGAAGGTGCCTTGAGTTAGGGAGCTGTTTATGATTGTCAGGTAAGAGAGGAGTGCTTCAGTCGGCAGTGTCTTGAGTACAGTGGCAGGGAGGATGTCACCCATATACAGTGTGGCCTTTAGGGATGCTAGAATGATGGTAAGCTCTTCCATAGTGAGTGTCTTGAAAGTTGTCCAGGTAATTGTGGTTTTGCAAGATGGGATGTTTTGTGTTGTAGCATTGGTGTGTTGGCAGATCATGCTGATCTCATTGATGAAGAAAGAGTAAATGGTGCTGGATTTCTCGATGGAGTGTGGTATGGGTGGATCTATGCATTGCTTTATGTCTTTGAAGAGGACTATGCTTTCATCGATGGCCTGGCTATGGTGTTTGGGTAGTAGTTGGCCTTCACAGTGGTGATTAGTCCTCTGTAAGTGGCACAGAGTTCCCTCAGCAGAGCAAGGTCAGATGCGCTGCAGGATTTTCATCAAGTCTTCTCATGTTTTCTGATGGTTTGTTGAAGTGGAGTTTTTGAGTGCACCAGGGTGTGTAAGGTTTAGCCCTGAAGGAGCTTTGTTTCATTGGGGCAAGGCGGTTGATGTTGGTTTTGAGGGTGGTGTTCACTTCTTGGAGGTGTGAGTCATAGTCCTGGTTCGTAAAATGTAAAACAACCAATGCAAAGTGAAGTTTGGTGAGGTCCTTCGTGTGAGCATCCACTGGTAAGTTCTTGAATGATCTGAAGACTAGTTTGCAGTGTTTCCAATGGATTTGCTTGACTGGTTTGGTCTGACGAATGTCAAAGGGGATTGCCATATGGTCTGACCAATCAAGCAGGATTGAAGAGCTGTGGTATAGGGTGGGAAGGGAATTGATGATGAGGTTGAAGGTATTACTGTAGAGGAGCAGATGTACACATCATCTCTGGTTGCCACCCCTCCCACCTTCATCATACTGGCACAACAGTAACAGAGCACTATGTTTGACACCAGGCATCATCCCAATACCGCATCTAAGATGCAAGACACATCATGCACTCAGACAACCATATTGAATGTACCCTCTCACTGACGTAGTGGAAGGATGTCGGCAAACATCACTGGACATCCAAGACCTATAAATGAAGACTGACGTGACAGAGTGATGTCATGAAAAAAAGACACAAAGACACACCAAAACGATATGAGAATACTTAAAGAATAAATATGCAATTTAAATAACAAGAGAAACATGTGATCAAATGCGAAGAAATCATGTGCACCAAAGAAATAAGTGAGAAGAGACGAAGTGAATGTACATATTCAGAAACGCAAGGTAGATGAGACATATAGAAGCTTGCTGCAGAAGAAAATGAAAAAGGACTAAAGTGGTCATGATTAAAAGATGGACGCCAGACTGTTGAAACCAATCAAGCTACCTCAGAGACAGACTAGGGCTCCAGAGTCAGGAGACGTGGGAAAAACAGCTTTGTGAATATCTATTGGCATGGGATCAAGGATGCCACATCAAGGAATAATTGCAAGGCTCAAAGTAAGTCAAGTGGATACGGCATGTACGTAAGGCATAGTTCTCTCAGATTAAGCAGAGAAAAAACCATCTGCAAGTGCCAAGTATTGGACAATCAAAGACGCAGAAAGCTTATGTGAGGTAGAGCAACCATGTCTTCATTGGCCAAGATTAGTTAGACACCCTGCCTAATTGAATTAAATGGCACTAAATAAAAGGTTGAAATGGACAAAATTATGGTCTCCTCATACATGATTCAGATCTCAGAAATAAGGCCTATTCATTAAACTTCAGACGAAGATAGTGGTGTACTGACACTGTCTTGAAAGTCCCAGAGCAGAGAACAGTCTGCAAGGTCAACTACAAAGAAGAAGCCTTGGCTTGGAGCCTGACCAATGAGAGATGATGGACTAATTGGGCACGTGTGTAGTAGTCTGACGTTGTTCTCTGCACCTGAGTTTTGTTTTGCTTAAATGCTGGTAACGAGCCGAAAGTCCAAGGTTGAGAGAGAATGCCAACCGTTCATAAGGATCTATGCAAAAGTGTGGTATACAATGTTGCAGAAGCCAATCCGCTGATGTTATTCTGCTATAATCTGTATTTTACAGATTTAGAGGTGGTTCAACGCATGTCTACCAGATAAGGGGCATCCAATAATGATTTTAACACTTATATGATGTATAGGTACATATGTTCCGTTAAACAATCCCTCTCTTCAATAGGCATTCCAGTTTGCCACATAGGATGACTTCATAGCTGACACATATTGAGGTATAAAGCCTTTGTATAATCAGATTTTTATTGTGAGTGTGTGTACTACAAACTGTTGTTTGCCAGATTTTCCTACTTTATTGAACTGATAATAAAGTAGGACTTTTCCCATATTCTTCAAGTCTGTCCATTATTTTGGTCTGAGATCTTTATTATTAATTCCATCTGAAATGCTCCAGGTGGTACTGCATATTACCTTTCCTGTGAGTTGGGGCCATTGTGCGCTATGTGAGGTTCAGAGTGGTGGTTAAGCAGTGGAGATCTTCTTACATTGATTTGGTTACTAGGTTGACAGGGATGTTGAAGTCGCTGAGGAAGACGTTGTTGGCATACGTCAAAGACATGGTGGTGACCAAGTCTGTGAAGTCCTTGATGAACGAGGCATGGGACTTGGGTGGTAAAGTTTAGAGAGACCCATTTTTAATCATACATGCTTGCTGTCAGAGTGCTTTTTGCTACCTTGCTAAAGTTGACAATATTAGGCATCATTTCGAGTTTGGAGGATGGCAAAAATTCACCACTTTTCCACAGTCAGAAAGAAGTCTGTTTAAGGAAACCCTCTGCATTGTCCACAAGGCTTTCTGGGGCCTGGGTCCAAAACACCTTCAGCTATCCCTCCGCAAATACTTCCCCTCTCGAGCTCTTCACTCCTCTACCTCCAACTCTCTCAGGGTGGGTCAGTCATTTTTCAAAGAAACAAGCTGGGGGTGGATCTCTGTCTTCAGCTGAGGCCTCCCTCTGGAACACCCTCTGTGCCACACTAAAACTTGTGGAGAACCATCTCTGGTTCCGGAAGCACCTCAAGACCTTCCTCTTTTCTTCTGCCTTCGCTCCCCCCTCTCCTCTGCTGATCTGTTCTCTCTTGGCACCGTGCACCTGGCCATCCTCTGTCCTCCGGGCCCAGGTACCTGCTCACCCTGCCACCCTCCCGCACTGTCTCTGGGCCACCCCTTGCACTGCGGTCTGTATCTGCACCCTTACAGCCCCCCTTTTTCTTCCTGCACTTATCAGATCTACCCTGTCTGCTGCCTTAAACCTAGCACTTGCCAATTGCTGGCTGCACTGCCACTGTTTGTTGCCTTTATTATTTATTTATTGTTATTTATCTGTTTCTCCTCTGCTTCGCACTTTCCACTTCTCCCCCCTTCCATGCACTTTTCCCCTCCCCCTCTCCCATGCACTTCCGCGTTCTCAATGTCACTGGGCCAGTAAGATCGCTGTTTTGTTCTCCCCTGTTCCCATCCCTTAACTTGTCGCGCTCTGAAACACTTGTGTACGAGCGCGATAGAAATAAATTTTCAATATCAATGTCAATATCATTATCAATAAAAGATAACACTTTACCAGCTTTACACCAGTTTTCTGCCAGTGGGAAGGTGGCGGAAACCAGTGTAAAGCTGGTAGAATGCTATCTTCAGTTTATTTTCCGATGACAAGAAATCGGTCGATTTAGCACTTTGCCATACTCTAAATTAGTTCCATTATGTTTTAGTACTAACCAAAAATGTTATAAACGAATAGCTATAATAAAATATGAGCCTTAATTGAATTATGAATACACATCTGTATTGAAATTTCATGAAGGCATCAGGAGAGGCCATGGAAGACCGGGCTTGCCAATTTCCTCATAGTAGACTGTTGAACTATTTGGAAAGAGTAAAGTCCTTAATAGTGAAGTTATCAAATCTTTCTTTCACCACATTAGAATCTATATACTTAAAAAAACCTACATAATTGTATGGGGAAGGGGAAACACAGCTTTGTGATTCCTTGGGGATTGAGTGCTGTCCATCTCTGTGTTCACCCTACAGTTCTGCTAGTAAATAACAAAATAACCTCAACCAAGAGTCTATATCAAAATGCGATTTCTTTTACATGTGACTGGGTAGGTGGATATGAATAGGGAGAGAAGTGCTGGGGAGAAGCAATGGGGGACCTTGCTTGGAGTGTATGGAATGTTGAAGTGAAGGTTTGTGCAAATGTGTATACTTCTTATTTAATTAACATGGGAGATGTTTTGTTTAATATGGAATACCACACAAGAATTTTTGTATGTATCATCCCTAGGGTAAATTACTAGATGACCAATGTGGCAAAACAGTTTGGCTTTCCAATTTTCAGTGTTAACCGGTAAAGTCCAACAAATCACATGAGACAAACATGTGTCTTCTCTGGTAAATCATCTTTCTTGTCGTTTCTTGGGAAGAGTCTTGTGGACGAGAGGCTGCTGGATGAAAACACACAACACAGAGGAGAGAGGGATCTGGCTGTTATTCCCATATTGGTGTAATGTAGGCAAAGTGGTAAAGGTACGTGTCAGGTGAAGAGGAGAGTCAGCTCCTATTCCTCCAGTTGGTGACTCAAGATTGCAGCAAAATGACCCATCAAAGCAGATCAGAGAAATGTGCACTAATGGTGGATCCTTTCCACCATCGCTGTTGGACCTTTTGTTGCAGCTTCCACTTCCACCCACAGCCTCGTCCCCACCCCAGATGTGTTATCTAAAGGATTTGGTGGTCATGGGTTACCTTAAGGCATTGGGCCTCATTAAAAGCTTTGTGGCATCCCAGTGGTCAATCTTCCAGAATACCTCCGATTGAAATTACCATTACTGCCACTTGGTTTAGGGGAATTATCGCTAGATTACAACTGGTGGTATGGCTGTGTTAGTCCCCATTTATGGAGTCCATAGGAGTCCATAGGGATTTTAGCAGAATTAATGCCAGCAGTAAATCCACTCGTGGTAATACAGCTGATTTTGCTGATTTCTGTCGACAAGGAGGTGGAATTACCACTGCATTACCACCGTTTTTCCGAACACTGCTGTACTTGAAATGAGGCCTATTGTGTTAAGTAATGAGTCATTTTGGTGGCCATAATTTAAATGGATACACGTATAAAAAAAAATGGTTCACCACAGCTTCTAAAAATGACCTCTGTGTACTGGTAGATAGTTATTGATTACGAACAATATGCTGCAAATACCTTTATTTGGTTATTTGGCCATTACCAGTGGCAATGCTGTGAAAGTAGCCTGGACCAAAAATGTGCATACATGTTTTGGCTAAATATTCTTTAATTAATTAATCTTTTATTACATGCTTCATACCGAAGACCAGTCTTTAAGTGAGAGACCGGGATTCAAGCCTGTGTTGCTCTGCATTGTCTTGCTTCCAAGACAAACATGTTGCCCCAGAGTTGTTGTCCTAGTCTTTATATATGAAAATGTTTCTAGGAATGCTCTTAACTATACTACCAGACTACGTCCTTGTGGAAATATTGGCTTAACTTTGCATCACACCTTTTCCTTGAAAAATAGATGCTATCGATAGGCTGCTGTTTCCATATTTTTGCTGAGAGCGGAATTTCGCCAAAATTGTATTGCTAATAACGTTCGACTTTCTGGAATTATTTGGATACAAGTTTCCAAAAGTAAATGCTTGCGACGGACACAGCCAGGATTCATGGCTTAAGATGATGGCCGCTGGACATACCTGGTTAGTCACTAGGCTTTGGGGGGTGATATCAGTCATAGGCTGGCTGCAGTGGGCCATTGTCTTTTTCACTAATTAGGGCAACATGGACAGTGGCAATGGCCCAAGGCTGTTGCCACCGGCTGTCGCTGTTCATCTCCTAGGCAGGAGTGTGGGAATCAGCCTTGGCCTTAGGCCAGGGTAATCATTCATGTCCTGTGGAATGTATTTTTAATATTTTGGGCAACATGAACATTGGACGTACCACTGGTTTGGCTGATTAAGTACTTGGCAGGTGGGTTTCAGCTTTAACTTCGAGTTAAGATGGTCGTAAATTTTCACACCCGTCAAATTCACTGGGTTTTGTGTGATATAGCAGATCATCTGAACTCTGTTTTATCTAAAGTTTTTCACTATATAGCGGCCCTGTAGTTATATGGTTAAGTTGTTCAACCCATTGGAAGAGCACTTTTTGGGCGGATTATAACTTTGCCCCCCCCCCTTGATGAATCCTTACCATACTTTGCAAACAAAGTATATAGCCATTCAGATTGATTCTGCAAAGTCTGGTGATGTTTCGTCAAGGAGGTGCAAATTTATAAGGGGGTCCCAAAATTTCTGTTTTTTTCCATAAAGACACTGGATAAAAAATGTTGCTTACGTCTACAGCACAAACCACTGGATGGATTTTCACTAAATTTGTGGCAGGAGCAGTGGCTTGGTCCCAAGCGCTTGCTTTTGTAAATTTGGTGTAAATCCATCCAGTAGTTTTAAAAAAATGGCCCAAAAGTATGTAAAAAATAAATAGTGATATATGAGTTCAGTCCATGGACTCAGCTCCCTGTCTGCTCCATGGACAGGCCTCCGATTGGTTCAGGCAGTGGCGTGAGGTCCACGGACATCGGGCAAGCCCACCGATTGGTCAATAAAAAACATGAGGCGCATCATATTTTCCGAAATGCCTGCCATGTTGGATCCGCGGACAGCCGCAGCTGACCGTGGATGGATCACTGTGGAAAAAATCTGAATAACACATTTTGGATCATTTGGTGTTGTAAAGAGGGCCTGGGAAGGGTGGAGGAGTGGAAAAAGATGATATGGGGTTCTTTGCATAGGTGGAAGAAAAGCGTACGGGTGGTGCAGTAGTCCACGGACCACTTGGAAAACACATTTGGGGTTCTTTGTTTACTGAAAGTGGGCTTGGTTAGGGTAGGGGAGTGGAATATAGATGATATGGGGATGTTTTCATAGGTGAAAAATAGGCTTGTGATCCATTTTGATGTCTGCGGATGTCATTTCAATTGAGAGGGGGAGGTTCAGGGTGAGTTGCGTTATTCCAATATGTATTGTATGTCCTTGTTATGTATGGTTTAATTATGGTGTGGTGGCCAGTGGCCAGATTCTTGGGTTCATGGCAGTATTATGCTGTGGTGGTTGTGGCCAGTGGACAGATTTTTGGTCGCATGGCTGTAGGCACCCAAGTATCTGGCCAGTGGCCACAACCGCTACAGCATAATACGTCCATGCAGCTAAGAATCTCTCCGCTGGCCACAAACATTATAATACGATGTGTATAGTTATTATATATAGTTTAGGGTCAGTATGCAGAATTTGTAATATGATGACATCATAAAATTGAAGTGAAAATAGTACTTCTGATTACTGTAACATTGAAAGCATAGCTTGAGTTTGTTGTACGTGGTAATGAAGGAGAAATATTTGCTTCTTTATCTGTGAAAAAAACACAGTATAATATGTTAGGCAGGATAGTTTAACATGTTTCATTGCATACAATCTCACATATTCATGTACTTTTTAGACCCTCATAATCAGTACATTCTAAGTACTATGTTTGAAATAACATTACTGTGTGTTCTGCACAATTGCTGTTTCTGTCTGCATAATCATTGGGTCACTGGAAAAAAAAATCCATACAGGATTAAAAAAGCCCTACTAGATTTCTGTGAGTTTAAGTTTGACATACCTTTGTTTGAAGTATGCAGTACTGCAGGGAATGTTTAAAATGCACAGATAAGTGTATTTTTTGTTACAAGCAGTGTTGGAGTAAGAAGAATTGTAATGGTTTATTTCCAATGAAGTGTAATGAAGGCTATTTTTGAAGTAGTTAGATACCTGTTGGCATATTCTAACTGTTTTGCTTTTCAAAAGTACTGTTGTACTCTTTTTTTAAAAGGTATTTTTGAAGTACTTAGTCACCTGTTGGTGTATTGAAACTGTTTTGTATTTTAAAAGCAGCATTGCAATAGTGTATATGTAGTAAGTTACCAGTTGGCGTATTCTAACTGCTGATAGTTTTATAATTCTGAAGGGTATTTTTTTTAAGCAGTTAGATACCGGTTGGCATATTCTAACTGTTTTGCTTTTCAAAAGTATTGTTATACTCTTTTTTAAAGGTATTTGTGAAGTACTTAGATACCTGTTGGCATATTTTTGCATTTTAAAAGCAACATTGCAATAGTATAGATGTAGTTAGATACCAGTTGGTGTATTCTGACTGTTGATAGTTTTATAGTTCTGAAGGTTATTTTTGGAAGCAGCTAGATACCTATTGGCATATTATAACTGTTTTGCTTTTCAAAAAAATTGTTGGACTCTTTCTTTAAAGGTATTTGTGAAGTACTTAGATACCTGTTGGCGTATTGCAACTGTTTTGCATTTTAAACGTAGCATTGCAGTATTATGGATGCAGTTAGATACCATTTGGCATATTCTAACTGTTGATAGTTTTACAGGTTAGTGACTAAATTTAGGTTTAAGGAATATTAAGTAGGCATTTGTTAGATTTGGTGATATGCTCTGTTTTAGAGAAACGTGTTGTTGCATTCAGACCAATCACTTCTTTCTTAATTTATGTAGCATAGTGACCTGCAGTGGTTGTGGCACCAGTGTGGTAGATCATTCCTATGGTTGTCAATGTTTTCTTGCCAACAGATACTTGCCCGTGTGTGAAGCTAGTAAGCTTGCAGTTGTTTTTGGTACCATCTGCATTGTACCGTAAAAGTATTAGTATCAGATATTGGTTATGTGAGTTTATATGCATGGTGGAACGATTGTCTGAATTGTAGAAAGTGCATAATATGGCACGATTTGCATTTTGCAACAGCTGATGAAATGGAATGGATTCACAATTTGGTATAGATACATACACAAATCATTCATTAATGATATGCTCTTGTGAAACATGGTTGCAGAGAGTGCATGTATGTTTCTACATGTATGAAATCTGTAAGATTTCATTTTCATTTATAGGTTTGTTTTTGGTTTCCAGTACTTGCAGTACATACATTAGACATTCTTGTGGATCCTTCTGTGTGTTTACGATGAATTGTACTATTGCTGTACAGTTTTCCAACTCTTGCCTTGCTCCTGAGACACTGTAAGTGTTGTTAGGATTATCTGTGGCATTCTATGAAGAATGAGCATTTGCAAACACAACTGGCCTGATCCAGTCAAGTACATGTTTTGAACAATTGGTGGCAATTGGAACAGAAGATTGATTGCTACATTTGCATATCAATGTACACCGGTTGTGTTGGAACATTTAAATGGACCAGAGAGTTCTGCCTCTATTTCAAATACTGGACTCTGCTTGTTTTTTAGAAGAAATGTTTCTTTTTATATCTGCTGATGCAGTCTTGGGAGGATAGCTCTGGGGCAACGTGCTCACCTTGGAAGCAAGATGGCACAGAGCACCACAGGTTCGATCCCTGAGTCTGCGCTTAGAAACCTCTGGGTATTAAGTGCATTATAAAATAACCTATCATATTATATCATGGATGTGCAGTTGTGTTTACTCTAGAAAGTGTTGTGGTTGTACTGCTTGGTGGATTAGCAGTTGTTTGTTCCTTTGGTAGTATTGTTGGAAGATCTCTTATAAGCATTCATTTAATTTTTAATACTTTACCTTTTTGAGGAACAGGGTACATATCTAGATGGGGTGTGTAGAGTGCAGATAGTCTGTTGTAGTCTAGGATGCAAGGAATGTCAGCATTGACTATGTTTGCATCAAAATGACTAGGAATAGTCCTTTGAGTGTACGTAGAGATGAAAGTGCTGCATAACTCATACCTTATTTAAAGCCTGTGGTGCCAGTGTCAATCAATGATTGATCAGGCTTAGACCACATGATTTGTGAATAGTGACTGCATGTGCAAGAGACAGAGAGAATTGTTCTCTGCGTACATATATTTCTTTGAAAACAAGGAATCGTGCTGTTGAGCGTCCTTGCCTTTTAACTTCTGGAAGTTTGTCAAAGTGGATGTTGACAAACTAAATGTTGATGTCATGTGGATAGGTCTGGAAGCCAACAAGTGTACCAAGTGCTCCATTGACTAAACCTTGTTCTACATCATGATTACGTTTAAGAATTACTCTGCAGTTTAAACACAACATTAACATTTTCTCCAATCCAGCTGTGTTGGAGATACATTTTTGTAAGCTATTTAGTCATGTTGTTGCTTGTTTACACATAAGAAGTGTCTTTCTGTGCACTTCCAGTTTAGCTGTGGAGCTAATATGCAATATTGGTTGCATTTCTTATTTCAACATTGCCTTGTTGAATTGAGTACAGCTTGCTAAGGTTGGCATTAAGGACACGCATTTTACATTTTTGTGTACTAATTGTTCCATGACATCAGGAGCAGATATGTGGCGCCCATATAGCTCATGGATGAGTCTACTCTTTAAGATGGATTGGGCATCTTTAGAAATAAGACCAGTTCTAATGCTTTTTAAAATGTAAGCAGCATAGGTGAGGTCTTTGGACTGACGCATGTTTTGAGTTAGTTCTCTGTATTGGAAATGTTGCCAGAGAGTTACATTTCCTATGCTGCCAAGTGTGCTGAGGCACTGTTTGTGTCCTAAGTTTTTGAAAATAGGTTTACCTTTCACTGGTGTTAACTGTAGATCTCCAAAAACAATAATGTGTTTTCCTCCAAAGAGTTGTTTGTAATCCGTTTATAGGACTTTGTGCAATCTGAGTTGAATTAAAGCCAACATTAGGTTGGAAACCATGCTTACCTCATCAATTAGGAACATTTTCATTTGTTTCATAATTCTGCATACTTTAGTAGCAGCTTCTGCTGATAGTTTGTACTATTTTAATTTGTTTTGGTGTTCTACTGGGAGGAGCAGAAGTCAGTGTAAAGTAACACCTCCTATGTTGTAGGCAGCTAAACCTGTGGGGCTGTTCAAACAGAAAGTTTGTTGTTTTTAAGTTTTGTAGGAATTTGCTGACAATTTTAATGAAGAATGTTTTTCCAGAACCAGCTTCACAACTTACATAGAGGAGCAGAGGTTTATACTTTTGACAGCTACAAGTTTTACTTTCATGCTACAATCAATACTCAATTTATTCAGGCACTTCTAGGTAAATGCTAAGTTGCTCATAATTTAGCTGTGATTTTAGCAGTGACACGTTTTCTTCTGATTGTTTATATTGATACATGGTAGTTTCTACTTCATTTAGAATGAGTGGTTCTGAAAGGGGTTCTCGGCCTCCTGTAAGATAAGGGTGACTGCCCTCAGAAGTGTCTTCATCTAGTTGTGCTTGAACTTCTTCCTCTTGTTGGTGTTCATTGTCCAACAATTTGTTTCTATTGCTTGAAACTGAAATTGGTTATACTGCCTTCATTTGCATTGAATGCAGCTTCAAATGAATCATGGTTACCTAACAATTCTTCTTTTCTCCATGGTTTAAAAAGTTTCAGTGGGGCCATGTAATAAAATTGTTTATGTTTAAGAGAATGAGCTCTGAATTTAAACATTTATATTCAGCATTGTAGCATTCACATTTTAGCGGGGGTTTGAAATTCGACTGGGACCAAGGGTGTGAAACTCATTACTTGGCTCAAGAGAGTGAGTCTCAGTCAGAATTAAATAGATATCAGTGCACAGAGCACATGCTTGAGATTGCATTTTGATCTATGATGCTATTTCAATTAACTGAGCCGCACTAAATATAATGCTAACATAATCTAACCTACTAATTAACCCATGCCCAGTTACCATGTAACTGAATCCCATAATAACATTTAGTGGAAATTAGTCCATGATGAAATAAGCTGAATGCAGACTGGTGAAAATGCATGATGCTCTAAAATGGGAAGAAAAATGGACTTTAGATGTGCAGGCTGGATTTGTGCTGTGCGGTAGCTTAACAATGTGAAGTTCTGTTCTTCTAAAACATAACTTTGTTTTGGAGCAGGAAGCGCAAGAGAAAAATGAAACATGTTTTTCTACGGCAATGCAGTTAGTACAATGAGGAAAGCACACAGAGGCAGATTGCATGATTATTAACGGGATGATCTGGTCAAGGGGAGGTTTCTTTCTAAATTGACAGGGGGGTTGATAAAAAAGGGTTTCGAGTAGGATTCTTTCCTCTTCTAGCGCTGGCAGATGAAGGAGCAGAGGGCTGGCTGGGAAGACGGAGTTCAGTGCTGGCAAGCTGATTGATGCTGAAGCTGTCCTTATCTGGGTGGACCCTGTGCGAAGCAGGCAGAACGACTGGGGAAGATTTCCCTGCCAAACTGAGACAGGAATACCGCCAACAAATCCAGGTAAATATGAGGTTAAGTGAGGGGCTGGTGATGTGAATGATACCAGGCAGTCTAGGTTAAGTAGTTCCCTTCATTTTACGTGCTGTATTACATATTCTATTTTTAACGTGCATGTAATACTGTGTTTATATTTATCAAAGTCTTGCAGTGTTTTTTTAAGTGTACTTTTCTTGCCAAGTCTCACGAGGCTAAGGACAGTTGGCAGGGCTTTACCCAGATAAAGCGCTGAAAGCTATTGCAAGAAGAAATGTACTTGCACTGTGAAGTACAATGTGGCCATAAGTGTCACTCTGTGTAATTAGCATAATTCTATTTTACGATTAAAAAAACAGATTCAAAAAGTAACTTAGTCTCATTATATGTATTTCGCATTCCGTCCCTTTCATTTGACATGCTTAGGGATACAAATGTGCGCTAAGAAATATCTCAAAGTAAAGTAGCCGGCATTAACTGTTTATCTAGAGAGATTGAATGAATGTGTAGTATTTCAATTGCATTGCTTTACATTTGTTGAAACTCAGCGAAAAGGGCGTAATATGGTATTATACATAAGATACCACAGAAGGACATGAGCCATCTATCCAGAGTGTATCCAGTACAGTGTTTTGTGTGTTGTTAGTGACCCTGATAAAAATAAATATCAGGCAGTATTCTGAAATCAGTCTCACCACTATAAAAATACCACCAAGTAACACCATTATTAAAAAAAATACCACAAAGTAATAGATATAACCACAAAATATATCCAACATATTTGGTGTGTTGGCCATTGGGAAACTTTAAAACAGTTACTGGCCATGGCCTTGCATTCTAAACCATAACCATATTGTGCACTCATTAATTGAATAAGTGCTCTGAGGTAGTGCAGTACGGTGTACTCATTTGAGTGCTATTGGCAATAGTGTCGCCATGTCCCAGATCCAGGCTGAATTCTCAAATTATCTAAAGGCAAAGCTTTATGCCTATACAGTTTGGTCCTCGGAAAATGTGACAATATGGAAAGACAGAATTACCACAGAGGTAGAACAGGAGGCCTTTGAAAATATTTTTGATGAAGGGAGCATTGTGCAGGTGTGCCACCATACGCTATTACGAGCAAAGGAACCTAAGGAGGAAAAGAACTGCATCATCAGACTATGTACACAATTGTGGTTCGTGCTACACAGCTCCATAAAGATTCAAGGAAATGACAGTGAAGTCATTAGCAAGTTACAATGAATGTGATCAGGTGCAGCAGTTAAAAGCAGAATGATCTCCTGAATCAATCTGACATTAGATATTTACAGGAGACTTGGTTACTACATGCTTTTGAGTTGATGGCTATACCTCTTATCACAAATATGCAAAAAAATGTGAAAATGAAAGGCCATATGGAAGCCTTGCCATCTTGATTGCGAATGACATCCAATCTATTGAAAGTACTTATCCCATTGACAATCATAATGTGCTCATGGTTGAGATGCATCTTAAAGGGGACTTGCCAATCATGTTGGCTAATGTTTATGACCTACCTGTTAATGATTGTTCTGTCACCATACAAATGAGTATTTTCAATTGCCAGATGGAAAAGTATGTTTTGAGTGGTAATGTGAACCGCATTTTGGGTGGTGACTTGAACACAAACATTATGAGTAATGCTCACCATATGTGTACTAATGTTACGAATACTCATGGCCTCCTAAAAAAGGTGGAAAACTCTTATTTTGCATAGGCTGGACTACATGTGGCTAATGATTTTGGCAAAGTGAGCTTACATTCTGTTTTGACATGGTCTAATTGTGTCTACTCATCTACTTCGGATTACATGTGCTTTAGTGATAAGCGCTATCCCCTACTAACCAATTTTCAAATATCTAGGAGATTGTTTAGTTATCATGCTATGTTGGTCTGTACCCTGACTATGTATGAAAAGGAGCTTCATTTTATGATAACACTGGTGAAGTAGTGACAGTAAATAATGGTAATAGACTCGGATGGTCTGATAGAAATCTTCCAAAGCTAGTGGATGGTGTAGAGGTCTACATGTGGAATACATGACTCAGTCTACTGCTAAAGAACTGGCTTGCTGGATATCGGCTTGTATGCATGAAATGATGCCAATAGGGAAAAACATTTTACTGATAAAGCAGGCTTTGCCTAATTGGAGTCCCTTTGATAAGGTCATAGCTAATGCAAAACAAATGCTAAGACGTCAACTTAGAGCACTGGAATGTAGTTCTCTCCCTATCTATCTTTTTAGTAGTGAAAAGTGAAAAGCTAAAAATATGTATAGGAACTGGGTCCACAGACATCGTGCCTCCGAAAACAATGTTCACTGGCAGAATATGCTGCGCATTCTTCTGGATGGCAATATCATTTTTTTTAACATCTGTCACTAATAAGAGCATGCATGAACTTGTCTGCACTATAGATGGGGCTACATGGCAAAAGTATCTTTCTGAGGTTTAACGGGGAGCTGACATACCTAGTGAAAAAACCTATTTCGAACTTAGTTATTGACTGTATGGACATTATGGCAATTATAAAGCAACTGAAATCCTCTAGGGCTCCTGGCCCCTTTGGTCTCTGTAACATAATCATCAAGGCTAACCCGGAAGTTGGGCCGACATTCTTCTAACACTTTTTGGGAAGGTCATTGCCATAGGTATGATACCGAGCTCATGGAGTACTTCCTATATTATTCCTGTCTTTAAGAGTGGACTTCGTGATCACCCAGGGAATTACCGTCTGCTGGCCCTTACCGATGTTTCCAGTAAAATCTTCTGTACATGCATCCTATAGAAGATTAATAACTGGATAGACAGCGATAACATTCTTGACGGAGCACAGACAGGGTTTCACAAGCGTTGCTCTACTAATGACAATATTTTTATTGTTAACACCTTGATTGAGCAAGCGAAACAGTGTGATGATCAGCCTTTGTATATTCTGTTCGTAGATTTCTCCTCCGCGTTTGACACGGTTGATAGAAATGAACTATGGACAAAGCTGGAACAGCTGGGCATGCACGACCATCTCTTGTATGCGTGTCAAATGATGTATGAGGACAATTCGGTGAGGATCACACTGAATAATCAAGGCCTAATGTCCGGACTGATTGCGGTCAGCAAAGGAGTCAGGCAGGAGTGTGTCTTAGCTCCTATTTTGTTCAACCTGTTCTTTGCCGATTTTGTCTCCATTTTTATTGAGAAACAGAATGAATTCCCAAAGATTGGCAATAGTAAAATAGGGTGGATCGGCTATGCTGAAGATTTAATCATCTTTGATAACACATACATGTGCATTTGTCATAGTTCCATGGCTGTCTTCTCCTATGCTGAGACAAATGGGTTAAAAGTAAATCTTGAGAAAAGACAATTTCTAGCCGTTGGCAAGAAATGCTGAAGAAAGATCGTAATTCCCTGTTCTTTGGGTAATATTTAAAGGGTTGCCTGGGACAAATATTTGGCTCATGAGGTGACCTCAGGGAAAGCAGGAGTGAATGTGATTGTACAGCAAAATAAAATAAAGTCATGTCAGCTATGGCAGCAGTTATGTCGTTTTCTAAACGTACTGCGGGTTATAGTCTTATCAGTATCCTCAATCTATATAAACAAAAACTATATACAGCTTTTCTGTACGCATTAGAAACCTCATATTCAGATTGGTCTGTATGGGCAGATCGTATTGATGGCACTATCTGCAGGAGTATACTGGGCTTAACCAACTATACCCCATAGAAGCGATTAGATTGGAGATGGGCCTAATCTTGCTGGCCACTCATATTGAGCATAATAGAGGTAAGCTGCACATTAAGATCAAGTATGCTGGACCTAGTTCACTCCTGTTTATCCTTAAATCAGCTATGGAGAGCAGGAATTGTACTGCCCTGCAAAGATTCAGGGAAATAAATGAACTGTTCTTTGATAATATTGGCTGGTCTCCATGCTGGGAGCACAGAGAAGGCTCCATGCTTAAATCTTTTAAAACCTGTGTGGAGAAGTAGGACTGGGCAACGATTAATGGGAAAATTGCCAATATGAGTTCCTTGTTTTTTTTGGTGTTTTTCATGTTTAAACAGCCTCAGGTCTATCTGAAACTACTGCCTTCCTTAGCCACAAGGAGAATATTCCTAAATATAAGATTAAATTGGTTAGACCTATTAGAGATCAAAGGGGCTTGGATTGGTATCCAGCTACAAGATAGAACCTGTAGAATCTGTTGTGATATGAAATCTATCGAGTCTGCTTGACATGTCCTGACATGCTGCCCTAATATAAGACATTTGTATGAATGCTATCTGGCTGATTATGTTGAAAACATTGACTCTATTGCTAGTGAAATATTTTGTTTGAGATGTATGTCGGGCCACAGCAGGGGTTCAACAATTGCAATTACACAAGTCTGGATAAGTACTAATAATTACGTGTTGAAATTTGAAGACGAAGTAAAGCTCTTATCAGGTCTTTAATATCTTATTATTTGTGAAGTTTGCCACGTTTAATGGTGCTCCCTGTTGTATCCAATCAATCTGATAGTTATACTTGAAAAGAGGTAATTGTAATTTTTGCATGCTGTGCTATACCTAGTGCGGATGATTTTGATAAGAGATGTGTTTTTATTTCTTTTATATCAAATAAGATTGATTTTAAGTTGTTTATCATTGTTCCTTGTTTGCTCTCTGTTTTTATTGTACTGATGTTGTCTATTCTTTATGTGTAAGTAGATATAAGCTGTCATTTTTCTCTCTCTGGTGTTGTAAATCAATTGAACCAATGTTGGACTTTTTTTTTGTGGAAATTGTATTATATATTTGTGTAAATTGGATACATATTTGTGTTAAAGTTTTATAACTATATATACAATACAAATAAAAAATTAAAAAATAAGGGAGCAAATACACGGAATTGGAAGCTAAATGCAGCAATCATGCTGCCAATTGGCTCAGAGAGAGAAACAATTTAATGAGAGTGAGCAAGAATGAACCCTTTTAAAGACAATGTGTTGCTATTTCAGAAATACAAGACCTTAGAGAAGATGGCAAAGAGAAAGATAGAGAATTCCATGCTATGGAACAGGAGATATTTAAATTACTGGAAGAAAATGACGAAAAGGACAAAGCGCTTAAAAAGTATCAGACACAAATCAATGAATTGTAAGCAATAATCAATAAGGTCAGCGATGATAATTCTGATCTCTGTCATTAGGCAGAACAGCTTCATGGACAGTGCAAGAACTTAGAACAGCAAATATTTAGTCTCAGGTATCAGGAAAGGTGACAAGGCACTACATTTAATGGAACTGAACCCAATCCCAGCTATGGCCAAGGAAACAATGTACCGACAGCTGTCCATATGGCCAGACCTGATAATAAACCTATGGCGGGGTCTGAATCACTGAAAAATATTCACACGCATTCCTGCCCACAAGAGAACAGGAATGAGCAACAAAAAGACACACACCAGAATGCACCATGTAGTCCAATAAAAATTATGAAATCTATCAAGACTTTTATTACACCATTCAAAAGGAAGGCGATTGTTGCATGCAATACCATTTAGAAACCATTTACAATATATTAAAAGGCCTCCAGAAACCTAGAAAACAATATATACAGTACTGTTACCTAACCCTAGCTTCAGTAGCTGCTAGTGTCACTCTTGGTCTCAATGAACAGGAACATTTGTCATGGGCGGTCTTTGAGAAAGAGGTAAGATGTCAATTCTCACCTTACCTGTCTATACAGGATGCCACAAAGCAGCTTATACTATGACAGCAAAGCCTGATATGTCCCCTCGCCAATACCTTCAAAATTTGGAAAGAGCATTTTCACATTTTTATGTGGCCTTTAACCCTAACTCTGTAGAATTTAAGACTGCATACTTTTATGGACTCCAAAAAGAAATTGTACTCCACTTAACGCATGAATTTGACATGAAAAAAACACTAGAATGGATAATATTACTGGGGACAAACAATATGAAATGTTATTTGGTCAGAGAGAAGAGGGGACTAACAATAAAGAGACAAAACCAAAGTCTAGCGATTCAACAGCAGCGATTCTAGAGGTAAAATATGTAAAGATGCTGCTACAATCAGCCCAAACTCAGGCAAGAAACAACATGACATGTAGCCAAAGGGTCATGCCTCCACAGAGGATATGACCCCAAATTCCTATGTCCCAATCCATTGATCTCAGCAATAGGGAGTCTTTGTAATGCTCACCTGGTATCCACGGGGACGTCACTCAGCCTGTTCTGACCTCTTATGACCTGGAACCCTTCCCTGGAGGCTATTTTTACTGGAGACTGGGCCTGAAAAACAGGATTGGTAGAGTTTAACTCCCTATTGTCTCTGTGTGCTTCAACCCCTTCTTCCCCGGGGTCCAACCCTTCCCTTTAATCCACAGCTCACCTTGTTTTCTTGAATAGTGTGCTCTTCATCCTGCTTTCAGTGCAGGGGTGCGTTGATTGATGCGGGCTCGTTGCTGTCTAGTTACTTCACTGGCAAGAGTCTGACAGGTAAGTATAATGAGTCTTTTGAACAGTTCTCTAACTTCGTTCCTTTCCTTCCTTAGATGATGGCCGGCGTCCGTGGATGGCGGCGTGCTGCTGAGATGAGTAGTGCTGAAGGTGAGTGAGAGCGCAATGCGCGATGCACCCCTTTCGTATTTGTATTGAACTGAGTTCTTTTTCCTTGTCTTTTAGGTGCCTCGACGTTTTCAGCGTGGATGCTGGTTATGAAGAACAAATGCGGTGAGTAAGCACGGTATGAGGTGCCTCTAAATGTTTCCACGCTAACCTGGAGTGTCTTTTCCCTCTTGCAGATGGATGAGAAGTTCCGGAGACAGAGTTCCCCCAGAGCGGCTGGGATTCAGGTAAGCGTTTGAAGCTTGCACAGTATTTAAAAATAAGCGAAGATTTGCAGAATGCTTACTAATGCCTTTTTTTCTGTTCTTTTCCCTTTTCCTTAGGAAGCGGCATGCCGGGATGGGAATGACACTGCCGAAGATGCCCGCAGAACAGAAGGAGCGATGAATGATGGGCAGAAGTGCTGCAAGGTAAGGCTGTTCCTAACAGTGTTGTTGCTCTTGCAGGAGCTGAGCGCAGAAGAAAGATGCAGGCCTACTGGAGACCGATCCACACACAGTGAGTGTAACGCTGCAGGTGCAGAAAACACAAAGCATGTTTCTCAGCCCGGGCGTGGCTTAAATAGTCTCTGAGTATCCCAGGTGTCTCTGGGCTGAACTACACCCAAAAGAGTAGTCTGCATATGCAGTTCTGGGAACGGAAATATGTGGGGGCATCCATCTTATCCCATCAATGCACTACAAGTCCAATCCCCAATGTTATCCTATGGGAGTGAGTGAGTCTGGTGCCACAAGTGCCAAGTCTGACTCCAAGTGGGTCTTTGGAGGGATGGAGAGGCCCTTGAGGGCCATGTAGGTGATTGTGGCCTGACTCCAGCCTGACATCTTGGAGAGCTGGGGACATGAGGGGCAGGAATCATGACAGTCTTACATTAGCCCTAGATATTTGGGTAATTCTCCCAGAGTGGGATTTCGCTACGATATGCCGGGCCTAAATCAAAATCAAATGTACAATGGCCCATACCAGACACCAGTGGCTCAGAGTCGATTTGACCCTAATACAATGGTATATGGCCACCAAGAAATGCCAAGGTATGTGGATAGATTCATTGAAAATGGAAACCAGCATAGGGGACAATTCCCACCAAATGAAAGACAAAATATGAGTTATGTCCCACACCAATATAACCAATAAACACAACCAGTAGACCATGTCCAAAGGTCAAAGGATAGGTACTCTGCATTATCCACCTCATGTGTCACATAAATTCAGAGGTAACACATATAGAAATCAATCTCCTGAGAGGTACCAGAATAGGCCTAATCAGGGTGACTTTAATCATTACCGGACCAGGCCACAAAGAGAGGACTATCAATAAGACTATAATTAGTGAGTCTTTCCTTTGTCTGGAGACCAGTATAGGTCTATTTGAAACAATTCTAGATTGATGTGACTGAAAGATAATATTTACAACCTTGTAATACTTGCAGAAAGAAATTTGACAGTATTGAAGTAACATTGGTTTATTTGCACAATTTCACTGTATTACCAATTAACTGCAGTATAATAATAAATAGTCACTTGTCAGCCCCATTATTTTTCAATGGTATGTTTTACCTCTGTAGATCTCATCATAAATTATGTTTTTTTTTACATATATGAGTAAAAGTACAAAATAAAATATATTTTCAAGTATACAATATACTTTTTTGTCTCGTGGCAGAGATAATTGACTAATTAAGTCTGAGAAAAGGTGTTTGCGTACGTGTCACCAGTCATAGATATATGAGCAAAGAGAGGAGTAATCAGTTTTCCACCTATTTTTTAAACACAAAGAGAAGAATCCTGAGACAATGACAAGTTTCAATGCTTAGAGGCCCAAGTCAAAATGATGTCTGAACAGATAAGAAAGTTATGTGCAGCTCAATAGCAGACGCCAAGTGAAGGTGCAGAATGTAATAGGAGTGATCTTGTGCGTTCTGACAATAAGTGACTAGTTAATAATCTCTGCACTGATGAAAACACAGATGCCTATGAATCACCTTTGAATAATGATTCTGAATTGTTTAATGATTTATAAATAAGAAAACAAACAAATTAAAGTGAGACAGAGAATTTCAACACACAAAAAAAGAGTTGAAAGAGACATTTCACGTTTGTGAAATTGAAGAACAAAAGGTGGAAAATGAACAAGAAAAAACAAAATAACAGAGAAGCAGATTTAAAAAGAGTACCCAATGTGAATATAAAACACAAGATGAAGAGTTAGGATCAACAGATAGACTATCCTTACTTGATACTGTTGATACCCATACAGAGGAAACAGTAGTCCAAAGGAGGGTGCAGGCCAGTCGACTGAGGAGTATTTTGAACCATGGGTATTCCAAGGGATAGAAATGATAGGCTCCATGCAAAACACAGATAAGTGCCATGAGCCAGACGTTGACAGGCTGTCATGTGACACTTGTGAAAGGTTACAGTGTAGAAATAACTGGCAAGGACCCAGACAATGAGAAAAGTACAATAGGAAATTGGGGTGTGATCACTAGTGGTCCCAAGTCCGAGGGGTAGTCAGTGGCTACACTCCAAATGGGTTCTGAGCCCTGGAGAATAGACTAAGGAATTCAAAATGAATTGGGCAAAAAGAAGGGTGAGATGTCATTTCATATGCCCATTTGCCTAGTAGAAAAGAGCTAAGGAAAGTAAGTCCTGAAATCAGCAAGAATTCTCACTTTTTATGTGTATTAGAAGAGGTTGAAGATATGTACTTTGCTCCAATTACTATTGAATAAAAATGTGCTGCATTTACATTGATTGATACAGGTGCCAAGCAACAATAATGTCAAAAGAACTGGTGAAAAGTAACAATGAAGGAAGATCCCCACAAAATTACATAAATGTGACACAAAACAAAGGCCCGGTGTACAATTTCAATGGGGAAGAAATTCCTATCGAAGGTGTCACTGTGGGTGACATAAAGATTGGGAAGTATCGGATGAGACAGAAAGTGTTGATCACATACATTAATAAAATACACTTTCTCATAGTGACAAATTGCCTGAAGAGGTTGTCGCCCCTCATTGATGGGGTAAATGGAGTATTGTGGTCTTTAGCTAAAAATCCATTGAGACCCAAGAAAATAATGACACAAAGCAACAGTGTAAAAGAATGCCACACTGTTGCTAAATCAGAAAGTGCAGTGGAAGTATTTATTCAGAATTGATGTGTGCCCAGCGTCACTGTCATTCTCATGTGTTAGATGAAATGAGAGGAGAAAAAGAGAAGCCGTCTTTGGATATTTATTTGGATCCCAAGAAAAAATGGCAAACAGAAATAAATGAAAACACATTGCTTTTTTATCTAAATGAAGAAAAACGCAAACCAAATGTAAATAAAGAAAAGCACATTTCAACCTTCTGAGACATACACATGGAAGATGGGCAGCCATGGATTCCAATTCATGTGAATTGGCATCCTGAAATGATTGAAGCCACTTTGGCGCTTGAACATGAAAGGAGTTTCATTAATGAAAAGGTACTCCAGCAAATAGTTGACATGGAGGCAATACCAAAGTTCAGAATAAAGATTCAACACATTTTTGACCTAGATTACCCCGAGTTGGGACAAAGAATTGTAGGAAGATGCATGTTAAAGATTATATTTGGCCCTAAAAGTATTCATCACAATGTGTAGATCGTGAGCGGGACACAAAACAAATTCTATTTAGGAAATTACATCAAGCATAGGATGTGTATGGTATTAGAATGTCTAAATCAAAAGGTTTCATCGAGGTTGAGTAGAGCCACACCTGAATTTGTAGACAAAAGACAGGCTTACCATTGTGCCATTGTACCATTTAACTGCAGGTGAACAAGGATGTTACCATTCCCACACTCACCAGACAATTTACAGTAGCATTAAAATAAACAAAGGGACAACAGATGAAAAGTTCTGATGCATTTGTCTGCCTAAATTAATCCATGAGGCAGCAAGGGTTAGCATGCAAATATACACCACTGATAGAGATTGGGGATGGACCCATTCAGATCCTGGTGGACAGTAAAGGGTGTCAAGACATTTATTTGGAAGATAATTCAGCAATATGAATGGCAATACAGAAGTCTTACTATACTGCCGATTTCAGTAACCCAGTGAGTGGGAACATTGCTGAAAGCTATGTGACTGCACAGGGTGAGTTGCCAGAATTATTGGAGTCTAAGCCTACAGTTCAGTCTGTGTACCATTATGAGCTAAGTGAAATAGTGTGCTGTCATCAAGATGATTGTATCCTATTTGAATTAAGTGAATCTAAATGAGAAAAACAGCATATTGAAATAAAAGGAGGTCAATATCCCAAAATATTTGAGTGTATAGACCCTCCAAGGAGACACTGCCACATGATTAGAGGAAAATACAGAGGTGCCTCCTTTGGAGGACTTCCCAGAGTTGTCTAATATAGTAGAGGAGCAAATTGAAGCTGCAAATGCTTGCGCAATTGAAGAAGAAAAAGACCAATTGAGAAAACTATTCATGGAATTCAAACAGGTTTTTTTCCAAAGATCCCTATGATTGTGGGCTGACCGATCTGCATGTTGCCACACTACCAGAAGGACATGGTAGGGAGGCAGTATGTGTGCAACAATATAGGGTACCCCTGGCATGTTTGAAATCACTAGCTGAAATAATCAAAAATCGAGAATCTAGAGGAATCATTAGTCCTATTCATAGTACGTCAAATACCCCTATATTAGGTGTGCTAAAACCTAATGGCCAATACTGCTTGTTTGCAGATCTACAAGAATTAAACAAAAAGGTATCTTGGTGGCCTCTTCCATTTATTGATCAGGGTCTTGCACAGGTTCATGGGTCAAAGGTGTTTACTACATTAGACCTCACAGCTGGATACTGGTGTGTGCTACTAGCCGAAGATATTCAAAATGTGTTTGCATTTTCTTTTGACAAAACACAATATGCATGGTCCCGGACCTCTTTTGGGTACATCAATAGTGGGTGTGAGTTTGGGATATTCCTGAGAAAGGCACTTCCGGATGCAGCTGAAAGCGGACAGTAGTTTATGTGGATGCCACTTCAATGAGATTAGACATGTGCTCAGTCAGCTACAGAATGCTGGGTCAAAAGTATCTCTACAGAAAGCACAGTGGTGTAGAAAAAAGCTAACCTTCCTAGGTCATGAGGTGACAGAACATGGGTTAAACCCACAAAAGCAAAGGTGGAGATGATTCATAAACAAAAAGATCCCACTAATTTGAAAAGTTTAAAGAGTTTGTTAGGAATTACAAGTTACAACAGGAAATGTATTGAGAATTGTGCAGAGATTACACAACCTTTAACGAGATTACTGAAGCAGGGCGCACCCTGGGAATGGGAAAAGGAACACTATGAGGCAGTAGCCATGCAAAGAGTGTTTGATGAAAGCACCATGTTTTGCATATCCAATGAAAAATCAGGATTTCTTTGTAGAAATAGGATTTACAGATCAATGCATGTCAGCAGTGTTATATCAAAAACATGACGCAAATAACAAAACCATTGCATATGCAAACAAAGCATTGTCACAAGTAGAGATCAAATGCAGTGAATGCGAAAAAGCGCTCCTGACCTTACAACATTTCCACCCCATAATTCAAGGGGATCAGGTGATTGTTGAAACACATCACCAACCTCTGCAATTTTTGCAAAGTAAGTGAATCAGATCAGAGAATTTGGCCCAGTCAAGAATTACTTCCTGGACATTAGCACTTCTGGGATTTCCTGTAGAAGTAAAATATGTACAAAATAAAAAGAGCCAAGTTGCTTAAGGATTAGCAGAGTTGCATGATTGTGCAGCTGTATGTGTGCCTGATGACACAGAGCTAGAAACAAGTCTGAATGAATTTGAACAATCCCCACACAAGACCTTCAACAAAGAAAAATGTAATGATTTAGCAACTGTATATGTAGATGCATGTGTATACCATGTAGAAAATGATACAGAAAAAGAACTTGTGGCAGGAATTGGAAACATATTTTTTAAATGTGACAACATTCCAAGAGTAAGCATTAGGATAGGTCCCAAAAGTAGTGAAGTGGCAGAATTGGCCGCTATTTATAAGGCAATATCTACAGCAGTAGAAAATGAACTCAAGAAACAGTTCTAGAAACTGATTCTGATTATGCGCTAAATCATTTTGTGGAGTATTTGCCTAGCTGGAAATTGAAAGGCATGCTCACCTATAACAAGAAGCCTGTTAGGGATTTTGTCGTAGGGTTATTACATAATTTGGCGGTATATTAGAACCATGGTAAAGTAGTGGTAAAATAGTAACATGGTTGTACAGCATTGTTATGGTGATGCACTATATGATGTGACAAAGCTTTCCTCTAATACCTGTATTCAACTTAGGGTCAACTCTAAACGCAGGATATCCGACTTTTTACATGTGGGAACTCAACAGTACTAACTGTCAATCCAGTCACCCATCTACGAGACTAGACTACTGTCTTGCACATATTTGTTCATAAGACACGTTTCATTATGAATAATTCAGCAGTCACACATGCATCACATGTTTTTAAACTTACTCGCTAGAAGCCCATACTTTACCTCCTGGGAAAATGTTACCTCTATTGACAAACTGGGGCTTGTCCCTGTGTTTTCACTCTCTCTTTGTCATTGAATACACGTGGACACAGAAAAAAACAACCCCACTGCTTCAGTTTTAAAAATGCTTTTTTTATATGCACTATTGTTTGAAAACAGGTTAAGTGGTATAAGCTTGAATACAAAATAGCATCTCTACAACATTAGATTACATGACCAGCCTGCATTCATAGCAAAACATTCACATTTCATGTCTTACCCAGACCTTCGGTCCTGAGGCAATTGCCGGAACATACCGTCTAAGAGAAGAAACAAAAACAAAAGCATGACAGCAGGACAACTTTCTTTTCTCCATCTACACTTCAGCAAATGCTAAAAGAAAAACACTGTTTATAAAGTGCCTACTTAATACTGACTGAGGGACTGTAAAGATAAACACAGTTGTCCATACATGCTCCTCAATTTTACCAATGCTCAATTCCAGTGTGTGAGACCTCTGCGCTGTTATCATGGGAGCAATTAAGCAATTCTCCTCGAGGAATATTTTTAATGCAATTTCTTCTGTGGCTACTCTTGGCATGTAGGATAGAGTTAACTGCTGTGGTTTTCCGAAAGGTACTGGTTTGCAAAGTTTCATTTGTTATATAAATTCTAAGGTCCAAGAACTCTATTTCAGTGGTATCAATTTTGCCTGTGAACTGTATTCCAAATTGGTTGTGGTTGAGATATTGCATAAACGATTGAAACTGCTCAGTTGTGCATGCCCAAATTGCAAAAATATCATCGATATATCTTTTCCAGACCGGTATAAGGTCTGTAAATGGGTTGTTTAGAAAAATGTGTGAGTCTTCAAAGAATGCCATAAAAAGGTTTGCCAATGCTGGGGCATATTTTGCGCCCATAGCAATCCCCTTTGTTTGGGTATAGTAGTCTTGATTAAATATGAATTGGTTGTGACTGAGGGTGAAATCAACAAAGCTTTTAAGCATTTGTACATGTGCTGCATGTGAAGCAGAATGCAGCCTAAAGGAATGGTCCAGAGTTTTAATAGCTAATGCATGTTCAATTGATGTATACAGGGCAGTAACATCTAGGGTAACTAGCTGATAATGTGATTCCCAAGAAATGTTATCGAGGATCTGTAAGATATGAGTAGTATCTTTCAAAAAGGCTGGAATTTTAGGTACAAGATCCTTAATGCAGGAATCAATATAGGTTGCTAAGTTCTCTGTGGCACCTCCTTGTCCGCTCATTATCGGTCTAACTGAAGGAAGGTTGTCAAATTGTTTATGTATCTTGGGTAATAGATACAGAGTAGGCATGAGTGGAGTAGTATTGGTGAGAAACTGTTTCTCTTCATCCGTTAGCATCCCTTGTTGGTACCATTCTTGAATCAAAGTTTTTAGCTCTTGAACTGTCTGTAATGTCGGATTGTTCTTAAGTTTAAGATAGCATCCTGGTGTATTTAGGTGATCTTGAGCCATTTTGATATAATCTAGTTTGTTCAGGATAACAATGTTGCCTCCTTTGTCCGCCTCCTTAATCACTATTGTATTGTCATTTGATAATTCCTGAAGAGCTTGTTGTTCACAAGTGGATAAGTTGGCTTGCTTACTGAAGAAACCTTTATATTGGCCATCAACATATTGGTGAATATCCCTGGTAATAGACCTGTAGAATACATCTATAATGTTATCTCCTACATTTGGGGGCATGAATTTGGATCTATTCTTGTGTTCCACAATATCCATGTTGCGTTGATGTATCCCTAAGCCTCTTTGGATATCTCTGATTGATAGCGTGTTGTCTGTGGTAAGGTTCGCCAAAAGGTGAACATTTTCAATCTCCTGTATACTCTTGCTGCTGATCGGTGGTAGTATTGCCTGTTGTTGATAGTACATGGGTTTATTATGAAAATATTTTTTCAATTTGAGTTTCCTGATGAATTTATACAGGTCAATTTGGACCTCGGTCATATCGGCCTTGGTACTAGGTGCAAAGGAGAGGCCATAATTGAGAACATTGATTTGTTGCGGTGAAAGTTGTTTGGTCGAGAGATTAATGACTAGGTTTTGAGAATTGGTCTGGGTTTGGATGGTGTATTTCAAGGGTGCGCGGGAAGTTCCACACGCGATTGGCCCCGTGCGAGCAGGGTACGTGTATTCCAGGGGTGCGCTTGAAGTTCCACACACGATTTCATCAGGGTACGTGTATTTCAGGGGCGCGCGGGAAGTTCCACACGTGATTGGCCCAGTGAGAGCAGGGTACGTGTATTCCAGGGGTGCGCGGGAAGTTCCACACGCGATTGGCCCCGTGCGAGCAGGGTACGTGTATTCCAGGGATGCGCGGGAAGTTCCACACGCGATTTCAGCAGGGTATGTGAATTCCAGGGGTTCTGGGGAGTACTACACGTGAATTGGCCGTGTGGGTCCTCCCAGGTGTACGCTCGACAACCTCCACGGCCCCTGCAGGCAGCCCACACCATGGGGGACTACCCTGCATCCCTGGTCATGTCCCGCAGGCAGCCCATCCACCATGGGCATGCCCCGCAGCCAACCCACATGTCACCTTGCACTACTGATCAACAATGCATGTCTCCCACCACCCCCACCCCCCAGCAGTGCAGGGGCAGCCTCCACCAGGCCCCCACTCATGTCTCCCACCACCCCCACCCCCCAGCCACCATGGGCATCCCCCACCAGGCCCCCACTCATGTCTCCCACCACCCCCCCAGCAGTGTGGGGCACCCTCCACCATGCCCCCACTCATGTCCCCCTGCACCCCCACCCCCCAGCATCCAGGGGCACCCTCCACCAGGCCCCCACTCATGTCTCCCACCACCCCCCCCAGCAGTGTGGGGCACCCTCCACCAGGCCCCCACTCATGTCCAACTCATGTCTCCCACCCACCCCCACCCCCCAGCCACCATGGGCATCCCCCACCAGGCCCCCACTCATGTCTCCCACCACCCCCACCCCCCAGCCACCATGGGCACCCTCCACCAGGCCCCCACTCATGTCTCCCACCCACCCCCACCCCCCAGCCACCATGGGCATCCCCCACCAGGCCCCCACTCATGTCTCCCAGCACCCCCACCCCCCAGCAGTGCAGGGGCTGCACCACCAGGCCCCCACTCATGTCTCCCACCACCCCCACACCCCCAGCAGTGTGGGTCACCCTCCACCAGGCCCCCACTCATGTCCAACTCATGTCTCCCACCCACCCCCACCCCCCAGCCACCATGGGCATCCCCCACCAGGCCCCCACTCATGTCTCCCACCACCCCCACCCCCCAGCCACCATGGGCATCCCCCACCAGGCCCCCACTCATGTCTCCCACCACCCCCACCCCCCAGCCACCATGGGCACCCTCCACCAGGCCCCCACTCATGTCTCCCACCCACCCCCACCCCCCAGCCACCATGGGCACCCTCCACCAGGCCCCCACTCATGTCTCCCACCACCCCCAACCCCCAGCAGTGTGGAGCACCCTCCACCAGGCCCCCACTCATGTCTCCCACCACCCCCACCCCCCAGCAGTGCAGGGGCAGCCTCCACCAGGCCCCCACCCATGTCTCCCACCACCCCCACCCCCCAGCAGTGTGGGGCACCCTCCATCAGGCCCCCACTCATGTCTCCCACCACCCCCACCCCCCAGCAGTGCAGGGGCAGCACCACCAGGCCCCCACTCATGTCTCCCACCACCCCCACACCCCCAGCAGTGTGGGTCACCCTCCACCAGGCCCCCACTCATGTCCAACTCATGTCTCCCACCCACCCCCACCCCCCAGCCACCATGGGCATCCCCCACCAGGCCCCCACTCATGTCTCCCACCACCCCCACCCCCCAGCCACCATGGGCATCCCCCACCAGGCCCCCACTCATGTCTCCCACCACCCCCACCCCCCAGCCACCATGGGCACCCTCCACCAGGCCCCCACTCATGTCTCCCACCCACCCCCACCCCCCAGCCACCATGGGCACCCTCCACCAGGCCCCCACTCATGTCTCCCACCACCCCCAACCCCCAGCAGTGTGGAGCACCCTCCACCAGGCCCCCACTCATGTCTCCCACCACCCCCACCCCCCAGCAGTGCAGGGGCAGCCTCCACCAGGCCCCCACCCATGTCTCCCACCACCCCCACCCCCCAGCCACCATGGGCATCCCCCACCAGGCCCCCACTAATGTCTCCCACCACCCCCACCCCCCAGCCACCATGGGCACCCTCCACCAGGCCCCCACTCATGTCTCCCAGCACCCCCACCCCCCAGCAGTGCAGGGGCAGCACCACCAGGCCCCCACTCATGTCCCCCTGCACCCCCACCCCCCAACATCCAGGGGCACCCTCCACCAGGCCCCCACTCATGTCTCCCAGCACCCCCACCCCCCAGCTGTGCAGGGGCAGCACCACCAGGCCCCCACTCATGTCTCCCACCCACCCCCCAGCCACCATGGGCACCCTCCACCAGGCCTCCACTCATGTCTCCCAGCACCCCCACCCCCCAGCAGTGCAGGGGCAGCACCACCAGGCCCCCACTCATGTCCCCCTGCACCCCCACCCCCCAGCAGTGTGGGGCACCCTCCACCAGGCCCCCACTCATGTCTCCCACCACCCCCACCCCCCAGCAGTGCAGGGGCAGCACCACCAGGCCCCCACTCATGTCTCCCACCACCCCCACACCCCCAGCAGTGTGGGGCACCCTCCACCAGGCCCGCACTCATGTCCAACTAATGTCTCCCACCCACCCCCAGCCACCATGGGCATCCCCCACCAGGCCCCCACTCATGTCTCCCACCACCCCCACCCCCAGCCACCATGGGCACCCTCCACCAGGCCCCCACTCATGTCTCCCACCACCCCCACACCCCAGCAGTGCAGGGGCAGCACCACCAGGCCCCCACTCATGTCCCCCTGCACCCCCACCCCCCAGCATCCAGGGGCACCCTCCACCAGGCCCCCACTCATGTCTCCCACCACCCCCAACCCCCAGCAGTGTGGAGCACCCTCCACCAGGCCCCCACTCATGTCTCCCACCACCCCCACCCCCCAGCAGTGCAGGGGCAGCCTCCACCAGGCCCCCACCCATGTCTCCCACCACCCCCACCCCCCAGCCACCATGGGCATCCCCCACCAGGCCCCCACTCATGTCTCCCACCACCCCCACCCCCCAGCCACCATGGGCACCCTCCACCAGGCCCCCACTCATGTCTCCCAGCACCCCCACCCCCCAGCAGTGCAGGGGCAGCACCACCAGGCCCCCACTCATGTCCCCCTGCACCCCCACCCCCCAGCATCCAGGGGCACCCTCCACCAGGCCCCCACTCATGTCTCCCAGCACCCCCACCCCCCAGCAGTGCAGGGGCAGCACCACCAGGCCCCCACTCATGTCTCCCACCCACCCCCCAGCCACCATGGGCACCCTCCACCAGGCCTCCACTCATGTCTCCCACCCACCCCCACCCCCCAGCCACCATTGGCATCCCCCACCAGGCCCCCACTCATGTCTCCCACCCACCCCCACCCCCCAGCCACTATGGGCACCCTCCACCAGGCCCCCACTCATGTCTCCCACCACCCCCACCCCCCAGCCACCATGGGCACCCTCCACCAGGCCCCCACTCATGTCTCCCAGCACCCCCACCCCCCAGCAGTGCAGGGGCAGCACCACCAGGCCCCCACTCATGTCCCCCTGCACCCCCACCCCCCAGCATCCAAGGGCACCCTCCACCAGGCCCCCACTCATGTCTCCCACCACCCCCACCCCCAGCAGTGTGGAGCACCCTCCACCAAGCCCCCACTCATGTCTCCCACCACCCCCACCCCCCAGCAGTGTGGGGCACCCTCCACCAGGCCCCCACTCATGGCCCCTATCACCCCCACCCCCCAGCATCCAGGGGCACCCTCCACCAGGCCCCCACTCATGTCCCCCTGCACCCCCACCCCCCAGCATCCAGGGGCACCCTCCACCAGGCCCCCACTCATGTCTCCCACCACCCCCACCCCCCTGCCACCGTGGGCAGCCTCCACCAGGTCCTCACAATCCCCAATCATCTGCGTTATGGTCAGCCTCCACAGCCAAAAAGCCCTACCAAGTAACCCATTCACCCACATGGAAATGGAAATTACATGTTACACCCCCAATGTTCATGAAGCTAATGAACCCATGTCCGTCACACACAATGGTTGCAATTGAATGGGAAAACACCCAACATGACATGCATGAAACCAATGAGATGATACCACACAGTGAAGTATGAAAACAAAATTGTATTAAAAAAAGAAAGAATGCTAAAGAAATGAAACAAACTACAATGGGAATGAAAAAAAATAAACTGCATGTCCGTATAAAAAAAAAAAAGCACAAAATCCTAATCCAAAAAAATGTCGTCCAAAGTCAAATGTAAAAAAATATCTATCCAATTAAGAACTATGTAAAAAACTTCCAAGGGTCCATGAGCCCAACTGAACAAAAGAAACCTACAAAAAAACCTAACTAAAATGCAACTATATACAAAAAGTGGAGCAGTGTCCGTCGACTCCAAATCATAAGAACAAACAAAGGAAACCTAAAACTAAAGAACTATATACAAAGGCGGCGGGCAAGTCCAGCGGCTCACTCCGTGGTGTTCCGGGCCAGGGCATCATCGAACTCCTGTTCGATGTCCCGGAGGCGGTCCAGTTCCATGGCCCGGAGGGTCCGCAGGGACGACGCCGTGTCCTCCTCCAACCCCCTGCGGATTGCCTCGAGGCACTCGGCCCGCCTCAGGGCCCTCCGCATGGAGTTCTCCGCCCTGACCATTGTGAGCCGCGCCTCTTGCGCCCGCCGCCGCTCCGCACCTATTCGCGTGGCCCAACCGCTGCCACACGGAAGACACTCTCTGTCCTGGGTCCTCCTGCCCTCCGGCCGATGCCTGCCCCTCCGATGTCAAAGGCCCCAAGCCTTCATGGCTCCCACCATGTTGCTGCTGCTGCTCTGCCTCTGCCCGTGCACTGCCTCCTGCTGCCTGCACATCCTCTGCCGGCTGGGGTGCAGTTGTTGATGTGGCCACCCCTGCTGGACGTCCGACTCCCGACTGTGGCAGGGATGCCTCCTCCACCAGCCTGGCCAGAGGCAGCTCCACAGGGCACCCAGGTGACTGATGGGTGGGAAGATGGCACAGAGGACGACTGGCGCGTAGGGGGTCCAGTTGAGGAGGGGGTCGGAGCAAGCCCCATCAGATGGAGGAATATGCCCTGGGTGATCTGTCCCAGCAGGCTGACGTGGTGAACGAGCCATTCGAGATGACGTGCAGTCTCTCCATGAAAAGACTGCAGGTCACCTCGCATGGCCCGTTGACGCAACGCCACACCAGCCAGGACAGGCTCAACCCGGACCTGGATAGCCACGTCCGCAGGCAGAGGAAGGCCAGTTGACATCAGCTCATCCCCTGCCTGAAAACGGGTCTGGACATAGGCATCCCTGCTGGTGCAAGATGATGCAGGGACAGGATCGGGGACAGGATTACACACAGGCACCTCCGCGGCGGCCTGTGCTGCCTCCTGTCCCTGGTCCTGCACTGCACCACTAGCACCAGTGGGATCCCCACCTCCAGACCCCGTCTCTGGTGCTTGCACGGCCTCCTCCTCCACCAAACCCCCCACCAACCTGGATGACTCCGTGCCATCTTCCCCTGTTGGGCCCTGTGGGGTCCCAGCTGCCCCTTCTGCTGCCGAGGAGTCCAACTCCAACCTCCGCCTCTTGGACCTCCCCCCGGCAGCTGCGGCCTGGGACGCGGCACCGGACTCCTCACTCCCCGACAAGATGACAACACGGGAGGGGAGCCGGGCCTTGCGTCTCCGGCTGGCGGTGGGAGCCCCGCCGCTGTGCTCCACAGCACCTTCTCCGCCCTCTTCATCAGTTGATGCTGCAGACAGGGAGAAACAAAACACAGGCATCAGGGCACTGTACAATGGACACATACACACATGACAGTTGCACATGAGTGGCATTGGCAAACCTCAGACATGTCATCACAATCCCCAACACACATGTCATTGCAACTCGCACACATGAGCCATACCACAGCCATATCGCAACTGCCACCACCATCCCTACACATACAACAGCATGAGCAGCCAAAGGTGAGCCAGACATCACATGCAACACAGGAAGTGCACCACACATGTACACACACCACCACACTTGCATGCATGTGTACACCTCTGACAAGTGTCGCACTGTTCAGACGGGCATCCATGTCACAACTGCCAATCAGGCTTCCACATACCGCTGTCACATGCATCCATGTTGCATCACTGTTGCACCCTTGTCAAATACACACACATGCACATGTACACAGTGCTCATACATGCAGCCGAAAACAACATACATGCGTGACATCACGGACATTTCTACTTACATACACATTCATCCAAACATGTGTGCCCACACAACTGCATTTGGCATGCAAGCCTACACACACAAGCACCATCCATGTCTCACACATTACAGCCCTCGCATGTGTCAGCCCCACGGCCCTGTACACCCCCACCCATACTCGACCCCATACAAACAGATGTGCAACCTGCACACTACCGAATAATCACCACACGCACTGCTCACAATCAGGATGCATGTACACTCACCGCTCGACTCCAGACGGGTCTGCTTCTCTAGGACCTGGACGTGGAGTGCTGGGGATATGCGTTCCAGGACCCTCATCTGTTCTTCCGACAAGTGGCCCCGGCGCCCCTTGGCATCCGCTGCCTTCAAGAGGCGCCGGGCCTTGTTCAGGGTCCTGGACCTGAAGTCCTCCCAGCGCTTCCTGACATGTTGTAAGTCGCGGACTGCCACGCCCTCCGCGTTGATGGCAGTCACGATGTCAGTCCAGATCCGAGTCCGTCCTTCCTTGTCGGCACGGGAACTTCCGAAGAGGGCATCATACTGCCCCAGGACTTGCTCCACCAGGACACCAACTTCGGTGGCACTGAAGCTGGTGCCCCTCTGCCTCTCTGGCCGGGGGTTGTCAGTGGTCACAGATGGTGTTTGCCCCGACATGACAACCCCAGAGGCAGGAGTGGGTGGGCAACTGGGTCCTGGGGCTGGGCTGTGGAGCGATGGAATCCCAGTCGGGAGTCTTCGGTTCCAGCAGGGGTGGTCACAGCAACAGCACCCCTGGCTGATGTGCAGGCAGCAAATGGCAGTGCACGTGGGCAGCAGGCAGCAGCAGATGGCAGGTGGGAGCGTGCTCGGGGGTCTGGGGGGCAGTAGTTCGGCCTTCTGGGCAGGAGCGTGGTCTTCCGTGTGCTTACGCGTGGCCAGCTTGATACGGAGTGATTTGGCACGTGAAAAATCCAACACGTCTGCGTGTAATTCGAGGAAAGGCCCTTAGCGCGTAAACGCGTCGCCAGCGTATGCGCGTCTATGAAGTCACGTGCACGTTGAATTGGGCACACGTAGGAAAATGTTGCGTGTGAAAAAAATGAAAGACACGTCCGAGTGTCAAAGCGTGTAATTGGTGGGAATGGGCCTAGCGCGTACACGCGGCAGTGACAAAGCGTGTAATTGGTGGAAATGGCCCTACACGCAGAAGTGACAAAGCGTGTAATTGGTGGAAATGGCCCTACACGCAGAAGTGACAAAGCGTGTAATTGGTGGAAATGGCTCTAGCGCGTACACGCCGCGTAAGTGACGCTGGACGTGTGGGCCTGTATAAAAGGTACGTGTAGAACACCATTTCCTTGTACGTGCTTTTCGTGGAGAGCGAGTGGGTGAATTCTGTACTTCTTGTCGTTTCACGCACGATTTACTTCACGGCGTTTCAAGTTCGTATTCCCTGTTACCTCTGACAGCTTTTTCTCTTTTTTACTGGTTTACCTGGGCCTGTTCCCTCAAACAGTGTTCCCTTCTACTGTTGTCCTGTCTCCTCAGACAGCGTACAAATCTTCTTTTGGCGGGGGTGTTGCCAACCAAACGCGCTCCTTTTTCACGCTCTTTTACCTGGCAGACGGTGAGTCACGCACGTATCTAACATCTGTGCTTGCCCCGTGTGTAGCCTACCCCTTCAGAGGTCATTCTAGGCTGCGTGTGACACGCATACGTTCATTCTTGTGTTACTGGGTGCCACAGCGTAGTGCAGGTTTTTCTTTCTGCACACGTGGTCTAGGAGGGGTTGCGTGCACGTCATCTCCCTTTTTTGGGGCTCCTGTGCGTAGCGTGACCCGTCATCTTTCCCCAGGGGTTACATTCAGCCTTGCAAGAGCACTAGGGTACAATTACCATCTGGTACCCAACCCCTTTGACCCCCAATTGCCCAGGACAATAGTTTACAGCCACTCCCATACGCACATTAACATCAGTGCCATGGCTGGGAGGCGAGGATTCCGTAAGGGTGGCAAAGGTGGAAGAGCCACAAGTGGTGGCCGTGGTCGATCCGGTAGGGGACGTGGTCGTTACTTGCAGGGTGAGCCTGTCCCCCCATGTGTGGAGGACCAGTCAAGGGCACCCATAATCCCCCCCCCGTTGAGGCTGATGTGGCTGACACCATCCATGCTCAGCCCTTGTTGGGCCAGCCCATTGTGGCACCAGACCTGGCTGACTCCATGGCTGACTTCCAGGTCAGCAGGCCTATGACACGTGCACTGGTGCACGTTGATGTCATCATGCCACGTGCATCTGGGGCAGCAAGGTCATCTGCTGCCCCAAGTAGGCAGGGCGGAGAGGCTGCAGGGGCAGCTGCGGCTCCATCCACCCCAGCTCTCACACACCCAGCCAGGACAGTGTCGGTCCTAGTCCATCCTGCTGACATTCCCCCTGACACCATTACACTTGAGCCAATGCCTGCACCAACTCCCATGCTGAGTGTGCAATCCCACACTCCTGATACAGAGTCCACCAGGGCTCCTGCCCCTAGTGTCCAGAGCGGCGCAGGACACTCAGGATCACCACCACCTTCCAAGCGGAAGAGGAAGAGTGCTCGTCCGGCACAGGCTGATGCCCCAGACACGGCTACACAGTCCGGCCCGTCGAGGAAGCTCAGCTTCACGGATGACGAACTGAATGCACTTGTCGAGTATGTGTCCGCACATGATAACGAGATGGTCATTGTTGCAGGATCCAAGACCACACCTGCACAACGCCAGGCACACTGGCAGACCGTTGCGGACATCGTAAGTGCCCTTGGAATCGTGAGGCGCACAGCCAATGATTGCTATAAGCGCTGGAATGACCTAAAGCGCAGGGCAAAGAGTAAGCTGGCCTCAAGTCATGCCGCAACTCTAGTGACTGGAGGTGGGTCTCCAGTAGTAGACATGGAACTCACTCCACATGAGTCAGTCGCTGGGACCTACGTCACGGAGGAACAGATCCAAGGCGTGGGAGATCTGCCTGATTACGAGGCATTGTCCGGTGAGTGCACATGCATGTGTGTGTCATCCATGTGCATGGTGTGTGTGAGGGCTTCTGTTTGTGTGCCAGGTGAGAGTGTGTGCGCCTGAGTCGTATGGGTCAGCCATGTGCTTCATGCAATACATCCTGCGCAGCTGCATTTGGCCATAGCAGTATCCCTTCTGCCAACAGTAGACATCTAGCCCAACTGCACGCCAGTTGCCCTTGAAGTGTCACCTTCGCACAACATTGTTGCTCATTTTTCACTGTTCATTCAGTCAGATTGTTTGCATTCCACCACTTTTACTAGGCATTTCGCAGTCCTCTAGTCACATGTCTGACATGGCTATGGTAAAGTGGAGTGACTTTGTTACCTGGATATCATTTGTTCACACATGTCCCTGTGCAATTGGACCATTTTGGACCCGCAGCTCCAGGTGAAAAATCTGACCTGTTTGAATTAGAAAAGCTATTACATGCGGGAACTGGACTGAATGAATAGGTGCTGCCCTCCTCTCCATCTTCACTCAATAGCAATGGTACATGCCATCTGTGTGATGGCATGTGTGTTTCACCTGGCAATCACAGGCCAATGTGTGATGCCACTGCCAGGCAGCATGCAGAAAATGTGTTCATCTTCCATCTTGGTGTCATCAGTGTGTGCCATTTGCCTGCCCTTCATATGCAGTGAGGGTGCATGCATGGGAGGGTTTTAGTCATGTGGGACATGTGTCAATCAAGTACTGGTTCTGTTGCTTCACAGCCCTCATTGTGTGCCATGGTGCTAATGCCTGTTTCCATTTCTTTGTTTTTATGTCTTTGCAGGGGAAGACGCACCTGATACTGCTGGGGTTGTGGAGATGGTGCAGACCCAGGAGGGGTCCGAGGGCCGACCAACCACCAGTGAGGGACGTGGTGTGGTGGTGGGTGAGAACCCACAAGTGCTGCAGGTCGTGCTCTCAAGGGGTGTCTCTGGCTGCACCTCCCCCGAGCTGTACTCAGGTGTTGATTCGGATGATGAGACCTACGTGCCGTCGCAGGTGAGTGTTCCAGGGAGGGATACTGTTCTGTCCCTCCCACCTGCACCAGGGTCAGAACCCTGAATGGGGATGTCAGTGTTGGCAGCTACGCCTTTGGTGGTTACGGATGCAGGGTCACACTCCGCGACATCTGATCCTGTTCCTGGGCCAGCAGATCAGAGGGGGAATGCAGTCCTGCAGCCTCAGGCAGTGCCGGCACAGCAAGGCGCAGTTCGCCTTGCCCCAGACAGGTGTGGTGCCCGCCGACGTGGTGGCCGTACGCCACCTGGCAATACCGCATGGGAGCAATCCATTTACGGTATGGCAACCCAACAGGCAGCATCATCCGAGATGATGGCTCAGGCCATGGATAGGGTGGCCACTTCCATTGTCCCCCCTGAAAGGCTGATGGAGCGACTACAGCAGGCAACCGACTCCATCTGCCAGTCACACAGGGAGGACATGTTGGCGTCCAACAGGGACAGGCGGGCGGCACTGGCGACTCTGCAGGAGGCCATCTCCATAGAGTCCCAGGGCCACAGGGAAGCCCTGAGGCAGGAGCTCCTTCACCTCAGGACGACTCTTGTTGAGCTTGAGGCTTCAACACACCAAAGGACAGAACAGCAGCTGGAGCGTCTCACCCGTACGCTCTCAGCTGAGATGCAGGCAATGAGGGCGGAGGTCCGGGCATCCCGTGAGTTGTTGCATGGGGACCTCCGCACACTCATCCTCCAGAACCAGACCTACCACACCCGCATGCTTGCAGCCATGGAGGAGCAGACTAGGGCTTTGCGTGGGCTGCCTCCCATAGTGCAACCACCTCCGGATGCAGCTGCACAGGGTGATAATAGCGACAGTAGGGTAGCCGTGTGGGCCATGAGCCCATGGAGGTGTTTTTTTTCCCAGGATCCACACAGGTGGGGTTTGGTGTGCACCCTGTCCTCGGACCTCCTGGGTGGCCTCTCAAACCCCCCCGGGCCCATCAATGGCCATTTTTTATTTTTTTTTATTTTTATTTTTATTTTTGTTTATTTTTAATTATTTTTTTCCCAATTTTTTTGGGACAATTTGTTGCCTTCCGTGGTTCCTGTGGGCATACGCTGCATTGTGGCTGGGCACATGCAGGCTTGTCATGTATTTGGTTCAGATGCTTGGGTTTGAGTCACACACACCCCTCCTGCTTCCCGTTTCCATGGGCTTGCAAAGGGTGTGCCCAAGTGACATTGACGTACATGGTGACATTGGACTCCCACTACATGTGTGGGTAGTCTAGTCAATACTGTGTATACATTCCTAGTGCATATTGCTGTTGTGTTGTACACTGCATGTTGCATTGATGTGTAACTCATCATCTGTGTCTACCTCCCAATTTGCAGGTCCCTTCCTCATGTCTACACAAGGCCCTCTAGTTTGGAGATGGGGTCCATGTTGGCAGCAGTGCACCTACAACTCTACATGGCGCCAACACTGCACAGTTGGTAGTGGTGGGAGTGCAGGCATTTCCAGGTGGTGAGACTACTAATTCATAACATTTGTGATGTCATGTTAATGGTAGTACCTGCTCAAGTTTGTTGTTGGTCCTGCAATACTGTGAGCATTTCAGGTGTTGCAAGTTTCAATTAGGGACACTGTACATTGTGACACTAGTGTCATGTTGTGGGGATTAGTTTGTTTACCTGCAAATAGCATGACATGGCACGGTGTGTCCTGTGGCGGTGCTGGGGATGGGTTGGCTGACATGGCACTGTCCTCTTGTTGCATTTTGCAAGTGGGTATTCATTTTAGCTGCTTGAATGTGTTTCTTCACAAAACTGCATTGGTGGTGTCTGTGTGGGTAGGGATGCACACATTGTAACACTTCCAGGTGAACAATCTCAGGCTGATATGGTTTTCACGGTTGATTCTCCAGACATTCAGGATCAGTGTCAGGTTGAGTCATCATTGATTGTCAGATGGAATGTGCCAGGGCAGTGTGCACTGCACAGGGGTGTGATTTCTATGAGAAGTAATTAGCCACTAGCTGTGTACGGGCTGCCTCCCCCCGTGCCCTTTCCCCTCCCATGCGCAGCGGCTGTGCATGTGGTTGGGGATGTGGGGCCTCCACCATGTCCACGGCCAGGCCCCGGCGTGTTGCAACGTTGTGCAGGACACATGCTGCCACTATGATCCTGCACACTACTGGGGGAGCGTACAACAGCTGCCCGCCAGAACGGTCAAGGGAGCGAAAGCGTGACTTTAGCACTCCGAATGTGCGCTCCACTATGCCCAGGGTTGTAATGTGGGCTGTGTTATATCTTACCTGGGGTGGCGTGGTGGGGTTCCGAATTGGCGTCATCATGTGGGGGCTGAGAGGGTAGGCACTGTCCCCTGTGGAGGTGGTGATTGGTATCATTGGTGGGGTTGTGACCTTGCTCAGTATCTGACATGCATGCATGTGCAGTGGCATTCATACTCACCAAGCAGCCATGTATCGCCATGCCGCCCAGCTTCTAGGTCCCGGCTTAGGGTGGACATTCGGTAAATGAAGCTGTCGTGGGTGGACCCGGGATAGTTGGCATATACTGAGGTGATGATTCCCTTGACATTACATACTACCTGCACGTTGATGGAATGCCAGTGCTTGCGGTTCCTATAGATGTGCTCTGATGCCCTGATGGGACGTAGAGCCACATGGGTGCAGTCGATGGCAGCTAGCACTTTGGGGAATCGTGCCACACCGTAAAAATCCAGGGCGGCAGCATGCCTTTCTGCAGGTGTTCTGGGCAGGTATATGTGCCTGCGGACTGATGGGCGTGCAGTGATGATGTTCAAGACCTGGTGTAGGCGGCGTGACTGGGTGGCCTGTGATACCCCACCCACAATGGCACTTGTCCGCTGAAATGATCCAGTGGCTAAGAAGTGCAGTACATTGAGGACCTTCTCCAGGGGGCTGAGTGCTTGGGAGCACAGGGTGGGTGATGTGAGGTCATCCTCCCACTCACTCACCAGGTCCAGTATAATTTGTGGTGGAAACCTGTACCTTCCATGCACCTGGTCATCAGGCATCCCGAAAAGGCTGGTTCTGGGTGTGAATATTCTGGCCCTGACTATCCTCCTCCTCCTCCTTTGTAGCCCACGCCCACTGCTGCTAGGAACGGTATGTTCATCCTGGGTCTGAGCTTGTTATTTTGTTAGTGCGCAAATGTATGTGTTGCGCGTGTTGTAGGCGAGCGTGTGACCCGCGCACCCCTGAAATCCAGTACCCAGTCCAATAGCGTGTGGAAATTCCCGCGCACCCCGGGATACAGGTGCGCTGACGTACTTGCGTGTGTAAGTGCCCGCGCACCCCTGATATACACGTACATAGGCCAATCGCGTGTACGCGCACTTTTGTCCAATTACACGCGATGACACTCTGACGTGCTGTCCAATGACACGCGATGACACTCTGACGTGCAGTCTTTCCACGTGTGCTCTGTCATCACATGCTGTGTGGGAAACACCCGTGCTGGTCACGTCACAGACGCGCTTACGCGCTGAGGGCCTTTGGTCCAATAGAATCGCGTATGCGTGCTGACGCGCTTACGCGCTAAGGGCCTTTCCTCGGATTTCACGCTGACGTGCAGACTTTTCACGTGCCAAATCACTCCGTATCAAGCTGGCCACGCGTATGCACACGGAAGACCACGCTCCTGCCCAGAAGGCCGAACTACTTCCCCCCAGAGCCCCGAGCACGCTCCCACCTGCCATCTGCTGCTGCCTGACTGCCTGCTGCCCACGTGCACTGCCATTTGCTGCCTGCACATCAGCCAGGGGTGCTGTTGCTGTGACCACCCCTGCTGGAACCGAAGACTCCCGACTGGGATTCCATCGCTCCACAGCCCAGCCCCAGGACCCAGTTGCCCACCTACTCCTGCCTCTGGGGTTGTCATGTCGGGGCAAACACCATCTGTGACCACTGACAACCCCCGGCCAGAGAGGCAGAGGGGCACCAGCTTCAGTGCCACCGAAGTTGGTGTCCTGGTGGAGCAAGTCCTGGGGCAGTATGATGCCCTCTTCGGAAGTTCCCGCGCCGACAAGGAAGGACGGACTCGGATCTGGATTGACATCGTGACTGCCATCAACGCGGAGGGGGTGGCAGTCCGCGACTTACAACTTGTCAGGAAGCGCTGGGAGGACTTCAGGTCCAGGACCCTGAACAAGGCCCGGCGCCTCTTGAAGGCAGCGGATGCCAAGGGGCGCCGGGGCCACTTGTCGGAAGAACAGATGAGGGTCCTGGAACGCATATCCCCAGCGCTCCACGTCCAGGTCCTAGAGAAGCAGACCCGTCTGGAGTCGAGCGGTGAGTGTACATGCATCCTGATTGTGAGCAGTGCGTGTGGTGATTATTCGGTAGTGTGCAGGTTGCACATCTGTTTGTATGGGGTCGAGTATGGGTGGGGGTGTACAGGGCCGTGGGGCTGATACATGCGAGGGCTGTAATGTGTGAGACATGGATGGTGCTTGTGTGTGTAGGCTTGCATGCCAAATGCAGTTGTGTGGGCACACATGTTTGGATGAATGTGTATGTAAGTAGACATGTCCGTGATGTCACGCATGTATGTTGTTTTCGGCTGCATGTATGAGCACTGTGTACATGTGCATGTGTGTGTATTTGACAAGGGTGCAACAGTGATGCAACATGGATGCATGTGACAGCGGTATGTGGAAGCCTGATTGGCAGATGTGACATGGATGCCCGTCTGAACAGTGCGACACTTGTCAGAGGTGTACACATGCATGCAAGTGTGGTGGTGTGTGTACATGTGTGGTGCACTTCCTGTGTTGTATGTGATGTCTGGCTCACCTTTGGCTGCTCATGCTGTTGTATGTGTAGGGATGGTGGTGGCAGTTGCGATATGGCTGTGGTATGGCTCATGTGTGCGAGTTGCAATGACATGTGTGTTGGGGATTGTGATGACATGTCTGAGGTTTGCCAATGCCACTCATGTGCAACTGTCATGTGTGTATGTGTCCATTGTACAGTGCCCTGATGCCTGTGTTTTGTTTCTCCCTGTCTGCAGCGTCAACTGATGAAGAGGGCGGAGAAGGTGCTGTGGAGCACAGCGGCGGGGATCCCACCGCCAGCCGGAGACGCAAGGCCCGGCTCCCCTCCCGTGTAATCATCTCGTCGGGGAGTGAGGAGTCCGGTGCCGCGTCCCAGGCTGCAGCTGCCGGGGGGAGGTCCAAGAGGCAGAGGTTGGAGTTGGACTCCTCGGCAGCAGAAGGGGCAGCTGGGACCCCACAGGGCCCAACAGGGGAAGATGGCACGGAGTCATCCAGGTTGGTGGGGGGTTTGGTGGAGGAGGAGGCCGTGCAAGCACCAGAGACGGGGTCTGGAGGTAGGGATCCCACTGGTGCTAGTGGTGCAGTGCAGGACCAGGGACAGGAGGCAGCACAGGCCGCCGCGGAGGTGCCTGTGTGTAATCCTGTCCCCGATCCTGTCCCTGCATCATCTTGCACCAGCAGGGATGCCTACGTCCAGACCCGTTTTCAGGCAGGGGATGAGCTGACGTCAACTGGCCTTCCTCTGCCTGCAGACGTGGCTATCCAGGTCCGGGTTGAGCCTGTCCTGGCTGGTGTGGCGTTGCGTCAACGGGCCATGCGAGGTGACCTGCAGTCTTTTCATGGAGAGACTGCACGTCATCTCGAATGGCTCGTTGACCACGTCAGCCTGCTGGGACAGGTCACCCAGGCCGGATTCCTCCGTCTGATGGGGCTTGCTCCGACCCCCTCCTCAACTGGACCCCCTACGCGCCAGTCGTCCTCTGTGCCATCTTCCCACCCATCAGTCACCTGGGTGCCCTGTGGAGCTGCCTCTGACAGTGCGGCCAGGCTGGTGGAGGAGGCATTACTGCCACAGTCGGGAGTCGGACGTCCAGCAGGGGTGGCCACATCAACAACTGCACCCCAGCCGGCGGAGGATGTGCAGGCAGCAGGAGGCAGTGCACGGGCAGAGGCAGAGCAGCAGCAGCAACATGGTGGGAGCCATGAAGGCTCGGGGCCTTCGACATCGGAGGGGCAGGCATCGGCCGGAGGGCAGGAGGACCCAGGACAGAGAGTGTCTTCCGTGTGGCAGCGGTTGGGCCACGCCATAGGTGCAGAGCGGCGGCGGGCGGAAGAGGCGCGGCTCACAATGGTCAGGGCGGAGAGGCCCTGAGGCGGGCCGAGTGCCTCGAGGCAATCCGCAGGGGGTTGGAGGAGGACACGGCGTCGTCCCTGCGGACCCTCGGGGCGTTGGAACTGGACCGCCTCCGGGACATCGAACAGGAGTTCGATGATGCCCTGGCCCGGAACACCACAGAGTGAGCCGCTGGACTTGCCCGCCGCCTTTGTATATAGTTCTTTAGTTTTAGGTTTCCTTTGTTTGTTCTTATGATTTGGAGTCGACGGACACTGCTCCACTTTTTGTATATAGTTGCATTTTAGTTAGGTTTTTTTGTAGGTTTCCTTTGTTCAGTTGGGCTCATGGACCCTTGGAAGTTTTTTACATAGTTCTTAATTGGATAGATATTTTTTTACATTTGACTTTGGACGACATTTTTTTGGATTAGGATTTTGTGCTTTTTTTTTTTTATACGGACATGCAGTTTATTTTTTTTCATTCCCATTGTAGTTTGTTTCATTTCTTTAGCATTCTTTCTTTTTTTAATACAATTTTGTTTTCATACTTCACTGTGTGGTATCATCTCATTGGTTTCATGCATGTCATGTTGGGTGTTTTCCCATTCAATTGCAACCATTGTGTGTGACGGACATGGGTTCATTAGCTTCATGAACATTGGGGGTGTAACATGTAATTTCCATTTCCATGTGGGTGAATGGGTTACTTGGTAGGGCTTTTTGGCTGTGGAGGCTGACCATAACGCAGATGATTGGGGATTGTGAGGACCTGGTGGAGGCTGCCCATGGTGGCAGGGGGGTGGGGGTGGTGGGAGACATGAGTGGGGGCCTGGTGGAGGGTGCCCCTGGATGCTGGGGGGTGGGGGTGCAGGGGGACATGAGTGGGGGCCTGGTGGAGGGTGCCCCTGGATGCTGGGGGGTGGGGGTGATAGGGGCCATGAGTGGGGGCCTGGTGGAGGGTGCCCCACACTGCTGGGGGGTGGGGGTGGTGGGAGACATGAGTGGGGGCTTGGTGGAGGGTGCTCCACACTGCTGGGGGTGGGGGTGGTGGGAGACATGAGTGGGGGCCTGGTGGGGGCTGCCCATGATGGCTGGCGGTGGGGGTGGGTGGGAGACATGAGTGGGGGCCTGGTGGAGGGTGCCCCACACTGCTGGGGGTGGGGGTGGTGGGAGACATGAGTGGGGGCCTGGTGGAGGGTGCCCCTGGATGCTGGGGGGTGGGGGTGCAGGGGGACATGAGTGGGGGCCTGGTGGAGGCTGCCCCTGCACTGCTGGGGGGTGGGGGTGGTGGGAGACATGAGTGGGGGCCTGGTGGAGGGTGCCCCACACTGCTGGGGGGTGGGGGTGGTGGGAGACATGAGTGGGGGCCTGGTGGAGGGTGCCCCTGGATGCTGGGGGGTGGGGGTGCAGGGGGACATGAGTGGGGGCCAGGTGGTAATGCCCCTGCACTGCTGGGGGGTGGGGGTGCTGGGAGACATGGGTGGGGGCCTGGTGGAGGGTGCCCCTGCACTGCTGGGGGGTGGGGGTGGTAGGAGACATGAGTTGGACATGAGTGGGGGCCTGGTGGAGGGTGCCCCTGGATGCTGGGGGGTGGGGGTGCAGGGGGACATGAGTGGGGGCCTGGTGGTGCTGCCCCTGCACTGCTGGGGGGTGGGGGTGGTGGGAGACATGAGTGGGGGCCTGGTGGGGGCTGCCCATGGTGGCTGGGGGGTGGGGGTGGGTGGGAGACATGAGTGGGGGCCTGGTGGAGGCTGCCCCTGCACTGCTGGGGGGTGGGGGTGGTGGGAGACATGAGTGGGGGCCTGGTGGAGGGTGCCCCACACTGCTGGGGGGTGGGGGTGGTGGGAGACATGAGTGGGGGCCTGGTGGAGGGTGCCCCTGGATGCTGGGGGGTGGGGGTGCAGGGGGACATGAGTGGGGGCCTGGTGGTGCTGCCCCTGCACTGCTGGGGGGTGGGGGTGCTGGGAGACATGAGTGGGGGCCTGGTGGAGGGTGCCCCTGGATGCTGGGCGGTGGGGGTGATAGGGGCCATGAGTGGGGGCCTGGTGGAGGGTGCCCCACACTGCTGGGGGGTGGGGGCGGTGGGAGACATGAGTGGGGGCTTGGTGGAGGGTGCTCCACACTGCTGGGGGTGGGGGTGGTGGGAGACATGAGTGGGGGCCTGGTGGGGGCTGCCCATGATGGCTGGGGGTGGGGGTGGGTGGGAGACATGAGTGGGGGCCTGGTGGAGGGTGCCCCACACTGCTGGGGGTGGGGGTGGTGGGAGACATGAGTGGGGGCCTGGTGGAGGGTGCCCCTGGATGCTGGGGGGTGGGGGTGCAGGGGGACATGAGTGGGGGCCTGGTGGTGCTGCCCCTGCACTGCTGGGGGGTGGGGGTGCTGGGAGAAATGGGTGGGGGCCTGGTGGAGGGTGCCCCTGCACTGCTGGGGGGTGGGGGTGATGGGAGACATGAGTGGGGGCCTGGTGGAGGGTGCCCCACACTGCTGGGGGGTGGGGGTGGTGGGAGACATGAGTGGGGGCCTGGTGGAGGGTGCCCCTGGATGCTGGGGGGTGGGGGTGCAGGGGGACATGAGTGGGGGACAGGTGGTAATGCCCCTGCACTGCTGGGGGGTGGGGGTGCTGGGAGACATGGGTGGGGGCCTGGTGGAGGGTGCCCCTGCACTGCTGGGGGGTGGGGGTGGTAGGAGACATGAGTTGGACATGAGTGGGGGCCTGGTGGAGGGTGCCCCTGGATGCTGGGGGGTGGGGGTGCAGGGGGACATGAGTGGGGGCCTGGTGGTGCTGCCCCTGCACTGCTGGGGGGTGGGGGTGGTGGGAGACATGAGTGGGGGCCTGGTGGGGGCTGCCCATGGTGGCTGGGGGGTGGGGGTGGGTGGGAGACATGAGTGGGGGCCTGGTGGAGGCTGCCCCTGCACTGCTGGGGGGTGGGGGTGGTGGGAGACATGAGTGGGGGCCTGGTGGAGGGTGCCCCACACTGCTGGGGGGTGGGGGTGGTGGGAGACATGAGTGGGGTCTGGTGGAGGGTGCCCCTGGATGCTGGGGGGTGGGGGTGCAGGGGGACATGAGTGGGGGCCTGGTGGTGCTGCCCCTGCACTGCTGGGGGGTGGGGGTGCTGGGAGACATGAGTGGGGGCCTGGTGGAGGGTGCCCCTGGATGCTGGGCGGTGGGGGTGATAGGGGCCATGAGTGGGGGCCTGGTGGAGGGTGCCCCACACTGCTGGGGGGTGGGGGCGGTGGGAGACATGAGTGGGGGCCTGGTGGAGGGTGCCCCACACTGCTGGGGGGTGGGGGTGGTGGGAGACATGAGTTGGACATGAGTGGAGGCCTGGTGGAGGGTGCCCCTGCACTGCTGGGGGGTGGGGGTGGTGGGAGACATGAGTGGGGGCCTGGTGGGGGCTGCCCATGGTTGCTGGGGGGTGGGGGTGGTGGGAGACATGGGTGGGGGCCTGGTGGAGGCTGCCCCTGCACTGCTGGGGCGTGGGGGTGGTGGGAGACATGAGTGGGGGCCTGGTGGAGGGTGCCCCACACTGCTGGGGGGTGGGGGTGGTGGGAGACATGAGTGGGGGCCTGGTGGAGGGTGCCCCACACTGCTGGGGGGTGGGGGTGGTGGGTGACATGAGTTGGACATGAGTGGGGGCCTGGTGGAGGGTACCCCTGCACTGCTGGGGGGTGGGGGTGGTGGGAGACATGAGTGGGGGCCTGGTGGGGGCTGCCCATGGTGGCTGGGGGGTGGGGGTGGTGGGAGACATGGGTGGGGGCCTGGTGGAGGCTGCTCCTGCACTGCTGGGGGGTGGGGGTGGTGGGAGACATGAGTGGGGGCCTGGTGGAGGGTGCCCCACACTGCTGGGGGGTGGGGGTGGTGGGAGACATGAGTGGAGGGCTGGTGGAGGGTGCCCCTGGATGCTGGGGGGTGGGGGTGCAGGGGGACATGAGTGGGGGCCTGGTGGTGCTGCCTCTGCACTGCTGGGGGGTGGGGGTGCTGGGAGACATGGGTGGGGGCCTGGTGGAGGGTGCCCCTGCACTGCTGGGGGGTGGGGGTGGTGGGAGACATGAGTGGGGGCCTGGTGGAGGGTGCCCCACACTGCTGGGGGGTGGGGGTGGTGGGAGACATGAGTGGGGGCCTGGTGGAGGGTGCCCCTGGATGCTGGGGGGTGGGGGTGCAGGGGGACATGAGTGGGGGCCTGGTGGAGGGTGCCCCTGCACTGCTGGGGGGTGGGGGTTGTGGGAGACATGAGTTGGACATGAGTGGGGGCCTGGTGGAGGGTGCCCATGGTGGCTGGGGGGTGGGGGTGGGAGACATGAGTGGGGGCCTGGTGGAGGGTGCCCCTGGATGCTGGGGGTGCAGGGGGACATGAGTGGGGGCCTGGTGGTGCTGCCCCTGCACTGCTGGGGGGTGGGGGTGGTGGGAGACATGAGTGGGGGCCTGGTGGAGGGTGCCCCTGGATGCTGGGGGGTGGGGGTGCAGGGGGACATGAGTGGGGGCCTGGTGGTGCTGCCCCTGAACTGCTGGGGGGTGGGGGTGGTGGGAGACATGAGTGGGGGCCTGGTGGGGGCTGCCCATGGTGGCTGGGGGGTGGGGGTGGGAGACATGAGTGGGGGCCTGGTGGAGGCTGCCCCTGCACTGCTGGGGGGTGGGGGTGGTGGGAGACATGAGTGGGGGCCTGGTGGAGGGTGCCCCACACTGCTGGGGGGTGGGGGTGGTGGGAGACATGAGTGGGGGCCTGGTGGAGGGTGCCCCTGGATGCTGGGGGGTGGGGGTGAAGAGGGACATGAGTGGGGGCCTGGTGGTGCTGCCCCTGCATTGCTGTGGGGTGGGGGTGCTGGGAGACATGAGTGGGGGCCTGGTGGAGGGTGCCCCTGGATGCTGGGGAGTGGGGGTGATAGGGGCCATGAGTGGGGGCCTGGTGGAGGGTGCCCCACACTGCTGGGGGGTGGGGGTGGTGGGAGACATGAGTGGGGGCCTGGTGGAGGGTGCCCCACACTGCTGAGGGGTGGGGGTGGTGGGAGACATGAGTTGGACATGAGTGGGGGCCTGGTGGAGGGTGCCACTGCACTGCTGGGGAGGTGGGGGTGGTGGGAGACATGAGTGGGGGCCTGGTGGGGGCTGCCCATGGTGGCTGGGGGTGGGGGTGGTGGGAGACATGGGTGGGGGTCTGGTGGAGGCTGCCCCTGCACTGCTGGGGGGTGGGGGTGGTGGGAGACATGAGTGGGGGCCTGGTGGAGGGTGCCCCACACTGCTGGGGGGTGGGGGTGGTGGGAGACATGAGTGGGGGCCTGGTGGAGGGTGCCCATGGTGGCTGGGGGGTGGGGGTGCAGGGGGACATGAGTGGGGGCCTGGTGGGGGCTGCCCATGGTGGCTGGGGGGTGGGGGTGGTGGGAGACATGGGTGGGGGCCTGGTGGAGGGTGCCCCACACTGCTGGGGGGTGGGGGTGGGGGTGGTGGGAGACATGAGTGGGGGCCTGGTGGAGGGTGCCCATGGTGGCTGGGGGGTGGGGGTGCAGGGGGACATGAGTGGGGGCCTGGTGGGGGCTGCCCATGGTGGCTGGGGGGTGGGGGTGGTGGGAGACATGGGTGGGGGCCTGGTGGAGGGTGCCCCACACTGCTGGAGGGTGGGGGTGCTGGGTGACATGAGCAGGTGTGCAGGGTAGTCCCCTGTGGTGTCGGCTGCCTGCAGGGGCCGTGGAGGGTGTACAGGAAATACCTGGGAGCACACAGCCAAATCGCGTGTAGAATTTCCCGCGTACCCCTGAAATACACGTACCCAGCCAAATCGCGTGTGGAAAATCCCGCGCACGTACCCGGCCAAATCGCGTGTGGGACTTCCCGCGCACCCCTGAGATCCACGTACCCAGCCAAGTCGCGTGTGCAAATTCCCGCGCACGTATTCGGCCAAATCGCGTGTGGAACTTCCCGCGCACCCCTGAAATCCACGTACCCTTCCAAATCGCGTGTGAGACTTCCCGCGCACCCCTGAGATCCACGTACCCAGCCAAATCGCTTGTGGAAATTCCCACGCACCCCTGAAATCCACGTACCCTTCCAAATCGCGTGTGAGACTTCCCGCGCACCCCTGAGATCCACGTACCCAGCCAAATCGCGTGTGGTAATTCCCGCGCACGTACCCTGCCAAATCGCGTGTGCAACTTCCCGCGCAGCCCTGAAATCCACGTACCCTGCCAAATCGCGTGTGAGACTTCCCGCGCACCCGGGTATACACGCACACGTATTTTTTGTCAGCGGGTGTCCGTGTTTGTGGGTACCCCTTTGCACGTCATTTGTCCTGGAGGGCCACAGTATAGGACATTCATCATGGCTGTGTATAGGTGCTATTTGTTGGCGCACCTTTTGGCGCACATTTGTTCCAGGCGCAGAGACGCTACCGCCTGCTTTCTTGTGGCGGTCGTGTTTGTGCCTGTGCGCTGGTTTGAGCGTGCGATTTTTTGCCCTATTCTATTCCATGAATACGTGTTGTAGGCGAGCGTGTGGGTGTTCCGCGCACTTGTACCCTGTACTTCCCCAGTGACGCCCACATTTTGTCAAGTTGTTCCCCATTCCGAGGGTTCCGCCCCGTGTTCCGCCTACTTTTGTTGTGTGCGCCGTGCTATGTGCGATTTTCGCTGTGGCCTGTGCGATTTTCGCTGTGACCTGGCGCACACAGTTAGATGGCCTGTGCGCCAACGTGCGCCGCGCACTTTTTTATCGCACATCCGATGGTTTTCTCGCGCACGGCCTTCCATGAATCGATGTGCGCTGCTTTTCGTGCGATTTTCGCACTTGCACTGCGATTTTCGCTATTCCACTGCGATTCGCACGTTTTTGCCCACTTGCGCCGCGCTAATTATTCCATGAATCGGCCTGTTATTTGGAAGATAATTCAGCAATATGAATGGCAATACAGAAGTCTTACTATACTGCCGATTTCAGTAACCCAGTGAGTGGGAACATTCCTGAAAGCTATGTGACTGCACAGGGTGAGTTGCCAGAATTATTGGAGTCTAAGCCTACAGTTCAGTCTGTGTACCATTATGAGCTAAGTGAAATAGTGTGCTGTCATCAAGATGATTGTATCCTATTCGAATTAAGTGAATCTAAATGAGAAAAACAGCATATTGAAATAAATGGAGGTCAATATCCCAATATATTTGAGTGTATAGACCCTCCAAGGAGACACTGCCACATGATTAGAGGAAAATACAGAGGTGCCTCCTTTGGAGGACTTCCCAGAGTTGTCTAATATAGTAGAGGAGCAAATTGAAGCTGCAGATGCTTGCGCAATTGAAGAAGAAAAAGACCAATTGAGAAAACTATTTATGGAATTCAAACAGGTTTTTTTCCAAAGATCCCTATGATTGTGGGCTGACCGATTTGCATGTTGCCACACTACCAGAAGGACATGGTAGGGAGTCAGTATGTGTGCAACAATATAGGGTACCCCTGGCATGTTTGAAATCACTAGCTGAAATAATCAAAAATCGAGAATCTAGAGGAATCATTAGGCCTATTCATAGTACGTCAAATACCCCTATATTAGGTGTGCTAAAACCTAATGGCCAATACTGCTTGTTTGCAAATCTACAAGAATTAAATAAAAAGATATCTTGGTGGCCTCTTCCATTTATTGATCAGGGTCTTGCACAGGTTCATGGGTCAAAGGTGTTTACTACATTAGACCTCACAGCTGGATACTGGTGTGTGCTACTAGCTGAAGATATTCAAAATGTGTTTGCATTTTCTTTTGACAAAACACAATATCCATGGTCCCGGACCTCTTTTGGGTACATCAATAGTGGGTGTGAGTTTGGGATATTCCTGAAAAAAAGGTGGAGACGATTCATAAACAAAAAGATCCCACTAATTTGAAAAGTTTAAAGAGTTTGTTAGGAATTACAAGTTACAACAGGAAATGTATTGAGAATTGTGCAGAGATTACACAACCTTTAACGAGATTACTGAAGCAGGGCGCACCCTGGGAATGGGAAAAGGAACACTATGAGGCAGTAGCCATGCAAAGAGTGTTTGATGAAAGCACCATGTTTTGCATATCCAATGAAAAATCAGGATTTCTTTGTAGAAATAGGATTTACAGATCAATGCATGTCAGCAGTGTTATATCAAAAACATGACGCAAATAACAAAACCATTGCATATGCAAACAAAGCATTGTCACAAGTAGAGATCAAATGCAGTGAATGCGAAAAAGCGCTCCTGACCTTACAAAATTTCCACCCCATAATTCAAGGGGGTCAGGTGATTGTTGAAACACATCACCAACCTCTGCAATTTTGGCAAAGTAAGTGAATCAGATCAGAGCATTTGGCCCAGTCAAGAATTACTTCCTGGACATTAGCACTTCTGGGATTTCCTGTAGAAGTAAAATATGTACAAAATAAAAAGAGCCAAGTTGCTCAAGGATTAGCAGAGTTGCATGATTATGCAGCTGTATGTGTGCCTGATGACACAGAGCTAGAAACAAGTCTGAATGAATTTGAACAATCCCCACACAAGGCCTTCAACAAAGAAAAATGTAATGATTTAGCAACTGTATATGTAGATGCATGTGTATACCATGTAGAAAATGATACAGAAAAAGAACTTGTGGCAGGAATTGGAAACATATTTTTTAAATGTGACAACATTCCAAGAGTAAGCATTAGGATAGGTCCCAAAAGTAGTGAAGTGGCAGAATTGGCCGCTATTTATAAGGCAATATCTACAGCAGTAGAAAATGAACTCAAGAAACAGTTCTAGAAACTGATTCTGATTATGCGCTAAATCGTTTTGTGGAGTATTTACCTAGCTGGAAATTGAAAGGCATGCTCACCTATAACAAGAAGCCTGTTAGGGATTTTGTCAGAGGGTTATTACATAATTTGGCGGTATATTAGAACCATGGTAAAGTAGTGGTAAAATAGTAACATGGTGGTACAGCATTGTTATGGTGATGCACTATATGATGTGACAAAGCTTTCCTCTAATACCTGTATTCAACTTAGGGTCAACTTTAAACGCAGGATATCCGACTTTTTACATGTGGGAACTCAACAGTACTAACTGTCAATCCAGTCACCCATCTACGAGACTAGACTACTGTCTTGCACATATTTGTTCATAAGACACATTTCATTATGAATAATTCAGCAGTCACACATGCATCACATGTTTTTAAACTTACTCGCTAGGAGCCCATACTTTACCTCCTCGTAAAATGTTACCTCTATTGGCAAACTGGGGCTTGTCCCTGTGTTTTCACTCTCTCTTTGTCATTGAATACAAGTGGACACAGAAAAAAACAACCCCACTGCTTCAGTTTTAAAAATGCTTTTTTTTATATGCACTATTGTTTGAAAACAGGTTAAGTGGTATAAGCATGAATACAAAATAGCATCTCTACATTAGATTACATGACCAGCCTGCATTCATAGCAAAACATTCACATTTCATGTCTTACCCAGACCTTGGGTCCCGAGGCAATTGCCGGAACATACTGTCTAAGAGAAGAAACAAAAACAAAAGCATGACAGCAGGACAACTTTCTTTTCTCCATCTACACTTCAACAAATGCTAAAAGAAAAACACTGTTTATAAAGGGCCCACTTAACACTGACTGAGGGACTGTAAAGATAAACACAGTTGTCCATACATGCTCCTCAATTTTACCAATGCTCAATTCCAGTGTGTGAGACCTCTGCGCTGTTATCATGGGAAACCCCTGTCTGAAGTGAATTACCAGCACACAGGAGTGTCGTGTATACCGCAGAGCTCCGCCACCCACGAAGGACAACTCAAGGCCCCAGCTTCATGGAAAATCTTGCACTGCATGATTATGCTTTTGCATCCTGCTGCTCTCCCGTACTTCTCTGAACCACATCTGCCTCCACCTCTTTTGTCAGCTAAATGTATACCCTAACTCTGTCAATCTCACTAAAACCTGCCCTTTCCCCTGATGTATACATCATCCGAGCTGGTTTCTCTGGAAGCATTGCTTCATAAAAAATGTACAACAATCATTACCTCTGGTATAATGGCACTTTTCACCAGAGCACATGTTTTCCTTCACGGTTTGTTCAATGAATCACAGCCAGCAAATTGCCTGCACGTTATAATTCTACTGTAAAATAGCACATTACTTTGACATTTCATCTGAAGCATTTTGCACTGTTTTGTTAAGGGCACATTATTAATTAATAGGAAAGTGTTTCTTGATTAATTGGGTTAATAAATGTATACAGTGCAAACTGGACAGATGACCTATTCACCCTGAAGTGGATCATTTAAAAACGTGTTTAATGTGCATTTCCATTTGCTGTCTGTATTTTTGCATTCAGTTTACTGCCTCCTCTGAATATAATGCCATGTCCCACTTACTGCCCCTCCTATACAGTATCCCTACATCTCCAGTATCTCTCACTACACATCTCCAGTATCTCCTCCTACAAGCCACTTAAACATAGCAAGCTGATTCAAGCTATAGATAAGATTGTGTGCCATTCTCCTCGGTGACATCAACCTAGGCTTAAATGACACCAAAGACCCTGCTGCCAAATCATTTAACGCAGCACTAGCCACTCTAGGATTCATCAACACCATCACAGACCCCACTCATGCCCTAGGCAGATCATTAGACTGGATAGCCCATCACAACTGCCCCCTCACAGTCACAGGCAATACCCCCACCCCGTGGTCCAACCACCACACCATCACCTTCAACATCCCACCGCCACCCCATCCCCCCTCCCCAACCCTTACCACCAGCCCTCACAAGAAGTGGCCGCCAACTAACCAAAGAAAGACTCTTACCCTTCCTACAGGGACCTGCCTTTAGACCCCCTTCTCCAACAACCCAGAAACTCTTGCCAAGAATTACGACTCTGCTATCTTGGCAGCAATCAATGCTATCGCCCCACTTAAACCGCGCAAAACCAAACCTACCAGCCACACCAATGCCTGGTTCACCCAAGACCTCCTCAAATTGCGCACTGACAAACGAGCAGCATTAGTCCAATGGCAATCATCCCGTGAGGATAAAGACAAACTCAACTTCAAATCCCTTGCAAATGATTATAAGAAAGCCATCATCAAAGCCAACGCCAAATCCTTTGAAGATAGAATCTCTGAGGCCAAATCAACTCCAAGGAAATGTTCGCCATATTCAGGGAACTTGAGACCCCTACACCCACCCCCCAAAACTTCACCAAAGATAAAGCATGGTGCGATGACATCCAAACAGCAATGCGAAACAAGATCAACTCTCTCCAAACCAAAATTCTGAATACCAAACTAGCGCTCCCTACCCCCCCTACCCCCCACCAACCCCCCCCTCTCCTCAGCCACAGAGGCCCCCCTACCTTCTCACTCAAAACCATTCAGGAGAAAGACATGATCAACATCATGAAAAATATCAAACCATCCAATTGCAAAGGAGACTCCTGCCCCGCCTCCATCATCAAAGACTGCGCAGACACCCTTGCCCCTTTCCTAACAGCCTTCGTCAATGCTTCCTTCACCACGGGGAAAGTCCCCTCATGCCTCAAGGAAGCATGGGTCCAATCTCTCATAAAAAAAACGACACTTGACCCCACCTCCCCTAACAACTACCGCCCCATAACCACAGTCCCATTCCTCCTCAAGATTCTAGACAAGGCAGCCTACCTGCAGGTCCAGCACTTCCTCGAAGAGCATAACCTCCTAGGACTAAGACAATCTGGCTTTAGGCCTAGACACGGGACAGAAACCGCCCTACTCGACCTCAAAAACCAAATGGATGACGCAAGGGACCAAGGCAAACCTGTCCTGCTCCTCCTCCTCGACCTCTCTGCAGCTTTTGATCTTGTAGATCACGACATCCTTTGCCATCACCTCACCTCCACAGCCAACTTCTCCCAAGAAGCTACCACATGGATCAGCTCCTTCCTCCAAGGCAGGACCATGCAGGTCTTCTCTGACCTAGCCACTGCGTCACCCACCATCATGCTATGTGGTGTGCCCCAAGGTTCCTGCCTTCCCCTACCCTATACAACATCTTTACCCGCCCCCTCTTCCTCATCCTCGACGCCATGGGCATCTCATACACCAACTACGCCGACGACACTCAGATCCTTCTCACATTAACAGGTGACTATGACACTGACTGCGCAACTCTCAACAACATATATAACACAATTCAAATGTGGATGGCCATCAACAGCCTTTACCTTAACTCCGACAAAACTGACCTCCTACTCGTAGGTTCCCCAGACACCCTCAAGAAACTTGACGCCCAGTTTAGTCACTTTATCATTGACTCAATCAGAATCCCAGTACTGGACACAGTAAAAACACTAGGGGTCTATCTTGACTCCAACTTGTCCATGACAAGACAAGTAAATGCAATCGCCTCCTCTGCGGCTTACCATGCAAAACTCCTCAACGCAATCAGGCCGTTTCTGTCCAAAGACACTTTCACCAACATAGCCAGAGCCATAACTGGTTCCCGGCTAGACTACTGTAATGTTCTCTTTCTAGGGACCTCTAACAAAAACCTCGAGAAGCTGCAAGTAATCCAGAACAGCGCCCTGCGTGCTGCACAAGGCATTGCCAAGAGAGAACACATCACTGCTGCCAGAAAAGCATCCCACTGGCTCCCCATAAAGGAAAGGATTTTATTCAAAGCGTTAAGCATCACCCACAAATGCATCCACCTCTCAGCCCCAGCGTACCTATCCCAGAGAATCCATCCGGCCGCCTCCACTAGACCTACCAGGACACCCTATGCCAATATGCTCTCCGTACCCAGGGTAAAAAGAGCTACAGCAGGTGGCGCCAGCTTCCCCTACCTTGCTGCTTTACATTGGAACACCCTGCCCAACTCTCTGCGAGCTGAACCCTAATTAATTGCCTTCCGCAAAGCCATGAAAACTACCTTGTTCACCTAACCAACCCCACATGTTTAAACCTTCATGACTAACATGTATGATGTACTATGGTGTTGATGTATTATGGTGTATGATACTCCTTATCGCTGAACACAGGATCTTGCCTTACTGTAACCCATGGCACAACCCGTACCTGTACCTGTAACTAAGTTCCCCTACAAGTAACAGTGCCACAATGCCCCTGGGTTGCCTGCGCGCTATATAAATGTAATAAATAAATAAATAAATAAGTTGTGTCAGAAAATGATCTGATGATCCATTGGAGGAAAATACGTGGTTATTTGAAAACGCCAGTTGAAGATAAGGAAGGAAATGATAAGGCAAATGCCAAAATTGGAGCTGTAATGGGGGAGGTATTTCCTATTGAACACCTGCTTGGTGAAATACGGGTAGATGCAGTAACACATTCCAAATCTCTAAAAGCAGTTAAACAGACTGTGGCACAATGGAGTTTTGATACTTCAGATCAAGACTTGATCAAAGTGCAAAATGAAGACCTTATTTTTGGCCTATTTTACAACCATTTGCTAGATGCAGAACAAAATCCTTTGACTGAAGAAGACTGCAAAGGGAAAGAGGAATTGAGAGTGCTATTAAAAAATAAAAAGAGAATTAGATTACAAGACAGACTGATGATTAGAGAATCTATGACATGCCAAATCCAATGGGTAGTGCCTTTGTCATTTTGAGGATTGATACTACATCATGCCCACAATGCCATAACTGCAGGAGACAGAGGTTCACAAAAAACTTTGGAGATTTTAAAAGATTACGCCTATTGGTCACACATATTCCAAGATGTTGATCTCTACACCAAAGTTTCAACCTGTGTCACCGGCTCATAGAGCACTGTTGACAATAAGGGGCTTGACACTCCCAAGGTCTGATTTACAAGTTGACTATGTTGGGCCCGTAAGAAGATCAACAAGGGGAAACAGGTACATGATGACAGTAACTTATCAAATGGCCAAATGATTGGAGTGCTTTCCAGTTCGAGACTATAGTGCACAATCGACGGCCACTTTACATGTAAATCATATTTTTTCAAGATTTGGTTTACCTCAAAGAATAGAGTCAGACCGTGCAAGTCATTTCACTAGTGCATTGATGAAAGAAATATGGCACATTTTGGGTGTGAAGAGAAAGCTACACATTTGTTACCATCCCTCCTCTTTAAGGGAGTAGAACGGTGTAACATATCGATAGTTGATATGTTGAAAATGTTTGCAGCTGAAGCAGGATCTAGTTTAGATTTGCGACTTCCATTGGTACTAATGGCTGTCAGGTCTACGCCCTCTAAATCAACAAATCTCAGCCCCCATGAAATATTGACAGGAGGGAAAATGGTTCTGCCACAACACTTACTTTACAGAACAAATGAACAGGTGCTGATAAATGCATCCACAATTCATGAATACGTGTAGGAATCGAGAAAGAACTTACAGTATGCGTTTGCATTTGCACATCAAAATTTGGAAAAGGTTGCTGACTGTGCAAAGACACATAATGATAAGAATGCATTTGTGCGAGAATAGGAAATAGAAGACGAATTATACAAGTTTAGTTGTGGGAAGGGGAAACAAAAAAACTCTAAATTCCTTGCAGCATGGCATGGGCCATACAGAATTGTAGATAAGGTTTCACTTGTTGTCTACAGAATGTCTAAAAAGGATGGAGTATTAATAGTGGAACAGTTTTTCCATCTTAATCAAATTAAGCCCTTTCACCCGAAACATGAAGTGAAAAGACTATAGCAAGTTGAAACTAGCAGGGAGTAAAAATAAAATAGAATTGCCATAGCAGGTGGATAGGCGTAAATAGTGTGAAGATGTTAAAAGGAGACTTACAGGGGTAAAAAAAGAGTAAGATATATCAAGGTAGTGAACAAAATGCAATTGATTTGTTAAATAAGAGAAATAAGTGTTGTGTTTGAGATTGTTATTTGAAAAATATCATGAGATGTTAGTGTGCTTGTTTTTCATGTTGCTCTGAGTTAATCATTGGCTGCATGGCATGTTATTTGGTATAGTCTGCATTTGCGTGCATAACTGAATTTGATTTCAGATATCCCAGTGAGAAAGGAGAAATTAAAGTTTTGATGTGCTTGATACTTAAGTTGTCTTTTCTTTTGACTCTAGGAAAATAATAGTTTTCTCTGTCAGCGCTGGATCCTTGAGACTTTCGGATCCTTGGAAGATACCACTGGATTGGAGTCCCCTGGACAGCCCTCTGTACCGAAGAAGGGGGTGAGATGGTGATCCCAAAATATGTGAAGATGAGGACCCCGGAATGGAGGAGTTCCATCAAGAACGGTTTCCTGTGTGAATTTCTAATTAGACTATTTTTATCACAAACTATTTTATTACAGACTATTATTTACTAAGACTATTTTCATCACAAATTGCTTCTTTTCACAAACTGATTTTTTTTACAGGTGTTTACATTTGAATGAAGCCAAAGGGACAGTTTTAGGGATTTATATTTTTTTATGATTTATGTTTTCTGAAAATTATAATGCTTTCCTTTAATATTGTATAAAGAAAGTAGATAAAGGATAAAGGTGATGAAAAAACAAAAGAGATAAACAAATCTAAAATAAATATCTGAGAAAATGTCTAAAAAACAAAAAAACACAAAACAGATCACCAATTAAAAAAACAAAAGCAAAAAAAATAAAAGATAAAGGTGATCAAGAGAGTGAAAAACAGGCACATTCTAAAAAAATGTTTTTTTATTCTTTCTTAAAGATTCTGTTTCTTTTGCTCAAGACTAGAGATATATACATAAAGTTTCTTGTGTATGCATTTTGCCATTTGCATGTTATTTATTTTCGACTGATAAGAGAAGATCCAACTGGGAGAAGCACACATGTTTTAGGATATATGTATTTGTTTATCCTTCAGGGATTTCGGGTTATAACCCAGCAGAAAAATGGAGGGAGTGTAGGAGTATGAGCTCCAAATTTTAACATTTAGCCTCAGCATTGTAGCATTCACATTTTAGCGGGGGTTTGAACTTCGACTGGGGCAAAGGGTGTGAAACTCATTATTGGGCTCGAGAGTGAGAGTCTCAGGAAGAATTAAATAGATGCCAGTGCACAGAGCACATGCTTGATATTACATTTTGATCCATGATGCCATTTCAATGAGCTGAGTTGCACTTGATATAAAACTAGCATAATCTAAATTACTAATGAGCCATACTCCAGTTAACATATATCCAGTTAACATGTAACTGAATCGCATAATAACATTTAGTGCAAGTTAGTTCATGAATAAATAAGCTGAAAGTAGACTGGTGAAAATGCATGATGCTCTGAAAATGGGAAGACAAATGGACTTTAGAAGTGCAGGTTGGATTTGCACTGTGTGGTAGCTGAAAAATGTGAAGTTCTGTTCTGCTAAAACATAACCTTATTTTGGAGCAGGAAGCCTACAGCAATGCAGTTAGTAAAATGAGGAAAGAACACAGAGGCAGATCACATGATTCTTAGTGGGATGATCTGGCCAAGGGGTGGTATCTTTCTAGATTGACAGGGGGTTTGATAAAAAAGGTTTTTGGGACAGAGTGGGATTCACTCCTCTTTGGGTGCTGGCAGACGAAGGAGCAGAGGGCTGGCTGGGTAGACGTAGTTCAGTGCTTATCTGGGTTGGCCCTATGCCAGGAAGGCAGAAAGACTGGGGAAGATTTCCCTTCCAAACTTAGTCAGGAATACCGCCAACAAATCTAAGTAAATACGAGGTTAAGTGAGGGGCAGGTGATGTGAATTATACCAGGTATCCTAGGTTAAGTAGTTTGCTCCATTGTACCTACTGTGTTAGAGATTCTATTGTTAATCGCATGTAATACTGTGTTTATATTTCTTATTGCCTTACTGTGTTTTTTAAAGTGTATGTTTCTTGCCAAGTCTCACGAGGCCAAGGACAATTGGCAGGACTTTGCACAGATAAAGCACTGAAAGCTATTGCAAAAAGAAATGTACTTGCACTGTGAAGTACAATGTGGGAATAAGTGTCACTTTGCATAATTCTATTTACCTTTGTTTTAATATCTACATACGCAGTATTTGCAACACTTGGGTTTTTTGGAGCATACAATTTGTGTGCGTAGCTCAGTATTTGTGGTTTCTGAAGGGATGTCACAGGATATGTATTTGTGAATAAACTTCAAAACAGTGTCATCACTGTCATGACCCAGTTTAGGAGGATCTTTTATCCACAAAACCATGTGGATGTCTGGTGCTTCGCTGGATTGATATTCTTTTCTCAAAAAGAAGTGTTCCACTTCTCTAACTGGAGGGGTACCTTTATTGCAGATGAAGTGCAGCATGGCAATAAAGCAATGGTGAAACATCTTGATACATTTACAGGGTCAAGAGAACAGGGTTCTCCTGGTGTTTTTATGACTATTCCTTCTTTATTTTGGGTTGCTATGCGTATGAAGTCGTGCAAGTCATCCCATGCATATTCTATTCTGCACAACTTAAAGTAACAAACCATGTGGATGGGCCGAGGATCCTTATCATACAATGTGTATCAGCGTGATATGGGAACCAGTATTAATTTGTACCATGGATGTTTGCCAAGATATTTGTGATACTTGACTGCAAAATTTGATCTTTGTCTTTTATCTTTTGAAGCAGTTGGGTACCAGACATGTTTAAATGAGAGTCTTTTATAATGTGTGTCTAACTCTCTAGCAAAGAGATGCTAGTTCACTTTCAAACAGGAGGTGGAATATGTAGTCTACATTTTATCTGAATCTGGGGTCTTCAGAATTCATTCGTAAAGAGTGACATTCTGATGGTGTTATTTGTGTGGATCTTTCATCAAATCTTTCTCCTTTTGCGGTAGGAAAAAGTAGAGGAAAGGAATGTCCTTCTACACTTTTCTCCCATCTTCTGATTGAATATCCTTTGGCTTGATACATTTGATATATTTTGTAATGCATTGTCTATGGTGCCTTTGGAGTGCAGCGGGTGAATTGTATACTGGTCCAAAATATTGGCTGCATTAATAGGATCTGCACATTCAAATTGGCTAGTTGGTGATGAATCCTGAATTATTTGGGTGGTTTCTCTTAAGTTCTCTTCTATGTTTATATCTTTGTAGTATTCATTGTTTTCACTTAGATATTGTAGGGCTTTTCTAATGTTGTTTAAGTCTAGTAGTTGTTGCCAAATTTGTTTGTCTTTTGATGGTACACCATTAACTAGGATAATCATAGGTTGATCTATTGGCGTTGCACTCCTACAGTTTCTTCATTTTCATTAAGGTCTAATGGCAAATATACTACTTTGCCACAAATGTCTTTTAATAATTCAGAAGGAGGCAATTTGGCTGTTTTAGGTTGAGGGTGTATCATAGATTTAAATGGGTGTACTGTTTGGATTATAATTCTCTCATACACACTAAGGGGCTGATTCATGGAACAAACGTGCGCCGAAAATCCCAGCTCAAGCAGACGCAAGGTGGCTCAAGTGTGAGAAAGCAAGCACACGCGTGCGATTCAAGGAAGGCTCTGTGCGTGTATACCACTGGTTGTGCGCCAAATCCGTGCATCGCGCATGCGGGCGCACACGTCATCAAACGGCATGCGCTACACGCACAGCGAAAGCGCACATAGCGCGGTGCACACAACAAAAGTGGGCGTAACAGTGGGCGGAACACGCGGAATGGGGAATAACGCGTGAAAAAGAAGGCGTAACTGGGGAAGTACTGCAGGGAACTACACGGAACGCCCACGCGAACAACCCGTATTCATGGATTCGAATACTGGAAACCTGCGCACAGCAAGAGACGCACATAGGCGTCAACGCTTCCACCACAAGAAGGCAGGCGGGAACATCCCCGCACACAGTATAAAAGCGCACGCAAACAACAATCACGTATATACCGCTACGATGAATGCCCCATTTGTCGCAGCACTGATCGTGGGACACCACAGGAGGAGGAGAATAGCCAGGGCATGCATTTTTTCACCCCAGACAAGCCTTTTTGGGATGCCTGACGACCAGGTCTACGGAAGGTATAGGTTTCCACCTCGTATCATCCTAGACCTGGTCAGGGAGTGGGAAGATGACCTTACATCCCCACCCTCTGCTCCCAAGCATTGAGCCCCTTGGAGAAGGTGCTCAATGTCCTGCATTTTTTGGCCAATGGGTCATTTCAGCGGACTACTGCCATAGTGGGGGGGGGCTCACAGGCCACCTCGTCACGCTGCCTACATCAGGTCTTGGCAATCATGACAGCACGCCCCTCAGTCCGCAGGCACATATACATGGCCAGAACCCCCGCAGAAAGGCAGGCCATTGTCCAGGACTTTTACAGGGTGGCACACTTCCCCAAAGTGCTTGGTGCCATAGATTGCACCCATGTGGCCCTACGTCCACCTAGGGCCACTGAGCACATCTACCGAAACCGCAAGCACTGGCATTCCATCAACGTGCAGGTGGTATGTGATGCAAAGGGAATCATCAACTCTGTCTATGCAAACTACCCTGGCTCCACCCATGACAGTTTCATATACAGAATGCCTGCCCTGAGCCGGGCCCTGGAAGGCGGGCAGCATGGCGACACATGGCTCCTAGGTGAGTAAAAATGCCTGTGCACATGCATGCATGTCACACACACACACAAATACACAAACCCCAATAATCACAACAATCATCACCTCTCCAGGGGACAGTGCCTACCCTCTGAGCAACCACATAATGACGCCAATCCGGAACCCCACCACACCACCCCGGGTAAGATACAACGCTGCCCATATTGCAACCAGGGCCATAGTGGAGCGCACATTCGGAGTGCTCAAGTCACGCTTCCGCTCCCTTGACCGCTCTGGCGGGCAGCTACTCTATGCACCCCCAGTAGTGTGCAGGATCATTGTGGCAGCATGTGTCCTGCACAATGTTGCAACACGGCAGGGCGTACCGGTGGACATGGTGGTGCCCCCACATCCCCAACCACAGGCACAGGCGCTGCCCATGGGAGGGGACAGGGCACGTGGTGAGGAAGCCCGGACCCAGCTTGTGGCCACATTTTTCACCTAAACTCCTACCCCTGCGGAGTGCACACAGGCCTGGCACATACCAGGTGACAATCGATGATGACAAAGAGACAGTCAACTGTCACAACCTTACCACCCTGAGAATGTTGCCATGAAGTGCTACATTGTGTGCATCCCTAGCTACTTAAACATAAGCAATCCTGTGTGGCCAAAAGGCACACATGCAAGGTGTGAATCACACAGACCTGCAAAACAGGCCATGACTATCACTGCTATGTCACCCAAACCCTCCCAAACCACAACATGGCATGACAAGCAATAGCTATACACCAACACAGTACCAATAAGGTACTCATTGACATGTGAAAATGTAAAGTGGCATCACACAATGATGCCTGACATGGGATCAGATGAAATGACTGACCAACAACCTCCCACCCAAAAGAAGTCATACCCAAATGCATTCCAAAAGTTGTAGTTGTAACATAACAATGAATGCCTGTCTACATGCACAAACAAAGCAAATTACGCATGTACAGGACCCACAATTGGTCATAGATCATGTGCATGGACACAGTGGGCCTCAGAAGGCAAACAGAGTGTACATGTGGACATGGGAGGGTGGTTGTACATGTAGTGGATCATAGTGTGAGTGTGTGGGTCAGTAGGGACATGCACTCAATATATGCATGTGCAATCAAGTGACCATCAGTTTCCTCTACACATCACATGTTATCATTCACCATGTGTACACCCCAGCATGTTAAACCACAACTATTCCCTCACACCTGAAAGGTAAACACAACACATGAACAGGCATTGATCAGCAGAATACATCATGCACATAGGATAATGCAATTACAATATCAGGGTGTGCATCACACTGTAGGGCAAGGCAACTGTCAACAACAAAACACCCCCCCTCACAAATCACCATGACCCACTGAACAACTGCAACTGGGTTATGTAGCCTTCATCCTTGATTTTCACCTGGCCACAGGATCACCCTTCCCCTTTGTCACCATCTCCAACCTTGTGTGCCAAAAGCGTCCAGCACCCTCATAGGCCACCTTGACTTTCAAAAACACCACATCAAAGAGAACCCAAAGCAGGCCAAAAGAGAAGCCAAGCAAAAAGCCTGCAGGCAGCAAAACAAACCAGAATAGCCTCTAGTAGATCACAGAGTCCAAGTACTACCACAATGAGTAACAACCAAGGTAGCACAGTAAAACAATGTCACAACAGGATGTGTACCATGTGTGGTACATAAAACAGAATGATGCACCATGAACTGATGTGTACTGTCACAGCTCCCGTGTACAGGCGCAGGAGTGGCACGAACCAACCACCCCCACCTTGGTATATGTTCCTGCAAGGTCAAACTCACATAGGCCTCTGAGACCCTGGTGGGGAAGGAGGGTCAGGGATATGCAGTCGGGACAGGCATTGCTATACTGGATAACCGGAATGCGGGGCAGGAGAGGGGAGTAGGATTGACACGGGAAAGTAGGAAATGCACAAAACTGTACTACTCACATTAGCACATATACAAGTACACCAAACTTGATCATCATGCACATAGCAACAAATTGCTCAAATGGAAGACAAAGAGAAACTTATCTCTGGGGTGAGTGCTGGCCTCCTGCCTGTGCGCTCTCAGGTCCGGTAACAGGAGCAGTTCAATGCTGCAAAGAGAGCCACAGTTACTAATCTGTGCGTGCGCTTAACACACAAACACACCACCATCTATGCCCCAAACTAACAAACTACTCTACAAACAAACAATCTGGTGTGGATGCTTCGTTCCCATACGTTACATTACCCGTGTGATGGTTCATACACAGTCAATGCAGTAAGTCAGGCGCCGGTGGGTGCGTGGCAAATGGAAGACCAATGTGTCACGATTTACACAACATGCAATGTTCCCTGGGTAAACATCCAGACGCATATAGCAAGGTATGACTTCAGAACAAGTCGTGTTCCACCATGACCGAAATAAAGTAGGTAGTGCATGTGTCAAATTTGACATGGAAATGAAATGCACTGCACACGAGTCTGTCCTTTGCTGTCTGTCCCTGTGAGCTGCTTCTTTCAATGTCTCGCAACGCTGCATGGCTAATACAAGTGCCTCTATGGACCATGGTGGACCGTAGGGTATGTTCCACTGCCCCTGCAGGTGCCCCAGACAACTTTCACATCAACTAGCCATTAGTCCACCAACACATCTCAGCTGTATTGTGCGCTTCAACACCAATATTTGTCCAAACTCACCGTCAGTGCTGCTAATAAGCATGCATGTGCAACTGTCCAGGTGGAAGGTTTGCTGTGTTGTGGCCCCCCTGTGCTGCTCACCTTGCCTGGAGTCCCTTGAAACATGTCAGCTGTTTTCGGATGTATGGGCGCAATCCCTGTGCCTCTGCTTGCACACACATGCGCATGTCGGCACCACCAAACATGTACAGCTTGCAGACGTCCAATGGCCCATGTCTGCTGGCAAAGGTGGTCTGGAGGCTCATCCCCCTGCAGAAAGGGCGTGAAATACATGATTAATGCTTTAAATTCATATGTGTGTGTCTCTTCAGGGATTTCATGACTGGACCATGTCAGAGACATACATCAGTCCGTCATTCACAGGCAAAGTGTGGAACACACTATCTACGGCATGAATTGCAACAAGCACATGTACAGTAAAGATAAGAAACATACTACACAATGCATAGCAATTAATGTACACATGAATCATAAAACCCTCCATCTAGCGAAAGAAGAGCAGTGGTCAATAACACCCCTATCATCCCCACTAGGGGTGTTAACACAAGTTCGATAGCAGCAGACATGCCACAGATATGACAGTCCAAAGCCCTTGTGTAATAGGCTGTTAAACCTAACCATCCTTGCAAGCCCGTGGATAAGGGAAGCAGGAGTGGCATATGTGAGTCAAGGACCCCAAGCTGCAAACACATACAGAAGGCAAGCTTGAAGGGCCCAGCTGGAACAGACAGTGGATGCTTTCAAAAGCCACAAAGCACCACACCGTCACATGAAAGCACAATAGACAAGCAATTTGAAACTATATTAACTAATTACACTAACTATGAAAAACCTAAATTACCTAATTAAACTAACTATCACTTAGAAGCTTCAAAAATGGCCACATACGACCCGGGGGGGAAGCACCCAGGAGGGGGGAGGTACAGGGTGCTGCTCAACACCCACATGCAACGATGTTGAGAAAAAAAAAAACTCCATGGGCTCAACGCCTGCACAGCCCAACCTATGTGGGAGATAGATTTTCGTCCGAGTCTGGCTCTTCCTGGAAAGGAGGACATGGCACAGGAGCCTGACCACGCCTAGCTGCAGCTTCCCCCTCATCGGCAGCAAGTCTGCTGGACGGGTGAGCATGGTTCTGTGCGGCGATCACACGTAGGTCTGCATGCAGGACCTCACGTGATACGCGTGCTTCCTCTTGCAAGGTAACATGTGTAACACAGAGTTCCTCCTGCAAGGCCTGCCTGGACAACTGTTGCACCTCTCGGCAAGCACGTAGCTCAGCCGAGAAGGTACGCTCAAGCTGTGCAAACCTCTCCTCTGCCCGCTCCCTCTGGGACATCATAAGGACACCCAGAGTGGATCTGAGGGAAGCATACTCCTCCCTCAGGGCCTCCCTGTGTGCCTCTGCGTGAGCAGCAATTGCTTGACGCAAAGACACCATCTCAGCCTGGCGTGCCCTGTCTGAGGCCGCATGCCCAGCCTGAGCGAGTGGGCCGTGGACCGTGCCGCCTGCTGCTGGAGAAGCACCTGCCGACCAGGGTGGAGCACGGATTGGGCTACACGCTCCATGCTCACAGCGATGTTCTCCATTGCTGCCCCCTGGCGTTCAGAATTGGCAGTCATGTCTTGCTCCCACTCAGTATACAGCGGTTGCGGGCGGGGACCGCGTTGCTGGGCTTGACCCCTGAGGGACCCAACGACTGGGTGTCCTCATTTGGTTGGCACCATCCACGGCTGCACGACTACATGCCCCCGTCGACGTGATGGCCCAGGCACATCAGTGACTGGTGTGGAGGGTGAACCTGCGTCCCGATCCACCACAGGCGGAGGTTCCAAGACTGTTTGACCCCTCATATGGGCCTGATGCTCATCCAACACGACATGGACTACAGAGTGGTCATCAGGGCTGGACTCATTGCCAGCCAGAGACAAGATGGACTGTAGCACATGTGGGTTTTCGTGGCCTACCACCCCACGACCCCCACTTGTGCCGGGTTGCTATAGTGATAACAACTCTGTGCCTGGCATGACAACACCATCCTCTGGCTCCATTGCGTCATCATCTGAAAAGTAGAGAGAAAAAAGGTGACTACACATGTTAGAAGCACACAACACACACACACACACAGATATCACACAGACAACAAACACATCAAGCAGACATGTCACACACAAAAGAGAACCTGCCATGCATGCTGGGTCAACTTGACACTGCTTATATGATTAGGCATGTAGAATGGTGTCATTTTGCACAGAAGAGGGTCGATGTAGTGCAGCAATTTTCTACTTTACTCACTGTCTACATGTACAAGTACTTCATGATGTGTATCTGAAAATGTGAAGGCAGTGCAAGGTGAACTTCAGCCATCACGTGCAATGTGCATTCAATGGCTAGCATGGCTACAAGCAAACCAGCCCTCCCCCAGGTGCAAATGCAGGGATGCCTAGCATGGTATCAAAAGGCTGACCATAGACCTGTGTATTGACAGACAGTGTAGACTAGCATCAACTGTATCATGTGAGTCAAGTGACAACACAGCAAATGATGATGGGACAGTAAGCAAGACACACGATGAAACCTCCGGAGTACACCCACGTGTGAAGAAGACACTACACCAGTTGGACACAGTCATTAGCCATTAAACAGGCTGAGGCCTGTGACCCACACAGACTGTCACACCCTAAACAAGTGTACAACGCAGGACTGAGCCACAGTGGAAATGGGAAGGCTGATGAAATGCCATGCAATGTAGGTCCCCCTGGACTCCTACTACAATGATCATCCAGTGATGGACACATAGGGGCATGAGTGGAATACACATGGAGCATGAATGGGCACTCATGTCCCTGCAGGGCATCTGACCTCTGCACAGTCCAAGTGAGACACCCTTCATCAAGTACAAAGGATGTACCACACAGCATATGTCTGGCAGATTGGCTGCTGGAAGTTAGCATGTACACAGGACGCATGAACAGGGAAGTACTCAACGGCAAAATTGAAGCATACCAGTGTTAAGGTGAAATTGGGGTGCAGAGGGGGGGTGGAGGGGCAAGGGAGCATGCCTACATGGAGTACCTGCATGCAGGCAGAGGACACATGCACATCAGTCATGCTATGACATAGTCCCTGGGCTGAGAGGAAGGTCACCCCATGCTACATGCAGAAGGGCCAGTGAGCTGGAACATGGAATTGAGGGGCATCCTGGTGACCAGCATGTGAATAGGGTGCAATAGTGGTGATGCGGACAGTCCCCGTCCGCTCCACATGTCCATCCATCCAGCAGTGCAGACATGCATCAGGGAAGCATTGCATTACTTGCACATCAGAACCATGTACATGTGACATGTAGTGGCAGTCATGCACAACACATCACACAAGTAAAACACACATGTCCACAACAAACACGCAGCAACACTGGACTGGGCATCAAAGTCCGGCATCTCTCCCACTCCTTCAGCTGATTCATATGGTATGAACTCCACAACGAGTGACTCATGCGGAGTGAGGTCTTCCTCCTCAGGTGCAGGCCCACTGCCAGTCACCAGAGTCAAGTTGTAATTTGAGGCAAGCTTAGCCTTAGCGCTGCGTTTGAGGTCATTCCAATGCTTTTTGCACTCTTGCGCCGTGCGCACCTCATGGCCGAATGCACTCACATGTTCCGCAACTTGCTTCCAGTGGATATCAGGGTGGACAGCCGTAGTCTGATAATTAGGACCCACTAGCATGTCACGGCTGTGGCCCAGCACGTAGTCCACGGGGTAGTCCAGTTCCTGGTTGCAGACAGGCTTCTTCCTCGATGTGCTGGAGGTCGTGGCTGTGTGTGGGGTCCCAGCCTATGCTGCAGGTGCAACCTTCCTCCTCTTGGATTGTGGTGCAGATCCTGGCTGGCAAATGCCGGCCTGATCACTATGGCCAGTAGCACCGGTGGATTGAGCTAAGGGAGTGCCAGGTGGAGGGACGACCAAAGGCCTGACTTGCGTCAGTGGCAGCTGGGTGCCTTTAATGGACCCTGCGCAGCAACATCCGCTGTGGCAGGGTCATTGACCGTGACTGTCCTGGTTGGCAGACTCACAACCGGGGTGTTGTTGGCTGCATCTGCCCCTGTACTTGCCAACACCTGGCTGTTCGGGGCAGCAGATGACATTACTGCCCCAGGGACACGTGTCTTGGTCAGGGCAGCCCTGCGTGCACCTACGGTTTCCCTCCTGGCCTGTTGGAAATCTTCCAAGGGCTCTTCAAGTGCCAACGCAGCCTGCGCTGGCAGACCCTGAGCCTGGGTGGTGGTGTCCACAGCTGCACCTGCAGCTACCACTACCCTTGAGCCCGTGGCAGTTGATGAAACAGACTGCCGGGCCACACGGGCACCAGTGCCAGATGCAGAAGCTGCATCTCCTGGAACCACAGGGGGTGGGGGCATGACTGCACCAACACATGGCACAACATCGTGATCAAGTGGCGCACCCCTGCCTCTTCCCCCTCTGCGGCCACCCTGGACACCCTGGAGTCCCCCTACTCCCTGGTCACCCCGGCCATGTCCCTGACCACGCCCACCACAAGCAGGATGCCCAGCTGAGGCGCCCCTCACCTTTGGTGGCCTCCCAACCATGGCACAGATGGAGCAGTGCAGGCACAGATGGAGGAGTGCCAATGGGAGGTGTACACCACAATTGTCCTGGGCAATTGGGGTGAAGGGGGTATTTTGCAAGATGTTAACAGCCCCCCTGCACCTGCAAGTCTGTATGTGACCCTGGTGATGTAGTGACTGGTCACGCAATGCTGAAGCACCCCAAAACTGCAGTAAAACCGTGACCTCAACCCTGTAGCCTACGTGCGTGGAATCAACCTCCCGCAGTACGCGGTGGCACCCAGTAACACGAAAAATGCATACGCGTGGGACACGCAGGCTACTATGACCTCGAAAATGGGTGCGATACACAGGGGCACCCGCAGTGGGAAAAATTGCGTGCGCGACTCACCGTCTGACTAGCGTGATAATGAAAAACACACGTAGCCAATACCCCCGCCAAAAGAAGAGATACGTCCTCGATCCGCTGTGAAGTTGTGATGGCGCGTGAAACAACACAAAGCAGCAACACACGTCGGTCTCCACGAAAGACACGTACAGCGAACTGCTGGCCCCGCTACCCTTTAACCTGTGCCGAGGGAAACGCCCGTGCGCGTCACATCACTTACGCGTAGGCCCTTTCCTCGGATTACACGCATTCACATGCGGACGTGCAGTTTTTTCACACGCGCTGAACCACTATGCCCACGTCATGAGGGAAACGCTCACGCGCGTAACGTCACAGATGCGCTTACACGCTAAGGGCCTTTCCTCGAATTACACACAGACGTGCAATTTTTTCACATGGCAAATCACTCCGTATCAAGCTGGCCACGCAACAACACACGGAAGACCACGCTCCTGCCCAGAAGGCCAAATTACTGCCCCCCCAAAGCCCCGAGCACGCTCCCACCTGCCATCTGCTGCTGCCTGCTGCCTGCTGCCCACGTGCCCTGCTATTTGCTGCCTGCACATCAGCCATCTGCAGGGGTGAAGTTACTGTGACCACCCCTGCTGGAACTAAAGACTCCCGACTGGGATACCATCGCTCCACAGCCCAGCCCCAGGACCCAGTTGCCCACCCACACCTGCCTCTGGGGTTGCCATGTCGGGCATACCACCATCTGGCACCACTGGCAACCCCCAGCCAGAGAGGCAGAGGGCCACCAGCTTCAGTGCCAGGGAAGATGGTGTCCTGGTGGAGCAAGTCCTGGGGCAGTATGATGCCCTCTTTGGAAGTTTGCATGCCGTCTATGAAGGATGGACCAGGATCTGGATGGACTTCGTGACTGCCATCAACGAGGAGGGGGTGTCAGTCCGCAACATCAAACATGTCAAGAAGCGCTGGGAGGACTTTAGGTCCAGGACCCTCGACAAGGCCCGGCGCTTCTTGAAGGCAGCGGATGCCAAGGGGTGCCGGGGCCACCTGTCCGACCACCAAATGAGGGTCCTGGAACGCATATGACCAGCGCTCCATGTCCAGGTCCTTGAGAGGCAGACCCGTCTGGAGTCGAGCGGTAAGTGTACATGCATACTGATTGGACGCTGTGCGTGTCGTGGTGTGCCAGTAGTGTGCAGGTTGCGCATGTGTTTTTGTAGGGCCATGTATGGATGTGTATGTACAGGGGTGTGAGGCTGACACATGCGAGTCCTCTCACGTGTAAGACACATTGATGGTGTATGTGTGAGTAAGCATGCAGGCCAAATGCAGATGTGGGAGCACACATGTTTGAATTACTGTGTATGTACGTTGGCATGGTTGTGGTGTCACACATGGATGTTGGTTCCAGCTGCATGTATCTGCACTGTGTACATGTGCATGTGTGTGTATTTGACAAGTGTGCAACAGTGATGCAACATGGATGCATTTGACACCGATATGTAGAAGGCTGAATGCCAGATGTGACACGGGTGGCGTTCTCATCACTGCGACAGTTGGTGGAGATATACACATGCATGTAAGTGTGGTGGCGTGTGTGCATGTCTTGTGCACTCCCCGTGTTTCATGTGATGTCAGGCTCACCTTCGGCTGCTCATGCTGTTGTATGTGTATGGATGGTGCTGCCTGGTGCGATATTGCTGTGGAATTGCTCATGTGTGTGAGTTGAAATGACATGTGTGTTGGGGATTGTGATGCCATGTCTGAAGTTTGACACTGCCACTCATGTGCAACTGTCATTTGTGTATCAGTCCATTGTACAGTGCCCTGATGCCTGTGTCCTATCTCTCCCTGTCTGCAGCGTCAACTGATGAAGAGGGCGGAGAGGGTGCTGTGGAGCATCGCATCGCCAGCCGGAGACGCAAGGCCCGGCTCCCCTCCCAGGTTGTCATCTCATCAAGGAGTGAGGAGTCTGGTGCCGCATCCCAGGCCGCAGCTGCTGAGGGTAGGTCCAAGAGGCGGAGGTCAGAGTTGGACTCCTCGGCAGCAGAAGGGGCAGCTGAGATCCCACAGGGTCCAACGGAGGAAGATGACACGGATTCATCCAGGTTGGTGGGGGGTTTGGTGGAGGAGGAGGCCGTGGAAGGGACAGACATGGCATCTGAAGGTGGGGATTCCACTGGTGCTAGTGGTGCAGTGCAGGGGCAGGGACAGGAGGCAGCACAGGCCTCCGCGGAGGTGCCTGTGTGTAATCCTGTCCCAGATCCTGTGACTGCATCAACCCGCACCAGCAGGGATGCCTACGTCCAGACCCGTTTTCAGGGAGGGGACCCGCTTACAACAACTGGCCTTCCTCTCCATGCGGACGTGGCTATCCGGGCCTAGGTTGAGCCTATCCTGAGTGGGATGGCGTTGCGTCAACGGGGCATGCGAGGTGACCTGCAGTGTTTTCGTGAGGACACTGCACGTCATCTCGAATGCCTCGTTGACCGCGTTGACCTACTGGGACGGGTCACCAGGGCCGGATTCCTCCGTTTGCTGGACCTTGTTCCGACCCCCTCCTCACCTGAACCCCCTATGCGCCAGTCGTCCTCCATGCCATCTTCAAACCCATGTATCACCTGGGTACCCTGTGGAGCTGCCTCTGACCCTGCGGCCAGGCTGGTGAGGACACATCCCTGCCACAGTCGGGAGTCGGACGTCCAGCAGGGGTGGCCACCTCAACAACTGCACCCCAGCCGGAGGAGGACGTGCAGGCAGCAAGAGCCAGGGCACAGGCACAGGCACAGCAGCAGCAGCAACAAGGTGGGAGCCTTGATGGCTCGGGGCCGTCAACATCGGAGGGGCATGCATCGGCCAGAGGGCAGGAGGACCGAGGATTGGAAGTGTCTTCTGTGTGGCAGCGGTTGGGCCAGGCCATAGATGCGGAGCGGCAGCGGGCGGAGAACTCCATGCGGAGGGCTCTGAGGTGGGCCCAGTGCCTCGAGGCAATTCGCAGGGAGTTGGAGGTCCACATGTCATCGTCCCTGCAAACCCTCGGGGCCATGGAAGAGGACCGCCTCCGGGACATCGAGCAGGAGTTCAATGATGCCCTGGCCCAGGAAATCGGGAAGTGAGCCGTCGGACTAGCCCGCTGCCATTGTAATAGTTTTTAGAGTTAGGTTTCCTTTTCCTTTTCCTTTGATTTGTGGTGAATGGACTATGCCCCACACATTTGTATATAGTTTTTTTATTAGGTAGTTTCTTAGGTAGGTTTCATTTCTTTCGTTGGACTAATGGACCCTTGACATTGGATTGTACATAGTTGGACAATGGATTTATTTGAACTTTTTCTTTTGATTTCACCATGGATCAATGGATTTTTCTTTTTACGTTTCCTTTGGATTTGTGTTGGTGGAGGGAGAGTTTGGACTATTTTTCTTCCGGAATTCTTTGGATTGTTTATACTTTTCATTTACTCATCTTTTGCACATGCTTTTCATTTCATGTTTGCTATTTTGTTATGCTTTCATTTCATTGCTTTATTTTTGTACATAATACATTTTGATATTTTACTTCCATGTGTGGGATTCGCTCATTGGGTTCATGCATGTGAAAAGGTGGGTTTACACAATCAATGCCAACCAGTGTGTGTGTGTGATGGACATGTGTTGATGTACATAGTTGACTTTTGGTTTGTGTCTTGAGATAGGCATGTCAGTGTGGGGTGGATTGGGAAATCATTGCGTCTCAAGAATGGGGTGGCGTGCCGTGCTATTTTGGTGTAGAAGTGAGCCATGATTGTGCATCTTTATGTCATGTAGGGGGGGCATGAGTGGGGGCCTGCTGGCAGGTGCCCCTCACTGCTGGGGGGTGGGAGTGCAGGGGGACATGAGTGGGGGCCTGCTGGCAAGTGCTTCTCACTGCTGGGGGCTGGGGGTGCAGGAGGACATGAGTGGGTGCCTGCTGGCAGGTGCCCCTCACTGCTGGGGGGTGGGGGTGCAGGGGGCCATGAGTGGGGGCCTGCTGGCAGGTGCCCCTCACTGCTGGGGGTGGGGGTGCTTGGGGACATGAGTAGGGGCCTGCTGGCAGGTGCCCCTCACTGCTGGGGGGTGGTGGTGCAGGGGGACATGAGCGGGGTACTGCTGGCAGGTGCCCCTCACTGTTCTGCGGTGGGGGTGCTGGGGGACATGAGTGGGGGCCTGCTGGCAGATGCCCCCCACTTCTGGGGATGGGGGTGCTGGGGGACATGAGTGGGGGCCTGCTGGCAGGTGCCTCTCACTGCTATGAGGTGGGGGTTCTGGGGGACATGAGTGGGGGCCTGCTGGCAGGTGCCCCTCACTGCTGGGGGGTGGGGGTGCAGGGGGACATGAGTGGGGGCCTGCTGGCAGGTGCCCCTCACTGCTGGGGTGTGGGGGTGCTGGGGGACATGAGTGGGGGCCTGCTGGCAGGTGCCCCTCACTGCTGGGGGGTGGGGGGCAGGGAGACATGAGTGGGACATGAGTGGGGGCCTGCTGGCAAGTGCCCCTCACTGCTGGGGGGTGGGGGTGCTGGGGGACATGAGTGGGGGCCTGCTGGCAAGTGCCCCTCACTGCTGGGGGGTGTGGGTGCTGGGGGACATGAGTGGGGGCTTGCTGGCAGGTGCCCCTCACTGCTGGGGGTGGGGGTGCTGGGGGACATGAGTAGGGGCCTGCTGGCAGGTGCCCCTCACTGCTGGGGGGTGTGGGTGCTGGAGGACATGAGTGGGGGCCTGCTGGCAGGTGCCCCTCACTGCTGGAGGGTGGGGGTGCTGGGGGACATGAGTGTGGGCCTGCTGGCAGGTGCCCTTCACTGCTGGGGGGTGGGAGTGCAGGGGGACATGAGTGGGGGCCTGCTGGCAGGTGCCCCTCAGTGCTGGGGGGTGGGGGTGCTGGGGGACATGAGTGGGACATGAGTGGGGGCCTGCTGGCAGGTGCCCCTAACTGCTGGGGGATGGGGGTGCAGGGGGACATGAGTGGGGGCCTGCTCTCCATCCTGCAGGGAATGCAGGGGCGCGTAGATACCAGTTACTTCACTGGTTCAAAGGCCTTGAAAGAGTTTCCGGATAAATATTGACTCCGAGGTTCCTGGCGAGAACCCGTAAGTATAAAGTCCAAAGAGTTCAAAATGTCCGATGTTCACTCTTGTCCCATTCCCTTCTTGTGTTGCAGCTGGGTCCAAGAGAAGATTGTCTTGTGGCTGCTGATGGCGTTCAGGTAAGAGTCTGTATTACCCAACACTGTCCGGTAAAAGATGCGTGTATTTAACTTGTTGTTTTCCCTCTCCTTACAGGTGCGGCATAAGAAGTTGTGGGATGTTTAAGAATAATGCCTCCGGTGGTAAATCAGGTAAGTCTATGGTGGTTAAAAAGAGATTGTACTTGTTGGCTCTCTCGGCTCACCTTATATTTCTTTTGTCCCCTAGATGCTGGAGTTCGGCGAAGAAAATGATGGAGGCAGCGCCAAATCGAAAGATGTTGTGAAGACTGGTGAGTATGGCGCGGCGCTGCAGCTGGGGATGCGACGCGTGCAGAAATAATGTCCTTTCCAAGTTCGAAGACGTGATGGATCCAGAATCAGGTAAGGAATTAAAATAATGTCCGTGTTCTAACCTTTCCTTCTTCTTTCCTCTATTTCTAGGAGCTCTGGATTCGAGGCGGGCGTGGCAGAAGACTGGATGCTGACTGCAGGCACGGTGAGTGTTACGCTGCTGGATGCAGAATAACGCGAAGCATGTGCTGCTGTTCGGGCGTGGTTTAAATAGCCTGCAAAGTAGTCCCAGTAAGAAGTTCCCCCAGAACCACACCCGAGTAAAAAATAGTCCCTGAAGTAAAGTAGTCCCATTCAGGCCTCACGTTGGCTTGACTTCATTGCAGCATGGCCTATGGCACCAGGACTGATTTCCTCTATGAGCCTGGTGCCAATGGCGCCAGGACTGTACCCAGACAGCCCCTAGCCGGGGCTGCTGGGCTTTTAGTAAACACCTGGATGCCTGCTCCCGGGGCTGATGGGCTTGGTCCGGATGCCCAGGGGTAGGCATCATGACAGGTGCTGGGGGACATGAGTGGGGGCCTGCTGGCAGGTGCCCCTCACTGCTGGGGGGTGGGGGTGCTGGGGGACATGAGTGGGGGCCTGCTGGCGCAGGTGCCCCTCACTGTTGGGGTGTGGGGGTGCATGGGGACATGAGTGGGGGCCTGCTGGCAGGTGCTCCTCACTGCAGGGGGGTGGGGGTGCTGGGGGACATGAGTGGGGCATGAGTGGGGGCCTGCTGGCAGGTGCCCCTCACTGCTGATGGCTGGGGGTGCTGAGGGACATGAGTGGGGGCCTGCTGGCAGGTGCCCCTCACTGCTGGGGGGTGGGGGTGCTGGGGGACATGAGTGTGGGCCTGCTCGCAGGTGCCTCTCACTGCTGGGGGGTGGGGATGCTGGGGGACATGAGTGGGGGCCTGCTGGCAGTTGCCCCTCACTGCTGGGGGGTGGGGGTGCTGGCGGACATGAGTGGGGGCCTGCTGGAAGGTGCCCCTCACTGCTGATGGCTGGGGGACATGCGTGGGGGCCTGCTGGCAGGTGCCCCTCACTGCTGGGGGGTGGGGGTGCTGGGGGACATGAGTGTGGGCCTGCTCGCAGGTGCCTCTCACTGCTGGGGGGTGGGGGTTCTGGGGAACATGAGTGGGATATGAGTGGGGGCCTGCTGGCAGGTGCCCCTCACTGCTGGGGGGTGGGGGTGATGGGGGACATGAGTGGGGGCCTGCTGGCAGTTGCCCCTCACTGCTGGGGGGTGGGGGTGCAGGGGGACATGAGTGGGGCCTGCTGGCAGGTGCCCCTCACTGTTGGGGGGTGGGGGGGCTGGGGGACATGCGTGGGGGTCTGCTGGCAGGTGCCCCTCACTGCTGAGGGGTGGGGGTGCTGGGGGACATGAGTGGGGGCCTGCTGGCAGGTGCCCCTCACTGCTGGGGGGTGGGGTGCAGGGGGACATGTGTGGGGGCCTGCTGGCAGGTGCCCCTCACTGCTGGGGGGTGGGGGTGCAGGGCGACATGAGTGGGGGCCTGCTGGCAGGTGCCCCTCACTGCTGGGGGTGAGGGTACTGGGGGACATGAGTGGGACATGAGTGGGTGCCTGCTGGCAGGTGCCCCTCACTGCTGGGGTGGGGGTGCAGGGGGACATGAGTGGGGGCCTGCTGGCGCAGGTGCCCCTCACTGCTGGGGTGTGGGGGTGCATGGGGACATGAGCGGGGGCCTGCTGGCAGGTGCCCCTCACTGCTGGGGGGTGGGGGTGCTGGGGGACATGAGTGGGGCATGAGTGGGGGCCTGCTGGCAGGTGCCCCTCACTCACTGCTGAGGGCTGGGGGTGCTGGGGGACATGAGTGGAGGCCGGCTGGCAGGTGCCCCTCATTGCTGGGAGGTGGGGGTGCTGGGGGACATGAGTGTGGGCCTGCTCGCAGGTGCCCCTCACTGCTGGGGGGTGGGGGTGCTGGGGGACATGAGTGGGACATGAGTGGGGGCCTGCTGGCAGGTGCCCCTCACTGCTGGGGGGTGGGGTGCTGGGGGACATGAGTGGGGGCCTGCTGGCAGTTGCCCCTCACTGCTGGGAGTGGGGGTGCTGGGGGACATGAGTGGGGGCCTGCTGGCAGGTGCCCCTCACTGCTGAGGTGTGGGGGTGCAGGGGGGCATGAGTGGGACATGAGTGGGGGCCTGCTGGCAGGTGCCCCTCACTGCTGGGGTGGGGGTGCAGGGGGACATGAGTGGGACATGAGTGGGGGCCTGCTGGCAGGTGCCCCTCACTGTTGGGGGGTGGGGGCGCTGGGCGACATGAGTAGGACATGAGTGGAGGCCTGCTGGCAGGTGCCCCTCACTGCTGGGGGGTGGAGGTGAGGGGGACATGAGTGGGAGATGAATGGGGGCCTGCTGGCAGGTGCCCCTCACTGCTTGGGGGTGGGGCTGCTGGGGGACATGAGTGGGGGCCTGCTGGCAGGTGCCCCTCACTGCTGGGGGGTTGGGGTGCTGGTGGACATGAGTGGGTGCCTGCTGGCAGGTGCCCCTCACTGCTGGGGGTTGGGGGTCCTGGGGGACATGAGTTGGTGATCATATTGCAAGGTGACATGTGGCTTGGCTGGGGGGCATGCCCATGGTGGATGGGCTGCCTGCGGGACATGACCAGGGGTGCAGGGTAGTCCCTTGTGGTGTGGGCTGCCTGCAGGGGCCGTGGAGGGGGTAGAGGGGACACCTGGGAGGACCCACACTGCCAATTCATGTGTGGGACTCCCCGCGCACCCCACTGGATACACGTACCCTGCTCTGACAGCGAAATTGCGTGTGAAACTTCACGTGCACCCCCGAAATACACGTACCCCGCTCTGACAGCAAAATCTTGTGTGAAACTTCACGCGCACCCCCGAAATACACGTACCCCGCTCTGACAGCGAAATCGCTTGTGAAACTTCACGTGCACCCCCCCCAAATACACGTACCCCGCTCTGACAGCAAAATCGCGTGTGAAACTTCCCGCGAACCCCAGTAATACACACACCCCGCTCGCACACGGCCCATCGCGTGTAAAGCTTCCCGCGAACCCCAGTAATACACGTACCCCGCTCGCACAGGGCCAATCGCATGTGACACTTCCCGCGAACCCCAGTAATACATGTACCCCACTCGCACAGGGCCAATCGCATGTGAAACTTCCCGCGCACCCCCGAAATACACGTACCCCGCTTGCACAGGGCCAATCGCGTGTGAAACTCCCAGCGAACCCCAGTAATACACGTACACCGCTCGCACAGGGCCAATCGCGTGTGAAACTTCCCACGAACCCCAGTAATACACATACCTCGCTCGCACAGGGCCCATCGCGTGTGAAGCTTCCCGCGAACCCCAGTAATACACGTACCCCGCTCGCACAGGGCCAATCGCGTGTGACACTTCCCGCGAACCCCAGTAATACATGTACCCCGCTCGCACAGGGCCAATCGCGTGTGAAACTTCCCGCGCACCCCTGAAATACACTTACCCCGCTCGCACAGGGCCAATCGCGTGTGAAACTCCCCGCGAACATCAGTGATACACGTAACCCGCTCGCACAGGGCCAATCGTGTGTGAAACTCCCTGCGCCGGGGTGTACATGTATTCGGAGGACTGTGCGGGGAGTTTTACAGGCGTTTTCGTGGTAGGGGGGCTGTATGCTGATCCAATGGCCTGTGCGCCATGTATGGAATTTGTGCACTGTGCATGGTGCTGGGGGAGGGTTTGGGGGCGTAACTGGCGCTGCTGCAGGGTCACTGCACCACTCTGCGCCACGGCTGTTTTTGGATGTTAAAATCCATGAATACGCTGTGTGCGGAAATGGATTTTAGCGCACGCGGCTGGCGCGGACTGTCGCACGCGCACACTGTGCGCCAGCCGCATCCGCCACTTGTGCGCTGAATTCTATGAATTACCCCCTAAGTTTTTGGAGAGCTTTTGGAAGTGGGAATATTTCCAAGTTATTAGTCACAGCACATGATGGCATTTGTTTATTATCAAGCTTTGTATTGCAGAATGCGCAAAGCATTGAGGGGTCACTTATTTTGTATTTATTTTCTTTTATAAGATATGAAACTAATTGGAACCATTGGGATTCCTCATTGTCCTCTATTTTGCTAGTGATATCTACAATTTCTGTTCTCTTTTTATAAAAAGGTCTGTGATAAAAGACACTTACTTGGCTTGGTATTTCAGCAGATGTGCTTTTAAACGTTATTTCTTTTTTGTGTGTGTTTGTTAGAAGGTTGGCGATTGTAAGGTTTTCGCTAATGTTTTCTAAAGTTATTGAATTTTCTAAGTCATCTTTACTTCCAAAATATTTACTTTGGATGTGTTCTATTTGTTGGAGGAGTTCTTTGGCTGTTCCATGTAGAAGAATGTTATTAAAATGGTGCAGTTGTAAAGCAGGACTTCTTGCATACTACACTCTCTGCAGAAGATCTCAAACAGTGAAATGGTGTGTTCCTAACATTTTGATGTGGTGCAAGCTGCTTTTGCAAGCAGTTCCCAAAATGCAGGCTAATGAATGGCCTCGCAGTCCAGGGTAGTTGCACACTGGAGATGAGCCATGGTTTGTAAAGGTTTTATTCTAATTTTGTCTTTTACTTTCACATAGTGATTAAGGAATTGTCGTGAAAATTTGCAGGATTGTTGGCGTACGTCACACATTGAGCTGCATGGCTATTTGTAGCCTGGATTGATTGGTTGCATGAAAGGAACAGTTGATTGAAGGTTTGTTGGGGATATTTTTTCCATAAGGGTTTCTTGTGTCATAATGGTGTTTTCTACCATTTCATACCCCCTGCCATTGCTATGCATGGCAAATGTTTATTTTTGTTCTTGCTTATAAGCCTCTTCATTGAAATATGGTTCTGTGCTGCTTGTGTGAATATATTGACCTTCACAGAAGTTTGAAAAGGTATCTATGTTGACCATGCGCATGTTTAGATGTACTTTTTGAAATCTACTGATTCATTTTCTTAGTGGTTTCCTTCTGTTTAAAATTAATATAAACAATTTTCTTTTGGGCAGAATTGTGCTGTCAATTAGAGCTTCTGATTAGTCTTCTGCAGTAATTTTTAAGGCTAGAGCGTGACTTATCAACTGTTTTCATAAGATTGTGAAGTACTCTACCGTGGGAAATATTTTGTAAAATTAATTTTTGGAATGCTTAACTGTGGCTATGTTCACATTGCTAGATATAGTGGTAGGCTCATTAGCAGTTTTCTTCTTCTTTATATATTATTGTACGTTTTCGGAAGAGTCTTTTTAGTTGTTGCTGGTTTAGTTTTGTTGACTGATTGTATTAGCAGTTTTGTTTGAATATTTGCTATAAATTCTGCTAGAGGTGGATGAATATTTGGCATGCCTTTATTTTTATCTGCTCTATTCTTTCTTTGTTTTCTACGGAGTTGCTTTTTAGTAGGCATTATGTTCTGTCTGCAGGAAAAAAAGGAAAGTGTGGTTTTGAAAGTTGTTGAATATATATGCGTGTATTGTGAATGAGTGTGTGAATGTGATGGGAGCCAAATAGAGGGCTGTGTGATTGTGAAATGGATTTATAGTTGTGGTTGGGAAGGTTGTAAGAGTAGATTTGTGTGTAGATGTGTGAAGGGCTTGGGTTAGTGCATAAGACAGTGGTAGAGGGAATGAATAAGCAAGGACATTACAATGTTTAAAAGGATAATAGTGACTGTTATAATAATGGTGTTTAGGTGAGAATCCAAAGAGTGTACATTATGAGGTGTATTCAGCAAGAGCAAAATCAATGTTGATTTGAAAGACATTTTGTAGGCTACTCTGTGGCTAAACTATACTGTATGATTAACAGAAAGAATAGTAGTACAGTAATGCACTAACTTTGGAGGATGTGAAGAGTCATTTTCCTCAGGTTGTTATCTTCCTGGAGGTTGTTGGTCACTGCAATTGCGAAATAACAAAATTAGTGGGTATGTATGGTAATGGTGAAGTAATTTTAGTAGAAGAAGACATTATTTATGAATGTAGAAGGAGTTGTTGGGAAGAAGAGTTGATTACATTGGGCCTCATTATGAGTAAGGTGGTAACCCTGCCGGTGCTGCAGACGGGTTACCACCAGATTCCTAATCATTTTTCGGCACCTAGCTTCCCAGTGCTACCAGGACATTACAAGTCCCGTTCGCCTGGAAAGCCAGGTGTCAGAAAATGTTAATACCTATTCCCCTGGAGTCCCTCAGGAATCTACGGGAATGGGGACATGGGAACACTGGAACCGTTGCTAATGGGACTGTTGGTCCCATGGTAAGTATGCCTAATGGGCCGCAGCAAGAAAGTGTGACATTGCTATGCAATACAAAATGGAAAATGCTGACCGTTTAAAAAGCTGTCCTTTTTGGGAGGCTGTACACGAAAGTAAAAAAATGGTTTTGTGGATTTATAGCAGCACTGTGCGTAAACAAAATGGAGATGGAAAAAATGTGTAGAACACTTTTAAGTGGCACTTGTGTGAAATGTATTATGTTGTCAGTAGATGCATACTTGCCAATGTAATGCATTCCAATGTGTAGTTGCTTATTAAATGATGGTTGTTTTGTTTGTATTGTGGTAGTTGTGGTTGCACTTTTTGCATAAGAAAAGGTACACTACGAGTCCCAAAATGTAGGAGCCAATAAGCATTTATAGATTCGAAAGGGGAATGTAAGGGAGTATACATGTATGTCAAAGTTAATAAAATTGCACACACTGAGTGTTATTTCAAAATGTTGCACAGATCGTTTCCATTTTCTTTCATTTATTTAAAAAGAAATTACACACAGTACTGTTCTAAATGCATACATGCATTTATTAGCTGTACTTGAAATGGTGCTGAAATAAATATTTTTTAACGAATTGCATTTTGCCATTTTTCATTTCATGTACATGCCATTCTTTAGTAACATACATGCAGTTTTTATTTTGACTTTGCATTGTCAGAATTTTAGTGTAACCTTGTTAGTGGGAGAAGTGGCATTAAAAGTGATAAACTGAAAGAAAAAATAACACTTGGTAGATTATATTGGGTCATATTGGCAAGTATACATCTACTGTCAATATATTGAACTTTCGCACAGGATCTGTCATTTAAACATGGTGTAGAAATGTTTTAAATGCGGTTTTATTTTATTTCACAAAAAAGACACAGACAGTGCTGCTGGAATTGCAAATATGTATTTTTAAACTGTTATGAAAATGCTCACTAAAATAAAACTTTGTAACCACACAGCATTGTAAGTAACTGCCAATTGATGTCCGGAGGTGGGACAAGATAGAGTATGATTGTTGACTATGTATCTATCTAAAGATTCTTGTATAGTGTCACTCGCCCTAAGGTCCCAGGGCGCTCACAAGACCCACAAACATAACCACATGAAAAGAAAGGTGTGGGTTAACACACGCAATTTAAGGGATAATGCCCTGAAGGAAGCGTGCAATCATGTGCCTATTTTAATCAGACTTTCCATCGAAAAGGAATGTTTTTAGATGTTTTTTAAAGTGTACTATAGATAAACATCCCCTAATGTCTGGTGGAAATGAGTTTCAAAGAGTGGGAGCCCAGGCATTAAAACCGCCTCCACCGAACTTTTTTAAAATGACACCTGTTTGGTCTAAAGTTAGCCTACTGTTTGAACAGAGGGTCCATCTGGCAGGGTTTCTTTTCACTCTGGAGGAAAGGTAGAGTGGGGCTTCGCCTGCCAAGCATTTAAACACTAGAACGGAACCCTTGTACCAGATACGCTCCTCAACTAAGACCCAGTCCAATTTCCTGTGGGATTCAGAAACCTGTGAATGACGGGTAAGTCCGCAGACAGCAAGCACAGCTCCATTCTGTGCTACCTAGAACTTTTTGATATTAGCTTGAGAAGTGCCCACCAAAAGACTCTTGCAATAGTCCAACATTGTGTTCATTATAGCTGCTGCAATAAGGGCCCTATTAACTTCTGATAGGTAACGACGGATCTGCCACAACAAGTGAACATAATAACAACATGAAGATTTCCGGTAAGAAACATGTTTTTTAAAAGAAAGATGAGAGTCAAAAAAGACTCCAAGTGCCTTGACTGAGTCGGACACTGGGATGGTATTCCCACTAATCACAAGACATTTGTATTGTACATCTAAATTCTTTAATCTGTGTGTTGTTCCCAGGATGAGCAACTCAGTCTTTGAGTCATTTAACGCCAAGGAATTCATGAGCATCCAATTCTGTATAGCTTTAAAGACTTTGTCAGCTCATGCTACATCATCCTTGTACACCCCAGAGAGCTTAAATACTATCTGGGTATCATCTGCATAGTTTTCAAACTTGACCCGCAGAGAAATAAAGAGATTGCATAAGCATTTGACATATACATTGAAAGGTAGTGGTGACAAACATGATTCCTTGGGGAACACCACATGTTAGGAGCGTTGATTGGGCCTCTCCCCCAACCACGCATGCTGTGCTTGGACCCAAAAAGGATTTGAACCAGGATGCCGCGGACGGGGTACATTTCCCTACATTAATCAACCTGTCTGCCAACAGGTCATGATCAACCAAGTCGAAAGACAACGAAAGGTCCAACAGCAGGAGCAATGCCACATTCCCTTCCTCGATTATTTCTGTGAGGTTAGATTTTAAATATAGTAGAGCAGTCTCCTTTCCATTATTTACACAGAACCCTGATTGCTCATTAGCTAGAATGTAATGCTTTTCCACAAAGGTTCTATATTGGGAGCATGCTACATTATCGATTATTATAGTTTGTACTATACCTATAGTTTACAACTACTAAGGAGTCAAGATTCTCCTTTTTTTGTAGAGGGGTTACCCATGCCTCCTTGATATTCTCAGGGACATAGGCCTCTTTAAATTAATGATTAATGCAACTTGTGACCCATGGGACCAATGCAGGTGCAAAATCTTTAAACAGTGTGTCCAGAAAAATGTCACGTTTACATGATGTGGGCTTCATTTTTTGGATAATCTCTAAAACCTCACTTTCTGAGACTTCATGAAAGGAAAAATGACCAGTACCCTGAGTGAATTCTTCAGGGGGTGGTATTGTAGGCTGAAACGTCTTAACCTGGCCCTGAATACATATCTGATGTTGTAGGGTCTTCTGAGGGAAGCCATCAAGGATACACCGACACCAATCATCGTCCATAGCAAAGGAGGACTCAACAGTAGTCCCTCTTAGTTTCTGAAGGACTGAGAAATTCAAAACTAGGTTAATGCAGGTTAAGTGGCAGGAACACTGTTTATATGCATTTGTAAAAATGTTGGAAATATAATAAAAAAAATATGAGCATACCTGTACTTTGTCTTGATAGATGCAGATGTGGTTGAATATGCTAACAGAAATCTTGGAGATTTTTATAGTAGTGTTTGATGCAGGTGCTTGTGATTAACAGGAGACATGTACTCTGAGAGTGCATCTGAAGTGTTGGACTAAGATGACAGAGTTAGATGTTTTTTTTTGGATGTGATTGGTGGATGGGTGTGTGACTGCTTGAAAGTAGCCAATGAGGGAGTGCTACAAAGATTAAAGAGGAAAGGGAAGAAGGGCTGCTCTGTGTTACTGGGTTCACGGACAGCACAGTAGTTCGCAGACAGGGCATGCCACATCCGGGTCTTTTAAGGATGCCTGGCATGGAAAGGGGACTGTGGAGATTAGCCAATTAGGTGTTCTGGTTGTGGTTTATAGGAAGAGAGTGTAGCAGTTCTTTTCATTTCTGTGTGTAGGGAAGATGACTGTGGTTGTTGCTATGAGAAGGCTTACAGTGTGGATGGTGGGAAATTCTTGGATGCTTAATCTGAAATGATACACTGAAATGTGTGGCATTTCTGGTAACATTTGATTTGAGGGAGTGGAGGTTTCTTGGTATGCCTGACCAAAACTGGGGGAGGTAATTTGAATTGTGCAAAAGTATGTCTCATTTTCAATGACCAGATTTGATTGTGGTACATTGTGGAGGACATAATATGGGCTACATTAGTGCAATATCTTTGCAGATTGCATTGAAAGATATGCTGCCAGCATTAATGGTGTTATTTCCACATGGAAATAATATATTTCCACACATAGATCCTAGGTAAGTATGGAGATGCACTAAAGTTTTTGTCCCCAAAAAGAAGCAGGAAGGTGCCTTGTAAACCAAGTGCTATGTACATTTTTGAATGGTATTGGGATGACATATTTTGCAAATGAGAACATTGTGCCGGATGGTGCACAATTTTTTTTGGGTGATGGCATGACTTTCATTGATTTTGGAAATGAAATATTTCTCCAAAACAAGCAAAATACACTCAGATGATGTAGAGTGCGTGTAAAACGTTTCCTAAGGGGTTGTAGGAAAAAAATAAACAGCAGAACCACCCAATAAAATCAAAAATGAAAAAAGGTTCTTTTAAGAGACACCATTATACACTACATTCTTTAAAGTAAGTGTAAACCTCCCCACCCCCTTGAATTAGGCATTCTGTCTGCAGACACCGTGGTAATCGATAGATGGCACGTGTCACATGTGGGTCTTTTGAGGATGACTGACATGGAAATGGGACTGTGCAGCCAAGGGGATTAGCCAATCAGGTTTCCTGGGTGTGTTATACAAGGAGAGATGCTGGCAGAATCTTTGTTTGCTGAGAGGACTGCAGATGGCTATTGCTATGTATTTCAGGAGGCAGAGTGTATGGATTTTGGGGGACATGTGAATCCATAGGCTGAAGGTGTATGTTGAGCATTGTGTAGTGGCTGAAAATCTTGGATTTGATGATTTTCATGTAGAATGGTATGGAGTGTGAGACATGAAGTGGTGGACCTGCTCCCAATTTGTGTAAATATGGTCACACTAAATCATCCAGACATAATCATTGTTCATTGTGGAGGGAACAGTTTAGGGTATGTGACTGGAATTTCATTGCAGTTTGCAATGAAGGAGACATTTGGAAAATTGAAGGAAATGTTCCCCAATTCAAGATTGATTTGTTCTCGAATTGCCCAGAGACAGATGTGGATGCTACCTTTTTAGAAAAATGTTTGCAAGGAACTTGGGGTTGGTCACCCTGAGTTACCTGGGGGAACCCAGGCGTGTACTCACTGCTCATTGTGCTCAGAGAGGCACAGCTCCACCTCACTGATGAAGCCTAACAAGGCTGAAACACATGTATGGGGTTGCTGTTGGTACTCTTGTTCAGAATGGAATTTCCATAGCATTTCGGTTCTGGACTGTCCATGTGCACGGGACAAAGACTGATAGGCAAATGGATATTTCCCATCTGTGAAAGGTACAGTGAGCAAAAAGCGATGGCTGCAAACTCTCAAAGTGGGAAAAACACAGAACACGTTATCATGCAATGTTCTTTCTGGAGAGGGGCACCTACTACCTTTTTTGGAAAACAGATGCGGATGCGTTCGAGTTAATTTGGTCCACAAATGGAGATAGTGAGGCGCAATGTCAATAAAGCTGTGTGTGCATTTTTGGGAGATGTTGCCATGACATCTTTCCATACTGAAAATATTAAACTTGACATTGCCAATATTTTCCGCAGAGATGGAGGACATCTTACTGATGCGGGCAATCAGATTTTTCTGCAAAACATTCAGAATGCTATGAATCAGTTTTGTAAATAAACAAAGCATTTTTCAGTAGGTGCAAATAAAATATAAAAGCTAAAAATACAAAAAAAGTTTCTTTTCACAGCCACCATTTTCCCACGCAAGTCTGAAGACTCCACAGACTGTGTAGGGACCTGTAACTTTGTTTGTTTGTTCTATTTTTGTACTGTGAAAGGTGGCTCCTAAAGGACTGTTTTTTGGCGTTGTTTGTGTTTTATAATATCAGGTAGGGCAGTGTTTCTCGTGCTCCTTGACCATGGCCTTGAAAGCACTCCAAAACTGCTCCCACCTACAGAGCGGTGTGTCGCAGTATATACACAGTACTGTCATTGTCGAATGGTAAGGGTTGACAGTGTTATGTATGGCCTGCGAGGATTCCGCTGGGATACTCTGCCCCACAGGAGTGCCCCTTGTGGTGACAGAAGCCGATGATGAGGATGAGGTAGAGGGCGTCAGCCTACTTATTCCTTCAAAAGGTACCACCTTTCTTACTAATCCCTTGTGGTTCGACTTCAGGTGTTGCCACATGGAGGTGGTCCCATAGGAGTACAGGCCCGGTTTTCCACGACTGAGTACAACCTTGCACTCAGTGCCTAAAACCTTGTCTACCTGAGCCTTTGGTTCACCCCCTACAGTGGTAAACAGCTGCCAGACCCAGTACTAATGACGGGAGCTGGAGAGAGAGACTTCCAGTACATCATCTTCATCTTTCTCTTGACCCTCCTCTGTATCTCCAATCCTGTTCCCTTCTCCAGGCCCTCCAGATGGTAGTGGTGGTGGTGGGAGAGCTGCAGTGGCCATAGCAGATGCCATTCTGGTCTCCAATAAGCACATAAAAACCAACAGGTACTCTCTCTCATAGACAGCCATATTGACAATGAGGAACAGAAATGGGTGGGTCCCTTTTGAGGGACTGTCTGCGGACAACACAACTGTCTACAGACTATCGAGCCACAAATACGACTTAAAAAGGAGCTCTGAAAGGGTAACGTTTCAGCTTGAAACACCGTAGATTTGCCAAAAAATGCAGTTTTAAACTGTCCATGGTTACGGACACTGTCCGCAAACATTCCTGTCACACTGCGCGGGTGTGATCACATGATGATGTCCCTGGACATCCAGGGACACGACGGCTGTCCTGCGGACACCTATTGGGAGGGAGATGATGAGCACATGCGTGCCAGTGTCCGCAGAACAGGGGCGGAGTCCCCAAATTAATTAAAAGTGCGTCTCACGAGAGCGGACATGTCCGGACTGGTGTAGTGTCCGGGCCACCACAGTGAGAAGAGGTGTGCATGCGTGTCACAGTCCGCAGGACAGGGGCAGAGTCCCTGAACTAATTAAAAGTGTGCTACACGAGAGGGGACATGTCCAGACAGGTGCAATGTCTTGGGGGCACCTCCATTTTGAATGCAGACATGCCGGACAGTCCGCCCACTCATAATTGGGATTTTAAAAGAAATCGTCAGCAAGACTACACACACATATTTATTGAAAACAACACATTCAATTAACAAGGAGATGCGGAATCGGATTGTGAAACATAAATGGGAGGATTGGGATTTTCTATACAATGTTCATGAGGGGAGGAGGGGAGTGAGGTGTCATCATAGCATCTTTCATTTACATTCAGGGAATTTGATGGGGAGGATTGGTTGGGTCAAGGTGAACGGTTACAGGTACAGGTAGGGCAGTGATATTGAACATTTTCCTTGACATGATTTTTCACAAATGTCAGCAACTGCATGAAATGATTGTTCAGTTCATCCATTTTGTATGATCATTTCATCAGTTCATTATGTACATTTGGGGTTAGGGGCTCTTTGTGCACACCTTCAGGTCCCCTCAAATGGAACTGGGCCCTGGTTTCCTCATCACCACTATGTACTGTTGAAAAGAAAAGCATATTATAGTGACATTTGAACAAATGGCATTACTTTTTGTTTAAAGTAATGTATTGTATACCATTAGAGCTGTTTTCTTCAGTCATTTTGTCTATTCCTACAACCATTCCAGTGTGTTTGCCATTTATTTCTGTTAAAAGAAAACAATAGTGCTATTTCTTATAAGTTACATATATATAGGAAATGGTAATAATAGAGAAAGAAATACAAAGTACTTACTATTTTCTAAGAGCTTCTTCTGAAATAAGAGCCAAGTGCTTGTCAGTCTGTAAGCAAGGTTGCACTCAGGTGATACTGTGAAGTGTACAGTTAATCTTTGTGTTTGGTGCATTCCATGATAGTGTGCACTAAATGAAAACATAGTTGTAGTTTTTGAAGTACAGATTTATTATAAATATTTATTTTAGGATGAAGTCATATCTATTCTTGTTTCCTGTATATGTCTTTGTCAGTTGCAGGATACAACATCATAGGATAACCCCCTGTGCTTTTGGGCAGTGTGAATGTTAACAGAAGTCTGCAGACTCTGCGTCTTTCATGTTGGAGGCAGGGTGGTCAGTATGATGTAAGGGACATGTAGAAAATTAAGTGTATACTGGTAAAAACCCAGGAAATTCAGTGAAAAAACATTGTTAAAGGGACGTTATGGTTAAGTTTGTTAATGTCTAGATATGTAACACCTTTTGAATCTTTATATTCTGACTGGCCTAGATATTGCAGTGAAAAAAATAAGTGGCACAGATATGTGATGTCATCAAAAACATGTGTGATGTCATCTTTGATGTCCTGGGGGTTAGTCTTAGCAGTGCATGGTGGTGGCGCGAGTTATGGTTGCTTAGCTTACTATAACTGGCAAATTTTGGAGCTTTTCGGTTTTACTTGTACCCATAACATTCCTTTAACAAAGTTCTTTCACTGAATATATAAATATTCAGGGAAAAACCCTTGGTTAAGAGAGATTTAATGTGATCAGATTTGATGCAACAACACCTCTGAATTTCAGCAATCGCATTTCGAGCAAGTAAGCCTTAACTATGCACCCCTTGGTGCGCAGCGTATGACCATATTTATGACATTACTGGTGACATCAGTAAATACATCATACATGACATCATTGATGAGATCAATAATTGCATCAAACGTGACATTACTGATTACATCATTATAATATTTCTGTTGACCTCTTTTGACACATACTTAATGGAATTGCACTTAATAATAATAACAACATGACATGGAACAATACACTGATTCAAAAGTATCATATGATTATGTATGGAGCATTCATTTATATTACTTATCAACTTATAAAGTTTAAAATAAAAATATGTAATGTTATACAAATTATTTGAATTTCGTGTATTAGTAAACAATTACAGTACTTTATTGCAGGGAAAGTATCTGATTCTGGTAAATCTATTTTAGATATTTCAAGCATAATATAATAATTAAATGTAGTAGTAAAACATAAAATTTGAATAGATAGAAAAAGAAACATATTTAATAGTAAGTGTTATGAAATTAGTCAATGCTCACATTTAAATTAACAATTCTCCTTACTGTAATAACATAACATGAACACATTCTTTTCTAAATGACAAGTTTAAAAAAAGAAAAATTACATATAAAAAATTGAAGCATAATTTAAGTGTGGTTAATATGCACACAAAAAATCAGTTACTTATGCTACCTAATAACAATTATAGTGAAGAAATGAAGATTAGCAAGTACATATTTAATGAAAGACATGGCAATGGAAGTACTAATAATTTTAGTTTTTTCTTTTTAAAATAAATTATGAATTTGTATTCCAATATAACAGATTACCTTCCAAAGTACATACATGCTTACATACTATTCTTCTTTGCATTCATGTCTGCATGTACTTACAATTGTATAACACACATTACATTTAAAGAAAAACGTATATAATTCATTGTACTGTGTAAGTATGAAATATATACATATATGCTTTGTTAAAATACAGAGTTGTCATTCAAAATGTAATTAATCAACCCAATGACATCAGTTATGTCATTCATGATGTAATTAGTGATGCCATCAGTGATGTCATGATCCAATATAGGAATAATAATATCAGATAGTCCTGTGTCTTTGGGGCTCACAAAATACCCATACATATTTAGGGAGAGAATCAGATGCGAAGGGTGTTCTGGGTGCAATCCTGTGGAGAGAGAGATAATTTCAGCAGCAGAAGAAGGTGGGGCAATCTGGGTCCAGCAGACCGAGGCACACAGAACTGATCATTCCCTGAATTTACAGGCGAGAATTTTTCAAGCGTTCTTTAGGTGAGGACAGTACTAAGTGAGGTGTGTGTCTGTATGATGGCATACTGTGGGCAGCTGCAGGCTGGTGAACCTTTTCACTTACAAATGAAGATATGTATCTTTATGTGTTTTCCAGAGAACACACGTTTTGCCTGTCACTTTTCCACATAGATTCAGGGCAGCCAAAGAGTTACATTTCTCTATTCTGGCTTCCTGCAGCAGACAATGAACAATGGAGCTACTTTGAGCAGTGTGGCTTTTCACATTCTTTAGCTCACATCTTCTTGCATTTTTCAAGCAACGCCGCACAGCCTGTGCTTGCAATCTCATGCAATGGGCCAATTTGTACCAATGATCTGCACCAATGCTTTTCACCAATGAGCTATGGACTGAACTGCATTCAATATTAATAAGGGATTGGTAGGTTAGGGTATTAATGATCAGTAATTATTAGTCTTATGCTTCATTGCAACTCAGTGTGTGCTATACCCTAGTGTGGCACTATGCTATGAAATGGCCACCATGCAAAGCAAGGTTCAACTGCCCTTTTTTCATTGTCTTATATGAATCCACAGTACTGACTCACACCAGATGCACATCAGTGTCTCACACCAGAGTCTCACACCTTTTGCTTTCAAAGTTGGATTCCTTGATAAAATTCTACCCCAGCTAAAATTCAGAGCCTCACTTTCCCTACAGTCATATTTCAAAATGTAATGAATCAACCCAGTGACATCATTGATGTCATGCATGATGAAATTAGAGATGCCATCAGTGATGCCTTCAGGGATGCCATGTATGATGTAATTAGTAACATCACCAGTGATGTCATCAGTGATGCCAACAGTGATTTCACCTGTGATGTCATCAGTCTGGTCATATGCTGCGCAGCAGGGGATGCATGGTTAAGGTGGACTTGCTCGAAATGTGATTGCTGAATTTAAGGGGTGTAGTTCTATTATTTCTGTTCACCTTAACTCTCACTTAATCAAGGTGTTTTTTCACTGAATTTCAAAGGTGTTGTTACTAATTATATTTCACATTGAGGGGGCGTGGCCAGTAGCCATGCAGTGAGGACAACCTAAAAGAAGCTCCTGCTTTATCCGACAACATCTGTGGTAAAGGTGTTAATTCAACAACATCAGACAACCTATTATTCATGGAACATAGGGCAGCATGTGGGGCATGCGATACCCTTGATGGAACAGTGAAGATTGTTTGACAAAAGCTCCTTCACAAAGAGTCCCAGTCCTGCGGTGCACTAAGACCAGGAAATGGCTGCCAACAATAGGACAGATTGAGGAATATGCTGCAGTGATTACAAGGGACTCCCGACAACACTACAGCAGGAAGAAAATATACACATCACACCTCCTCTTACAGTGGGGTTCTGAACGGCACTGGCAGGAAACATTGGAGACGATGCAGCTGAAATGCTGTAAGATCCTGGAGTGGCCAGAGAGCCCAACCTGTAGCTCGTAGACATCGGAAGTGACACGCAGAGAAAAACAAAGATGCTGCACTACGGAAGAAAGTGAATAAATAGAAGGCAGTAAGCAGCGAGAAGGTAAGCCGTGCTACACCTCTGCAGAAATAATTATTATGAACAGCAGAAGAAAGGGAGAGAGGGAGCCTAGTAAATCCGGAGGGGTGAGGAAGTGTACAACGGAGGACAGCTGGCCCAAGAGAGCACCCCGGCTGTAACCCACCCCCCTAATATATACACCAAAACCACCCGCCCCTGACCTCCCAAAAGAGGTGTAAATAATTGATACTAAACGAACAGGAAAGGAGAAAGGGCGCACAAGGAACAGTCAGCATTACCATCCATGCAAGCTATAAGTGCAAAGTAGATCAGTGACTATTGTAAGGAAACCTATGCCAGAGTTCGACTGACACCTCGTAGAGAAGACATAGCGGAGGAGATAACAATAACATAGAATTAAAAATAAAACAGAATATATACATAAACTAAAAGCTGCACTGCATACACGTACTGGAACACTGATGGCAAATAAAGCAAGTAAAGAAGAGGGAAAACAGACCACGCTTAAATCCGTTACTAAAGGCGCAACAGAAAACAGCCAAGAAATGGAAAACAAATTAGGTATACAGCCTACTCAAGCAGATGGAGAACAACAAATCCTGGCTGCCATCACTGCGCTATGGACTGCATTAGAAACCAAAATAGAAACTGTGGGAATAGATGTAAACTTGCTGCGTCAAGATATGCGAGTGCTGTCGTAAAATGCACCGGTAGTGTGGAGAAAAAGTAGAAGAAAATTGAATTAACATTAGTAAAACGCAAACCGAAGTCCATGTACTGAAACAACAAGTGAAGCTGCTGGAAGAAAGAGCATAAGATGCAGGAAGAAGGGCCAGACGAAATAATATACGTTTGACTGGATTGCCCGAGGGAATGGAAGGAACGGATCCATCGACTTAAATAGAACATCTTTTGCTGCAAGAGGTGGGCCCAGGCATCTTAACACAGGGTTTTACTGTGGAGAGGGCGCCCAGAGCCCTAACAAAGAAACCCCCTCCGGGTGCACCCCCAATTATAGCGAAGATCCTTAATTATAAGGATAGAGAGAAGATACTAGCATTCTCTAGGAATGACGGTGTCATGCAGAGAGCATCAGCTAAAATTGCTGTCTATCCAGACTATACATTCCAGGTGCAGAGACGTAGGTTTCAGTTTGGCGCAATTAAAGAAAGGCTAAGAAAAGCAGGACTCAAGTACATGCTCATGTATCTTGCAAGACTTAAAATCCTAAGAAATGGACGCTCTTTGTTTTTCAAAATCCCAGAGGAAACACAAGAGTGGGCAGATAAGGAATGGTTGCCGACAACACCAGAAGACACTGTATCATGAACAGAGGGACTGATTTAAGACTACAAGGAGCTAGGTGGCTCGGAAGAAAGCAATTGCATCAATTCCAAGTTGGGAAGTTGGGAGGGGGGAACAATTGGGAGGGGGGAGTTAAACAGGAGTTATATCCCTTGGCAAAGCACAGAGTACAAAAACATGAAAAAAGCATTAAAAACACCAGACACGAATTGAGAGAGTAGTTTGTGGTTTTAGGAAGTGAACTAGTGAAAATATATATCATACTAGACATGCCAAACAACATTAGGCTGATAACATGGAATGTGAGGGGGTTCAATAACTTTATCAAGAGGAATAGAGTACTAACGTTCCTACGTAGACAGAAAGTAGATATAGCTCCGTTACACACCTCACTGAAGACAGAAAAAATACCTTAGCTAGGAAGTGGAAGGCACAGGTAGTGGGCTCAAGGTACTCAGCTTATTCAAGTGGTGTACTAACCTGGATCCCTCTGACGGTGCCCTTCCAAATATTACAGACCGAAATAGAGAAAGAAGGTAGAATGGAAATAATAAAAGGTACGCTGGAGAACAGACAAGTATGCATAATGAACACCTATGCAACTAATCATGATGCAACCAACTTCCTTAGAACTATATATACTAGAGTAGGCACGCACAGAGACACGCACAGAGACAATATTATAATATGGGTTGTGGATCATAATTGCACTTTGGACCCAAGCGTAGACAGATCCGATATCCATCTCCAACAGCAAAAGTACTCTGTGACTTAATCCACTCCTTCTCAATGGTAGACATTTGGACAAACATCCACCCAGATGTGCAAGACTACTCACACTACTCGGCACCACATAATGTACATACTAGACTGCATCTTCTTACTGTAAAGGAAACCTTAGGGAAATTTACAGAAGCAACATACAAAGGGCAGGTCTTATCAGATCATGCACTACTGACTCTTAAATTGCAGGTAGCACAAACCAGACCACCAGTCGCGACTTGGAAGCTTAGAAGTGAATCTCTCAGAGATGTAGCATTTAGAACACAAATCAAAGAATGCAAAGGCCAATACTTCACTTTAAACACGGGTAGTGTGAAATCATAAGCCATTTTATGAGAGGCTTTTAAGGTGGTAGTAAGAGGGGAAGCCATGACCAGATCTGGGGGAATGCAAGCAGAGTTAACCAGAAAACTTGACAAAGCAGAGAAAGAACTAGAAGAGCTAGGAAAAACTGGATCGAGCAAAGGGAGCAGATCAAAGCAGGGAAATAGAATTAAGACAAGAATGCCTGAAGTACTGCGACAGGCTTGGAAAACAAGGCAGCATGCAGAGGGAGACAAGCCTGGAAGACTCCTGGCATGGTTATATAAAGGCGAGTCTGTGATATCATTTGCACAGTAAAGGACAGACCAGGTAACCTCTGCAACACAGAGGAGGCTGTTAACACAAACGTTTATGAATACTACACTGACCTCTACACAGAAATAGATACAACAAAACACCCAGAATTGCAGGAAGCTTTAGAACTGGTTTCGCTACCATGTCTAAGTGAGGAAGAGGCAGGGAATATGAAGGACCTTATAACAAAGGAGAAGGTATCGGCTACAATCAGGGCGCTGCCCACGGGGAAAGCACCTGGGTAAGATGAATTAACAGGTGAGTTCTTTAAAATATACGCAGAAGATCTTGTACCGACAATGGTGAAAATGTTCAACAAAGCATATGAAGAAGAAATATTGCCAAATAGCCTTAAATAGGCAGTAATTATCCCATTGCGAAAGCCCAACAAGCTGAAGACGGAATGTGGATCGTATGGGCCCCATTATTGGGGAGTTTGTATATCCAGATCAAACTGGTCATCTCCCATGGAGGAACATGGCTTGGAATTTAAGATGCCTAACCACGTGATTGAGAACACAAGGTAATACCAACACCACTGTGTGATGGCCTCATTAGAAGACGCAAAGAAAGCATTTGATTCTGTGCAGTGGGAGTGGATGTATAGTTTTAGAAAAAAATTGCATTGTGGAAGGGTTCATTAAATGGATCAAATTATTATATACAAGCCCCAAAGCTAGAATGCGGACAGGAGGGATATATTCAGCAAGAATTAAATTACAAAAAGGCAACAGACAAGGTTGCCCATTGTTGCCACTGTTGTTTATCCTAGCAATGGAATCAATCTCCGCCTACCTAAGAGCTGAATTTAGAGAGGCGGGATTAGAGATAGATGGGATTAGACATTCAGGGGCCAATTCATGGAACAAACGTGCGCCGAAAATCGCGAAAAAACAGGCGTGCGATTCATGGAAGTCCCTGCGCGTGTTTTCCTCGGGATGTGCGCCAAACCCGTGCATGGCGCACACGTCACTGCAACATCCTGAAAGGCGTGCGCGACGCGCACAGTGAAAGCGCACAACCTCGGCGCATACACCAGAAAGTGGGCGGAACATGGGGCGTAACGCGCGGAATGGGGAACAACGCGCGAAAATAAGGGCGTACCTGGGGATGTACTGCAGGGAAGCAGATGGAACTCCCACACGCACTCGAACCACACATATTCATGGAATCGAATAGGGCAAAGCCGCGCACAGCCAAAGACACGCACAAGCCGAAACACAAGCCGAAACACGTCCACCACACGAAGGCAGGCGGTAGCGTCCCTGCACATTACAAAAGTGGCAATATACAGCAATTGGGCCTGTGCGAGCGGGGCACGTGTATTTCGGGGGTGCGCGGGAAGTTTCACATGCGATTGAACGGGGTACGTGTATTTCGGCGGTGCGCACAAAGTTTCACACGCGATTGAGCGGGGTACGTGTATTTTGGGGGTGCGCGGGAAGTTTCACACACGATAGGCCTTGGGTGAGCAGGGTACCACTCACCGTCTGCGTGTAGAAGAACGCATAGCCAACACCCACCCGCTGTGAAGTAATAGCGTGTGAACCCCAATGCCTGGAAAACACACGCACCGCACCCCTCGGAAAACACGTACAGAGCAATGGAAATCCACATGGGATCTTCAAGCCCTGCCAGGGCAACGCCCGTGCGCCATACGTCACAGACGCGCTTACGCGCTAAGGGCCTTCGGTCCAAAGAAATCGCGTATGCGTGCAGACGCGCTTACGCGCTAAGGGCCTTTCCTCGAATTACACGCTGACGTGCAGAATTTTCACGGGCCAAATCACTCCGTATCAAGCTGGCCACGCGTAAGCACACGGAAGACCACACTCCTGCCCAAAAGGCCGAATTACTGACCCCCAGAGCCCCGAGCAGCCTCCCACGAGCCATCTGCTGCTGCCTGCCTGCCTGTCTGCCTGCTGCCACCGTGCCCTGCCATTTGGTGCCTGCACATCAGCCATCTGCAGGGGTCCAGTTGCTGTGTCCACCCCTGCTGGAACAGAAGACTCCTGACTGGGATACCATCGCTCCACAGCCCAGCCCCAGGACCCAGTTGCCCACCCACGCCTGTCGGGGCAAACACCATCCGAGACCACTGGCGACCCCCAGCCAGAGGGGCAGAGGGCCACCAGCTTCAGTCAGAAGGAAGTTGGTGTCCTGGTGGAGCATGTCCTGGGGCATTATGATGCCCTCTTCGGATCATCACGCGCCGACAAGGAAGGACGGGACAGGATCTGGACGGACATCGTGACTGCCATCAACGCGGAGGGGGTAGCAGTCCGACTATTCCATCATGTCAAGAAGCGCTGGGAGGACTTCAGGTCCAGGACCCTCAACAAGGCCCGGTGCCTCTTGAAGGCAGCGGATGCTAAGGGGCACCGGGGCCACTTGTCGGAAGATCAGATGAGGGTCCTGGAACGCATATCCCCAGCGCTCCACGTCCAGGTCCTTGAGAGGCAGACCCGTCTGGAGTCGAGCGGTAAGTGGCCAAGCATTGCTGTGTGAGACAGGGCATGTTGCAGTGTGCTGGTTGTCTGATACTTGCCTGTGTGTGTGACATAGGCCATGTACGTGTGTGTGTGTGTGCAGGGACATCATGGTCATGCATGTGAGACCAGTAATGTGTGAAGCACACGGTTGGTGTATGTGTTTAAATGCTACATGGGGAGCCCTATGCGGAATGGACACATGAGAGCATGCCAGTCTCTGTTCCTGGACATGGGTGGGGGTGAGGGATGGGTGATGATGCCATGTACATGTATGGTGTCCATGTCTGTGTGTCTGACCTGCGTGTCTGTGACTTGTGAATGCCATGGATGCATGACACATGTCTGTGTCAAAGTTCAGATTCACTGATGCAGCCTAGCTATCCTTGCATCCACTGTGTCTGGGGTGTACGAGTCCAGATGGATGAAAGTACGGTGAAGTGTGTGAATGTGATAGGCATGACCCATGATGCATGTGAGTTCAAAAACAACATTTTATGTTTCAAGAGTCCCTTGGACATGTTTGCTTATCTCCATAGCATGGGCCATGCCTGTTACTGCATGTGTTTTGCCTGCACTGACCCATGTGTTGTGGAGGGACATGATGGAAGTGATCTTTGACAGTGCCACTCATATGCTATTGCTTCCTGTCTAGGGGACATTGTACAGTACCCTGATGCTTGTGTTCTATGTCTCCCTCTACACAGCGCAAAGTGAAGAAGAGGGCGGAGACAGCGCTGTGGAGCAAAGCGGCGGGGATGCCCCCACGGCTGCAGCGGAAGGGATGGGTGAGCCCCCACAGGGGCTTGCAACGGCGGAAGACGGTGTGGAGCCATCCAGGCTGGTGGTTTCCACAGAGGAGGTGGAGGCCGCTACTGAGCCGCACATGGGGCCTGGTGGGGGCATCCCTGCTGGTGCAAGTGGTGCAGTACAGGGGCAGGAGGCAGCACAGGTCGCCGTGGAGGTGCCTGTGCATGTCACAATCCCTGACACTGTGACTGCACCACCATGCACCAGCAGGGATGCCCCATCCCAGGCCCGTCATCAGGTAGGGGGGATGTCCATGTCATCTGACTCCCCTCCACCTGCGGATGAGGGGACCCTTGGCCGTATGGAGAAGGTCCTGATTGGTGTCGCATTGCGCACGTGTGACATCCGTGATGACGTACGTGCTTCCTGGGGGGAGCACGCACGTCATCATGAAGAGCACGGTGCCAACGTGGCCCAGTTGGGAGCGGTCGTGGTCGGGGGTCTCGTACATGTGTCGGGCACTCTGGCGACCCTCTCCTCCTCTTTGGAGGCTATGCGCCAGTCGTTCTCCATGCCGTCTTCCGGCCCAGATGCCACCAGGGCCCCCTGTGGACCTGCCCTGACCAATGCAGCCAACTCAGTGGGGATCCCATACCTGTCACAGTCGGGAGTCGGAGGTCCAGCAGGGGTGGACACACCAGCAACAGGACCCCAGCAGATGGAGGATGTGATGGCATCATCGGGCAGGGCACGCGCACGACGGCGTCGGTAGATTCCATCAGCCTGGATGCCGTCGTGCTGGCACAGGCAGTTGCGTCGGAGGCAGCGGCAGGCTCGACGTAGGAGGCATCATGGCTCGGGGCCATCAACATCAGGGGTGCAGGCATCGGCCGGAGGGCAGGAGAACCCTGGAATGGGAGTGGCTTCCGTGTGGGAGCGGTTGGGCCAGCAGATAGGTGCGGAGCGACAGCGGGCAGAAGAGGAACGGCTCACAATGGTCAGGGCGGAGAACTCCATGCGGAGGGTCTTCGCAGGGAGTTGGAGCTGGACACTGCATTATCCCTGCGAGACCTCGGGGCCATGGAACATGCCCGCCTCCAAGCCATTGAACAGGAGTTCGATGATGCCCTGGCCCATGACAACATCCAGTGAGCCGTTGGACTAGCCCGCTGCCCTTGTAAATAGTTATGTAGTTAGTGTTAGGTTTCCTTTGCTTTTTTCTTGATTTTGGACTTTTTGGACAATGGACCACATTTTTGTTTATAGTTTTTTTATTAGGTAGTATTTTTAGATAGGTTTCATTTCTTCAGTTGGGATCATGGACCCTGGATTGTTTATCTGTATATAGTTGACTGTTGGATTATGGTTGTTTTTGGATTTACCCATGGAGCAATGGTTTTCGGTTTTGTTTTTCCCTTGGATGTACTTTTTTGAACTGTGGCTTTGGACATCTTTTTTTTGGATTATGATTTGTGGTTTTTCATTATTTTACGGACATGCTGCTTTTTGTTTTTAATTCCCATTGTCGTTTGTTTATTTTTAATCCCATTTATGTTGATTTTAATACATTTTTTTCATTAAACTTCAATGTGTAGTATCATATCATTGGTTTCATGCATATCATGATATGGGTTTTGACATTCACTTACACCCATTGTGTGTATGTGAGGGACATGTGTTCATTTACATACTTGCCATTGGGGTTGTATCATGTAATTGGCAATTCTGAGTGGGTGGATGCAATACTTGGGTGGTTGTTTGGCATGTGGAGGCTGCCCATAAGGGCCAGGGATCTAGATTGTGATGACGTGTTGGCTGGATGACATGTGTCAGGGCCTGCTGGCAGGTGCCTCGTAATGCTGGGGGGGGCCAGGGGGACATGAGTGGGACATGAGTGGGGGCCTGCTGGCAGGTGCCTCGCAATGCTGGGGGGTGGGAGTGCAGGGGGACATGAGTGGGACATGAGAGGGGGCCTGCTGGCAGGTGCCTCGCAATGCTGGGGGGTGGGGGTGCAAGGGGACATGAGTTGGTGTTCAGTAGTGCAAGGAGACATGTGCCTTTGCTGGGGGGCATGGCCATGTTGGGTGGGCTGGCTGCGGGACATGACCAGGGATGCAGGGTAGTCCCCTGTGGTGTGGGCTGCCTGCAGGGGCCGTAGAGGGTGTACAGGGAACACCTGGGAGGACCCACCCTGCCAAATCACGTGTGGGACTCCCCGGCACCCCAGTAATACACGTACCCAGCTGAAATTGCATGTGAAACTTCCCGCGCACCCCAGTAATACATCTACCCTGCTGAAATCGCGTGTGAAACTTCCCGCGCACCCCAGTAATACACGTACCCCACTCGCACAGGGCCAATCGCGTGTGAAACTTACCGCGATCCCCAGTGATACACGTACCCAGCTGAAATCGCGTGTGAAACTTCCCGCGCACCCCAGTAATACACGTACCCTGCTGAAATCGCGTGTGAAACTTCCCGCGTACCCCAATAATACACGTACCCCGCTCGCACAGGGCCAATCGCGTGTGAAACTTCCCGCGATCCCCAGTGATACGCGTTCCCCGCTTGCCGTGCTGGTACAGGGTTAGCGCAGCCCTTTGCGCTGGATTGGGGATTTTGATGGCTTTTCCCTGCGCAAGGGGCGTTCTTGGGGGCGTAACTGGCGCTGCTGCAGGGTCGCTGCGCCACTGTGCACCACGGCTGGTTTTGGTGGCTGGAATCCATGAATACGCTGTGCGCGGAAATGTATTTTAGCGCACGCGGCTGGTGCAGGGATTCGCACGCGCACACTGTGCGCCAACCGCGTGCGCCACTTGTGCGCTGAATTCTATGAATTACCCCCTCAGTGTCTATGTACGCAGAGACCATGTTGTTATATGCGCAACAACCAGAAGACAATTTGCAACACATATTGGACACACTAGATAGGTTCAGTGAATTATCTGGTATCACAATAAATAAAGGAAAATCCTGTCTGTTCCCCCTGACAGGCCTAAAAGGTCTAAAAAAAATACAATGCCTACAGAGACTATCATTGCAATGGAGCCCTGAATCCTTTCGATATTTGGGTATAAAAATATTCCATATTATCACTGTTACTGGAGATATTGACCCAAGTCTTGCAGAAACTGGGGGTGGGATCACAGACTCTTTAGACGGAGGGGAATTTGCTTGGTTAGCTGGAATACCCGGGACCCTAACACTTTCACCTCGAGGAAAATGAAAGATCACTTATTTCGGAATGTTGATATCCTGATTTTGCAGGAACCATGGTTGGGTAATCCAATTGCAATAGAAGGATATATTCTCTATTGTCAACCCGCCCTTCAAAGAGCCAAAGGCAGACCATCAGGTGGGTTGCTGATGGCACTTAAAAATGTTACGATAGGCGACTCCACAATGATCTTTGAAAATAAAATGGGCATTCAGGCAAGTAAGATCACAATAAGAAATTCAAAACCGGTCTTAGAGGTGATTCTTATAAATGTTTATCGGAACCCCGCCTATTCCAGCTTCCAGGCTTTTCTGGATATTCTATCCACATTGCTAGAAGAAATCAAAACAAGTGACGGCTGTGCCTGAGTGATTTTGGCAGGGGATTTCAACATCCAATGTATCAGATTAGAAAAGAAGCTGGGAAAACATGGTTCCCGAGTGATCTCGGGGAAGAGAAAGGTATTAATGGATTTTCTGGGGGGATGGGGACTGAAGATGGTGAATGGGAATTTGCCAGGGGACATCCCTGCAGCGCCAACATGGCATCAGGGTATCACTACTTCAATGTTAGATTATATCTTCATGAGAGCCAACCTTTTCATGTACAATATATCCCTGAAGATTGAGCAGGAGGAGGGGGGAATGACCACTCTAGGTTGGAGTTATCTATTTTGGATATTGCTCCGGGGTCGTCAGACATGCAGAGTCAAACCTATTTGGTTAATAAGAGCAGAATCCGTTTGGCTAAGTATATAAGAGAAGGGGAGGCCTTAAACTGTAGGCTACTCGATTCCCCAGAGAATATCCAATGAGAACTCTGCCGTCCAGAAGTGTTTGTGAAATCTATCTGGTCCCTGTGTCCACCGAGTATAGGAGGAGGAGGTGGAAGTAAACAAAATCATTGGCACTCCTTTAATGAGGCGACAATGCAAGAAAGGAAACTGTATAAGCAGAAATTAAGATCTCTGAAGAGACAGAGCCTGAGTCCGGAAGGTTATAGAAGGGAATTTAAGAGGCTGTCATTATGCTATAAGCAGTGGTATGTGGGAAGGAGGATGCTGCATTTGCAGCAAGATGAAGAACGCATGTTGAAGTTAGTGGGAAGAATGACTCCAGACATTTTTGGTCAGTGATCCATCAGTTGGAGGGAAACCCAGCTACAGCCTTATGTCATTTGGTGTCAGAGAGGGTGTGGGTGAATTACCTGTTGGCCAGTTTTAAAAATCCTGTGGCTTCAGAATTCATTCCAGATAAAAATGTTAGCTGGTAACTCCCTCTGGAGCAGAACGCCCTGGTTGAATTGATTGGGAAAGCCACAATCTCCAAAGCAGCTAGGCCAAATGGCCTAACTTACCAAGTGTTGACGAAACAGCCCCGTTTATGGGCAAAAATACTATTTTGGCTATTTGGAGAGATTCTTGCAGGACAACAGTTTCCACTATCATTGAAATCAGTGACTGTCTTTCCTTTGTTCAAGGGGGGCGATCGGTTGCAACCTACAAACTATCGGCCAATCGCCCTCCTTGACATTGACAGCAAGCTTTTCATGAGGGTCCTACTGGGGGAGTTGGAAAAATGGGTGAAGGAGGGAAAAATCCAGTCCAAACATAAAATGGTATTTAGAGGGGGTCACTCCACAGAAGTAAATGGCCTGGTACTGAACATCTTGTGTGAAAGAACAAGAAACAAGCGAGAACATCAGTTGTATGGGGCCTGGGTCGACTTCTCAAAGGGCTTTGATCAGGTGAACAGAAACTGATTATGGGCCAAGCTGAGAAGTTGGGGAATTCCAGAAGGCATCCTTGCAATGGTTGCAGAACTCCATAGAGATACCACCATCAGAGTTCGGCTGGACACTGAAGGTCATCTCACCAGTCCAATAGGGGTGGAAAGGGGAGTTTGCCACGGTTGCCTGGGGTCTCCCCTTTTCTTCAACCTGTATCTTTCAGATATGGGAGAGTTTTTGGAAGAATCGGCTCTAGCAAGCCCAATAATTAATGGATGTAAGGTCCATTGGCTCGCTTATGCGGACGACGTGGTCCTACTGGACAGAACACCAGTGGGGCTGCAGCATCTTCTGGACAAACTAGATGTCTATGCAATGGAGAATGATTTGGCTATTAATCCAAAAAAATCGAGAATAATGATATTCAAACACGCAAAGAAAAAGGTAGCCTATTCTCAGTGGAAGTTAGGAGGGCAGAGTATAGAAAGAGTGGAGGATCTGGCATACTTGGGGTATAAGGTCTTTTCCTCCCCATCATTGGGCAAGGTGGAAAAAGATGTAGAAATGAAGATTTCACAGTTGGTCCCACAGATTGAAAAGATCTTAGTGAAATTCTGTAAATTCTCAGCTCTCCCACTAATTAAATTCTACTCGGCAAAAGTCATTCGGGGGATACTTTATGGACTGGAAACCAAAACGTGCTTGTGGAGTGTGGATTGGCAAAGGTTAGAAGGGCTAGTTTGGAAGAGAGTTTTCAGCCTTCCAATGAGTTGTCTGAGATTCGAATTGGGCCTTTGGTCTCTAAAATAGCAGGCAGAATGGAAACTGACGTCCCTTCTGCGCTCAATCCTCACTGCACAAGACGATACTCTGCATTTTGACATCAAGTCCCACTTACGAGCAAAAACATCTAAATTGCTGATAAACCTGGAAGAAAGGGTTATGGAAGGACTGAGTATTGCTGGAACTCATATAGAAACGTTAATCCATAATCCACAGAAGGCAAAAAAGGTTCTGGAGGAGTGTGATTGGATAAATACAATCGACAATATGCGTTCCCTACTACCTGAAAACCTCTTTCTGAAAGTGGATAAAAAACAAGGGGTTATTGCAAGATATCTGAAAAAGTTCCCTGATTGGAGGATTAGGATCAATTTTCTCAGAATTTGATTGAACATAGCGCACACAGGTGAGGTGCTGTTGATAAGGGGGAAAGAGGAGGAAGCCAATTCTCTATGCAATGTGTGCAAAAACCCACAGAAACAATCCCTAAAACAGTTACTGCTGGAGTGCGAGGGAACTTGACCTGCAAGACATCTACTCTTTGCCAGATTTGGCGTGGGGGGGTGGCCATATAGAGGAATCTTTCTGGGACCGCTTGATCGAATTACCTGACAATTGCAGTAGCACAAGTCCTAGAAAGCTATAACATAGTGACTTCTAAAAAGATGCCATAAGAGGGCATCAGAGATTCTTTGCTTCGACTCAATTGAGATCATGTTTAGTTGTGAAATGTTTCTTTGTTTGGTTATTGTCTCTGATTCTAAGTGATCTTACATCATCCTCGTTTAATGGATAGCTGTTCTTCTTCCACTTTTTCTTCCACTTTTTTTCTTTTGCTAGTGTTTTTTTTTGTTTATCCTTGTTCCTTGTCTATTTTAATTGAACGGAGGGTGTTTTTAGTTTAAAAGATGAAAGTGAATTTCCTTTTTAATTGTTTTTCCTGATGTTGTTAGGTTTTATTGAATGAATTGTAATAGAAGTAATAAGTCTTGTGTAAAAGGTTTTTTTCTATAACCGAATACAAATTAAAAACAAATTAAAACAATTAAAAACACATATATTTTCCATACCTGCTAGAGGAGCATAATAAGAACACACAAAAATCATTGAAAGGAGTTATAAACTGCATGAAGTTCTGGGGGACGCTCCCGCTAACATTTGTGCAGAAAGCAGCACTGTTGTAAATTGTGGTTTTGCCCAGACTACTGCATTATTACACAAACATCCCATATAACATACCAAAACTCTTGTTAAAAAAACTAGACATGGAGTGTAGGCAATTTATTTGGCAAAACAAACGAAACAGAATCGCCCTTACAACACTCAAAAGAACACATGAGGAAGGGGCGAGTCAATTACAAATTTTAGTTGGATTGTTAGCAGATGACCCTACTATAGATACACATCTACTACAACGAGCAATGAAGCAATTATACTTAAAAGAAGTACTGTGGGCACTCACTTCACGCATAGGTCAAAACCCACTGCTGATAACATTGGTCAGACAAATATGGAGAAGGGCATGTAAAACATGGGACATAACGGACCCGATCTCACTGCAGATTCCCCTGGCAGCAGTTGTGGCAGAAGAGAGACAGTTGAAATTATATATAAGGAAATATTGGGAACCAGTCGGAGTAGTGACTATAGGAGACCTGGTACTTGGAAATGAGCTGTTGGACTTCAAAACACTTACAGAGGAAGTAGGCATAAATGACAGGAAATTCTTACCATATCTGTCGATAACACATAAGATTAAGCGCACGTGGCCCGAGATACCCAAATTGGTGATAAAACACGAGGTAATAGAGACAATATATGATGTAGCTGAGGGTGGTCATACTGTTTCACGGTTGTATGACATACTTCTTACTAAAAGTGTAACTAGACCATTAATGATCAGACAAAAATGGGAAACTGACATGGGAAGATATGCACCAATGCAGAATGGGGCAGGGTAATGGGTTTCCATAAAAAGTTTCTAGGAATGCTAAATTACAACTAATACAGCTACACATTATGCATAGGGCCTATCTAATGCTGTGTAAGGTCTCTAAATTCAAGGGTGCAGAATAACAGAGGTGCCTAAAGTGTGGTGACGTTGAGGCTGGAATGTTTCACATGCCATCGTCGTGCCCTAAGGTGCGGCAATACTGAGAGGATATTGCAAATGTGATGTCTATAGGAGAAGTCATGCTAGACATACAGACTCCAGGAGCCTGCCTGCTTGGGCTATACCCACACACCACAAGGAAAAAATACATAATGAAACTTAAAGACCTTGTCTACATATTGGCGAAATGTAGACTAGCCATGTCATGGAAAGCAACAGATGCACCTTCTGTCGAAGTGTGGTGGAAAGATTTAGAGAAATGGATAGTAGCAGAGACGACAGTGTGGTTACAGGCCACTGGAGGAGTCAGTTATGAAAACAGAGGTGAAATTTGAACTTGGAACGAACTAACACAGACTCTGCTTGCTTCCAGACCATAAAGAAGCACTGTCTGGAGTAGCAAGCCGATAGACATTCCACGGAAATGTGAGACGCAATTAGAACTTGTTTACAGATATGTACATGTTGAACTGTTTAATGAAGAAATGTGAAAAAAAACATTAAAAAAAATGAAAAATAAAAAAGTATGTTTCACGTTAAATCTGATCACCTTAATTCTCTCCTAACTAAAGTTTTTTCACTGAATATCAAGGGTTTTGTTATATTGTACTTTCTTTGGGGCCCACGAGCCATTGCCTTTGGCCATGGCCAGTGGACTCGGTTTTCACTCCTGGCCACTGTACATGGTGCACCAATAGGTTTCTTTGGGCCCACTAGCCATGGACTTTGGCCATGGCCACTGTAAATGTTTTACCAACAGTTTTCTTTGGGGCCCATCAGCCATGACCTTCGGCACAGAGACCCATTACCCCCTACCTAGGAGATGTGATCACTGCAGGTGTAAAACCGCTTTTCCTTTTCACTCTCTCCCCATTCCTGTGGGAACTCCTCAATATTTCCCCGATAATGGCAGCAAACTACACATACAGCAGCATTGAACTACCCATGCCCATAGGATTCCCCCATTATTCCCCCGATAGCACAAAAAAATCCCAAACTCTAACATATTCTCAAAGGGACTCACCAAGTAGCCACCTCCACTTGACATGACACACTGCCACCCACTCCCACCCCCCCATCAATTGTTTTTTTCCTCCCTGGACCTTTCCTGGAAATTAGCCGCAGCACTTCTTCGTTCATGTGACTCATTTTCTTCTCAGAGGTAGACTTGATCTAAATGTGAGTACTGAATTTCAGGGGTTTTGTTGTGTTAAATATGATCACCTTAACTCTCTCTTAGAAAATGGCCGAGCATGTTGCATAGTTTGAGGTCTCACTAGCTATGACTTCCGGTACGTGTTGCACCAATATCTTTCATTTGAGGCCACTAGCCATGTCACACCATTAATCTGTTACGAAACACCCATTGCCCCATGCCCAGTAGAGGTTGGCACTGCAGATGTTAAACCCTTTTTTTCTAACTCCTTATTTCCGCTATGATGTCACAGTAATCATTTCTAATAACAATGGCGGTTCACTGATTATTGCGATAATGGGAAAAATTGCTCAGAATTAAATCGTGCTCCACGTCCTCACGGCCACTCAGCATGTGTCCCCCTTCTTTTTTCCAGGTACCCCTCCATCCACACAATTGGGTTTTCCCTCCCTGATCCTCTTCTATTACCCCCATCACTCATCACTTCATGTGATGCACATTGGTTTTTTGAGCGCATCTTGCAGTGTTGCCGATGTAATCTCTTGAGATTCACAAGGTCTTCCCCAGATATACTGACCATTTTCTACCAGTAACTCGCTACCCAACCCACCCCCAAATCCCCAACTTCACATGGCGTCTTCTTTACCACTCCCAACCTCTATCTTGATGTGATTGCTATTGCTGTTGCTATTCATATAGCGCCACGTTCATACCATCAAAGCGCTATCATTCAAAACAGTGTTCCATTAGGAGTGGCACTTAAACAGAAGAGTTTTGAGCCTCTTTTTGATGTCGACAATGTTATTGGACTCTGTAAGGCCATGGGGGAGTTAATTCCAAAGTTTGATGGCATCCCTTTTCCTCCTCCAAATAGCGTTTTTGAGTTCTTTCATTTGCTGCCTCTACTGGTGGGAATCACTAGCATTGTGCACAAAAAAACAATGGTGGCATTTCATTTCTGAAAATCCTCTCAGCCTCTCAGCTACAAAGCAACAAGGTCAATATATATAAAGGTTTAAAAGAACAGGGGGCACCCACATGTCTCTGATGAATATTTTAAAAACTACTGTATGGATTTACCCCAAACCAATCATGGAAATTAAGTCAATGCTTTGTACCCAAATTGTCAGAGTTTTTACTATGGTCTTTTTTCTATCTGTGAAGCAAGCAAGATCCCCAAGACACTTCTCTGTTTTGTTGACCAACCATTGGTACAACTTGACCTTCCAATTATACAGCTCTGCCTGTAATGTTTCACGAGCCCTGATGATGTTACCGTCTGACCATTGCAGTCTATTTCCTGCATGTGAGATACCTAGGTCAACTGGTCCCAGTTGTTTCGAACCCCAGGGCTCCCACGACTGTTCCACCTTTAGAGTATCATGACCACTTTCAATTTGTTTTACCACTGACACCACTTCAGCTCTCTCTACCAAGACGTTATTACAGGCCACGTAATCCAGAGTAGCCCAGCTGGTCCCACCCTGCCAGGTTAGCTTCCCTGGTATGTCATCTTTGGTTCTGCTGATCAGAACAATCAGTTCCCACTCCTCAAGAAACTTCAATCACTTCACTTTTCTCCCTTCTCATTTACTGCCTTTAGCTCCATTATGTTAGTTGAACTCACTTCACCAAAATTCCCCTCAGTCGTGTGATCACCACACCTTGTGTTTCAGGTTCCCTCCCAAGTTAATACCATCATTACCCCCGCCATAAACCATTGCATGATTACCCTGTCAATATAAGCAAAAATGGTCTCCATGTCTGCACCACCCGGAGGGTCATACAGATCGATCAGGCGGACTCGAGTCTGTAAGAAATACTCCCCCACGAGCACCTCCACCACTAAGACATTCCCCCAGCTCGTCTGGAATAAATGTTCTAGATTTCAGATCGTTAGCCACTCCAATCACCAAACCGGTCGTCCCAGCTGGCCTTTCGTCGCTTTGGTCCAGTGAATATGATGCTCGTCCATCAGAAACTGATCCACCAGCCAGGTCCCCTGAAGCATAAATACTACATGATTTGCTAGAAAATGATTTGAAGAAAATGGGCATGGCCTCTAGTATTCCATGAGGTTAAAGATAGCCTTGACATTATTTAGCTTGGGAACCGGTGCGACATCACCACTTTTGAGCCCCTCCCTAAAAGGGACTTTGGATTTGACACAGCAATTACAAGAAGTCGAAGCTTCCCCTTCAGGTACTGGTCTATCCAGCTCATACACCAAAAACTCCAAGGACTCTGTCTGGGCACGAATTAGGGAGGCCATAACAAGCAAACCACAATGCACCATGGACCCACCCACAGCCCCTCCCTCATTGGCTCCACAAACTCAAAGTCAGCAGAGCTTAAAATCCAAAGTGATGGAATTTTCCCGCAAACTCTAAGCAGATCGCTCCTGTTAATATGGAGTCACTTTACTGGTCCTCCACGCTTCGTAATGGGGAATTTCATAAGGTCCAATATGCAACTCAACACTGGTGGTGCTGCAGGGGAGCCCAAGATTCTGCTGCTCCACCCCACTGCTCACCACCACCAGGCCCTTCCGCCGCAGGCTTCGCTGGCATGGAGATTACATTTCAAGGTGCTGACCTCGCAAGATCACCACCCTCAAATGTGGTTGGGACATGAGTCGTGGAGATCTGCACTTCTTCATCTTGGTCTTTTAAAAGCCAGCTGGCCAAGGTGCCTGCACTCATTAGATTGTGCTTCTTTCTTCGGGTTTCTCTTTTTTTTCGGCATCTTGTCAGCATTCTTTGACTCACCCCAGAAGCTGCAGTGGAATCTAATTGCTGGCACTGAGATATCTGGGGTACAACGAGGTCCTCCCTGCTTTTCTGTGCTTCTTTTCTTCTGTTTTTCTTTTGCTTATTCTGATAACGGCGCTGTTTATGGGTCAGATAACTTAATGGTGATTGTACAGATACATCCAGGGTGACACTGTCTTGGGCTGGACTTTGGGATGGAATGATGATTGGGCATTCCTCTGCCGGGCCCCCTTCCTTCTCTATTTGCTGACCTACCCCCCTTCCGGCTCCATTCTTATGAATCGTCTCAAGGCAGGAGTCTATCCCTTCCTGCAAAAGTGCCATTTGCTCGACATGTTTCATGACTTCATTGTGAGTGCTACCACACAATTTAAGCAGTATTTATACTGCAAAATTTCGAACATCCCAAGACGCACCCAATTCTAACTGTGTCGAACGTTCACCCATCCCCAAGCAGTGTTTTCTGGTGGGTTGACTGTGGTTCCATACAGGTGCTCTACTATCTCCACCTCCTCATTTTCTGACATGCACAGGGCAGGCGTCAGAAACAACTTAAGGGAAGACGAAAGCCGTGTAGCAATAGCTGAATGTAGTGGATGGAAAATCGGCAGATAATTGCACAGGGAAAGGTGGGGCTGCCATGATGGTCTGGGCTCCCACGCCTGTCGAGTTCATAACTTTAGTAGCCACCACCTCTCCTGTTTCACCAATGATACCACCAAAGCACATCTGATAGCATAATCTTGATAGAGAATTGTTATCAATGTCCCCAAATGTTGAGTTCACTGTATCACCCAAGGAACAAGACCCAGTTGATCTGTTTAGACGAGCGTCCTGAAGTTGTGGCTCCCCTTGACCCTGTGTTTGCTCAGCATTTTTAGATTTGAAATATTTGGTGATTAGGCCATTTGTAGGTAAAGGTGACTTTCCCCCCTTGTAATGGAGACTGCTCGCACCTCCACCTCGCCCCACCCCATACTCTTTCTTGAGTGAAAGGTTTTAATGAGCAGGGGGCACCCCATTCTCGGTTGAATATTTTAAAAACTACTGGATTGGTTTACCCCCAACCAGTCAAGAAAATTAAATCAATGCTTTGTGCTCAAGTTGTTTCTTATCTGGTCCAAATCTGCCCAGCATTTCTTAAGCTACGGCTGTTCAAAAAGTGCACTTTTTCAATATGGGAAAATGAATGGGCAAACTGTGGTGTTTTGTTTTGTTTTGTTTATACATTTTTAATAAGATAACATATTATTTCCAGCATTTGCACTTTGGGGGTGGGGAGGTCCTTTACACACTTTTTGTTTTAAAAATGTCATCCAAATCGAGCCAGCAAGTCAAAGGTTATTAGCAATATAGTTTTGGGGAAAAATGACTGCTTTTTCTTTTCTGAAAAGACTCTCAGCCTCTCTGCTGCTGAGCACTCTGGGAGATACATAGTGATTTTGTTGGGAGCAGGGGGCACCCCTGTATATGTACGCTCACATGCAACTTATTTGCCGCTGCACATCATGAAGCTGTTGCCTAGCATTGCTATGCAACTAATGCCACAACAAACATTGCATCAGTGCCAAATCTTAGAACCCACAGCCTGAGCTAAAAGAGAAATAAAGGAGGAGCCAACAGTGTGAAAAGTGGGTTAAAAGAATTACTAACAAAGAGACTGGAAAAAAGGTTCATTAATTATAACAGAAAGTTAACTGTGCTGTAACTGTGCCAAGAGTATATCAATAAAAAGAGAAGAATAGTCATCCAAAACACATCCTCATCAGTGGCAGGCGACAAACATCTATTAAAGAATCACTTAAAGTGGATGTGTATTCCAACTCCTACCTGTTACCTGCTCATACAAGGTGAACAAATATTTTTGTGGAAACAATTGAAAAAAGGATTTGAACATTTAATACAAGCAGCCATGGCCTAAATTATGCTGTATAAACAAAACATCCCTATTAATGTACTGCTTAGAAAAGTATGGACAAGACCAATTTGATGGTCTTCCTCCCTTATGCTAAAATGATGCAGTGGAGCTCAACGAATACAAAAAATGTGTTGATCTTGCACTATGAGAAAATAGTGAGCATAATACCCGAAAGGTACCACTTTAGTAAACGGATGCAAGTGGAGAGTGGATCTACTGAACAATATATCACAATGTTCAGATGTTTAGCTGTGTCATGTGTATTTGGAGACAATCTTAAGAATGCCTTAGAGACCAGTTTATGCTCCACTGCAGCGAGGGCAGCGTCAAGAAATCCCAGTGGGCTAAAGGAAATCCATCCTTTGAAGATGTTTTGCCTGTAGCTCCAATTCCTTGAGCACACGTGCAAATGTGTCAAGGAATTGAAGTGAAAGGCCCATGCTGAAAATCCAAACAATGGTAGACAGATACCTCAGGAAGTGCAAGCAGTAAAGTGCAAGTTATGAAAAAATAGCCCTACTTTTCATAGGAGTGGAGTTGGTAACTGAGCAAAGAAGGAAGAAGAGAAGACAGGAAAGATGCTTCTATTGTGATAGGCCCTTCCATTTTTGAAACAATTAAGCTTGCCGGCTCTCAAACTAGGATTTCAAAAATGCAACTAATGCAGACACCTGACAAAGTGCTGTTGCAGTTCCTCTACAGTGAACTGCATAGAGGAGTTATGCAAGGAATTTGAATACTCAGTATGTGCTGTGTAGCATGAAGACAAAGACACAGGAAAGGTCATGGATCCCATTAATATAGCAGGCAAGGTTATGTAAATGGTGATAGACTCTGTGGCAATGAATACATTATTACTGGAAAAAATGTACAAACAAATGTTTCCATAACAGAATTAGCCTCTGTGAAACAGACATAAATTCAACAGTTTACGGAGACGGTCACATTGAACTGCTAGGCTGGTTTGAAACTAAATACATATTCAAAGGGCCTGATTCACAGAAGCATTTTACAATGGCACAATCCAATAGCAAAATGACCTGTGAATCAGGCCCAAAGACTGTTGCCCAAAAGGAAAAGTATATGTGTCACAGAAGGGCAGTTCTCCATTGCTAAATTGGTCACACCAGAAGAGACCCGTAAATAACATTGGACTCAAATGCAGATGAAGCTGTATTTTCATGTGAAAGTGGAACATGGTTCGAACCCGAATTGATGGAAGAGCCGAAGACAATGAAGCAAGAACATAATGTTTTTAGTTAAGGTCTTGGATGCCTGAAGAGATATGCTCATCAAATCAAACCAAGTCAATTGCAGGACCCAAGGTACACAAATCCAGAAGTATACCTATGTCAATTCGAGAAGAAGCAAAAAAATAACTCATAGCAGTACAAAGTCATGGAGTGATAGAAATGTTTTATTCAGATGAGTGGGTTTCAGCCCTCATGGTGGTATTCAAACTTAATGAAAAGATCAGACTATGCATTGACTTTAATTCACTTAATGAATGCATTGTCCCCTACAGATACCCCCTTTCAAACATTGCAGAACTATTAATCACATGTGGAGAGGCCAGTGTATTCTTCACATTAGATCTACAATCATAATACGATCAGATAAGGCTACACCGGCAAACCAAAAATCTCTCTGCATTTATTAGATCTGAGGGACAATTCCAGTATCTGAGAACGCTGTTTGGTCTTGTCTCAGCTGCACCGTTGGACTGTCAAAAGCACTGATGATATGCAAGGATGCTGGAATGACCATGAGCAAGGACAAATGTACATTGAACAAGGGTGAAATCCAATATCTCGGTCATGTGATTTTGAAGAGAGGTATAGATCCAATGAAGTATTTAGTAAATATCATTCAAAACACCTGCACACCTAACATGAGGCAATTGTTAAACAAAAGCAGTGTAATTTCTCTAGATTGTGAGATGTGAAGAAGAGTTCAATACAATTAAATATGCTCTGGGTAAAGTGAAGTCCCACAAGACCTTCCAGTCCAATTGGAAAGGCATAGTAACCAATGACATCACCAATAAAGGCCTAGGAGCTGTGCTTACACATGAAGAGAAGAGCCAGAAGAGCCTCCCACTGGCTCCCCATTAAACAGAGGATTATCTTCAAAGCCCTGACCCTCACCCACAAATGCATTCACCTCACGGCACCAGCTTACCTATCACAAAGGACACACCTTACCTCATCCTCAAGACCAACTAGGACCCCCTATGCCAACCTTCTCACCATACCCATGGTAAAAAGTGCAAGAGCCGGTGGTGCCAGCTTCCCCTACCTAGCTGCCCTGCACTGCAATGCCCTCCCCACTGCTCTGCGAGCTGAACCCTCACTCACCGCCTTCCGCAAAACTTTGAAAACCACCTTATTCGTCTGATCACCACACCCTGTCATGTGTATAACATGTACTACTTCTCTGCGCTCAAATGTTGTAACTTTTGCATATTGTAACTAAGTGTGCTGCAAGTAACAGCGCCACAATGCCCCTGGGCTGCCTGTGTGCTATATAAATGTAAAAAAAATTAAATAAATAAAATAAGGAGGATGTAAAAATAGAGTACAAGATTGCATTTGCTTCCAGATTGCTAAAGGAAGCTGAGCGGAATTCTTCTACCATAGAGTTACTTGCCATCAAGTGGATCATAGGGAAGTTCAGAGTATTGATTTGGGACAAGCCTTTTAAACTAAGATTTTTGCACAAGCCACTTAAAGAGATGCTGACCAGTAAATGGACATGCAAATGGCCTCATTACAAGTTGGGGAAGTTGGGCCCAGCTATGAGTATGGTGAAGAGGTTGAGGTTTCACCTTCAGCTAAGAGCTGGAGTTAAATCTGCCACCTTGCCACCATAAATCCGCAAAATCAGAGGAATTACTGCTGGCAGAATCACTGCCAGTGGTAATTCCACCAAAATAACCATTGAGTCCTTAATGGGGACTAACACTGCCTACCACCACTTGTAATCCATTGCTAATTTTGCTGGACCAAGTGGCAGTAACGATTATTCAATTTGATGGTATCTCAGCGGATTTACCGCTGAGATACCACCAGACTCGTGATGAGGCCAAATGTCTCCTTCTGAATTAGGATATGGATCTCCAGTTTACAAGTGTATGTATGCTTGCAACATCTTTACCAGGAATAAAAAACAAGGCGGCGAGCTGTCTATGCAGACTTGGAACTACTGATGAGCACGATTGGAACATGACATATCTAGATCAATTGCTTGGTGTTAAACAAGGTATCATTTCAGGAGGAAAGTGGGGAAAAATCCCTGGATTTGATGTCCAGATGGGTAAAGGTAGGATATGCACAAAACATCAGCCCCAAAGATGTTGTTTGATTCTTGGTTGACAGTTTTAGTAGAGGAAGATATGCCCTGATTATAGTAACTGTCTCTGGGGTACAGTGAGTCTCCCAGGAAAGTGAGTCATTTCTTATGAACAATGGCATAGAACACTGCACCTGTGCTGTCTACCACCTTGAAAAGAATGGAATGGTGGAACTATTAAACAGTGCAATAAAGGAGACCATACAAGGTGTTCTCATCAGAGGAGAAGAGCAGCTTTAGAGACAGTGGAAGCACATAGAGTATCTCCCCACTCCACTACAGGAGTATCGCCATTTGAAGTGCGTATGCCCATCATGGATAGGTAGAGCTTGTAGCATGGAAATAGACATGGGATGAGTCAAGGGCAAAATCAGGTACAGGCTTCTCAGAACAAGACAGGATATGACAAAGCTACCAGCATAAGAGAAATTAAGAAGGGTGATTGGGCTACAGTGAAAATGCCAGATACCATAAAGGGAGAAGGGAGGAAGTGGTCAAACCCATGCAAAGTAAAGATGGTAGGATTTGGAACATGACTTGAGTAGATAAGTACAACAATCACACTGCCAGTGGAATGAATGCAAGCAGAATAGGCATAATGGGTTAAAGTAAAAGGAGCGCTATGAACTGGAGGGCGAATTGCACACCACATTCTTCTAGTAGAGCAGGAGATGACTACTCACACAAACGAAAATTGACAATTTCTTAATCTTAAAAAGGGCAGCCCCAAAAGGGTGTGTGGGAAACCCAATTACTTAAAAGAATATGTGAGTTAAGCCAGGGACAACTTCATGCATTAGGAATCATCACCAACTACACATGCCAACACCATAAAATGCTAGTCAATCACCAACACTACCACTGCCAGGAGATCTTAGTCATATGTGAGAAGGGAGCTGTTTGGCATCCTGACACAATCCAGTTATGATGTATTAGGGTCTGGAATGCGGGAGGTGTCAGAATTGAAGCGAGATTGAGAATAGCAGTTGTCGGTGGATCAGGGAGACAGTAGGGCAATCACGAATTACTTATAAAATTAAGCAATTAATTAAAATGTTAACTTTCAGTCAATGAGTGTGTCATCACTTTGCCCATCTAATCCTTCAAGGTCTTCAATACACTGACTCATATCACCAGGGTCCAGTGGTTATTTTGAGATGTTTCCCATTTGCTGCTTTCCCTTTGCACATTACCCCTGCAGTGCAACATGCACTCATATAGCTGTCCCAAGTCACTTCCCTAGGTGGTAACATGAAATCCAATTATTCCCAAAGCTCTGAGTTAGAGCTTTGAGTAGTTATGCAGCTTGAAAATCTCAGAACCTGAAGGGAATGGGTCAAGGCATATGTGTGGCTCTCCCAGAATTAGTTTCTTGATGTACCTCTCCTCACTCCTCAGCTTTTGACTCATTAGCTAGGGCAATATTGTGGAAATAAACTGAACAAATTGGGAGAACCAGCGGGATTACTTGAGTTAATCCAATATATATATACAGAAACCTCAGCTGTTGTAAGATGTCCTGGCGCTCTGAGTTATTCAATGGAGTTTACCACCACTAAAAGGGTAAGGCAAGGCTGCCCCCTTGCTTGCCCCATTATTATTTATTCTACTTTTATCGGATTTCAACTTGTATAATTCATCAGCTCTGACAAATCCTCCTGTTATAAAATGGGGAAAAATATGACGTATTAATGTATGCTGATGATACTGCTCTCATCTATCTAACGCACAGGGGCCTTAAAGAGTCACTAAACTATGCGCTTACGTTTTTTAACTAGCAAAACCTGGAAATGAACTGGGAAAAAACTAAAATTGTTCAATTTGGAAAGTCAAAAAGGAAGTTTGTATGGGCAATAAATAATGTCAACATCTCAGTGGTGAACGAATATCTTTACCTAGGCATTCTGTTTCATCTGAGTGGAACTTGGTCGCTCCACATTAACAGGACACTAATACGAAATTAATCAGGTCTTGCAGGTCTGAGTTGTTTTACTATAAATACCATGGTAAGAGAATGGACAAATGTCTAAGGATTATATTAAAATACACGTTTCTGTATTGTATGCTTGTGAAAAATGGGTCTGTACCAAATATAGTAGACTGGATGTGGTGCAGAACAAATTCCTGAGAAATATAGCATACATTGGCCCGAATGCACCAGGAGACGCTTTGCTAGCAGAACTTGGCATAAAAAGTATTGCAGTTCTTGCTGATTCCGAATTTCTGGAATTTTATTATTTAAGAAGTTTGATATCCCTAACCCGATTAGACTAAATGCAGTGCAGGAAATGATCTCATCACCAGTAAAAGAGAAATACTCATGGTATAACTATGTGAATAATTTGACAAATAAGTGGGGTATCGAACTTTGTCACATAAATTGTCTGGCTCTTCTGAGGACTATCCTTAGGGATAAGGCAACGAAGCTTGAACTTACTTGTCTTCTTTTCCATCAATGGCATTGTATGTGGCCTCATCCCAAAAAGACTGTGAGAAGGATGCAGTAAGTTCCTCGAGATTGCCGGACTAAAGAAAAATTATATTAATGGTCCTCCTAAAAATTGTACTGCTGTTTGCGAGAATGTCTTGGGTGGGTGGCCACAAAAAATGCTCTTGTGAACTAGGGTACGACGAGAACATTTACACTTTTTGTTGATATGCCCTATTTTGTTTGACCTGAGAAGAATGTGTTTTAAAAGCCATTTTGTTAACTTGGGAATTAAGGATATTAGGAGTGCTATGCATTTATTTATACATTTTAATGACTCTAATTTTATATCTGATGTTTATAATTTTGTTAAGGAGGGACTCAAAATCTATGGTAGACCATTTTTAAAATAATGATTTTATCATTTTAATTAATGTCACCTGTTGTATATTGATGTTTAAAGATTGTTAATGGCCAATACCGAATACACAATTTTCTCTCTCTCTCCCTCTCTTAACCCTTCCCGTGAAACCATTTTTTCTGTGCACTTAAATGCCTCTCCTGGCATTTAGAGTGATACAAGAGCAAACAATTAATATAATATATGGGGAGTTGTAGCAGATCTGCAAAATGGCAAAACAAGCATACTGTCTTAGGGTGGGGTTTGTATCTGAGATTGACCTTGTCTGTCATTGTGTTCCCCAAAGTCACTGAATGTACTTTGTTTCATATTCATTACTTAAAGATGATATGTACCTTAAAGAGTTTGGGACAGAAAGGAAGGTCAGAGCAGCTTCTAGTTTTGGCTTAAGGTAAATAGAGTTTTCTTCTCCTCACCCTGATGCAGAACGCAACTGATGACATCATTTACCCAGCAACAGCTAGGTGACTGTTGGGGCCCTGGAGAGATTCATTGATATGAGGTAAGATATGAAGTATAGCCTGCCATGAGCTGAAAGAGTTCTCTCAATATTGTTCCTGAGAGCTGGAAAATGTACATGTAACGTGAAGGCAACTGTGCACAGCTACTCACAGAGGTCCCTTATTTACATGGATTCCAGACTTCCCCCTTGCTACTGCAGGAAGTGGCCCTCAAACCATTCTGGACCTGCAATCAGAAAGCATGATTCTGATCAAACCTGTAGAACCTTCTGAGAGAGACACTACTATGTAGGAACTGGCAGAGCCTCTGCAAGGACATTAGCTCCAAGGTTCACCAGAGTAAGTTGACTGGGATAATAAAATACCTTAAACTGATAGACAGCAAGGGAATCCATTAGGACTGCACTCTTTAAATATCAGCTCTTCATGCTTCAAACCTTTGTGTAGCTTCTAAAATACAGCTCTCCCACAGCAATCCAGTGTCCTTTACTTTCCTTGTGCTAACTTACACAGCATGCACTGTCCCCTCCCAACGCCTGTCAGAGACCTGCATGTCACTGTACCCTATGACTTTGCTAAAGGGTAACCTTCCACAGAGGTTCGACAACCCCAAAGCAAATATAACCAATCCAGTTCTGGTCATGATTGCTGTTTTCATACAGATTTGGCATTGAGACATTAGTCACTAATATAGCTGTGTAGTCTGAGAGAGGGATAATAAGCGTGGGATAATGACCCGCCACAAGTTTATGGCCAGAGACAAATCTGAGGGCCATAAATTGGGGAAGGGTCAATATGCTAAGCAATACTGGCCCCTCCTGGTTTCTGTAGAGCTATTAGCACATGGTGGTGGTAGCAATACAAGTTTTGGAGTTTTTGAAGTGAAGTAAAAAACGTTACTTTAAGAGTGAGTACAATGAATAGACAACCTGAGTTTGGAAATTAAATGTGGTTTTATTTTGTATTATTTACCCAATATGGTTGTCTTCATAAGTTAAGCATTGTAATTGCAACTCGTTGAACTGGAACAGGATTAACATGAGCATGCATGAGGGAGGGGTTTCTCTATAGGAAAGTGAAAGCATTCTCCAATGTTTTCTCTTTCTCTTTCGTGTTAAATAGCATGTTGCAGAGAAAAGGTCCTCCCAGGGAGGAAGTGTGTTGTTGAAACAAAATCTTGCCTGCAAATTGCATTTTTGTTTCCCTGACTGCTTCTGAAGACAGAATGTTCAGATTGCAGTCAACACAAGTAGTTACTGATGTGAAGGCATCATGAAGTAGATACAGACAATTTCCCTGCCTAAACAAATCTAAGGATAGCCTGTGTCAGGAATTTCAAATCAAATGTCAGTCTGTGTCCAAAACCTGTACTTGCCCTCACAACTAACTGTATACAATGTGTAGGGATGTCCGAATCAAAATGAATAGTGTTCAAAATAAAGGTCAGAGCTTCTTCCAGCTCTTGCCTTGTAATCAGCTTCCACTTCCCCCAGTTCAAGCATTTCACAAGGTATCAAGCTTCCCTTCTCAAGAGTTCAAATCTTCCAGCTTTTCAATACAAACAACACAGTTCCTTGGGATACTCCCAGCTCTTTTGACATCAGTACCTTTCACTGGTTAACATAGATAGCTCTGCTTTTTTACTTCAAATTCGCATAAGAGGTAGTTGTAAACCACAAGCGTCTTTATGGATCCTTTCATTGGCTTTTCCATACAGGGGGGCACTCAGTCTAGGCACAGTTATCAGAACTCAATGTCCACCCATTACAGGTCATGCAACCGATACCCTTTCTAGACTATTTTCCATCAACAATTGCCCACTGCTTTCATTTAATAGTGAAGCTTGGTTCTTTCATCAGTGTCACACTCTTCTCACACTGTACCGTGACTTGATTACCTTTCTGTATTCCACAGGATCTTGCCGATACAGGGTTGCTCTTAACATGCAGTTCCTTGAAATCTTTCAGCTTTGGTCAATACTTAAATTCTCATCTCATGCCCTTCTTGGTATTCTCTTGGCTTTGCTAATACTTGTTTCTCAGACACTACATTTCGTGGTATCTGCTACCTGCACCACTTCACTTTCACTCCACTCATGAGTGCTCAAAACCTGTTTTTCACTCTGTGCGGCATTCAAAAAGTGCTTTCAATAACTTTCAGTTTGTTCGCTATTGAAAAGTACTTGTTTCGGCTTTCAAAAGTACTTGCAATGACTTTCAGTTTGGTTGATATTCAAAAAGACTTTGTTACAGGTTGCCGGAGTGCCCTGGTATGAGTGGTTCCCTAGTTACCACTCACTGGTTAAACATGGCAGCTCCCTTCTGTTATCCTTTGTGACGTGCCTCTCAACGCTCCTGCTTCTGCTTCCTGGCTTCCTCTTCGTGAAAGCCACGGAGAGAACTGCTCGCTCTCCTGGTTTCCTGCGGTGGCTGGGGTTCTTGGGAGAATCACAGCTCCTGCTGAGAGTACCCGATAAGGAGGGTGGCAGGACTTACAGACCCTCTCGTGGCCACCCTGAGCCTCAGCATTTCCTTCTCCAGCTTCACACGGCTCTTGGGTCTCCAGCTCCCTTCTCTCCAGCCTGTTCCTCCTTGCTTTCTGTGGCAAGGACTTTTATATCCATTAGGAGTTTTAAGTGAGCCCAGGTGTGGGTCATTATTAAGTCCAATTGCCAGAATATGGAAAAACCCATTAGGTGGACATGCCTGGTTGTTCCACCTGTATACATCCATAGCCCTCTTCTTCATCTCAGTACCAGAGTGGTGTTGGTATGTTGGATTTAATAAAAGAAGTATGCATATATCTGTGTTGTCCCTGATATGTGTTTGCCTCAATCAAATGAGGATATGTCTTCCTAGTTTGTGTCTTCTACGTCCCAGTATTGAGGTGATATTTCTGGAGGACAGTTTGGAGGCAAGAAAAGGGAAAGCGCTGACAGTAGCCCACAAAGGCTTGAGGGATAGAGAGTTAATTCTGAAAAGGGAATTGAGGGTACCATGCCTCACCTAAGAATGTCCTCTCCCCACTCCCCAAGTTCCCTCCACCCAGGTGATACTTGCTTGCATAACCACCCCCGGTGTCACAATCCAAATGTGATGGCCTGTCCCTGGCCCCCTTAGAGGACGATACGGGGGGGGGGGAGAAGTGAGGACACCCTCAGGTACATCACAATGACCACAGTCTAAACATTCTGATTGGCTGACAGGAGATTAATGATGATTTCCATGAGCTAATAGAGATTATGGAAAAATTAAATATACTATGAAAGAGTGCAATCACTGAGATAATAATAAAAAGCAAGAGAGACGAAGTATAGACGTTTACATCTGGCAGACCCTGACGAGTGCAGATAAGCTAAGTGAAAGGAGACATGGAAGCATACATGCCCTGGTGAGAGAGATGTACAATTTGGATGCAGAAAATCCTCATTAAGCTACCAGAGACCTTGTAATGAAGATGTTTGAAATTAATTGAGAGAGCATAGGCTACTTCATGAAGGTAGCCATTGATGACTACTTGAATGAGAGTTGACCTATAGGGCACAGCAAGTAGAGGCACTTTAGTACTTAAAAAAAATATGAAGCACTTACAATGTATGTATTTATTTAAGTTTCTATTATAGTCAATAAGACCTTTTATACAAATAATCAAAGCAATACATAACATCAATATATTTTAAAAATGTAGACATAACCATTACTTACAATCCAATAAGTACTTAATCCAAGCAGAATTAATCAAATACCTATTAGATACAATTTTGCCATTTAGTAAGATGGTATATCAAGCTAAGGTAATTGCCCATACAGAAGAGGTTCCATATTTCTTCCTTAGAACCATATACCACCTCTTGATTACCGTAAGATAGCAGATAGTGTCTACAAATAAGATCCAGACTTTCACACTTCATTAACACATGTTTGATTGTTTCCACTGAATAGATGCCACAAAGTCTGCATGATCTTAATGCTCTACGCATTGTTTTCCTTGCCCCAGTGTCCTCAAGTGACTCTACTATATCAACCTTTATACGCATATAATCACGGAGTACAGTATTATCAGTGAATTCCAGCAGGTATCAAAGGGGCAATTTTACTTTGGAAAATATAGTCTCCACTTGTCCACTTACTGGCCAGATCTACCTTTGTTTGTTTATTAATAAGGGCACAAATCCTTCTTTTAGTCTAACGTTTGAAGATAGCATAATTAACACTACAATCTGTTGAAAGACACTGTCACCAGCCACACTCATCTCTTATTCATTGGTCAACAGTAGTATCTCTAAGACTTGTGATATTAGTCAGATGTCCATAAACAATTTCGGCCATTAAAGTAAAGGGAGCCCAATAGACACACTTCCAATAGAAATGCATATAATGCAAGATCAAAGTAGAACTAACACTGCACATGGCTAATTCTACATGTAGATATTCTATAGAGAGGCTACAAAGGAGCCTGGTCAAGGTGGCTTTCTAGCACTATGGCTCTCATTACAAGTGTGCCAGTCTGGTAAAAATGCTAGTAATACTGGCTCTGGCATTTTTATCGGACCACCACACTTCAAATCTGCTGGTGGGTGCTCTAATCTAGTGGCAGGCCGGGCCCGCCGGTAATTCATGCCCCTACCGGCAGAACAATGCTGCAATTACTGACACTGGTACTACCAGTGCCGATGACTGAGGCAATCCCATTCCCATGGAGCACTTAATGGGAATGGGAATTTACCCGTTACTCTGCCAGCCCTAATATCCCGGTAATACTGGGATATTGGGTGACAGAGTCTGTTACTGGTGGGTTACTGGCAAACCCATAATGAGTGCCTATATGTCTTTACTGCTCCATACATCAAGTAGGAAATAATCTTGAGCCTCTTCTCCTTTGCAGCTAGTGAAAGGGGCCCCTAGGGGACCCTGACATCTATGGAAACAAGGCGGGTCACCACACACGATAGAGACGCCAGACACGAGGTTGTATTCCAAAAGCTAGGGTTTTTAATTCAAAGCAAAAGTCTCAGTTGGCCAACTCGGTCTCACACCCCGCGACGTGTGTCTCTAGACCTCAAGGGACGCAACAGAGTGAATTACGTACATCAGTTACATATATACAAAATGCATATCAAACAATCAGCTATGACATGTATAACACCCCTCTTCATTGGGTTTCTTTGAACTTGGTGTGATGATGGACATCTCCGACCACTATGACAACTGCAAACATATATTCTAGTAACAATTTGCAATTTGTGAGTGCGTAGGCATCTTTCAGTTGTTGAATAGAACATGGTGCTTCTGTTCTTGGAAGCGAACTACATACAGAGGGAGTTGCATTCCAGACCTTGCTATCTATCAGGTGCTATTCGAGTCCTGGGAGCCGACATGCTCTTAGCGGGCTCAGCAAAGGGGGGCCGTTAGAAAAGCATAAATCAAGCCTTTAGCAGTATTATTCTAACATATTCTACCATATAACGAGACTGGCTGGCAGCTGTGAAATGATTAAATGCCCCGCGGCTCTGCTTCAAGGCTACATTAAGGAGGAAGCCGGGCATTCTTCCTGGCGCTGCCTACATTTGTGTTTCAGCGAAACTCTTGTTATCCTCTTGGCCCTGTGGCCTTGTCCTATTCATATACAGACAACAATGTTCCACAGTCGAGCAGTCTAAGCGGAAAATATACTGCGAAGCAATAGGAACAGAAAGCAATGAGCAATGGTTAGAAAACAAAATGGCGATTCTTGTTACATCAAAATGGCCGTTCATTGGAAAACTCGAAAACCTATATTCTGTCGTATCGTGCATGAGACGGTTAGCCCAAGGCCACCAAAATGCGTTTGCGGTCTCAAATTAGATTTATAGACTGACAAACCCTCCTTTGGCCGTATGCCAAACGTCTCATCTATTTATTGAAACCTCCTCTAGTGATAATGAATCTGAAGTACTTATGTCTGAGTCTCGCATGCTATCGTGGTCATCATTGTCTTCATTAATATCTATTGCCATCAACTCTTTCATTACTCTCATCTCATTTGGGTCTGGGCTAGTTCGATCATGAGGTTGTTTTTTCTTTGTTATCATTTGCATGCATCCTTCCGTACATCCCTCAGTTACCTCTGCACAAACTATGGGTAAATAATGTATACAACAACAACCCGTTAGGAATATTCCGAACACCACTACTAATATTGAGATCAGCTTCCATCCCCAAGATCGTAGTATTCCCCAAAACCAAGATCCTATTTCCCAGCTCCCTTCTCCAGTGGGGAGTTCAGAGCTTAGAATGTGCATTTTCTTTATTGCTTCAAAGATCGTGGGGAATAGTCATCGACATAAACGCAACATGCTGATCCCACTATTTTGCAAATTCCCCCACGATCAACCAGGATTACATCGAGAGCCATTCTATTTTGCAGCGTCATTAACCTGATTCCTCTTTCTTCCAACGTCATATTACATAATATATCTGTTGTTGTGTTTATTGTATTCTTTAGGATTCTGGACAGTTGCCTTATATTATAGGAGTTCACTATCTGTCCTAAGAATGGAATGAATGATTTTGCTACATCAGTTGCTATTAAAACACCTTTGTCAGTCCTCTTGACTCTAGTTCTGGATAATCTGGCCATGGCTGCTGTTTCTAAGAGAAATACTCCTGGGAACAGTAGCCCTAGGTAACATGTACCTCCCCAGTTTCTGGGCAACCAAGGGTATGCTTTCTCTCCACATATAAAATAAACTGGATCACCTACGTATACTGGTTCTGTTTCCCATTTTAGTACCACTGTATTCATACAACCAGTATATGTTCCGACTGAAAAAGATCCTTTCTTTTTTAGGCAAAAAGGGACAGTTCTTGGGCTATAATTCACCGTGTAAGATGGGGGAATCGCATCTTTGTTCCCTTCTGTTCTTACACGAAACGTCATTACAGATGTTTTTTCTGGCGGGGACAATCTATCTCGTCTATTTTGTCATGTTATCTTTCGTGTGCTTTTCCTCGTGGGCTCTGGGGCTATTACTTGTGCTTTATGCAAAATGGAACAACCCACAGGCTTCATTATTATCTCCTCAAACTCATTCATGTTGGTTCTGTCTAATTGACCCGAATTACTCTCATTCCACTTCCCATAGAACATTGCACCTAAAGATGCACTTCATGCAGAACTTAATGGTAATGGCTGCACATACCACCCTATTCCTTTCCCAGCATGCTGTGGTAAATGGGCACATACCCAGCAGTTTCTTCTCTTCAGGATTGCATGTGTCATGTTCATTATCAGTAGTAAGGTGTTATTCGTAAAACCTTCCCTGTGTTTTTCTTCCATTGGGGGTACGGTATAAGTGATCACCTGAACCGGGCTTTCAGTAGTGGATATATTAATTATTGGTATAAACATTTCTAATGGGTGTATTGTTTCTACCCACCATAATATTAGGGCTGTCGATATTGGTGCTACCACCCTCATAAAGCACATTATTATCGTTAGTGTCAGCATACAATTTGTTTTACCATGCGTTTTTCTTAAACTTATAGTCTTTATGACTGACTCATTTTCAGCAGTGGTGGTGCAGGAGGAGGCTTGAACCGGTCCCGGCATGTTTCTCGTCTTCCTTCTTCTTCCTTATCACAGTTCGTTGTGGATATCTCTCTTCGTCGCGTTTGCTCTGATGTCTATAAGTTCAATGGATTTCTCACAATTCAGTTTTGCATGTCCTTTTTTTTTTTAGCCTGGATTCGATTATTCGTTTTTAGGCGAGATCACTAGTCCCTTCTTATACTGCTCAGAGGACCTTTGATCAGTTTTCGCCTTAGTATCATGTGCGCCCAGCTTGTCCGCTCTGGTTCCGGACACATGTACTGTTAATCAATTATCTCACTTGTCATAGTACCATGTGCGCCCAGCTTGTCCGCTCTGGTTCCGGACACATGTACTTTTATGATCGCACCGAGGAGCCGCGAGTCTTGAATTGTCCGACTTGCACAATTCTCACGCTTCTCTCCTCTACACCCCTGGTTCCTTCTCCGTCCATGAGCTGAACCAGAGGTTGACATGCACACCAAAAGAAAAAGAATGCAGATCACTTTGTCTTCCGAGGCCGCAGGTTGTATCACCTTGCTCCTGGTATCGTATGATCCGTGAACAGTGCCGGTGCACTTTCAGATTCAGGCTTGAAGTCAGCCTGTGGCGCTTCTGCAGGTGCTGGTGTGCGCCGCGCCAATGATGCAGATCCATTTTTTGGCATGCTGGCAAGTGCTGGTGGGCGCCAAAGGGGTAAACGATTTGGTTTTGCTGGTATCCTCAAGGCAGATTTCACGTCGGTCAGCAGTGATGTCGATTCTGCTGGGCAACGTTGGGGCACTCTTTGCCCTTCCCCCTCTTTGGCAATCGTCTCAGGCTTTGTTTCAAGTTTCACTTCACGTTTTGGCAGATCAGGTGGCTGCACACTGGCAACAGTTTCTTTCGTTTCTGCGACGCTGTCTCGTTCCGGTCATCGGTGTCAGGCAAAACTTTCAGTGCAGTTGGAATCTTTTTGGCATGGGTGGCATGGATCAACGGCTTCCTTCCATCCACCCGTATTGCCGTCTGCATCGCCAAAAGTACTTGATAGGGCCTGCGCCACCTGGGTGCTAATGATGACTTTCTTTCGAAGTTTTTTAGCAGCACCCAGTCTCCTGGTTCCAGCGCGTGCCCCGGACCGGTATACCGCACGGGTAATGCCTCCTGCACCTGCTGATGAATCAAACGCAATTTCTGCATTAAAAGGCCACAATAAGTACTAAGCACAGGATGTTCTGTCTCACTTAGTCGTTTTGGCTGAGGTACGCACCATACATTTGCCGGCCTCCACATTATGATCTCGTATGGGGAGAGCCCAGTTATAGCCTGTACAGACGTAGGCATGTATAATAGTGCTATTGGTAATGCATCCACCCAACTTAACTTGCTTCCCGCACAAATCTTGCTAATCTTTGATTTAAGAATCCCATTGTGCCTCTCCACAAGACCGGCAGAACTCAGATGCCTTGAACTATGGAATCTCTTATCAATCTGGAGACCTGCACATATCTGTAACACCACTGCACCCACAAAATGTGGTCCATTATCGGACCATAGGACACGGGGCAAGCCAAATCTGGAAAAATACTCCTTCAACATTACTTTTGCCGTAGTCATCGCTGTGCAGTCTTTTAAAGGATATGCCTCCACCCACTTACTGAATGCTCAGATTACCACCAAGACGTATTTTAAGTTTTGGCACCTTTCCATCTCTATGAAATCAAAAGGAACTACCTCAAACGGCATGGAGGCCGGGCCAAAACTGCCTGTTGGAGTCACTGTTCCCTTTCCTACATTGTGTTGTAAACACGTGATACAGTTCTGCACCAACCTCTCTGCATTCTTTTTTATGTTTGCATTCTGCCATACTGTAGAAAGGTGCTGTATCATTTTCTTGGCACAGATGTGCGTAGGGCTTTGGGCCATTGTGACCATTACAGTCACATATGAATTTGGCAACATCCAGTTTCTAGTTCCCTTGTCCACCCAACAACCCTCCAAATCCAACTCAGCAGATCCCTCTGCCCATCCCTGTATTTCATCGGCCGTAGCCTCGGCCTGCATTTCTTTGACAGTCGCAACTCCATCTTCTATCATACAGGGTACTTCCTCTGTCTGAACCGTCATCATCTTGGTATTCAAATCAGTGGCAGTTTGTTTTGCAATCCTGTCTGCAAATGCGTTTCCCTCTCCTATTTTGCATGTTACCTTTTTATGTGCCTCGCATTTCACTATTGCTAGGCGCTTTGGAAATGTGAGTGCAGACAGCAATCGTACAATCAAAGGGCCATGTTGAATTCTGGCACCATGTGATGTCAGAAACCCTCTCTCAGCCCAGAGTCGTCCAAAGTTATGAACCACTCCAAACGTGTACTGACTATCAGTATATATATTCACATTCAAATGTTCAGAAATCTCGCAGGCTCTAGTTACTGCTATTATTTCTGCGGCTTGTGCTGAATTATAGGGGATTCATTTACTTTCTACAACACTCTCTAGGGTAGTGATAGCGTATGCTGCAGTTGCCGTGCCATCTGGTAATTTAAAACATGAGCCGTCACAAAATAACTCTCCATCCGGCTCTTTCTGTGGAATATCACTTAAATCAACTCTCCCCTTGGTTTCTTCCTCAGTGACCATTAAGCAATCGTGAGGGGGTGATTCATTCTTCCCAATTTCTTTTATGGTTAATGGCATTAATTCTGCAGGATTCAAAGCGCTACACCTCATAATTTGGATATGGGGCGCGAACAAGATAATCTCATATCTTGTCAATCTAGCAGAGGTAAGGTGTTGCGTCTGTGTCCTATTTAATAGAACGTCTATGGCATGTGGCACCATCAGAATTAAAGTGTGCCCCAATACCATCCCTTCCGTTTGTTTCACTGATGCAGCAGCCGCCGCAACAGATCGCAAACGCCGTGGTAGTGCGTGCGCTACAGGGTCCAGCGCAGAAGAAAAATAGCCACACGGCCTATTTCTTCCACCTTGTTCCTGTGTCAAAACCGCCAATGCACATCCTTCACTTTCACACACAAATAGTCTGAACATTTTCTTATAGTTCGGCGTACCCAAAACTGGAGCCGAGCATAATGCAGTTTTCAATCCATCAAATGCTCTCTGACATTCCTCATCCCACTGCAACGGCATAACCGCATCTTTTCTAGTCAAATTCACTAATGGTTTCACAATCAACGCAAAATCACCAATCCATTGTCGGCAATGTGAAGCCATGCCTATTATGGCTCTGACTCCTTTTTGTGTCTTTGGAATAGGCATACAAGAAATACTTTCTATGCGTTCTGGCGTTAGTCTTCTCCCTCCTTTCGAAAATAGGTAGCCCAAGTAAATTACCTCCTTTTGATTATACTAAAATGTCTTCAAACTAGCTTTATGGCCATGTGCCGCTAGGTGTGACAGTAGTAGTACAGTGCTTTCTTTACAAATCTCCTCTGTGTCTGCAGCTAGTAATAAATCGTCTATGTATTGCAAAAGTACACAACCCACGGGTCATTCCAGCATGTCTAGCTGCTCTTTTAATGCTCTACTGTAAATACTTGGACTTTCCGTATAACCTTGCGGAATCCGTGTAAATGTAAATGATCGTCCTCCTAATGTGAACGCGAACGAGTATCTACTGTCCTTGTCCACTGGAATACTAAAGAATGCGTTCTTCAAATCTATTACACTAAAATATTCTGCTGAAACAGGTATCATTGTCAATATTGTAGTGACGTCTGGCACTAGAGGAAATTGCGGATGTACTACTTTATTCAATGCGCGTAGATCAATTATGAAATGGTATGGTATCTCATTATCTTCTTTTTTATAAACCGGAAGGATCGGGCTCGGTCGGTCCTGGTGTTCCTCCAACCGCTTTATTTCTATCCTCTATCATCAAATCCGCCCATGTGAAGCCAAAGGCAGTTCTGTCATCTACCTTCCTTATTTGTTTCCATATATCTGCTGGCAGGATCACCGGGAATATTAGGTCTATATCACCCATGGTAAGAACGGATGACTGTAGGCAGGACTCTACTTCCTTGTAAAACCCTGCAGGATTCTTTCTTATATCCGGAATCGTCTGCTTTATGTTGTTCACATCTTGTCTGGAAAAGGGGACATGCACGTATTGGGCGGTGTAATGGGGTGGTGTTACCTGCGCCGCTACATTGCCCGCTGCGGGAACCTCCACTTTGGGCACAAAGGTAGGTGGGACCTCTCTCATAGGAAATGCCCCACTTGCCGTCCCTCCCCCTTCTCTTAGATGCAAAAATATTCCCAGATCCAATGATAGGGCTGTTTCTCCTGTCCCTCGTTCTAATGCTGTTCTATATACTGCCATTGTTTCAGGCGGGCTGGCCTTATCGTTTTTTATATCTTTATCTAATAAATGTTCAACCATCGATTGTAGCGCTTTTCTTTTCATAGGCATGGAATATTCATCAAATATCTCGTGTATCTCCATTGTGGGAATACTAGGATCTGACATCCATCTAGACGCTTCTCGCATACATACTTTTAACTTGTCGCCCCTTTGTACTGATGACATCGAATGTCGTCGCTGTATATATGGCTCTACAGTTTCCTTTCTATTTCTCCCAATATCTTTACTCCTGTACCCGGGTGCAGTAAACATTTCGGCATAGTCATTATCTAATTCATCTTTAAGCTAAAAAAGTCTATACACATGTTCTCTCACTTCTTCATCCCTCTCCCTACAGCATGCTAATGCATTCAAATCAAACAATCACTGTGGTGGTAATTTCCCAATTAGCTGTTTCCATCTCTCCACCAAATATTCACCCATGCATTCCAACACTACCTGTCTTTTGTTGCTTCTACAAAAGTCATATATCGAAGCCAATGTTGCCGTCCCATCATTCCCCTCTATATACATCTCTGCCTGTTGCTGCAATTCCACCTTCCTTTCCTTGCTGATTGCACTGCGGGTTACCCTCGTGCACTGCCGTTGGTCAGTCCCGCCTCTTGCCCCCGTGGTTTCAACTTCAACCCTGGGAGGAACGGACGGTACCGGGTCTGTGTCTAAGGCGGGAGGTGAGGATGGGACAATGGGAACAGCGAGTGTCGGTTGTGGGCCTGGTTGGCTAGTAGGAAGTGTTACATGCGCAGTCTGTGGCTGTGGGAGGGTTTGAGCTACCGGAGGGGGAGCTTGAGCTACGGGCGGGGTCTGGGCAATAGCTACTGACGTATCTGGTCTTACTTCTGATCTTGGGCCTTGTTTTGTATGGGTCAATATATTTTCTATCAATTCATCTGTCATGGGTAATTCTCGTTGTGGGTATATCTTTTCTATATTCAACTGGTCACGCCTGCCTGCCCTTCTTAGACTCTCAGTCCACTCCTCCTTTTTCTTCCGCTACCTCACCTTTTGATTTATGCCTGCTTTTAAATCGGAGCATTGCTTCCTTTCTCCAGTCTTTAATAGTTTCAAATGCTGCAGGACGCGCTTTCTTTCTTATCAACACCCTTTCTAAGTTATCTATCCTCACCATCTCAAAACTACCATTAATCGGCCACTGATGGTCTTGTTGCTTTCTGGTTTGCCTATGCCAAGTCTCTCAGAATATTATCGCACCCACTCCATACTTCACATACATCTCATATGCCGGCGTTCCCCCAGGTGGTACAATTTGGCCATTTTCCAAAGATTGTCTACCACAGCGTAAAAACCCTGCTAAGGTGGATAATACCCCAGGCATGTTTCAACCTTCCCCTTGGTTAATCAACCTTACCTAGGGCGTTTGATTTTGCAAACTCAACTCTCAACCAATATCAGGATGCTTTGAATCGGGGAATGACTCACCTGATAAATCAAGTCGTCTGTATACTGACGCACCAAAGGATGTCGTGTCTGCATTTCTTGGCTCCCGCCTCGTTTCGGGACCCTCGCCTCCTTGTTCTCTAGCCAGGCACGTTGATCAGGGATCAGATGTGTGCAGATCTGCAAAGGAGTCTCTCATCACTTTTACAGGGCGCCCCGAACACCTCTTGATCCCGGCTCGATCGTCCTGTCCTCGCCGTTCCCTGCCTTTCTCAATTACAACGTTATGCGAAGGAACAAGTGGGGGAGGGTCCCTATTCGGGCGCCATCTTGAAAGCAGCCCCTAGGGGACACTGACGTCTATGGAAACAAGGCGGGTCACCACACATGATAGAGACGCCAGACACGAGGTTGTATTCCCAAAGCTAGGGTTTTATTGCAAAGCAAAAGTCTCAGTTGGCCAACTCGGTCTCACTCCCCGCGACGTGTATTACGTACATCAGTTACATATATACAAAATGCATATCAAACAATCAGCTATGACATGTATAACACCCCTCTTCATTGGGTTTCTTTGAACTTGGTGTGATGATGGACATCTCCGACCACTACGACACCTTCAAACATCTATTCTAGTAACAATTTGCAATTTGTGAGTGCGTAGACATCTTTCGGTTATTGAATAGAACATGGCACTTCTGTTCTTGGAAGCAAACTACATACAGAGGGATTTGCATTCCAGACCTTGCTATCTATCAGGTGCTATTCGTGTCCTGGGAGCCGACATGCTCTTAGCGGGCTCAGCAAAGGGGGGCCGTTAGAAAAGCATAATTCAAGCCTATAAGCGGGATTATTCTCACATATTCTACCATATAACGAGACTGGCTGGCAGCTGTGAAATGATTAAATGCCGTGCTGCTCTGCTTCAATGCTACATTAATGAGGGAGCCGGGCAATCTTCCTGGCGCTGCCTATGTTTGTGTTTCAGCGAAACTCTTGTTATCCTCTCGGCCCTGTGGCCTTGTCCTATTCATATACAGACAACAATGTTCCACAGTCGAGCAGTCTAAGCGGAAAATATACTGCGAAGCAATAGGAACAGAAAGCAATGAGCAATGGTTAGAAAACAAAATGGCGATTCTTGTTACATCAAAATGGCCGTTCATTGGAAAACTCGAAAACCTATATTCTGTCGTATCGTGCATGAGACGGTTGGCCCACGGCCACCAAAATGCGTTTGCGGTCTCAAATTAGATTTCTAGACTGACACTGGGGAGCAGGTGTAAGTGGATCTAGGTCACCTGGCCTAAGCCCTGCCCACCTGGTGCCTTCCTGGTTGCTGCTCTTTTCCCTACTTAAGGAGCCCTCCAGCCTCTTTTCCTTTGCAGCTGGGGAGCAGATGTAAGTGGATCTAGGTCACCTGGCCTAAGCCTCGCCCACCTGGTGCCTTCCTGCTTGCCGCTCTTTTTCACTACTTAGCAAACCCGCCCACCTACTGCCTTCCTGCTTGCCACTCTTTTCCCTACTTAAGGAGCCCTCCAGCCTCTTTTCCTTTGGAGCTGGGGAGCAGGTGTAGGTGGATTTAGCTCACCTGGCCTAAGCCCTGCCCACCTGGTGCCTTCCTGGTTGCCGCTCTATTTCACTACTTAGCAAGCCCTGCTCACCTGGTGCCTTCCTGCTTGCCGCTCTTTTCCCTACTTAAGGAGTCCTCCAGCCTCTTTTCCTTTGCAGCTGGGGAGCAGGTGTAAGTGGATCTAGGTCATCTGGCCTAAGCACCACCCACCTTCTTAGCCCTGCCTCTTCCTTCCTGCTCTTAACTCTTAGATGAAAGGCAGTCAAAGAAAAAGGCAATTCTTGTTTGGACCTGTTCAGACCAGGAGGATCCAGGTTCCGACCCCCTGCTAAGACAGCAGGTAAGCATGCACCAACATGTGTTTACATCCTCTGTCACCACAGGCTATCCCCACCCTCTCTGGTCCCCCCCATGTTGTTCTGTTGTGTCCCCCCCTTCCTGCACACAGGAGTCTGTCCTGATACATTCTGGTTTCACCATCACTGTCTTGTGGCCAATGCTGGATTTTACTTTTATGGACTTCATTGATTCACGGTGCGTCACCCTTTTTCAACTCTCATGCTGGACTTCCTTTGCATCTTGTACTCATGGTGGCCCAGAATCATGCTGTTCCCATCTTCATCTTGTATCATGGCTTGCAACACTATGTGTTACTACTGACTTCTGCAATTGTATTCGCTCTCCCCTCTTGCTTCTCCACTCTTTTTGACTGCTTACTCTCTGTTCTCTCCTCCCCTCCCCCTTTTCCTATCTCCTCCCCTCCTCCCATTACTTTCTTCTATGCACTTACTCTATCAGAATTGTCCCTGGACCTAGCATGATATCAATCTCGTCTGTCGCTCCTCCATCCCCTTACTGTCCTCCCTCCTCCCTCCAGTACTATCTGAAACGTTGTCAGGCCTAGTATGATAGTCACTTGTTTTGTTCCTCCCCTACCTTTCTGCACCCCTCTCCCTCACCATTTGTTTTTCTCCAGCTCTATCAGAAATGTCGTCAGGCCCAGTACAGTAGTCGCCTGTCTGGTTCCATTTCCTTCCCACTTTCCCCCTCCCTTCCTTATTTACACTTTCTGAAATGTCGTCAGGCCGAGTACGATAGTTAATTTCACATCCTTACTGTTCATGGCCTGTAAGAATGTCGTTGTATTTTCCCTTGTTCCCTCCATTGCCTTTAAGCGCTTTGAAACACATTGGGCCTCATTCCGAGGTTCGCGGTAAATCACTGACTTTACCGGCATGGCGGAAATACTGTATCCGCGTTGGTAGCAGGGCGTAAATAGCACCATATTCCGACCTCGCGGGCACGAGCTTTCCGCCATGCCGGTAAACCCCCTAGCGCCATACCGGTAAAGGGCGCGTCAAACCCCTTACCGACAACAACCGAGACGTAACTAACAACATCGCCCTCCAACTAGTGCGTAAATAGCGGTGCCCGTAATTAACGATGACCGTAAATTACGGGCACCGTTAAATACCGCAAACGGAAATTACGTCATCGAACAGGAACGGGAAGCATCATGGCGGCCATCTTTAAAATCACAATCCATTGCAATCCTCCCCATACAGGACTCGTGGGCATATCGTGCTAGGCAAATTAGACTCCTGAGACAAGCATCATGCCAAAAGCCTTAAAAAAGGGTGCTGCGCGCATCAGGAAGGAGAAATTCTCCCAGGACGAACTCCAGGTACTTGTTGATACTCTGCATGAACATGCAGAGACTGTTTTCAGCAGCGACATGCGCAGGCCCACCATCCTCAGGAAGAAGGAGATATGGGAGCTGGTCTCGCAGAGGGTGAGCGCTGTCGGTAACACCCCCCGCAGCACGACGCATTGTCGCAAACGCTGGGATGACCTCCATCTGAGGGTGCGGGCCATCCTCTCAGCAAACCGCAATCTGGCCCTAGAGACAGGAGGAGGCCCAGGCTCACCCATAAAAATGATGCCCTGGGAGGAAACATGTGCAGAGATGATGGGCACAGAAGCCATCGAAGGCGTTGGCGATATGGATTGCGGTGATCCTTCATCAGCTGACGCAGGTGAGTGCCATGAGTGTAAACAGTACATGCATCCCTAATGCAAGCCATCGCCAAGGGCAGGTCAAGCAGTCACATCATGTTTGGGCAAACCCCCCTCCCCCCTAATGAAGCCGTAACAACTGGGACCCAGGATGATGTCAGGTGCAAGGCTGACACCCATATTGGGCATGCCACACAAAAAACCGGTCAATGTCAGTCACCACAGTACACCGCCAACATGAGTGACCCTGCCGACAGTATGCTTTTACCATCCAAGCAAAGCTCACAGTCCCACTCAGCACCCAAATGTCACCAAAACGCTGCTATCCCATCGTAATACCATTGTCTGGAAGTAATTCTGACACCCAGATCATTGCTCATGCTGTCTCTCTCTTGCCCCCCACAGGCACCGGTCATGAAAGTGAGGACCAGGAAGGCCCCCGGGCAAGTACCTCCCGGGCCACAGGCAGGGGACAGCACACACCTGCAGCAAGGAAGAAGGCACATGCCACACCACCTGCCCCAGCAACCCCCATGGAGGGTACACAACCCACATCCGCGGCCCTGGACATGCCTGCAGTTCTGCGGGACACATGCCCCACGTTGCACCATGAGGAATCAAGTGCGTCAGGGGAGAATGCTGCCATGTGCATCCTCGATGTGCCAGGTAGCACATCACCAAACACCATCAACATCGTGGAGGAGCCCAATGGCTATGTACAGAGCCCAGACACTCCCTCGTACAGCCAGGTTGCCCATAGCGACCCTGGGTCGAGTGACGGCCCAGGGCTCACAGGCGAAGCGGATACACCTGTCTGTCATGTGCCCACTTCCCCTGCAGGAAGTCCGGTAAGTCCTGCAGGCACGACAACACGGAGCCTGCCAACCACATCGCCCACATCGGCTGCAGAAACAGTGCGCTGCCAGCACCTCACGGGCATGATAGAGGAGTTCCTCCGGGACAACCGGGAATCAGGGTCGGTGCTACATAATGACCTTCAGGCCCTGGGCGAGGTCATCAGTAGCAGCACAAACCGCATCTGTGAGATGCTTGGCAGGATTGCTGATGCCCTGGAAGCAGCACCCCCCAGACCACAGCCCCAGCAGGAGGAGCCACCCTCCCAGAGCTCCTCCACGCAGACCAGCCCGGTCCGTAGGTCACTGCGCACGATGCGCCGGAATGGAAGGGATGGCCCAGGCTCTGGCAGTGCCCATTGACCGTGCAGCCACACACATGTGGACAATGCTGCACTGATGGGAACATTGTGGGGTTGTTGGGGGGGGTTGAGGGTGTGTGTGGGAGTTGGTGGGGAGGGGGTTGAGGGTGTGTGTGGGAGTTGGGGGGGATGGGGGTGAGGGTGAAGGATCTGTTGTACACGTTTGGACATCATGATACAATACACAGTTTGGTCTATCCTACAATACAGAATGGACATTCATTATTGTGCATGTGTCTTTTAATGTCTCACAGTGCATGTAGTACATGTATCCCCACACCCAGTGCCCAATGCCCTGTCATCCTCACCCCCTTAGCTGACTTGTGATTCAGAAATATTGCTCGATCAATGCTTGTCGCACGGTACGTCCCTCCCGTGCATCGGCACCATGTTGCTGTTCTGTCATTCCTTCCTTCACCTCCTCCTCCTCATCTGGTGGTAGCAGTCCCACGTCAGGGGGCAGTGGCACGTTCCGACGGATGCACATGTTGTGCAGCATTACACATGCCATGGTGATCTTTGACACCTTCTCGTGGCTGTAGATGAGGGCCCCACCTGACCGGCTGAGGCAACGGAATCGTGCCTTCAGAAGGCCGAAGGCCTGCTCTATGACCACCCGTGTACGGGTATGAGATCTATTATAGTCCTCCTCGTGCCTGTTTTGGGGGTTGCGGACCGGGGTCATGAGCCACGGTTTCAAAGGGTAGCCAGCATCACCTGCATGAGAGTGGAATGAAGGTAAGTGTTGGTACATTCATGGTGGAGAACTGTGCCAGTCTTACATTGCAGCGGGTGATGACTGGCCATGCACACATGTCCCTGGATACAATCAACCCATTACTGGTCCGGCCATGTGTGCTGGCCAATGGAATGATGGAGGGGGTAGCTTCTTCCTGATGGGTCATGGTGCGCACTCATGTCTTGTTGCATGTGCATCGTTTATGCATGCAGCAGTGTTGGACTGCATTGATTGATGACTTGCATGAGACCTGCTGTAAGGGTGTGTTGGTAGTAGTTGGTAGCATAGCCTTCATTCAGCACTGATCCCTATCATGGTGATTGGCAGCTATCCTATGGGGGTGCCGAACCAGTCACACGCAGTAGGATCCCTGTCAGACTAACCTCTATGCACTCCCATGGATGACTGTCCTTTGTGTTGAGATGCAGGAGTCTGCGACATGGTGCTATTGCACTGCATGGTGCACGATGGCCTTACGGTGTGTTAGGTCCACCGATGTGTGGTGCATGTGTCATGGTCTTAGGCCAGGGTAACTGTTTGTCAGGTACCATTATGTGTTGGCTTGTATTCACTACTGTGTGGTTAGGTGGTAATGTGGCGTGCCACTTGTCATGGGGCACAGTGTTCTGTGTGGTGCACAACTTACAATAGCGTTGTCATTCCCTCCCGGGTGGAGTATGCATCCCCCCCCTTTCCCTCCCGGGTGGAGTATGCATCCCCCCCCTTTCCCTCCCGGGTGGTGTATGCATCCCCCCCCTTTCCCTCCCGGGTGGGGTATGCATCTCCCCCACCCCCTTCCGCAATGGGGTATGCTGACAACCCACTCAGAGACCCAATGCACTGCCATGGCCCATCATGGTTACTCACCAAGCAGCCAGGTACGTTGTCCGGTATGTCGGCCCATGTAGCGTGGTAGTGTTGAGTTCCGCAGGACCAAGGAGTCATGAGTTGATCCGGGGTACCGAGCATTGCATTGTGTGATGGCCTTACTGGCATTGCACACCATCTGGACGTTGATGGAGTGGTATTGCTTGCGGTTGCGATACGGCACCTCCATGGCATGGGGAACCACCAATTCTACGTGGGTGCAGTCGAGGGCACCTATGCAATTTGGCATGCCTGCAAGTGCATGTAAGGCAGCTTTGGTATCATATATCTCCTGTGGAGTCCGGGGGAGGCATATGTAGTCCCTTCTGTGCTTGAGGAGGGCATCCAGCACTTGGTTGAGTATCCGGGAAAATATTGGCTGTGAAATGCCATGCATGTGCCCCACTGTATGCTGGTAGGTGCCTGTGGCAAGGAAGTGGAGCACGGACACTACCTTTAGTAGAGGGGGGATGGCAGTGCTGATTTCTATGAGGCTCACTATGTCGGTATGTATCAGGGCCACTATGGTGGTTATGGTGTCCCAGTCAAGCCGGTACAGGGTGTGGATCTGCTCTGGTGTGAGGTTGAAGGGGGTGGCTCTGATGCGGGGAATTGGGGGCTGCCGGCGTGGTAATGGTGGCTGCACCGGTAGGGCATGCTGGCCCTGTCTCACCCTCCTTCTCCTCCTGTGTATCCTCTGTGGTGGTTGCTGTGGTTGCTGTTGTTGCTGTTGTCGTAGTTGCTGCCTTGCAAGCAGGGCCTCCAGCTCCAGGAATGCTGCTACAATTGGTATCATCTTGGTGGGGGTGGGGGTGTGGTGTGTGGGTGTGCTCCTTTTGTGCTGTGCCAGACTCTATTGCCTCCACCTGTGCTGATTGGGTGCACCTGTTCCTCTTCCAAGCACTGATCAGGGTTGTTAACACCTTCCCCGCGATGCCGGTATTAACGCCATGGCGGTAAGGTACTTTGCGCCCTTGTGGAGGTCGTTATTTCCGTGTTCGCGATGATTGGAATCGGAGATGGTTTACGCCTTCCCGTTATTTACGCGATGGTGTGTCGGGCACGCGACACTGGTCCGCTATTTACGCAATCGTAGTTTACGGTGGCGTAAATAACGGTGTGGCAGGTCAGAATGGACCGTACCGGTAAAGGAAGTCGTTATTTCTTTACCGGCCTCGTTTTTCCCTTAACGCCGGACTCGGAATGACCCCCATTGTGTTTAGGCGCTATATAAATGAACTATCATATCATATGCACTATAATAATTGCATTAATCGAGTAACCTTTGTGTTTTATTGCGAAGGTTCTAACAGCTCCCAAATACCTACTGACCATCATTTGAGTTTGTGCCAACTGTGCATTCCTATGTAGCTTGTGATCTATCACAGCACCTAAGTAGGCAAAATGTGTTACAATTTCAACGGGATTTTGGTTCAGAATCCGAATAAAGTAGCACTTATAGTAAGACATGCACGTGGATGGGTCACAGGAAACTATCCAGGATGTCAAATATCACACAGGTGTGCATAACCCACAGCTTCTCTCATACCACCTAGAAACTGTAAAAGCACTACATACTGAAGTGTCGGAAATATACCCGATCCTTATAAATGAAGGGGTAAGGCTGGCTGCAAGTCTCTTGCTCCAGCAGGCAGCTCCTCCTTGAATTTGCAAATCGCCTTTGTGAATGGAGGACTTTCAAAGACAAATCTACAGATTCTCAAATCCAATGGCAAAGTTATTTCACTTCCCTGCAGCCACAGAGATTCCCGGTTTCCCCTCAATGTTTACAAAACACCTTAAAGTGCATTAGTTCCATATCACGTGTTACTTGAGTGGCTGTTTTACACCGGAAACCCCTGTCTACTGAATTACCTCAGTGACATAAAGATAGTCCTGACTGCCTCATACTTGCCAACCCTACCGATTTAGGCGGTAGGATACCGCTTTTTAAGCAGTCCTACCGCCTACCGATTTTTTGACATCAAATACCGATTTTTTTTTGTAAAAAAAAAAAAAAAAAAAAAAAAATTTTTTTTTTTTTTACATTTTTTTTTTTTGCCCATACCAGCTCGGGGAGTCTTTCAAGGGCTCCCCCGAGCTGGCGTACCGGGAGAATGCCAGGCATGCAGGCTTTTAATGTCAAAGGCACCCACGGCGGTGGGCTAAAAGCGCCCTTCCGCCGCGGGTGCCTTTGGCAAAAGGCGCCATTAGCCCCCCACCACGCCAACTCGGGGAGTCTTTCAAGGACTTCCCTGAGCTGGCGTAGCGGGAGAAGGCGCGGCATGCAGGCTTTTAATGTCAAAGGCACCCACGGCGGTGGGCTAAAAGCGCCCTTCCGCCGCGGGTGCCTTTGGCAAAAGGCGCCATTAGCCCCCCACCACGCCAACTCGGGGAGTCTTTCAAGGACTTCCCCGAGCTGGTGTAGCGGGAGAAGGCGCGGCATGCAGGCTGTTAATGTCAAAGGCACCCACGGCGGTGGGCTAAAAGCGCCCTTCCCCCGCGGGTGCCTTTGGCAAAAGGCGCCATTAGCCCCCCACCACGCCAGCTCGGGGGAGTCTTTCAAGGACTTCCCCGAGCTGCCGTAGCGGGAGAAGGCGCAGCATGCAGGCCTTTGATGTAAAAGTCGTCCACTGTGGTGGGCTAAAGGCGCCCCTCCGCCGCGAGTGCCTTTCACAAAAGGCGCCATTAGCCCCCCCACCACGTCAACTCTGGTGAGTCTTTCAAGGGCTCCCCCGAGCTGGCGTGATGGCAGAAGGCGTGGCAGGCGCCTCATTGTCATTGAATGCACCCGCGGCGGCGGGCTCATTCAATGACAATGGGCTGCTGACGCGCCCTATTCCTATCATTACCTCCTCGACTGACTATTTTTGAAACTTTAAGATTCCTACAGATTTTTGGTCACAGAATGTTGGCATGTATGCTGCCTGGGAGAAAATACGACTTTAAGAGTGTCTTGTGTGCTGAATTGCCTGAAGGCTCATTCTGCGTTTGCAGTTGTGTAGTTTCCAATTGTATTAGATCATTCTGAGATAATCACCGAGATGGACTTTTTTCCCTTGGCTGAAGAATGCGGACCCAGACTATACTTACTACAAGAACCGAAAATAGAAGCAAAAACGGAATGTTCTCTGAAGACTCTCACGCACAAACGCCATTAACATGTTGCAGTGTTTCAAATAAGAACAGATTAAGGGATCAAAATTGAAAACAACAAAAACAGAGCGGGCCATTTTATGACAAAGTGAAACTTCAAACACCCCCGAACTGGAGTGTAATTGTGAAGATTAAATAAAGTAAATGAAGTCAAAATGACCTTTTCTCTTCACTTTTACTCTACACGTTGGGAGAAATAAAACACTGCCTGGTAATAATCTTTGCTGGAGGCGTTTTATAATGGATTCCAATGGCAACCACCTGCTCATTAGCAGGTGCTAAAGAGAGTCCCATTCTGTTGGAAACCTTTGGTTTTACAACTGCGTGCAGATTTCATACAGGCGTAAAACCAAATGCTCGCCCAAGACGAGAGACGAGCAAAGAGAGCATAATGGAGGTGCTATATATGATTTTTCTACACCTCCCACGCCTCAGGAGGGCAACAAAATGAAGTGGAGTATAAAGGAAAGGTACACTTCCATTCACGCTCCACTTCCTTAGAAAATGACCCCCAAAATGTCCTCTGATGCTATATTTAAACAATACCTTCATAGCACTTGAGACTGCACTCAGGTGTGTCCTATTGGTCCTTCCTGGAAAGTTTGAGAATGCAGGGCCAGATGAAGCACTATCCACTGACATTTCAGTATTCAGCAGGTAGGGGCCCCGAAGAACGCTTGACCCCCAGAGCTCTTATGACATATTGCATCTCTAGCCATCTGGCACACTGCAATTAGTGCATTTGGTATAATTATAGCACTACCCATTGGTCCTGCAGAAGATTTGACCCAAATTTGTCGTGGTCTCTGACAGCCAAAACATAAATTAAAGAATCACTTTAATCAAGTGTTCAGCTGAAAATTTTATTTGGACATTTAATTGTTTTGACCTCCTCTACTCAATCTATGCCCAATAAATATTCCATGCACTCATCTAAAAATATTCCCTGGTGCTCTGGCGGATCTGAAAAGGATGGAGTTTGGGGTGGGTTAGTAGGGCATAGCGGGAAGAGGTAGAGCGAGAGTGGTGATGTCCTGTTGTCAGCTTCAGTTCGGTTTGCACCATTCACTGAGCTTGTGTTGCGATTTACGGCTAGGCAGATTCCCATATGCTGTTGTGCAGGACTATGTGTGGTTTGTTTTGTTGTTGCACTGTAGTGAAGTGCATGCAGACTGCTGTGAAGGGAAGGGGTTGTGTTTGTTGAGTGTTTAAGAGGTGTATGTGGAACTTGAGGTTTTAGGGTGGGCTAGTGGCGCTTTTCTTACCTCGTTGGTTCGGACTTCTGTGCTCAGCGTCTCTGCCTGTGCTGGGCATGTGTAGTGGTTGATTAGCTAGGCTCTGCGCATGGTGATGGCTTTCCTCTCTGTGTAGCGGTCTATGGTCATGAGGTGTTGAGGGCCTCCCCCCTTCCCTGGGTGGAAATGGGTATGGTTGAAGGGTTTGCTCTTATGTTGCCAAGCGTGTGCCTACCCTTGCCTCCCAGAATCCCTTGGTGCGGGATCCCCACCTCCCGAGGAAGGTGCTTTAGGGCCTCCAGGGGTGCCAGTTATTTGGGTAATGCTGCTCCCTTTGCAGCTATGCTGGGCATCCCTGGGTATATCTAGAGTGGGGTTATTGTTTGGGGGTTGGTCTTTTTTAGTGTCCCTCCCTGGCTTCTTCCTTCCATGTGTGCCTGCTGTGGTGTGTTCTGTTTCCAGTGGTGTCATTGTCAGTCCTAGTAGTTCCAGTCTGATTCTGAGGTGAAAATCGAGGTTTTAAGTAGTTTTCTGAATTTTTGGTGATCCTTCGTATTGCATATTTCTTTCAGGAGGGTTTTCCAAGTTTTTGCTGCCAGGTGGGAGAAAGATGACCCCCCAAGATGTTTTCTTGTGCAAGGTTTTGGTTCTAGATGAATGTCGTTGCTTGAGCTGAGTGGTCTTGTCGGTCGGTAGACCGTTATTTTCTTTTGTAGGAATTCTGTTCGCTAGCCATGGATTGCTCTGTGGATTATGCACATTGTTTTGAACGTGATTCACTGTTTGATCGGCAGCCAATGCAGTATTTCTAGTGAAGTATTCCTTCACAGGAGTCTGAGGAGAAATCTGGCAGTTGAATTTTGGATACGTTGAGTTTCTATAGCAGGCGTTCAGCCATTCCGAGGTATAGGCTATTGGCATAGTCTATTCTGAACATGATGAGGGAGATGATGGTGAGTGTTTTATGGGTGAAGGAGAGGAATGGTAGTATCCGTTTTACAATGTGCCAGAGGAAGAACCATTTCATGATTATTTTGTTTACTTGTGATTCTATTGTTAGTTTGTTGTCCATTAGGACTTCAAGGTTTTTGATTATTTTCAATGGAGTTGATGCTGTTCCTAGTTCTATGGGCCACGAGATGTTGTGGTTGTTTTCCAGATTTTTGGGTATAACCATTAGTTTGCCTTGGTTAAGTCTGAGGCTGTTAGTGTTCATCCATGCGTAGATTTCTTGTAGACCGTCTTCCAGCATTGAGTTTTCTTCTTGTACGTCTTTGATTTTGTAGATGATTTGTGTGTCGTCTGCGTAGTTGTAGCATGTAACACTGTGGCAAAGTTGGAGAGGTTTTTAGGAAACCTGTGGTGTTGATGGTGTTAATGGATTGAAAATACCTATTTACTGAGGGTTCATGTGTTGTACGGGAAGAACATTTGAGAGTGGGAGAGCCAAGGGCTGAACATTTTTAAGAGTGCTTTGGGCGGTATTGCCTGCTAAATGGGGGAGTGTGAAAGAGATGACGAGAAGAGCATGAGTCATATCTTGGTAGTCTTTCTTTGGTTGTTGACTAGGCCACTGATTGCCATCAGTAGAGATGCTTGAGTGTGGTGTAATGTGGAAGGATAACATTTTAGAGGTTGTTTGGCTAGTTGGGGTATACATGTGGGCTAGGGTGGTGGGAGCAGAGGAGAAAAGGTGGGATGGAATCTGGGGTAGTATATGTCTGTTGGTGAGCGGGAAAGTCATTTTACTATGTTGATGACTGTCATGTTCTCAGCACAGCATGGGAAACTACAGTGTGGTGCTACACTGGACCACGAGTCACTCTTTTTGTTTTGTTTAATTAAACAATCTTAGCACCCAAGTAGCAAACTACACTTCTGCTAAGAGGGGGGAGCGGGGAAGGGAATGAGGAGCAGGGAAGGGAATGGTGCACTGGCCAGCAGCACTCAGACTGCTTGGAATGCAGGCTTATACAGTAAAATCCAGCCCTCGTTCGGAGCATCCTGTTTGGCAAGCACCCGTTCAATGGTGCTAATGGTATGTAATGTAAAAATGTCCTCCTAGTGGATTACAGTCCTTTACCATAGTAGGAGTGGTGAGCGATGCATAGGGTTTTGAAGTGGATCCTCTATTTGTTTAGGAACCAATGCAGCATGTGACATGCTAGGGTGATGTGTTTGTGTCTTTTCAATCTTAGAATTAATCTGACTGCCATATTTTGGGTTTTTGTTGTCTGTACAGTAAATAATCTGATAGTCCAAGCTTGAGGCTGTTGGCATAATCAAATCTTGAAAGTACAAAAGTATGACTGGCATGGTTCTGTGTGTGAAGGGCAGGTATGGCATGATGTGTTGTAAGGCGTGTAGTTGGAAGAAGCAGCCCTGAATAATGGCCATGATCTGTGGTTTAAATGTAAGGTTGCTGTCAGTTGTGGCGCATAGATAGATAGGAGGTGAAGGCAGAATGCATGGTAACAGTACTTCCACCCGGGAAATTGGTGTTGAGTTTGATTCTGCCGTGCTTTTAAACATAAATTCTGTTTTGGATGGGTTGAGTTTAAGGGGTCGATTCATGGAGCAAATGTGCGCCGAAAATCACGGCGCAAGCAGGCGCAAGGTAGCGCAAGCGTGAGAAACGCAGCGCACGTGCACGCGTGCGATTCAAGGAAGACGCTGCGCGTGTTTCCCGCTGTCCGTGCGCCCAATCCTGCCATGGCGCACGCAGGCACGCACGGCGTGCGCTACGCGCACAGCAAAAGCGCACATAGCGCGGCGCACACAACCAAAGTGGGCGGAACAGTGGGCGTAACACGCGGAATGGGGAATAACATGTGAAAAAGAAGGCGTAACTGGGGAAGTACTGCAGGGAACTACACGGAACGCCCACACGCACGCCAACAATCCATATTCATGAATTCGAATACGGGAAACCCGCGCACGGCAAAATACGCACACAGGCGTCAACGCGTCCGCCACACGAAGGCAGGCGGAAGCGTCCCCGCGCACAGTATAAAAGTGCGCGCAAACAACAAACACGTATATAGAGCTACGATGAATGCCCCATTTGTCGCAGCACTGATCGTGGGACACCGCAGGAGGAGGAGAATAGCCAGGGCACGCATTTTCGCACCACAGACACGCCTTTTTGGGATGCCTGACGACCAGGTCTATGGCAGGTATAGGTTTCCACCCATATCATCCTAGACCTGGTCAGGGAGTGGGAAGATGACCTTACATCCCCCACCCTTTGCTCCCAAGCATTGAGCCCCTTGGAGAAGGTGCTCAATGTCCTGCATTTTTTGGCCAATGGGTCATTTCAGCGGACTACTGCCATAGTGGGGGGGGTCTCACAGGCCACGCAGTCACGCTGCCTACACCAGCTACTGGCAATCATGACAGCGCGCCCCTCAGTCCGCAGGCACATATACATGCCCAGAACACCCGCAGAAAGGCAGGCATTTGTCCTGGATTTTTTCAGGGTGGCACACTTCCCCAAAGTGCTCGGTGCCATAGATTGCACCCATGTGGCCCTACGTCCACCTAGGGCCACTGAGCACATCCACCGAAACCGCAAGCACTGGCATTCCATCAATGTACAGGTGGTATGCGATGCAAAGGGAATTATCACCTCTGTCTATGCAAACTACCCTGGCTCCACCCATGACAGTTTCATATACAGAATGTCCACCCTGAGCCGGGCCCTGGAAGCTGGGCAGCATGGCGACACCTGGCTCCTAGGTGAGTACAAATGCCCTTGCACATGCATGCATGTCACACACACACACACAAATACACAAACCCCAATAATCACAACCATTTACACCTCCCAAGGGGACAGTGCCTACCCTCTGAGCAACCACATGATGACGCCAATCCGGAACCCTACCACACCACCCCAGGTAAGATACAACGCCGCCCATATTGCAACCAGGGCCATAGTGGAGCGCACATTCGGAGTGCTCAAGTCACGTTTCCGCTCCCTTGACCGCTCTGGCGGGCAGCTACCCTATGCACCACCAGTAATGTGCAGGATCATTGTGGCAGCATGTGTCCTGCACAATGTTGCAACACAGCAGGGCGTACCGGTGGACATGGTGGTGCCCCCACATCCCCAACCACAGGCACAGGCGCTGCCCATGGGAGGGGACAGGGCACGTGGCGAGGAAGCCCAGACCCAGCTTGTGGCCACATTTTTCACCTAAACTCCCACCCCTGCGGAGTGCACACAGGCCTGGCACATACCAGGTGACAATCGATGATGACAAAGAGACAGTCAACTGTCACAACCCTACCACCCTGAGATAGTTGCCATGGAAGTGCCACATTGTCTGCATCCCTAGCTACTTAAACACAAGCTATCCTGTGTGACCAAAAGGCACACATATGACATGACATGATATGGCCTATACACAAGTATTTCAAGGTGCGATGAGGCAGGGAGGGGGGAACAAGGGAAGACAGACAACGATACTACTAGGCCAGGTGTCATTTAGATTGTGCAAGTGCAGGGGTAGGGGGAAGGGAAAAGTGCAAGGGGAAGGGGAGGGGGGGAGTGCAGTACAGGGTAAGTAGACCAAAAAACAAATACATAGGTCAGCTGGTGGCAACTGCAAAGGTAAGTGCAGACAAGTGCTGGGAAGGGGGGGCTGTAGGGATAGAGAGACAGTCCCGCAGTGCAGGGGTTGCCAGGGAGGCAGTGCAAGTAGAGAGTGGCTGGGCCAGGGACCGAGGTCGGTGAGAGTGGCCCAGTTGCAGATCCAGTCCAGTTCCAGTGAAGAATTTTGCAAGGGAGAGGCAGAGAGAAAGCAGAAGCAAAGAGGAAGGTCTTGAGGTGCTTCCCGAACCGGAGATGGTTCTCCTCAAGTTCCAGTGAGGCAGGAAGGTTGTTCCAGAGGTAGGCCCCTGCCGCGGAGAGAGATCTACCCCCAGCTAGTTGCTTTGAGAAGCAGATGACCCTGACATGCAAGGTGTGAATCACACACACCTGCAAAACAGGACATGGCCATCACTGTTATGTCACTCAAACCCTCCCAAAGCACAACATAACATGGCAAGCAATACCCATACACCAACACAGTAACAATAAGGTACACATTGCCATGTCCAAAATGTACAGTGGCATCAGACAATTATGTCTGACATGGAATCAGATGAAATGACTGACCAACAACCTCCCACCCAAAATAAGTCATTTCCAAATGCATTACAAGAGTTAAAGACATAACATAACAATGAATGTCTGTCTACATGCACATTGTGCATTGCAAAATCAACACTGCAGCTTTTGTGTGCTGTGTCCAACTCCTGCAACACACTGCTCAGCGCACAGCACAGCGAACAGCCATTGTGTGTGATGCACACCCTGAGCATCACATCTAAGCGACAGACCACATCAAAAAGCAAATTAGGCATGTACAGAATCCATAATTGGTCACAGAACATGTGCTGCAGGGACACAGTGGGCACAAGAAGGCAAACAGTGTACACGTGGATATGCAAGGGTGGTTGTACATGTAGTGCATCAGAGTGCAAGTATGTGGGTCAGTAAGGACATGCACTCAACATATGCATGTGCAATCAAGGGACCATCAGTGTCCTCTACACATCACATGTGAACATTCACCATGTGTACACCCCAGCATGTCAAACCACAACTATCCCCTCGCACCTGAAAGGTAAACACAACACATGAACAGGCATTGATCAGCAGAACACAACGTGTACATAGGATACCACCATTACAATGTCAGGGTTCCCATCACACTGCAGGGCAAGGCAACTATCAACAACAACCCCCCCCCTCACAAATGACCATGACCCACTGAACAACTGCACCTGGGTCATGGAGCCTTCAACCCTCATTTCCACCTGGCCACAGGATCACCTTTCCCCTTCATTACCATCTCCCACCTTGTGTGTAAAAAGGTGCCTGCACCCTCAGAGTCCACACTCATTTCCAAAATCACAAAATCCAAGCCAGAAAAACGAACCAGAACACCCTCCAGTAGATGACTTGACGTAGCAGTACCTCACAAAGGCCAAGTACTACCGCAATGATGTAACAACCAAGGTAGCACAGTAAAACAATGTCACAACAGGATGTGAACCATGTGTGGTACATAACATAGAATGATGCACCATGAACGGATGTGTACTGTCACGGGAGTGTCACGAAACAACCACCCACACCGTGCCCCGGGTGCCTGCAAGGTCAAACTCACACAGGCCTCTGAGACCCTGGTGGGGAAGGAGGGTCAGGGATATGCAGTCGGGACAGGTGTTGGCACACTGGATAACTGGAATGAGTGGCAGGAGAGGGGAGGAGGAATGACACATGAAAGTTGGGAATGCACGAAAATGTACTACCTGCAAGAACACATACACAAGCCAAACAAACTTGGACATCATTGTCATGGCCTTCTGTAGTCCAGGCTTAGGAGTGGCACGAACCAAACACCCCCTCTAGGGTTTTGGCGCCTGCAAGATTGGGGCTTACACAGGCATCCACAACCCCAGCGGGGAAAGAGGGATAGGGAATGTTGCTTGGATAGGTACGGGAAGCAGGAACACCGGGTAGAGGGTACAGGGTTCAAAATTGCATAGGATTGCGGTTGATTAGGGGGGAAAAAACATACCAAATTGAATTACACATTCATCCATGCATTAGTGCACCCCCCAGCAAGCCTATGCAGAGCAGTTTGAAAGAAAAACAACAAGACACTTAGCTCTGGTTTTGAGTGCTGGCCTCCTGCCTGCGCACTCTCAGGTCCGGTTACAGGAGCACTGCAATGCTGCAAAGAGAGCCACAGTCAACAACCTGTACATGCCCATTACACAAAAACACACCACCAAACATGCCCCATAGCAACAAACTACTCTACAAACAGACAATCTGGTGTAGATGCTTCGTACCCATATATAACATTACCCCTGTGATGGGTCATACACAGTCAATGCAGTAAGTCAGCCGCCGGTGGGTGCGTAGCAAATGGAACACCAATGTGTCACAATTCACACTACATGCAATGTTCCCTGGGTAAGCAGACAGACCCATATAGCAAGGCATGACTTCAGAGAAAGTTGTGTACCACCATGACCGAAACAAAGTTGGCAGTGCATTTATCAAAATGTACATGAAAATGAAATGCACTGCACCCGAGTATGTCCCTTGCTGTATGTCCCTGTGAGCTGCCCCTTTCCATGTCTCGGAAGGCTACATGGTTGATACAAGTGCCTCAATGGACATTGGTGTACCGGAGGGTATGTGCCACTGCCCCTGCAGGTGTCCCAGACAACCTTACAATCAACAGCCGTCAGCCCACCAACACATCTGAGCTGCATTGTGTGCTTCAAAACCAATATTCGTCCAAGCTCACCCTCAGTGCTGTGACTAAGCCTGCATGTGCAACTCGCCTGGTGCAAGCCTTGCTGTGTTTTGGCCCCCCTGTGCTGCTCACCTTGCCTGGAGTTCCTTGGAACACGTCAGCAGTTCTAGGATGTAGGTCTGCAATCCCTGTGCCTCTGCTTGTGCACACATGTGCATGTGGGCACCAACAAACGTGTCCAGAATTCCGACGTCCAATGTGCCATGTCTGCTGGCAAAGGTGCTCTGGAGGCTCATCCCCCTGCCGAAAGGGCATGAAACACATGATTAATGCTTTAGAGTCATCTGTGTGTGTCTCTTCAGGCATCTCATTACTTGACCATGTCAGAGAGTTACATCAGAAATCACACCATCAGTCTGTCTTTCACATCCAAAGTGTGGAACACTATCTACGGCATGAATTGCAACAAGCACGTGTACAGTAAAGATAAGAAACATACTACACAATGCATAGCAATGAATGTACACATTAATCATGAAACACCCCATCTAGCATAAGCTGAACAGTGGACAATAACACCAAAATCATCCCCACTAGGGGTGTAAACACAAGTCACACAGCACCAGACATGCCACAGATATGACAGTCCAAAGCCCTTGTGTAATAGGTTGTGACACCGAACCATCCTTGCGAGCCCATGGATAAGAGAGGCAGGAGTGGCATATGTGAGTCAAGGACCCCAAGCATCAAACACATACACAAGACAAGCCTGAAGGGCCCAGCTGGAACAGACAGTGGATGCCTTCAAAAGCCACAAAGCACCGCACCGTCACATGAAAGCACAATAGACAAGCAATTTTAAACTATATTAACTAATTACACTAACTATGGAAAACCTACATTACCTAATTAAACTAACTATCAAACAGAAACTTAACTAACTAAACTAAAAGAAAAATCAAAAATGGCCACATACGACCCGGGGGGGAGGGGAGGCACCCAGGAGGGGGGAGGTACAGGGTGCTGCACAACATCCATATGCGATGATGCTGAGCCAAAAAAAAACCTCCATGGGCTCAACCCCTGCACAGCCCGACCTATGTGGGAGATAGATGGTCGTCCGAGTCTGGCTCATCCTGGAAAGGAGGACGTGGCACAGTAGCCTGCCCACAACTAGCTGCAGCTTGCCCCTCGTCGGCAGCAAGTCTGCCGGACGGGTGAGCCTGGTTCTGTGTGGCGATGTGACGTAGGTCTGCATGCAGAACCTCACGTGATACACGTGCTTCCTCTTGCAAGGTAGCACGTGTAACACGGAGTTCCTCCTGCAAGGCCTGGCTGGACAACCGCTGCACCTCCCGGCAAGCCTGTAGCTCAGCCGAGATGGTACGCTCAAGCTGTGCAAACCTCTCCTCTGCCCGCTGCCTCTGGGACATCATAAGGACACCCAGAGTGGATTTGAGGGAAGCATACTCCTCCCTCAGGGCATCCATGTGCGCCTCTGCGTGAGCAGCAATTGCTTGACGCAGAGACGACATTTCAGCCTGGCGTGCCCTGTCTGAGGCCGCCATGCCCAGCCTTAGCGAGCGGGCCGTGGGCCGTGCCGCCTGCTGCTGGAGAAGCACCTGCCTAGCAGGGGGGAGCACAGATCGGGCCACACGCTCCATGCTCTCAGTGATGTTCTCCATTGCTGCCCCCTGCCGTTCTGAATTGGCAGTCATGTCTTGCTCCCACCCAGTATACTGCGGTTGCGTGCGGTGACCCAAGGACCGGGGGTCCTCGCTGTGTTGGCACCACCCGCGGCTGCACGACTACATGCCCCCGTCGACGTGATGTCCCAGGCACATCAGTGACTGGTGTGGAGGGTGACCCTGCGTCCCGATCCACCACGGGCGGAGGAACCAAGACTGTCTGATCCCTCAGTGCAGGTGTCGCAGACAGAGGAGTGTTCACATCAGAATCACTCACCCCTGACACATGGACTTGATAGTCGTCTAACTCAACATGGACGTCAGAGTCGTCATCAAGGCTGGACTCATAGGCAGCCAGAGACAAGATGGACTGTAGCACTTGGGGGTTTTCGTGGCCTACCACCCCACGACCCCCACTAGTGCCGGGTTGATGTAGTGGTAACAACCCTGTGTCTGGCATGACAACACCATCCTCCGACTCCATTGCGTCATCACCTGAAAAATAGAGAGAAAAAAGGTCACTACACATGTCAGAAGCACACAACACACACACACACCGACAGCAAACCATCGGGCAGACATGTGACACACAACATATAACCTGGCATGCATGCTGGGTCAACTTTGAATTGCTTCTGTGATCAGACCTGTTGAAAGGTGGCAGTTTCCATGGAAGTGGGTCTGTGCAGTGCAGAAAATGTGTACGCAACCCACTACCTACATGTACAAGGACTCCATGGTGTGTGCCAGGAAATGTGAAGGCAGTGCAATGTGAAATTCAGGCATCAAGTGCATTGTGCATTCAATGTGTACCATATCTAGAAGCCAAGCACCCCTCCACCCCAGTACCAAAGCAGGGATGCCTAGCATGGTATCGAAATGCTGACTATACACCTGTGTATTGACAGGCAGTGTTGACTGGCATCAACAGCTTAATGTGATTCAAGTGACAACACTGCAAATGATGATGGGACAGTAAGCAGGACACATGATGAAAACTCTGGATGCCGCCCATGTGTGAAGAAGACACAACAACAGTTGGACAGAGTCATTGGCCATTGAACAGGCTGAGGCCTGTGAGCCACACAGATTGTCAGACCCTAAACAGGTGTGCAACGCAGTACTGAGCCACAGTTGACATGGGAAGGCTGATGAGATTCCATGCAATGTATGTAACCAAGGACTTGTATTACAGTGATCATCCAGTCAAGGACACATAGGGGCATGCATGCAATGCACATGGAGCATGAATGCGCACTCATGTCCCTGCGGGACATCTGACCTATGCACAGTACAAGTGAGATACCCTGCATCAAGTACTAAGGCTGTACCACACGGCATATGCCTGGCAGATTCTGCGCTGGAAGTTAGCATCTACACAGGACGCATGAACAAGAAAGTATACATTGGCAAGATTGAAGCAGACCAGTGCAAAGGTGGAACTGGGGTGCAGAGTGGCGGAGGAGGGGCAAGGGAGCATGCCTACATGGAGTCCCCGCATGCAGGCAGAGGAGACATGCATCATGGAAGCATTGCATTACTTACACATCAGAACCATGTACACGTCACATGTAGGGGCAATCATGCACAACACATCCCACAAGTGAAACACACACGTCCTCAACAAACACGCATCAACACTCACTGGACTGGGCATCAAAGTCCAGCATCTGTCCCACTCCTTTGACCAATTCAGGTGGTATGAACTCCGCAACGAGTGCCTCATGCGGAGTGAGCTCTTCCTCCTCTGGTGCAGGCCCACCGCCAGTCACCAGAGTCAAGTTGTAATTAGAGGCACGCTTAGCCTTAGTGCTGCGTTTGATGTCATTCCAACGCTTTTTGCACTCTTGCGCCGTGCGCACCTCATGGCCGAATGAACTGACATGTTCCGCAACATGCTTCCAGTGGGTGTCACGTTGGGCAGCCGTAGTCTGACTATTGGCACCCACTAGCATGTCACGGCTGTGGCCCCGCACGTAGTCCACGAGGAAGTCCAGTTCCTGCTTGCAGAAAGGCTTCTTCCTCGACGTGCAGGAGGTCGTGGCTGTGTGTGGGGTCCCAGCCTGTGCTGCAGGTGCAACCTTCCTCCTCTTGGACTGTGGCGCAGACCCTGGCTTGCTAATGCCGCCCTGACCAGTATGGCCAGTGGGTTCGGTGGATTGAGCCGAGGGAGTGGCAGGTGGAGGGACGACCAAAGGCCTGACTTGTGTCAGTGGCAGCTGGGTGCCCTCTAATGGACCCTGCGCAGCAACATCAGCTGTGGCAGGGTCATTGACCGCAACGGTCCTGGTTGGCAGACTCACAACCGGGGTGTTGTTGGTTGCATCTGCTCCTGCACTTGCCAACACCCGGCTGTTCGGGGCAGCAGATGACATGACTGCCCCAGGGACACGAGTGTTGGTCTGAGCAGCCCGGGCTGCCCCTATGGTTTCCCTCCTGGCCTGTTGTAGATCTACCAAGGGCTCCTCAAGTGCCAACGCAGCCTGCGCTGGCAGACCCTGAGCCTGGGTGGCGGTGTCCACAGCTGCACCTGCAGCTACCACTACCCTTGGGCCCGTGGCAGTCGATGGAACGGACTGCCGGGTCACACGGGCGCCGGTGCCAGATGCAGAAGCTGCATCCCCCGGAACCACAGGGGGTGGTGGCATGACTGCACCGACACATGGCACAACATTGTGCTCAAGTGGCGCACCCCTGCCTCTTCCCCCTCTGTGGCCGCCCTGGACACCCTGGAGTCCCCCTACTCCCTCGTCACCACGGCCACGTCCCTGACCACGTCCGCCACGAGGAGTACGCCCAGCTGAGGCGCCCCTAACCTTTGGTGACCTCCCAACCATGGCACAGATGTAGTAGTGCCGGCACAGATGGAGTGGTGCCAATGGGAGGTGTACACCACAATTGACCTGGGCAATTGGGGTGAAGGGGGTGGGAAGCAAGATGTTAACAGCCTCCATGCACCTGCAAGGCTGTATGTGACCCCGGTGATGTAGTGACGGGTCACGCAACGCTCATGCACCCCAAAACTGCAGTAAAACCGTGCACGCAACCCTGCAGCCTACATGCGTGGATTCAACCTCCCGCAGTACGCGGTGGCACCCAGTAACACGAATAACGCGTACCCGTTGGACACGCAGGCTACTATGACATCGAAAATGGGTGCGATACACAAGGGAACCCGCAGTGGGAAAAAGAGCATGTGCGACTCACCGTCTGACTAGCGCGATGCAGAAAAACACGCGTAGCCAATACCCCCGCCAAAAGAAGAGATACGTCCTTGATAGCTGTGAAGTTGTGATGGCGCACGAAACAACAGGAAGCAGCAACACACATCGGTCTCCACGAAAGGCATGTACAGCGAACTGCTGGGCCCGCTCACCTGTAACCCGTGCTGAGGGAAACGCCTGCGTGCGTCACGTCACTTACGCGCATGGGCCCTTTCCTCGGATTACACGCGGACGTGCAGTTTTTCACGCGCGCTGAAATGCCCATGCACGCCTGCGCGCGTCACGTCACAGGGGCGCTTGCGCTTGAGGGGCCTTCTGTCCAATGAAATTGCGTATGCGTGCAGACGCGCTTACGCGCTAAGGGCCTTTCCTCGAATTACACGCTGACGTGCAGAATTTTCACGTGCCAAATCACTCTGTACCAAGCTGGCCACGCATAAGCACACGGAAGACCACGCTCCTGCCCAGAAGGCTGAATTACTGCCCCCCAGAGCCCCGAGCACGCTCCCACCTGCCATCTGCTGCTGCCTGACTGCCTGCTGCCCACGTGCCCTGCCATTTGCTGCCTGCACATCAGCCAGGGGCGCTGTTGCTGTGACCACCCCTGCTGGAACCGAAGACTCCCGACTGGGATTCCATCGCTCCACAGCCCAGCCCCAGGACCCAGTTGCCCACCCACTCCTGCCTCTGGGGTTGTCATGTTGGGCACCGCAACATCTGGCACCACTGACAACCCCCGGCCAGAGAGGCAGAGGGGCTTTCAGCTCCAGGGAAGTTGGTGTCCTGGTGGAGCAAGTCCTGGGGCAGTATGATGCCCTCTTCGGAAGTTCCCGCGCCGACAAGGAATGACGGACTCGGACCTGGACGGACATCGTGACTGCCATCAACACAGAGGGGGTGGCAGTCCGCGACTTCCAACATGTCAAGAAGCGCTGGGAGGACTTCAGGTCCAGGACCCTGAACAAGGCCCGGCGCCTCTTGAAGGCAGCGGATGCTAAGGGGCGCCGGGGCCACTTGTCGGAAGATCAGATGAGGGTCCTGGAACGCATATCCCCAGCGCTCCACGTCCAGGTCCTTGAGAGGCAGACCCGTCTGGAGTCGAGCGGTAAGTGTACATGCATCCTGATTGTGAGCTGTGCGTGTGGTGATGTTTCAGTAGTGTGCAGGTTGTACATGTGTTTGTATGGGGTCGAGTATGGGTGGGGTGTACAGGGCCGTGAGGCTAACACAAGCGAGGGCTGTAATGTGTGAGACATGGATGGTGCTTGTCTGTGTAGGCTTGCATGCCAAATGCAGTTGTGTGGGCACACATGTTTGGATGAGTGTGTATGTAAGTAGACATGTTCGTGATGTCACGCATGTATGTTGTTTTCAGCTGCATGTATCAGCACTGTGTACATGTGCATGTGTGTGTATTTGACAAGGGTGCAACAGTGATGCAACATGGATGCATGTGACAGCGGGATGTGGATGCCTGATTGGCAGATGTGACATGGATGCCCATCTGAACACTGCAACACTTGGCAGAGGTGTACACATGCATGCAAGTGTGGTGGGGTGTGTACATGTGTAGTGCACTCCCTGTGTTGCATGTGATGTCTGGCTCACCATTGCCTGCTCATGCTGTTGTATGTGTATGGATGGTGCTGGCAGTTGCGATATGGCTGTGGTATGGGTCATGTGTGCAAGTTGAAATGACATGTGTGTTGGGGATTGTGATGGCATGTCTGAGGTTTGCCAATGCCACTCATGTACAACTGTCATGTGTGTATGTGTCCATTGTACAGTGCCCTGATGCCTGTGTTTTATTTCTCCCTGTCTGCAGCATCAACTGATGAAGAGGGCGTAGAAGGTGCTGTGGAGCACAGCGGCGGGGATCCCACCGCCAGCCGGAGACGCAAGGCCCGGCTCCCCTCCCAGGTTGTGATCTCGCCGGGGAGTGAGGAGTCCGGTGCCGCGTCCCAGGCCGCAGCTGCCGGGGGGAGGTCCAAGAGGCAGAGGTTGGAGTTGGACTCCTCGGCAGCAGAAGGGGCAGCTGGGACCCCAGAGGGCCCAACGGGGGAAGATGGCACGGAGTCATCCAGGTTGGTGGGGGGTTTGGTGGAGGAGGAGGCCGTGCAAGCAACAGAGATGGGGTCTGGAGGTGGGGATTCCACTTGTGCTAGTGGTGCAATGCAGGACCAGGGACAGGAGGCAGCACAGGCCGCCGCGGAGGTGCCTGTGTGCAATCCTGTCCCTGATCCTGTCCCTGCATCATCTTGCACCAGCAGGGATGCCTACGTCCAGACCCGTTTTCAGGCAGGGGATGAGCTCACGACAACTGGCCTTCCTCTGCCTGCGGACGTGGCTATCCGGGTCCAGGTTGAGCCTGTCCTGACTGGTGTGGCGTTTCGTCAACGGGCCATGCGAGGTGACCTGCAGTCTTTTCATGAGGAGACTGCATGTCATCTCGAATGGCTCATTGACCGCGTCGGCCTACTGGGACAGGTCACCCAGGCCGGATTCCTCCGTTTGATGGGGCTTGTTATGACCCCCTCCTCAACTGAACCCGCTATGCGCCAGCTGTCCTCCATGCCATCTTCCCACCCATCAGTCACCTGGGTTCCCTGTGGAGCTGCCTCTGACGGTGCGGCCAGGCTGGTGGAGGAGGCATCCCTGCCACAGTCGGGAGCCGGACGTCCAGCAGTGGTGGCCACATCAACGATTGCACCCCAGCCAGCGGAGGATGTGCAGGCAGCAGGAGGCAGTGCATGGGCAGAGGCACAGCAGCAGCAGCAACGTGGTGGGAGCCATGATGGCTCGGGGCCTTCGACATCGGAGGGGCAGGCATCGGCCGGAGGGCAGGAGGACCCAAGACAGAAAGTGTCTTCCGTGTGGCAGCGGTTGGGCCACGCCATAGATGCGGAGCGGCAGCGGGCGGAAGAGGCACGGCTCACGATGGTCAGGGCGGAGAACTCCATGCGGAGGGCCCTGAGGCGGGCCGAGTGCCTCGAGGCAATCCGCAGGGGGTTGTAGGTGGACACGTCGACAGCCCTGCGGACCCTCAGGGCCATGGAGGAGGACCGCCTCCGGGACATTGAGCAGGAGTTTGATGATGCCCTGGCCCGGGACATCCAAAAGTGAGCCGTCGGACTAGCCCGCTGCCCTTGTAAATAGTTCTGTAGTTAGTGTTAGGTTTCCTTTGGTTTTGCATTTTTTTTGGACCTTTTGGACAATGGGCCACATTTTTGTATATAGTTTTTTTTTATTAGGTAGTGTTATTAGATAGGTTTCATTTCTTCTGTTGGGATCCTGGATCCTGGCTTGTTCATCTGTATATAGTTGACTGTTGGATTTTTTTTTTTTTTTACAATTTACCCATGGAGCAATGGCTTTCAATTATAATTTTCTTTTGTGGACTGTGACTTTGGACACCATTCCTTTGGATTATGATTTTTGCTTTTGCATTATTTCACGGACATGCTGCTTTTTATTTTTTTAAATTCCCATTTCTGTTTGTTTATTTTTGATTCAATTTAAGTTTCCTTTAATACATATTTTTTGTTCAAACTTCAAACTTCAGTATTCAATATGTAGTATCATCTCATTGGTTTCATGCATATCATGATATGGGTTTTGAGATTCACTGACATTGGGTGTATGTGAGGGACATGTGTTCATTTCCAAACTTGCAATTGGGGTTCTATCATGTTATTGCCATTTATAAGTGGGTGGATGCAATACTCGGGTGGGTGTTTGGCATTTGGAGGCTGACCATAGGGACCAGGGATCTAGATTGTGATGACATGTTGGCTGGGGAACATGAGTTGGGGGCCTGCTGGCAGGTGCCCCACAGTGCTGGGGGGTGGGGGTGCAGGGGGACATGAGTTGGGGGCCTGCTGGCAGGTGCCCCACAGTGCTAGGGGGTGGGGGTGCAGGGGAACATGAGTTGGGGGCCTGGTGGAGGGTGCCCCACAGTGCTGGGGGGTGGGGGTGCAGGGGGACATGAGTTGGGGGCCTGCTGGCAGGTGCCCCACAGTGCTGGGGGGTGGGGGTGCAGGGGGACATGAGTTGGGGGCCTGCTGGCAGGTGCCCCACAGTGCTGGGGGGTGGGGGTGCAGGGGAACATGAGTTGGGGGCCTGGTGGAGGGTGCCCCACAGTGCTGGGGGGTGGGGGTACAGGGGGACATGAGTTGGGGGCCTGGTGGAGGGTGCCCCACAGTGCTGGGGGGTGGGGGTGCAGGGAAACATGAGTTGGGGGCCTGGTGGAGGGTGCCCCACAGTGCTGGGGGGTGGGGGTGCAGGGGAACATGAGTTGGACATGAGTGGGGGCCTGCTGGCAGGTGCCCCACAGTGTTGGGGGGGTGGGGGTGCAGGGGGACATGAGTTGGACATGAGTGGGGGCCTGCTTGCACGTGCCCCACAGTGCTGGGGGGTGGGGGTGCAGGGAGACATGAGTTAGGGGCCTGCTGGCAGGAGCCCCACAGTGCTGGGGGGTGGGGGTGCAGGGGAACATGAGTTGGGGGCCTGGTGGAGGGTGCCCCACAGTGCTGGGGGGTGGGGGTGCAGGGGGACATGAGTTGGGGGCCTGGTGGAGGATGCCCCACAGTGCTGGGGGGTGGGGGTGCAGGGGAACATAAGTTGGGGGCCTGGTGGAGGGTGCCCCACAGTGCTGGGGGGTGGGGGTGCAGGGGGACATGAGTTGGACATGAGTGGGGGCCTGGTGGAGGGTGCCCCACAGTGCTGGGGGGTGGGGGTGCAGGGGGACATGAGTTGGGGGCCTGGTGGAGGGTGCCCCACAGTGCTGGGGGGTGCGGTGCTGGGGGACATGAGTGGGGGTGCAGGCTAGTCCCCCGTGGTGTGGGCTGCCTGCAGGGACCGTGGAGGTTGTGGAGCGAACACCAGGGAGGACCCACACGGCCAATTCACGTGAAGTACTCCACGGAACCCCTGAAATACACGTACCCTGCTGATATCGCGTGTGAAACTTCCCGCGCACCCCAAGATACACGTACCCAGGACATCCGCGTGTGGAACTTCCAGCGCAACCCAGTAATACACGTACCCTGCTGATATCGCGTGTGAAACTTCCCGCGCACCCCAAGATACACGTACCCAGGACATTCGCGTGTGGAACTTCCAGCGCACCCCTGAAATACACGTACCCTGCTGATATTGCGTGTGAAACTTCCCGCACACCCCAAGATACACGTACCCAGGACATTCGCGTGTGAAACTTCCCGCGCACCCCAAGATATACGTACCCTGGACATTCGCGTGTGGAACTTCCAGCGCACCCCTGAAATACACGTACCCTGCTGATATCTCATGTGAAACTTCCCGCGCACCCCAAGATACACGTACCCAGGACATTTGCGTGTGAAACTTCCCGCACACCCCAAGATACACGTACCCAGGACATTCGGTGTGGAACTTCCAGCGCACCCCTGAAATACACGTAGCCTGCTGATATCACGTGTGAAACTTCCCGCGCACCCCAAGATACACGTACCCAGGACATTCGCGTGTGGAACTTCCAGCGCACTCCTGGTATACACGTACCCTGATGGAATCGCGTGTGAAACTTCCCGCGCACCCCTGAAATACACGTACCACGCTCGCACAGGGCCAATCGCATGTGAAACTTCCCGCGCACCCCAGTAATACAGGTACCCTGCTGAATTCACATGTGTAAGTTTCCGCGCACCCCGAAATACACGTACCCAGGACATTCGCGTGTGGAACTTCCAGCGCACCCCTGATATACACGTACCCTGCTGAATTCACGTGTGAAACTTCCCGCGCATCCCTGATGTACACATACCCTGATGGAATCGCGTGTGGAACTTCCCGCGCACCCCTGATATACACGTACCCTGCTGAATTCACGTGTGAAACTTCCCGCGCACCCCTGATGGACACGTACCCTGATGGAATCGCATGTGGAACTTCCCGCGCACCCCTGAAATACACGTACCCAGCTGAAATAACGTGAGGTACTTCCCGCGCACCCCAGTGATACACGTACCCCGCTTGCCGTGCTGGTACAGGGTTAGCGCAGCCCTTTGCGCTGGATTGGAGATTTTGATGCCTTTTCCCTGCGCAAGGGGCGTTCTTGGAGGCGTAACTGGCGCTGCTGCAGGGTCGCTGCGCCACTGTGCGCCACGGCTGGTTTTGGTGGCTGGAATCCATGAATACGCTGTGCACGGAAATGTATTTTGGCGCACGCGGCTGGCGCAGGGATTCGCATGCGCACACTGTGCGCCAGCCGCGTGCGCCACTTGTGCGCTAAATTCTATGAATTACCCCCTAAGTCTCTTAGCAGTCATCCAAGAGTCCATCCGTGTGAGGCAAGCATTGAGGTGTGTTGTGTCTGTTCTTGGGTTATGTGTGTGCTTTTAGAAAATTTAAGTGTTGTATGCATAGTTAGGCAGGGGACTTCCGGTGGGGGGGTGGAATTATGTATATGTTGAACAGAAGACACTGGATAGAGGATTGTGGCTGTGCGCATGTCAGGTTGCGAGGATTGCAAGGGTGTGCAATGGTATGATCTGAAAAGGACATTACTTTTGTTCTGTTCTCCTGATCAGGAAGAATGCAATCCAGAGTATGATGCTTTCCTCAATTCTGATGTCCTGTTGTCTCTTTAGCAGAATCTCATGACTGATGATGTCAAATGGAGGAGAGGTGTACAATAGGATGTGTGCAATCATTTTTTTAAATTTTATTTTATTGAAACTTCAGTTCAACAATCATTAAAAGAAAGCAATTAATACGGTTAAACTTTTGTTACAAACGAACAAAGAATCCAGTCCTTAAGCAAAAGAACAAGACAGAAGAGATACACTCAGTATTAACTTCATAAGAACAAAAGAGAGAAAAAAGAAAAAGAGAGGCTAAACTAGACGTCCTTGTCATATGCCTTTTCGACAGGTCATGCTGTATGTTGATGACTTTTCGCCAATTTAGACGTGTGCTTTCATCAATATCAAGTCCATATAGTCAACTACGGCACATGTCAGTTTTATATTGTGTCCTGCGGTCACGTGCACCCACCAATTTTCCATATTATTATCTACGGGTGCAAAACTCCCAAGATGACGATAACGCTGGGTGCTAGTAGCTGGGCAAGCTATTATAAGATGTTTTAGTGATTCAATTTCAAGCTCACAATAACGACATAAATTGTCTTTTATTTCTTTTTTGTGTATTTGCCACAGCATTTCAATCATTGTGTTCCTGTCTGCATTGTTCTTTACAGTCTGGACTCTATTCATCACATTGGCCTGAATCGCTTTTGGGATTCATGGATGTTGTTGATCTTACCATTGCCACAGAGCTGATGGTAGATTACCTTTTCCTGGATTTTGCTAATGAAAGGTGTTTTGTAAATAGGGCAGTAATTAGTTGGGTTGCTTGGTACTGCCATGAGTGTTTTGAGGCAGGGTTTAACAAAGACAGTGGGATTGCCCCTTGCTCAATGGAAATGTTAAAAAGTTGTAGTAAAGTGGGTTACAGATGTGGGTGTTTGGTTATTGTTTTGTATATGGTGGGGGGCTCAGATATGATAGCGAGCCTGCCCGGTTGATGCAATTGTGTGTGGAAAGCAATCCTTAAATATAGAGAAAGGAATAATGATGGCGTGGAAGAAGCCAAATGATTCTCTTGCCCCTGGGAAAGGGCAGTGTTGGTCATTTCCTGCCTGTCACAGGTCTTGGATCTGATGAATTTTGGGTCTGAATTTTGGGTCTGAAGTGTGAAGCAAAGGGCATGAGAGACTTGGGCTGTGGGGATCTTGAATTACATTTATGATTTTAAAAATGTCGATCTGGCTGTGTTGCTCAAAGTAGGTAGTAGTGGGATTTCCTTGGGTTTATTATTTTTGCAAGGCCACTTTTGACAGTGCTATGCTATTTTGTCTGTTGGTCAGTTGTTTCTTTTCCAAATGATTCCCCATTTCTTTTTCATATAATTCAGTTTGGGTGTACACCATTTAACGGTTTGTTTCTTTTGTGAGGTTTTGAATATAGTTTTAGGAGCTATGGTGTCCAGGGTGGTGTTTATTTAGTTGGAAATGTTGCTAAGCAGGTCAACCACTGTTTTGGTATGGGATTCAGTCAAGTTGTGGGGTTTAGTGATGAGGTTTTCCAGTAGGGAGTCCCTTTGAATTCCTTCTATGGTCTGGTTAAAGTTGGGGGCACTTTTAGGGTTTTCCTTGTGCAGGGTTTTGGATAGAGAGATGATCCCTCCGGGGTAGTTGGGTTGTGGCAAAGAATGATGACATTCTCATTAAGGAAAACTCTGAACAAGGTTTGTCCAGCCTTGTGAGTTGGTCCTGCAACCAATGGTTTAAGTTAAAGAGGGCCGGGTTCATCAGAAAGACATTTTGTAGCTGTCTTGTCTTCATTCTCCAGCTGAAAGTTGAAATCTTTCATTGTGGTGATATGTTGGTGGTCTATGTAAAGGTTAGTGACTACGTCCGACAGATTGTCCCCGAAGGAAGGATTGTAGTAGAGAGGTCAGTATATGAGGAGGAAGAATATTGTTGATGAGTGTGTGATTGAGCAGGCTAAATAGAGGTATTATGAGCCTAGGAAGTTATTATGGTTTGGCGTTGTTACTTTGATGAAATCTCTGTAAACAAGTGCAATTCCTGCCAAACATCCTATTGTCCTGTTGGCAAACCTAATTTTGTCTTGTGCAGGACTTGTTTTGTGTATGACTGGCGAGTGATCCATTGGAAGCCAGGTTTCCGTGATGAAAATAAGGTCTATGCTGTTCTCACTAAGCAGTTCATAGATGTTAGAGAAGTCTTTGGTAAGGATTGGCATTGATAAGTAGACATCTCATGCCAGTCACCCCTATGTGGTTCAGTATCATCAGCACTCAAATCTTGATTAATGCATCGCTTTCCTCAGCATCATCTGTGGGCTCTTGGTGTTTGCTTTCCTCCCCAAATAGGCTCATAAGATTTTTATTGGGGTTGGGATGGGGTTTCTTGTTCCATAGAGGGATTAATGTGGGATGCTGGTTCTTGATATATGCATAATGTATGTGTAACAAAGTGTTATTGTTCATCAACACACCTGAGCCAGCAGGTAAGTTACTATGGGTTTATTAGCAAAGTAGTACAACAGAAACACCGACACGTCCTTGCCAGCCAGCTCTCCTTCTCCAACTGTGCTTCATAGAACATACATTCAGATAACAACACTCCATCCACAGTGGCATCACTGCATTCCACACTGACCTCACCACAACAGGGGAAGTGGAGGGAGACACACATTATAACAGTATGGAAACCCTAGCACTGATGTGCTTCTTGAAGTTGTTTCAGTAGAAGAGCACAGTCAATGGTGGACGTGTTTATGAGTTAGTGAGATTGTAATTCTTCCCAGTTGGTTCCTCTTGGATTGTGTTGAAGGCAAGAGATGAGAGATTGTTCATTGTTGAAGATGTTGGTAGTTGGTTTAGGCTTTAGACTTTATCTAGTGATGATGTTTATTATTGGTATGTTGTGGAGAAATGTGGGTCTGGAGAGTGAAACTGGTTATTTAGCGGTTGTGCTACTGTCAAATTGGGACTGGTAAGCAAGTAGCGTGGTCAATGTGGTGTTTATATTGTGTGATTAACACTGAAATTGAGTCTACACTATTCAAAGTTCTGGCTGCATAGCTAGTGCCTGGACCAGTGCAGCATGTAGGTTTGATTGTGAGGTAAGAAAACTGACTGTGCAACAAAGTTAATATAACATAGCAGAAGGAGGCCAACCAAGTCAACCCAAAAGTTTCAGCAGTGGCTACTATTTCTGGCTATGCTACAGAGTTAAATTTAGTGTACAGTGGCAGAAATATTCTGGATACATAACCAAAACATGTAGCATTGAATAGACAAACTAGGAAACAAAATAACTCTGATTTGGTGGCAGTTGAGTCAGTCTATAGAAACATGAATTACCCTAGCGAGAAATGGAATGAGATTTAAAGTTGACAAAATAGATTAATTTGGCATGGCGACAGAATGCATAGCTATAGAATAAGAGTTTGCTAGCAATACGGTGAGATGTTTTGCCAGCAAGCTAAGAATTAATTTAACTATGCAATGACATTTCTGGCAGCAAAATGTATTATTCTGTCTTTACAATTGGATACTCTGCCAACCAACGCATCTTCCCATTATGCAATAAGATGTTGGTATACAAAATAAAGTTAAATGAACATGTAATGAGATTTAAAGGTGGCAGAATAAGGACATCTGACTACACAATTGCATTTCTTCCAGAAAAATAAAAGTTGATCTAGCTATGAAAAGAAATCCTCCGACAGAGAAATATGAGTTCATCCAGCTATGTAATGACATTTCTGTCACCAAAATTAATTAATCTGGCTATGCAATGTGATTCCTGCCAGCTCAATAAGAATTGATCTAGCTATGCAATCCGACTAATTTGGCAGCAACAAAAATAATTGGGCTATTCAATTCATTTATTGCAGACAAATACATGAATCTGGATATACAATGCCATTCCCTGGTGGCAAAATAAATGGACATGGCTATGCACTGAAACCTCTGCTGATGAAATAAGACTGTTTACTGAAAACGTGAATAGGTGGATATTTGTGGCACTGCGCTTTTTAAAAGAGCTATTCCCAGACAAGCCTAAAACTAGTATTGGCCAGGATGCATAGGGTCTATTTGGAAAATCCAGACTTTTATTGTTAGTATGATATTTTACTGCTTTGGTTTATGAATTAGTTATGATTAAATTAATGTTGGCAAAAGAGATTTTAATGGGCAATCTAAAATGAAATGACCTGGATTTTATCTAAAATGAAATCATTTGTATTTAATTCTCTATATGTAAATGTTTGTGTGTTTTTTTCCTATTCCTTTAAGTGGTGTGTGATAAATGATGTATAAGTAAAAAGTTCCTTGTGAGCTAACACACTAAATAAAAATATTTAAGTAAATAAAAATAAGTATTATTTATTTATTTATTTTGGTTAATAAAAACCTTTACAAAAATAAGTACATTAAAAGACACAATAAAACTATACATACGGTGATTTCAGCAGAATACTTGCAGGAACACATATGAAAATACAAATACAAATACAAATACAGCTTCTAATTTAAAACAGAATCTATAGAGCTGTACATCAATCAATTTAAATAAGGTACATATCTGCATGCAAATTCCGCTAAAGGTATGAATTCAAAAATAGATCAATGTACATAGATCATTGTGCAAAATATAGTCGAAGTACTTATGCAATTGTTTAATGCAATGCTTTGCAATTCAAATATCTTTACAAGTTTGACCATTACGAGAAATCACCAGAATAAAATATAGTCAAATATGAGTACCTAAAACTTAACATTGCATCTCTAAAATAGATTACATACCACTGATAACAATCTTGATACTGCAAGATTTAGTGTGAATGATTTGCTATGTAACATAGCCCACCATAGTTGGTCTGGGTAAACCCATTCCGGGTTCAGTACACATTTTTTAAAAGAATTAATGTGCTGTTCTCTGAAGGCTTCACATTCAATCAACAAGTGGGATAGCGTTTCCCTAGAGTAGATAATATTACAGAAGCTGCAAATCATAATTTCTTTGCTTAGATCCCGTTTTACTGATTAAGATCTCTCTTGTCTGGAGTACATTTGGTCTAAAATGCATAAAGTGTTGGCACATTTTCTTTTTGGGAAAGTGTTTTAGGTAGGACTCAGGACACCCTATTCATTTTTGATAGGAGATAATATGTGAATATAGCTTCAAACCCATTACTACGTCATTAGTCACGGCACAGTCATTGTACTGTAGCAGCCTTTTCACTTTGGCTGGGGAGTACAAGAGAGTTTCCACTGCTACCCCCAACTTTGATAGTAGTGAAAGATATTCTTCATGGTGCTTAAAAACAAAGCCCTCTTGTGAGACTCCATCCCTTACCCCCTTACTCAATAGCACAAATAAGGATTCATTCGGACTCACATATAGTTTCCGACAGAGACTCAGTCTCCTCCATTCAACCAAACTTTGTAACAATTGTAGACCTAGGTTGTATCTGATTGCAGATAATGGCACACATTTGGGTAAACAATACAAGACCAGCCGCCAGATCAGGGCTTTGTATTTATACATCTCACTTACGGATCATGAGGGGAACAATTCAAGGCCATAGCACAGCCGTGGGATGATCTTAGAGTAGTAAAACCTTGTTGTGGGGATCATAGGGAATTTTCCATATTTCATCTTTTTTTTCATTTGTGTAACTTGTTTAAGTGCTTTGTTCCTCAAATAATTTTGATAGAAATACTTTTTCGGGGGTTAAATTATTGGAAATCCCAAATAATTAATAGACCTCTTCACGGTCAGTCTTATATTATTCAGAACCCAGGTGTAGCCAATCAGACACATACGCTTACTCAATCTCATGACCACTGTCTTTTGCGGCTTTACTTTTAGATGATTAGCCTATATATACCTATTAAAGTCAAGTATTAGTCTTTGAAGCCCAATCAGAATGTGGTCTATTAATGTAAAATAATCTGCATAGGCAGACCAGCAGATTCTTTGGCCCTCAATCTTCAGTGGTGCAAACGAGGCACCATCTAATACATCGCTGGCATCTGACATGTATAGATTAAATAGGGCAGGAGCAAATATGCAACCATGGCTTAGTCCATTTTATGTACACACAGTATTAGATAGCAACCCCTCCTTGTTCATAGTTATTTGTATTTTTGACCCTTTGTGTAAGTAGATTCGAATGGAAAGCAGTCCCCAATGTAAACCCAACGTATGCAATTTTACCCATAATGTGTTCCTGTCCACCAGGTTGAATGCAAGAGATAGATCCATGGAGGCCACATATAGGGTTGTTCTTCCAGGCTAACTGTTGTAGGACACATAACAGAGGGCCACCACAATCAGTGCACATTTGCTTTCTAAACCTTATTTGTTGAATAGATAAAATACCATTACTAGCAATCCATTCTCCATTCTTCTATGTGTTTTGGGACCAATGCTCCAAACATTTTCAAATCCGCATCTAGCAGTGCTATTGGGCGTTAGTTCAATGGGGAACCCCTATCACACTTCTTATAAATCGGTACTACATAAGACATTTTCCAGGAGGGTGGCGAGGACCTGGTTACACATAAATCTTTGAATAAGAGATATAGAGCTTTGGACCAGAGTTATACGTTGTTTTTTAAGGTTGCGTTCTTAAGTTGATTTGGTCCCACAGCTCTAGATGAGCTGGCCTTACTAATTAAATCCCCAATATCCTTTATTGTAATCTTTACGTCAGAGGCACTGGCCTCTAGGGCCACCCCTTCTGGGATAATCGAGTTCCTCCCTCCCATATATGTTCCCAAAATATCCTACCCAGCCCCCTTCCGATATGAGATTACTTTGCAGTGAGGAGTGACTGCCTTCCAAAGCATTTACAAGAAGCCAGAATTGTCTAGAACTGCCATCTTTCAGAGCAGCCATCATGCATTCCCCATCTCTTTGATACATACTGGCTCAAAGAGCTTTGATTCAGTTTTTCAGTTTTTTTTTTCCTGAAGTATTGCCTTTTGTTTTATATTCTTACAGCCCAGTATTTTAACAATTAACCAAATCTCTCTCTATCAAGATTTTTTCATGTTCTGCACCATACCATCTAACCCATGTTTATGCACTTTGTTAACAGATGTCATTCCGGTCTCTTTCACTGATTTTTTTAATTAAGTTTTGCTCATAAGGTCAGAAAGACCTATGCATAAATACCAATTGCTTGTTATCCAGAGTCGAACTCACAAAGTCAGTCAGAAAGAGAGTATTTCATTTACAGACATTACCCTCATGCCATATGATTTGGGATCTTTTGCTATTCACATTCAGATGAACAGTATAGTATTTCAATGTTCTGCCACAGTCCACTGGACAGAAGATAGCCTGTAGCATTTTATGATCGCTAAGCCCAGAGGTGACTATCTTAAACTCTTCAACCTGGTCCATTAGGCCCTTTGTCTTAAGTATATAATTAATGCTTGAGCTTTGTTTCCCATCAGATCGTGTAACTAAACTCATGGTATTGTCGAGAAGATCATTTACTATGTATAGTCCCGAACTCGACAGAATGTCAAGCCAAATTTGACCTTGGAGTCTCTTTCTATTACCCATAGTAAACCCACCTAAAGTATCGGAGGGCCTGGTTAACGAGGCCCCTGATATTTGCTGTGAACCTAAGTGTAGGTGGTCATAGTCAATTATGTTAGAAGGGGAGCATTTGTCATTAAGATCTCCTACAATTATTATCTGTCCCCAGGTGTACTAACCAGCCAATGATCAATCAACCCGTTCAATTCTCTTAATGTAGGACATAGATTTGATGATGGTTTCCAGTATATATTATATTAAGTGCCTCTATAACCAGGCACCCATATATCTCTGTGATACTTCACGTCACAATACAACGCGACCAACTAGAATCACGCATCACATTGCGTTAACATTCCACGTTTCAACCAACAACGTGCGGGTGGAACTAGCTTCCTAGTACTAGCTGCAAAAAAAATGGAATGTTCTTCCTATCTCCATAAGAGAGGAACCATCCTTCTCATTATTCCATAGCAAAGTAAAAGCCTGGTTCTCCGAGCAGGACCAGAACCCACTCATTGTATGAACTATCTGTACTATATCCAATTGTTACCTAGCAGCATCACATGCTATATATATGCATTGATACTGTATATTGTCTATATGTTACTAATTGGCTAATATTAACTGATACTGTGTATCATTCACGTCAACAACTTATTTAGTTTGTTCTAATCTGCTTGCCTAATCTATACCTTGTACCATATTGCCCATTTTCCAGCCGTTGTAATACAATACTTATGTAACTTGTAATATTGACTGTATATTCATGCCTGTGCAGCATGTAAGTTTCAGCGCCCTGATGCCCTTGGGCTTGTCCGCGCTTTACAAATCAATAAATACAAACACAAATATTGACCAACAGAATATACTGACATAGAAGCTAGATTCAGCCTCCAACACCACTACTAGCAGTCCTTTGGTCACCAGTAGATGATGAATCACATTTAGGCCCCACCCGTTTCTGACTGCAACTAATAATCCTCCCACCGGATGCCCTCTCACAGCCTTAGTTGCAGTTTAAACTCGTATATCATACCCATCCAGACTGGGGGCGGGGGGCAATCAGCCATGTTTCGTGCAAGCAATTTATGGTAAATTGACTGAGTTGGTGACATAGCTCTGAGCAGGCACATAAATTAGAGAACCCCCTGGAGTGCCATGATATCACAGAATAATTTTGATGTGGGCTAAAGTTGCTTTTTTAGACCTTGCAGCTGAGAAATGGACTCTCTCTGAGATAAAGCTAGCCATCTCCAATTTTGATCCTCCTCTATGGACTGAGTCTAGTTACAGTCCCTGCATTCCTGATCACACACCTCTCCACGCCGTCTGGTATGGTCCTACGTCCGTTACAATTGCAACTGTTGCACATTGCTAAACCCAGCACTGAAAGTAAGTAATTCATAGCCGATCTGATTAAATTTGGAGACCTCCAATAATAGAGCTTTAAACACCACTCGGGAGTGAAAAACCAACCTGACATGATCATATCTTTCTGGGTGAATAATATCTACCAATATAATTTCTGAAGATGTAATGAGTCTGAGGGTTGGGATCTCATTCAATAGGGCTAACGCTCTCCACCTATATAAAGAGTCCCGCCCTCCATGGCGAAACATATAGTATACTACCAGACTAGGATCATTTGGGAAACAAGGCTGCCTCCTCCATTGGACGGAGCTTAGTGTACTGTTAAAGACAGACTTAGATAGGCCACCTTTCACAGGGGAGAGCTGAGGGGTCAACTGGACCTCACAGGTTGTTCCAAAAACCTGAAGGATTTATTCTGGGTCTTCTGATTGTCAGCAGTGATAGTTGTTGGACAGTGGGCCTCCCCTGGTCCCGCTAAAAGTATCTCCCCAGATGCAAGCAGTGAGTCTAATTTTGAGGCAGGTAAAGAGCCCTGAATGATTTTTTGCCCTGTGGCCTTCTGCAAATCTAGCCCCTGGTTTAGCTTCATTAACTGTGAGCCTGCCCTTACTTCCTCTGTCGACTGTCCCAGGATCCCCTCCCTGCCCACACCTGACAAAGGGGGATCAGTTGTTGCCCACTGATCCATCATGTTCCTGACTTTAGATCTCACCATATCCTCCATCAACAGATTTGGAGAAACGTCTCCCTCTGTCAACCTCAACCCCCTTTGCCACCTCTCCTGTACCCCCATGCCGCCAATTCCTGACTCACCCATCTCCACTGCGGCATTGACAGTTGTGTACTCAATCCCCCAAACCCCTCCTGAGTCTCGCCCTCCCCCAGCTGCCTCTTCTTTTTACTGAAGAGGTTATAAAGCTTTTCACCAGCACTTTATTTTGGAACACCTCTCCCCATCTTGAAGACATGTTTCGCCCCATTATGTTTCATAGCGTTGGAGAGGGCCTTGATAGGTCTTATTGCCTTTATGGATCTTATCTACATACAAGAGCTGATCTGTTTTATTTGGGTAAGTTACCCTCCCTACTTTGATAGCTGAAGTCCCACCTCTAGTTGATGGATTACAGCAATTACCATCTTCACTCGACAGCTAACAGTCCAGTTTTACAATGTCTAAAGTATTGGTTATCTCATTTCACACCATCGTTCTCCCTGAGTTTCTGGGAGGTTTATTAGATCCCTTACGCAGATCTAAAGTCTGCATTTTATTTCTGTCCCTTGTTTTATTTATTTTTTATCCCTTTTCAGTGATTGGTGATTTGCTTAGGATTGGGTCTGGGATCACCAGTGAGAGTGTAGCCAGGGCCAGTGGGTCCACACACCCAATTTCCTGCTCCAACTCAGTATCTCTTTGTTGAGGAGCCTTTAAAGGACACTTACCCATCCTTTCCCCGGGTGCACTTAAATTAGGGTTAGGTTCCATTTTCGTGCCAATGGCTTCATACCCATACTTTCATTCATATTAACCAATTGAATCAATTTAGCACATAAACATTTGGTGTGTTCCAGTAATTCTCCACATATGGCTTCCTGAGCTGACAATCCAACTACTGACTTGATCCCATCGTCCAGGCCCCCCGAAGGAGGCTGGGCCGATTTCAGGGTGGAATCCAACCCTTCTCCCTGTGTAGGCGGGTACTAAGACATTGCCAGCAGAGAAAATTATCCTGCAGCGAATATCAGTGTGGTGGCTAAAAAGGACAAGTCTGCTGAATAAATTGAGGCCAACAGTTGCTCAAAAGCGGCCTCTTGCACCACCACCTGTGCCAGAGCTGGGAAATCTGAGGAATCCAACAACAGCGGCAAGCTTTCCAAGTCACCCACTGAATTGGCTTCCACTGCCAGCCCCTACGCCCGCCCCCGCATCAGCAGCATTTGACGGGAGGTGGGTGAGGGCGGGAGGGGGAGCGCAAGGTCTCAAGACATGCTGTTTCTTCTAGTAGAAAACACCAGAGGAGCCGCGAGCATGTCTTATTTCAGGGCCACTGCCCTGTCTTTTTAATTGCACAGGTTGGAGTTCTCACTGGTTCGCAGCACAATAATACACTCCCTACAAATACAGTTACTCAAAGTATTGTGCCCAACACGGGACAACACACCAATGCAACATGACTGCCAAGTTCATTGACTCACCTTGAATAATTTGTGAATCATGAATCATGGGGCACAGATTCGACCTTCAAACATTAAGCCCTTCCAGCCCCCCAACCCCACCAACCCAGCGAACAGCCAACAGCACTCAGTGGCACTCAGGGTGCGCACGCAGATATAAGTATTAATATAGCTATGCACTGAATTTTCTGTCAGTGAAACAAAATGTCCTCACAATGGAATGAATGTATATGGCAGCACATATATAAATCTGACTGTTCACTGAAATCTCTGGCATCAAGATATGAGTTAATCTGACTATGAAATGGCATTTTTGGTATAAAATACACTATTCTCCGTATGCAATACCATGTATGCAGCAAATAAATCTGGCCATACAATGTGATTCCTGTCAGCGATATAAGAATGTATCTAGCTATGCAATCAGATGACTATGGCAGCACATAAATTAATCTGGCTAATCAATCAGAATAATTTGACAGAAAATAAATTAATATGGCTACGCAATGAGGTTTCTGGCAGAAAAAAAATAAATTTGGCTATTCAATGACATTTATAGAAGCAAATACATTAATCCAATTTTGCAATCTGAATTCTTTGGCAGCAAATACATTAATATGGCTCTGGAATACAGTTTCTAGCAGTATATACATTAATCCGTCTTTGCAACTAGCATTATGGTAGCACATCAATTAATCTGGCTAAGCAATCAGACAGCAAATAAATTGATCTGGCAATGGCATAACAATTCTTGCATCAAAAAAATTAATTAATTTGGCTATGAAATTATGCTTTTGGCAGCAAAGAATTCAACTGTCATTCATGTGGACCTACTGTTTTTGGCCATTTAAAAAAAAAAACTGAAAGTATTGACACCAAATTTACAAAAGCGCACTTTCAGGACCGAGCAACTTCTCCTTGCTCAAGTTTGGTGCAAATCCATCCAGCGGTTTTGGGCTGTAGGCTGTATGCGCAAGCACAACATTTTTTTTTTCCATTTTGTCTATGTCTATGAGGATTTCCAGACATTTTGGGCCCCTCGTATAACTTTTTCCCCCTGGACAAAACTGCATCGAACTTCACAAAATAATTCTGAGGGGGCCATATACATTTCCTGCAAAGTTTAGTGAGGATTTGTCCAGAAAGTGCTTTTTCTGTGAGTTGAGCACCTTAACCATAACTACAGGGCCTATAATATATATATATATATGTCTTTTTATATATATTCCCTGTCCAAACACTTTTATTCTGCACAAAGCCATCAAAAGTTAACGAAATACATTACACAAACGAACATTTAAAACATAATCATATAGAGCAGTGTGCAAGTGACCAATGTATATGACAGAGGGCATTTAGACAAAACACAGGTACTAAACGAGTTTGACATTATAATGGAAAAAAACATTAAAATAGCCATAAAAATCATCAGACAAATAATTATATGAATTAATAACACACATCAAAAGGGGAGAGAAAATGTGCAGCCCCACAACATTACAGATTAAAAACAAGCATGGAACCTCAAGAGCCAGATAACTATTAGCCCGAATACCACAAGGAAGCAAGCCTACACAGACAAAACATTGACTATTCCTAAGTATGTACGGTGTATATAATAGGCTACCCTGCAGTGTCCCACTCCTCCATTAGTCTACAAAATGCCAATTCTTCTGAAAGATGAAAATGCCTGCAGTCCTTAACATAGCCTTTAAATAAAGAGCTCTCAACGCCTAAACTGAAGGCAAACAAATTAGAAATACTTAATGGTCTCCTCATCAGAGCTACAGAGAGGGAACTAGCTGTACATACAGCGCCCCATAATTTGGTAATGGAGAACAACCTAGGGTCCCCCATCCGATAGTTAAGGAACAAAGCACAAGCAAACCAAGGATCAACAAAATCAAGGTACTCTTCAAATCCAAACTCCTGTTTGCTCCTACGATAATTTGGACCCAATTTCAGGGTGCAGCAAGCTTTCTCCATGTTCTTTCTGTTATAAACTATAAACAATTATTTTACTGGAAAGGATCATACTTTAGGAATGTGCGTGGGACACAACCATATGTCTTGCTCTTCCAAGTCCTAAAGAGTATTTTTTACATGCACTTACCATGGTGCACACAAACCCCTGTGGGGGGTCAGAAATGTGAGGCGGACAACTTTGTGAAGGTTTTTCAAAAGATGTTATTTTATCAACTCAAAAGGTTGGATAAACGCCTCACTATCCCTACCCTGATGAGGATGTCCGTGCTTAAAATAAACTAAAGGAAACACTCAAATAAAAGGACTCTGTCCCGCACACTTAATCATACACAACCTAACAAGGCATCTATATGCTATACAGAAATTTATATTCTATACATTTATATTATATTATATATAGTATATTTAACAGTTAAATTCACATCGTAATAAATGTTTCTCTTTCTAATATTTGTGAATTCCCCTTCCCTAGATTCAAGTAGGATTTTGTTCAACAGTTCCAAAAAGGTTAAGGAAATCATTGGTTCCAACTATAAGAATACAACTTGATAACACCAAACTCTTGAAATTACTTCTTTTCAGACACTCTGAATATTTCCTTACTTCATTGGTTTCAACAAAATGATCTTTGTCAGGATAGTTTGGCACTAGTTTACAAAACCATTTGTTTGGCAATTTTAAAGGTTTCAGCATTAGTTCATAACACTTGCTTCAATGTTAAGTTGTCAATATGATTCTACATCAATCAACAAAATGCTTTAGTGGTTCGTCAACTTCTTCTTCAAGAGTTTTAACCATGCCACAGTACTTCAAATGATTATCCCTGGCTGATTCACCTGCCAGGCTTTATTGATGCAAAGTTCCCTGCTCTGCCAGAGTTAACTACTTGTCAGTACTTCAGTGGTAAAGTTTGAACTCAAACAAAACAAATAGCAATGTATTTTTGCTCCGCAACTTCAAATATAAGAACCACTTCAAGGGAGTGAAGAACCACACGGCTGCTCTTTGTTAAACCTTTGTGGTTGCCACATTCTCTGCAGTTTATGCTCAACTCCCTCTGAATGTCTTCCCTCAGAATCCAGCCACTCTTCTTTCTTCCCTTTTCCACTAACCAACCACTGATAAGGGTTTTGTTTCAATTTCACACTTTTTTGACTTTGGCAATCTGAGTTTAAGTAATTCTCTCTTAAAACCTCTTTTCCATATAGCCAATAACTTTTATCAACTTTGAAAACACCAACTGTCTTCTTTTGGCTTCAGCAATTAGTGTTTCTCTTTTCTATCATGGAAATTGCCCTTTTTGCGTTGCTGGCTCTTTGTGTGCCCCACAATGTCACAATACCCTATTTCTGATATGGCAATCTTTGTTGCCATGTGTGCCCTTTTAAATCAGCTTGGTTGTTAACATTGACATGTACTTGTTTACTATTAGCTTGGTATTCAATAGGGTTCTTCTCCACTTGCTTCACTTCAATTATTACTTTATTACAGGGGACGCACCTGGACTTGGCCAGCGGTAATATACAGATATTTCCGGGGTCACTACCTACTAGTGAACTCACCGGGTCTGGTGTGTGAGTCCATTTGCCTCGCTGCCTCCAGGTGCTATGCTTCACCTTCACCTCGAAGTCCAGGAATCTCCTCTCCACGGTTCATCCGCATCATGCACCTACTGCCAGCATGGCTCTCTGGGCTCCAACAATGCATTGGCGCTGGTCTGCCACCGGTATTTGCACAACAAGGGGGAACGTTTTCAAAAGGTGCCCTTTCTGGTGCACAACCTTTGGAGCTTTGTTCTTCAGAGGGAGAGTCGTTTCTTGTGGTCCATAATATCAAGTTAAGCGTTTCTAACATTATCTACTTTGCAATAGGCTATTAGAAGGTTGGGATCTTGGGGCAAATGTTATAAGGGGGTTTTCATTCTTCCTGACCTACCCTCTTCACCCCCCCATGTGATCCTCCCGCAAAACACCACCACCAGGTTCAGAATCTGAAAGTGACGTCCTTTCCAATGCCACATGAGAAGGGTCCCAGGTAAGGTGTCCTGGGTGAATCATCTCTGATTCATCAGACCCCCTTCCATTCTCATAAGGTGGGTCAGGGGTGTGCCGTAGCTATAGCCAGTACATGACTGGCTTCAAGGAGACCGTGTTGCTTATAGGGCGTATGTCAATTTCCATATGAATTAACACATTAGGTGCTCCCTGAGAAAGCATAAGAAGGTTCTTAAAGAAATAGTTTTGAACAGGAGCCAGACCAGTAGCTTTTACATGGCCCCAAAATTCCGCCCAATACAGGGCTGAATTAAGATCTTGCTCTCTATATAGCTCAACAGCAGGTCTTACTGCCCCCCCCCCCATTCCATGTCGATTAAAAAAGACCTGGGCGGAACCACTTAATATTTCTAATGTGACACAAGCTTTGTCCAGCTGGGCTGTCAAAAGCACATTTTCATGAAAATGAATCCCTAAATAATTATAAAACTTGACTTGCTCAAGTCTATGGGTTGCTTCTCTAATGTCAATAACCTTTTGTTTAGCAAACGTGGGCTTAAAGACAATGTTCTTGGTTTTGTTGGTGTTTAAAATCATTTTGAACTCCCTGCTATTCTTCATGAATGATGCTAAGGTGACTCTATGCACATGGGGTGAGGTGGATAATAAAGCAACATCATATGTGAAAAAAGGGCAGAGAACATATCTAACCCCAGTTTTGGAGCATTCAAAAAATCCAGAATCAGGAATGAAATGGGCACAAGGACACAGCCTTCTCTTACTCCTTTTGTAACATTATTTTGGGGTGTGACCTCACCTGCTAACCCGAAATGGGCCACTGCCTTGTTATTAATATATAATGATTGAACAGTCGAAATCATGCATTGAGGCATATTCCTTTTGGCTAAAACCTTCCATAGAAGGTCCAGAGATACACCGTCAAATGCCGTCTTGAGATCCACAAAGACGGCACATAATTTGAATTTCTTCAAAACGGTGTACTTCTGAACAAGCATATTGTCGAACGGAAAATCATATTGTGCCTCCTATACTGTATGAATATATGTATATTGGCCTACGCCAAGCTGCTTACAAACCACTTACGAAGAAATCCGTGTTGCGAGGTCTTGACCTTAGATCAGTTTAAACTGCCATTTTAGGTCTATCCGCCATTTTAGATTCTCTCTCTAAAGTCACCCTGTATTCTAAGATGGTGGACAGTGTCATTCCGAATGTAACATGGCCGTCTTGACCTCTGTGTATAAGCTAATATGTAATCTGCCTGCAGGCTACTTGTTAGGGTCATGAACTGAGACCTTGTCCTTCGCTGACCTGTGTGTAGAGGATTATCTGTGCCAAAGAAGCTAATCCACAAGCACATGTTTAACACAATATATTCAAATAGTGAAATGTGAACACTTGTTTAACTATATTGTACAGAAATGTATGAGAAGGCTTAACAAGGAATCCTAAGATATACTGTTGCCATTGTGACTTGTTGATGAATGTATTAAAGGTAAACCCTAAATGTATAGATGCATGAACTCGGCACGAACCCTAGATCTGTGATGTATTAACTTGTATTAACTTGTAGGTGGGCTGAACATCATGATTTCGAGAGTATGAAAAGTGCAACTATTCTAATGTACAGTCCCACTCAATGAGCACACCGAACAGGGCTGGAGTTCGCTGTGTATAGAATAAAGATCTTTGTATCTTTCTTTGTAACCCGCGTTTGGTGTATTTCCTTTTGGGGTACTCGGCCTCGATATCTTCTTTTTGATTTCCCAGATGGCGCCCAAATAGGGACCCTCAAGAGTGAAGTCAACTCGTTGAAGGTTGACGCAAGCTATCGGACCGGGATCGGATGGTGTGACAAAAAGGGGCCCCTTTCTGGAAGAGACACGACACCTCAACAGCGCTGCACGGCTCGATCCCTGAACGATGAGCTCACGGTCCGCGTCGGCATCTTGACTAGTGTTCACTTATCGAGGTGGGCAGATTTGCAGAAATCACCAAACACGAGGTAAAATTAGTTAGAAAAGAATCTTTGAAATCCGATCGGACCTCTTAGGATTGATCAGGTGAGTCGTGACCCGATTCTTAAGTATCCTGATAATCTGTTTTGGCGCATTGTATCTGCGAATACAATTATTGACCAGGTAACACCAATATTTTGATATGCCTGGGAAATTGTCTACCTGCTTCAGGGCATTATTCCGCAGCAATAGGCAATCTTTGGAATTTAGCCGTCCAGCACCAGAGGAGGGGTCTCCGACTTGTACTATGTACTGTAAGCATCGCACTGGTAGTATAGTGTTTAATGATATTTGGCACAGACAAACTAGACATGCTTCCGAACTTCAGTGGCCAATCAATGGTAGTTTTGAAATCCCTTGTATTGAATATTTAGAATCCATTTTATTAAAGAAAAAGGCTAGACCTGCAGCATTCAATGTTTTACAGAATTGGCAAAAAAGAAGCTTTACAGCAGCTTAAGAGTAGGGAAAAACATGCGCGCCGTCATAAAACGAACGTCGAAAAGGCGTTGTTATATGACCAAAATAAACATTCTGAGTCGGCTAGGAATATGGATAGGGCTTTCTCACTTGGCATTCAGAAAATCTATCCTTCTAAAGACTTTCATGTTTCCGACGAGCTTATCGATAAATTGTTAAATGAACGAAGGTCTGGTGCCACTGTGCCACCTCCGTATGTTCCTCTTCCTGCTGCTTTGCCTCTTCCTGTTGTTATTCCTGTTTCTCCTGCTCCGCCTGTTGTTCCTGCTCCTCCTGTTGTTCCTCTTCCTCCAGTCGTTGTTCCTCCTTTTGTTGCTGTTCCTCCACCTGCTCCTCCGCCTCTTCCTATTATACCAGTGATAGTACCTCCATTGAATTTGCCTGCTCTCCCTCTTCCAAGTGGTCCTGCACTGCTTGTAGTCGATCAGGGAGCGGGATCGAGGGTTGTCACTCGCAATACTGTACCTCCAGAGATGAAACATAACTTAGTTGCGTGGGCTAAGCATTGTATAGAGAGGGATGATCGAGCTGATATTTTTGCCACACTTTCTAATATGGATAATTTTCCTGAGAAAAATGTTTTTATCGACGGATTAGGGATTCACTTATGTGTAATGGGGGACAAATTAAACAATACAGATCTCCCACAAGGGTTGAGGGATCTGAACACCTTAGCGCTTTCTAGAGAAAGTGGAGAAAGTACAAGAGCACGTTGAGAGGATATTAGAGTACAGAAAGGAGTTGGAAAGGTTACAGAATGAGGATGAAGATGAGGATAGTATGCATGTGCAGAAGCGATTCCTCCATTGTCGTAAATCGATATCTGAGGAAACACGAATTTGCACGAAAGACGCGATTAGATGGATCTCAGACACGTCGATAACTCCATTTGAAGTATATGACACATATAGTCAGTGTACACCAGAAATGCAGAGGAAAGTGATACAGGTAATGCTAGAGTACCTACAGGATGAGTGCGTAAAAAAAAAGATGTGTTGTCCAACAGAGTTATTGAGTATTTATAAGAGAGCTTTTTCACTTGACACTTCTTCGGCTGCTTTAGCGCTCGATTTGGCTCTGTTGCTTAGTAAGCGTTCGGAGTTGCCTACTTCTCAGTTGCCTATGAGAGAGGTTCCTCCGACATTTGTCCCAAAAGTTGAGATTCCCACTGATGCTGCAGCAGGTACACCTGCTTGAGATATTCCCGCACATTATGTGTCGCAGTTTGTCCACGTCCCGTTCTCAAGACAGGAAGTGAACACTATTAGACAATCTATGCCCAATATTAGGAAAAATCTGACAGGGTTCTATGAAGAAATAGAGTCTGTTTTGCAATCCTCAGTATTCACCTTAAGTGAAATTGATCTGTTATTTCCTGTACTCCTGCCCGTAGATTTGTGAAACCAGGTTAGATCTAAAGATGATGTACCAGGGTTAGGAGATACATGGGCTAACATAATTAGACTCGATGAAGAAAGGCCAGCTGGCGAGAGACCACCTCTGGTGATACTAACTTTGGCTGACAGAATCGTTGCGAAATTAAAAACTATAATTCCTGAAAAAATAATTATTTGGGACAAGCTTACGGCCTGTGTCCAAGGGAAGTCTGAGGGTGCTACCGAGTTCTTTAATCGGTTAAAACAAGTGTTCTCGGATTTCAGTGTACAAGACTTAGGCACAGAGTCTGGGAAAAGATTATTTGTGGACAAATTTGCGCGTGGATTGTTGCCTGACATCCAATCGCAAATTATGTCTTCTGAGATCGCTTGGCAAGCGAAGTCTCAATCAGAAGTACTGCACATGGCTCAGTACTATGAGAATCATGTCAATAATGAAAAGGAAAGAATCGAAAAGAGAAAAGGTGATTTAAAGACAAAGGGCCTCATTAGGACCCTGGCGCTAAGTGTTTAACGGCACCGTAAAAGGCTGCGGCGCCGTTAAACACTTAGCGCCTTACTACGAGGTCCCTTTGCGGCTTTGCGGGACCCGACCTGAACAGCGGGTCTAGACCATCCGTTAAAGTAGGGACCCGCAAAGGTTCCTTGGTGCTAAGTACGGTACCGCAATTTGCGGTACCGTACTTAGCGCCTTCCCCATCCCCATAGAGCCCTATGGGGTGAAAATGGGAACGGGGAAGGGCCATGGTTCAATGGGGAATTACCGCCCCGCCAACCTTGGAATGGGGTGGTGATTCCCCATTGAACCATGGCGGACCCGTTACAACACCGGCACCAACCATGGTGCTAATAGCGCCATGGTTTAGCACCAGTGTTGTAATGAGGGCCAAAAGTATTATTACAACAAATTGTTAGAGGCCCTAGAGGGGGTAAATATGTAGGGTATTTTGTGGAGATTTGGGGCCTGATGGTATTTTATTACCGCCGAAAAATAACTTAGCAATAATCACTCCTTGTATTCAGATTGGGCCATGTGCAACAATAATACAGAGGACATGCATTATTTCAGCACCCAGACATGCATATTTGGTATGCGTGGTTGGTATGCGTGGTTGGTGGTATTTTGGTGAGCATAATTCCCTTGTTTTATTTGTGGCCCCAATGTCCAGAATCCCTTATCTTTGCTTAGATTTTTCGTGTAATCACTAGAGAGACCTCAGACCTACATTTCAGGAATACCACATTTTCAGTGTTAGTGTTAGTGTTAGTGTGCCACCATGGGCGATCTCACTGACTTATTTACGACATAGAGCTATATGTGGTAATTTTGTGGTAATTTCCACTACCTTATATACGGTAAGGAACTATGTTCAGAGAGTCCCTCTTCCCGTTGGCTCATGTACCTCCAACAAGCTATGCTACAAACAATCACTCTCAACTGTCCATACTGAATATGATCATGCACACATCTGTCTTAAAATGACAATTGCATTGTTTAAAATCTCCCCTCATCATCAGCACTGTATTGGTGAATATAAGACACACCACCCGTTTGCTTTCAAATATTTTTCTGTATTATAAAAGTTGCATTTAAACACGATCTCACTCTTTACAGAAATAAATAAAATAGCACAGTAACAGCATTGTCTGTGATACACTGAAAAAAGAGTGGCGGAGAACAGAACCCAATTTGCAACATTAACATGTGATTAAGGCACCGGAATCTCCTTTCCTACTCTGACTGAATATTCTCGTACACACTCAGCTCCCACACTTATGTAATTACCTTATCTGTTCAGCCCGAGTTTTCTTCAGCTGTTCTCTTTCTGAATGTGGCTCCCTTGAAGATTAACCCCAGTGAAAAGGAGCGCCTTTCCTTCTCAAACCGGGGTGATTGCCTGGAATTCTCAGCTTTTGCAGATAGGAATGCTCCAGCCAGGAAAAAGGTCCTTCTCCCAGCTCTGCCAAATCTTGACTGCCCTTCTCTCTCCTCAAACTCCCCCCAGCAAAACTCTGATCACTCCCTCTAGCATGATACTTGCTATGACGCTGCTCCAATCCGAATCAATCATGCCATCTCCTCCTTCTCTACACAATGGCTCATTTTTATAGTAATACTTTGTAACCAACTGATTTCCTGTTCTTTCGAGCCCTTTTGCTTCCTGTATTTATGTGGAGAGGGCAGCAGAGAAAACGAAAAGAAAAAAAAATGGATGTGCGTTTAAAAGTTCACTTTCAGAATAGGCCTAATTCTGCAGTGGAGACACATTTTTATTAGTGGATTATGTTAACTTCAGTTTCATTAGTCAGGTTAGTTATGAGTAATGTTAGTTATTAATTTTCAAATGTGTCTCTCGCACCATAGGCATTTCAGGTGAAAAAATAGTGTGCATTTTTGAATGTGCACGTGTGCTTTTAACTGTAAAAATAGATTTGCATTTTATATGTTAAAATCGTTTTTGACTGAATAGCCTGTCTTTCCTTTTTAATCTGGTAACACATATAGCAATGCACCATAGGCATTTGGTGCTGCATCAAAAAAAAATTGCTACCTGTGCAGTAGTGCTGTACTCTGTGCTGGTTGCTACCTGTGCAGTAGTGCTGTACTCTGTGCTGTAACACGCCAAATATCCTTACATACCCTCCTTTTGTTTTTAGAATTTGGCTACGATCCAAGCCAATTCCTAAAAACAATTTGTTCTTTTTCTTCTTTTCACAATATAGCAATCCAACAAAACGAATATTCATGTGCATCAATGAAAAAGTTGCAATCAATACAGTATTCATCTGAGTTCATTAGTTTACAAAATGTTCTACATTTGCCTTCTCAGTGGAAGTGGCATTACTCTAAGTTTAAATTTTACAAGTCAATTAAAAACAATGAAATAAAACAACTAACCAAAACAAATAATTAATATAACAAATTAAAATAAATAATTAAAATAATAAATACGTGGAACTCCATATGTCAGGACTCTTGTCCGCCTCTGATATGTCCCGACCAGCGATGTTATTTGGTTCATTCGAGTACACTTTCATCTTGGCAATCTTAAATCCATAGGAGTCATCCTTTTTAGCATTCTGGTTATCTTGTCTTCACCTCCACCTGGAGGCAGGCATCTTTTGGTCTTCATCCAGGGGACTCCAGGACTCCATCGTCTCCCGTGGCCTCTGATCCCGGAACCTCCGACCAAATAATGTTAATTTTCTAAATCAAATAGAAAATAAACAAATTAAGTACATAGCACAATACTAACTTCACCCTTTTGCCAAAAATAAAACATGCTTGGTAAAAATATTTCGTTTTTTTTTTTTCTGAAATTAAACACAAGTTAAAAGAAAACAAGCACATATAAACAGCATTCAATATTTAATACATTTTCTCTCCGCACACCAACCATGAGCTTCCATTATATATTTATTTATTTATTTATTTATTTTATATTATATATTTTTACATATATTACAGTGTTTATGTGCCATTATAACAATCAACTTTTTAACTTCTTTGTCACTGCCTCCTGATTGTACCCATTTATTTTCTCTTTTTGTGTTCAAGGGACTTTATCTGTTTCTACGTGCTCAAGCTGCCTGATCTCATGTCTGGGATGGCATGGTTTGATTTGATTTACATGGACAAACTGCTCTATTGCTGTTTCACCTTCATTTTTCAAAATTTTATAAACCACAGGAGAGACTTTATTTATAATTCGAAATGGCCCCTGCCAGGCTGCTAGAAATTTAGAATTTTTCTGTTTACTTTTTCCAAAATGAAACTTGTACACCTGATCCCCTACACTGTATTCCTTTACTGATGTCTTTTTATCATAATAAGATTTTGCACTGTCAGCAGCTCTTTCCAGATTTCTCTGCACAAAAGCAAATGCATGTTGCAAATGCCTCCTCAGTTCATCAATATATTCATGAACTGTGGATGCACTCACAAGGGTTTGCTCATGTGTTCTGTATAGTAGGTGTTGTGGTAACACCATTTTCCTACCTGTTAAGACCTCATGGGGGCTAACACCTGTTGCTTTGGCAGGAGTCGACCTGATTGCCATCAAAATCAACGGTAAACGTAAATCCCAGCTGGAACCTGCTTCTGCCACAAATTTCTTTAAAATATCCACAACAGACCTATTGCTTCTTTCAACTGTACCTGCTACTTCCATTTCATTTGGTATTTGTTCAGCTGCACAGTCATGTAAGTCAGCTAACCCTTGAGCAATTGGGTTCTTTTTATTTTGTCCATATCTCACTTCTATGGGAAAACCTTGTAATGCCAGCGTCCATGAAGTGATTCTGGATTGCGCTAGATTACCTGATCTAATTCTTTTACTCTCTAAAAATTGCAAAGGTTGATGATTTGTTTCAATAATTACCTTTTCTCCCTGAACAATGGGGCGGAAATGTTGTAGCACCCACACAGTGGTTAATAGGGCCTTTTCACATTCATTAAATTTCATTTCAACTTGGGAAAATGCCTTACTTGCATATGCAATGGTTTTGTGATTCAAATCGTGTTTTTGTGATAACACTGCTGACATACAATGTTCAGAAAAACCTATTTCTATAAAGAAATCCCTGTCCTTTATGGGGTATGCGAAACATGGTGCCTTTACAAGACATTCCTTTAATTTAGCTACTGCATCAGACTGCCCTTTTTCCCATTTCCAGGGAGTATTCAGTTTAAGCAGTTTAGTCAATGGTTGAGTGATTTCTGCATAATTTTCAATGAACTTTCTGTTATAGCCTGTCATCCCTAATAAACTTTTTACTCCTTTCACATTTTTAGGATCTTTTAATCTTTGTATGGCCTCTATTTTCTTCTTTTGTGGATTTAGCCCATGTTCAGTCACTTCATGCCCTAGAAAGTTCACTTTTTTCTTGCACCATTGTGCTTTTTGCAAAGATACTTTGGCGCCTGCTTTCTGCAATTGGCCAAGTATATGTCTTATTTCATCAAAATGGCTTTTCAGGCTTTCATTTTTTATCAGGACATCGTCCACATAAACTATTGTTCCTCTTTCCGCTGCATCCGGCATGGCCTTTCTCAAAAATATGCCAAATTCACTCCCACTATTGATGTACCCGAACGGAGCTCTAAGCCAGGCATATTGAGTCCTGTCAAATGTAAAGGAAAATAAATGTTGTATCTCCTCTGCCAATGGCATGCACCAATATCCAGAGGTGAGATCTAATGTGGTAAATACATTTGAACCATGTACCTGAGCTAAGCCCTGATCAATGAATGGCAGTGGCCACCTAGATATTGGTACTCTTTTATTTAACTCTCTCAAGTCTGCACACAGCCGCCATTGACCATTTGGCTTTAACACACCTAAAATAGGTGTATTGGATGTGCTATGAATGGGCCTGATGATTCCCCGCGATTCCAAATTTTTAATAATCTCTGCCAATGATTCTAAACATGCCAGCGGTAGTCTATACTGGCGTACAAACACTGGATTTCTGCTACACCCTTCTGGTAGTGTGGCCACATGTAAATCAGTTAAACCACAATCATAAGCATCTTTTGCAAATACATCCTTAAACTCCATAAATATCTCCCTCAGATTGTCCCTCTCTTCATTGCTTTCACATGCATCCGCTAAGGAGATCTGCTCTTCTACCATTTTGGAAAATTCTGGAAAATCTTCTGGTAAGGGAATCTCGGCGCTTTCCTCTAACTGTGTGGCTGTGTCTTTTTGTAAAGCTGCCACTTTTAAATATTTTGGCATATCAGCTTCCACTTCAATGGGCTGATTTTCTGTTTCATTTTCATTTAAATTAAATATTATGCAATCCTCTTGATGGCAGCACACTGTCTCATTTGAATCATAAGGATACACAGAATAAATTTTAAATATTCCTTTGGGCTGAGAGTCCAGGTGTTCTGGTAACTCACCCTTGGCATCTACATACTTTTCAGGAATATTTCCAATCACCATGTTATTTAAATCTGCCAAATAATGTGATTTTTGTATGGCCATTCCTAATGGGGAGTTTTCCTCTAAATGAATATCCTGACAACCTTTATTATTTACCATCATTTTTACAGATCCTTCACCAATATCTACCAATGGAATGTATTCATAATCCAGGCCTTGCTGTTTTATGGATTCATTCAGGCATACAAATGCATCAGAGCCTTTCATCTGCTGTCCATTTTTGCATTTTAGTGTTATTGCAAACTGTTTTGTAAATGCAGGAATAATAGTATCTTTCCTCATTTGTAATTCGATTGCATAAGGAACCAGTTGTGCACAATGATAAGCCCTTCTTTTGTCTTCAAATTCAGGTGCCGGACCACCTAGGCGTGACCATATTTTTTGATTAAGGAAATCTAACACCATACACATTCTGGGCATGATGTCATTTCCCATGTAAAATTCATTTTGTGCTCCACTCACTATCCATACATTATGGTAAATTGTTTTCTGCCCAATGCTAATTTTAAGCATGCATCTGCCTGCAATTCGGTTTTCAAAGTCTGGACTGTCCAACCCAGAAACATATTGGTTTTTAATCCTAAATCTCGGGATTTCTTCCCTTTCCATTATTTTTTGCAACAATTTCTCATTAATGAAACTCCTTTCATGTTCAAGCGCTAAAGTTGCTTTTATTGTTTTAAAATAGTCATTTATACCAACATGAACCCATGGTTGCTCATCTCCCATGTGTATTTCTGCCAGAGTGGTAATGTGTTTTTCTGAATCTGTTTTAGGAGCAATATTCTGTTTGTATGTTTTCTCTTTTAAATAAAAACGTAATGTGTGCTCATCTATGGCAGTCTGCCAATTTTTCCTTGGGTCCAAGTATATTTGTACAGGAAGTTTTTCATTGTCGCTCTGCATTTTGTCTTGACACATTAATATAACAGTGACACTAGGTATGCAGCTATTCTGGAGATATACCTCCACAGCATCATTTGTTTTGGCAACGGTGTGACATTCATTTATATTGCTGTTTTGTGATTTTAGTTTCTTAGGCCTCAATGGTTTTTTGGTTAAGGACCACAGCACTCCATTCACCCCATCTATTAGAGGAGACAATCTTTTCAGACAATCTGTCCCCATCAGAAATGGAATTTCACAAATAGATGTGATCAATACCTCTTGTTTCATTCTGTGCTTTCCTATTTTTATGTCAACCTCAGTTACACCTATGATGGGCACCTCCTCCCCATTAAAGTTATGCACTGGGCCTTGATTTTCCTTCACTGTGATCTGGCTCTGTGGGGGTCTCCCTTCATTGATACTCTTTACCAGCTCCTTGGACATAATTGTGGCCTGTGCGCCAGTGTCAATCATAGCAAAGGTGTGGCATTTTTCTTCTACAGTGATGAGTGCATAATATCTGTCCTCAACTTCCTCTAATACACATAAGAAATGTGAATTCTTACTGATTTCAGGGCTCACCTTTCTCAGGTCTTTTTCACTTTTGGCTAAACACATTGGTACATGGAAATACATGTTTCCCTCCTTTTTACCCATTTCTACGCGAGAGATTTTATTCATTTCTCCATGATCAGAGGTTTTTTGGAGTGTGGCCACTGTTCGCCCATCCATCTGGGTAACATCAGAGACCACATTACAATCCTCCAACTGAACATGTGTAACAGCATCATTCAGCAATTTGTCATTTTTTAATTCGGTGCATTTGTGATCATTTAGTGTAATACCAGCCCTTTCAGCCTCTTCAAAAATATGTTGCTCAAAGAATTCTTCAGGTGATTGACTTGTACCCTCCTTGTGAGTATTTCCTTTTTCTGTCTGTGTTTGGTCATTGTTTTGCTTGCCCAGGGAAGGAGCTATAGCATCCCCACTTACTCCCTGTTCACTGGTATTCCCCATGCATGAGTCATTTTTCTTAAATCTGTCCCTTTGTTCTTTTGGAATTCCTAATGTTTCTTTTTCATTTGTGCAAATCTTTACTGTTTTATTTAGCTCTAGGTTAAACCGTACCTCTTTTTTAGAAGTATTTGCACTTTCTGTCACAATTTCATTTACTGGTACTTTCATTTTTAATCCATTATGCATCTCAGAGTCGTTATGCAAAATTATATCAGAGCAATCTGTCATTTTGGCACTGCAGTTATCATGAGTACTTAGTCACTTTTCGGAAGCCCCCCGGTCATTGCTATGGCCATCAGCCCCCTCTTTGGAAGGTTGTTTTTGCGCTGTACAGAGCTTTCCTATTTGCTCAGCTAACATTTTCACTTGGGCCTCAAGGCATTGGAACCTTTCCATCTCTCTAGGATCCTCTTTCTGTGGCCTAGGTCGATATTGGTTGTTTTCCCCCTGATTGGATCTATTCTGATAGGTGATTGATGTCGGTTGGGATGGTTTCTGAACTCTTGATTCATTTGTGGAGGGGAGCGGGTTGCACCCATCCTTTGATTATAGTCCCCTGGTGGGGAATCATTGTACTGGCGTGGATTGTAGTTCACGTTTTGCCTCATGTCCTGTCTCTCAGATTGTGGGTACTGGCCCCTAGGTTGATTTCCATTATCAGTAAATCGATCCACATATCGGGGCCTATCCTGATTACCATATATCATGGTGCTGGGATCAAATCTGCTCTGTGTCCCCAATGACTGGTAGGGACCATCATTTCTTTGATCTTGATTTTGTCTCTGGTTATTGTTCATACCTGCCATATCAGGCCGGTATCCTACCCGGGGTCTGTCCCCTAAATACCTAGGGCTGATGTAGCTCTCTCTATTACTAGGATCATGTGATTGGAACATTGGTACAGGAAATGGCGATCTTTGTTGATTACCCCTTTGTTCAGGTGTCACATTATTTTTACCTTGGCTTTGAGCAGACTCAAGGGACATTTTGGCTGACCTGATTTCCATTACTGTGGCTGAGGGTTCTTTAGATTTAGGTCTAGTATCTTTCATTTTATCACTTTCTCTACCCTGACAATAGAGTACCTCATATAGTTTTGTGCTTTGATGTACAATCCATTCAAGGGACTTGTCACGGTCAAATTCACGGACCAATTGGGATATGATGTCTTTCTGTAGCCCATAGAAGTATGCAGTTTTAAACTCATTGGAATTTGAGTCAAAAGATACATCAAAGCGAGAAAATGTTCTTTTTAAGGCTTGTAAAAATTGGCGAGGAGATGTATTAGGTCCACCAGTAATTTTGTATGCGACTTTCTTTGCCTCCTGCAATGACTGAAAAGGAGAAAAATGACGCCTAATTTCTTTTTCAAACTCCAGCCATGTCATATTCTGCTGTTCATTTAATCCCCTTATGATGCTGGCCGTCGGGGCATCTAAAGTTAAATGAAAATATTGTCTGTACTGTTCCTTAGGTATCTGGAGTGCTTTAAAAATGTCATGCACCGCTTCTAAGTGATCCTCAATGCAGCATTCACCTCCCTTTTTAAATGGTTTGATCAGGGCTTTAATGGATTTCATTATTTTTATGGGGCTACTTGTTGCAATGCATGGAATTGCACTATTTTGTGATTCACTCCTGTTTTCAGGTGTATGAGATTGGTGGCTGCCCCCAATGGGAGTATCAAATCCCCCAAGGGCGCTGCAACCAAGTTCAGTCACCGGCCCAGTCACTGGAGCACTAGCTCTTTGGGCAGAGCTAGAACTCACCTCCACTCCATTGAATGTGGTACCCTGCCGCCTCTCCTGGGACCTGGGAATGCACATTTGCTGTTCTAAGTCCTTACACTTTTTAAGGAGTCTGTTGGCTTCATCTTGCAAATAGTTGTTTTCACCATTCATCTTATTAATCACCTCCTGCATGTCGCACATTTGCATTTGGCATTCATTGAACTCTTTATTTCTCTCGTCTCTTTCTTGAATCATTTTAATCATTTCTTGTTCTGCACTCTGGAGATCACCTTCTTTTTCACAATGTTCTTTTTGTAAAATCTGCATTTCTGAAACAACCTCATCTTTATCCTGCCTAATGTGATCCACTAAGGCTTTTAAGTGTGCCAATTCTTGCTCACTATCTTCAAATTGTTTCTTGCTTTTGGATAACTGAGTATCAAAGTCTCTGCATTTTAATTGCATGTCTTTTTGGCATACATCCAATTCTGCTCTCAACATTTCCTGATTTTTACTTGCCCCATCTAATTCAGTCTTTAACCTGTTAATTAGCTGAGTATCATTCTCTTGCATTCGCAGGGACTTGTTTAAAATAAACCATATTTTGCCGCATAGCCGTATTAAACAGTCTTTCTCTGCACTTTTATCGGCTGCATTCAATAATCTTGTAAGGCAGACCTGAATTATGCTGCCTTCTGCAAAAATATTGTCTAGTTTTTCTTTCTGCACCTCACCCTGAATGCGGTTACTCCATTCTAACGTGCTATTCGACGACCAATTCCCATGTGCAAACAACTTTGCCTCTAAATATTGCACTAGATCTGAGAATGTGGTTTCCCTTTGTGACATTCTGAAATTCGTTTTTAGTGGCACACTGCTATTATAAAATGGGTTCCCTTTAATGTGCAAATGGCAGTGTGAGACACGCTTGCCACGCCCAATAGGTACTCTGTGATCACTTTCCCGGCCAACGCACCATAAATATGTAGGGTATTTTGTAGAGATTTGGGGCCTGACGGTATTTTATTACCGCCGAAAAATAACTTAGCAATAATCACTCCTTGTATTCAGATTGGGCCATGTGCAACAATAATACAGAGGACATGCATTATTTCAGCACCCAGACATGCATATTTGGTATGCGTGGTTGGTATGCGTGGTTGGTGGTATTTTGGTGAACATAATTCCCTTGTTTTATTTGTGGCCCCAATGTCCAGAATCCCTTATCTTTGCTTAGATTTTTCGTGTAATCACTAGAGAGACCTCAGACCTACATTTCAGGAATACCACATTTTCAGTGTTAGTGTTAGTGTTGGTGTGCCACCATGGGCGATCTCATTGACTTATTTACGACAGAGAGCTATATGTGGTAATTTTGTGGTAATTTCCACTACCTTATATACGGTAAGGAACTATGTTCAGAGAATCCCTCTTCCCGTTGGCTCATGTACCTCCAACAAGCTATGCTACAAACAATCACTCTCAACTGTCCATACTGAATATGATCATGCACACATCTGTCTTAAAATGACAATTGCATTGTTTAAAATCTCCCCTCATCATCAGCACTGTATTGGTGAATATAAGACACACCAACCGTTTGCTTTCAAATATTTTTCTGTATTATAAAAGTTGCATTTAAACACGATCTCACTCTTTACAGAAATAAATAAAATAGCACAGTAACAGCATTGTCTGTGATACACTGAAAAAAGAGTACGGAGAACAGAACCCAATTTGCAACATTAACATGTGATTAAGGCACCGGAATCTCCTTTCCTACTCTGACTGAATATTCTCGTACACACTCAGCTCCCACACTTATGTAATTACCTTATCTGTTCAGCCCGAGTTTTCTTCAGCTGTTCTCTTTCTGAATGTGGCTCCCTTGAAGATTAACCCCAGTGAAAAGGAGCGCCTTACCTTCTCAAACCGGGGTGATTGCCTGGAATTCTCAGCTTTTGCAGATAGGAATGCTCCAGCCAGGAAAAAGGTCCTTCTCCCAGCTCTGCCAAATCTTGACTGCCCTTCTCTCTCCTCAAACTCCCCCAGCAAAACTCTGATCACTCCCTCTAGCATGATACTTGCTATGACGCTGCTCCAATCAGAATCAATCATGCCATATCCTCCTTCTCTACACAATGGCTCATTTTTATAGTAATACTTTGTAACCAACTGATTTCCTGTTCTTTCGAGCCCTTTTGCTTCCTGTATTTATGTGGAGAGGGCAGCAGAGAAAACGAAAAGAAAAAAAAATGGATGTGCGTTTAAAAGTTCACTTTCAGAATAGGCCTAATTCTGCAGTGGAGACACATTTTTATTAGTGGATTATGTTAACTTCAGTTTCATTAGTCAGGTTAGTTATGAGTAATGTTAGTTATTAATTTTCAAATGTGTCTCTCGCACCATAGGCATTTCAGGTGAAAAAATAGTGTGCATTTTTGAATGTGCACGTGTGCTTTTAACTGTAAAAATAGATTTGCATCTTATATGTTAAAATCGTTTTTGACTGAATAGCCTGTCTTTCCTTGTTAATCTGGTAACACATATAGCAATGCACCATAGGCATTTGGTGCTGCATCAAAAAAAAAATTGCTACCTGTGCAGTAGTGCTGTACTCTGTGCTGGTTGCTACCTGTGCAGTAGTGCTGTACTCTGTGCTGTAACACGCCAAATATCCTTACAGGGCCAAAAGTATTATTACAACAAATTGTTAGAGGCCCTAGAGGGGGTAATTCACAGTTTAGAGGTCAGTATGTTCCACAAGGAAATGTGCCCTTGGGTCCTGTAAACATTAACCAGTGTGCCTATTGTAGGCAAGAGGGTCATTGGCATGCACAATGCCCGGTCCTTCGACAAAGGTTAAATAACACATTTGGGAATATGGGTAGACGGTCCAGAGGTCGCCTGGGTGTTGAGGGCCCTGGTAGAAGTCAGTTTGCACAGGATCCACAGCAACCTTTTTCGTAGGATAATCAGACTCCGAGTGTGGATACCAGAAACATATTCGATCATCCTTCTGCCGCTTACCTCTCTGAAGACATACCTTTTGATGATATATTGTTTCGCTAGGATTGCCCGATGCAGGGTTTGGAACCGAAGCCTATTTCCGTTAATCAGAAAGGACCCTACATTGAAATGATAGTGGGAAATAGGAAACATCTATTCTTGATAGATACAGGGGCACAGAAGTGTTCCATTTACCATTCACGGGTTCCAAACATTCCACTGTCAGGGCAAACCAATGTTTCTGTAGGGTTTTCTGGCACACCAATTGTCTGTCCAGTTTCTTCACTGTTACCTATTTCTTTGGGTCCCTTTACGGACCACTGTCCATTCCTTTTGACTTCGAATTGTGGAGAGAATTTGCTGGGGTTGAATCTGTTGAAGGAATTAAATGCAGTAATTCATTGTTCTTCTGATGGAGTGTGTTTGACGATTTCACCACAGCAACTCACAATTCTTAACCAGACCTTTGCCACAAGAATTCAGTGATGTACCAGAGTGTTTATGGGCAATTGCCGACAATGATGTCGGCGTTTTGCAGATCCAGCCTGTTAAAATAGTTTTAAAACATGGAGTAAAACTGCCACGTATTCCACAATATAAGATTTCAGTGGAGGGTGAGCAAGCTTTGAAATGCATCGTCTCCGATTTTGTGCATCGAGGGTGACTGAGGAAATTGCCGGTAGTTTGTTCAATAGTCCAATTTTGCCCGTGTACAAAAAAGGCGATAATGAAATTCCATTTAGTTTCATAATTGATCTACGTGCCATCAATAAGATTGTCGCTCCGCAATTTCCAATTGTGCCTGATGTGACGACAATATTGACTATGATCCCGGCTTCAGCTACTTACTTTAGTGTTGTGGATCTGAAGAATGCTTTCTTTATTATTCCTATACACAAGGACAGTAGATATTTGTTCGGGTTCACCTTAGGGGGACGCTCATTCACCTTTACCCGTGCACCTCAAGGTTACACGGAAAGTCCTAGCATCTATAATAGGGCTTTGAAAGAACAGCTTGATACTCTTGAATTGCCCTCTACTTGTACACTGCTTCAATATGTTGATGACTTGCTTTTAGCTGCCGACTCAGAGAGCGCTTGTAAGGAGGGCACTGTGTTATTGCTTATGCATTTGGCTAAACATGGACACAAAGCTTTGCTTAAGAAATTTCAATATTGTTTTCAGGCGGTCGCCTATTTAGGCTATCTCCTGTTAAAGGAGGGAAGAAGATTGACACCTGAATGGATAAAACTCATTTCTGGCATGTCTGTCCCAAATACACAGAAGGAAGTTAGAGCCTTGATAGGTATGGCTTCTTACTGTAGGCAGTGGATTCCCAGGTTCTCACTAATGATTAAGCCGATGTTGGCTTTGACGAAGAAGGGAATTTCTTTGCCATTGCTGTGGAACATGGAGCACCAGCAAGCATTTGATTTGCTCAAGACTGCATTGTGCTCGGCACCGGTTTTGGGCACACCAAACTATGAAAAGGCCTTTGTGTTGTTTGTGCATGAATGTGATGGATGTGCTTTGGCTGTATTAACGCAGGAACATGGAGGGAAGAATAGGCCGTGCGTTTACTTTTCTTCCGCCCTTGATCCTGTAGCATACGCTTTGCCAAGATGTTTGCGAGCTATCCGAGAGTGAGGGAATGGTCCTAGGCAATCCTCTAACCCTGATGGTGCCTAACTCTGTAGATGTTCTACTGAACAGAACTCAAACGCAACACCTCACTTCCACACGGTTGACGTGATATGAATTGATCTTGTTTGCTCCCCACATACAAATTAAGAGGTGTTGTGTTCTTAATCCGGCTGAACTCTTACCTTTCCCGCAAGGTACTGCTTGCAGTGACGAAGAGTCACATTATTGCCTGTACACTAACGAACAAGAGACAAAGGGTAGAATTGATCTAAAAGACACTCCTTTGAACAATTCACAAGGGGAGCTGTTTTGTGATGGCTCCTTCTTCAAACTTCCGGATGGTACATCCAACTCTGCTTATGCAATCACCACATAAAGCATGGTCGTGGAAACCAAGAGGATCACATATAACTCCATGCAGGCCGCAGAGATTATAGCATTAACCCGAGCTTGCAACTTTCCGAAGGGCTTACTGTGAATATATACACTGACAGTCAGTATGCCTTTGGGGTGGTCCACAACTTTGGGAGACTTTGGTCAGAAAGAGGGTTCTTAACTTCACATGGTACAAAGATTCACCATGGCTCCCTAATAGTACAACTGCTCTCAGCGCTTTTACTCCTTACTCAGTTAGCTGTCGTAAAATGTGCAGCACATCAAAAAATTGTAGATGATATAGGAAAAGGGAACGCTTTTGCTGATCAGATAGCAAAACAGATTGCTACTGATATCTCTGCAGATATATATATATATATTTCAAGAGAGACTGTAAATGCCTATGCGATGGATGAGGGTATTTACTCTGTAAGGGATATCCAAGCCGATGCCACATTAGAAGAGTCCAAGAAATGGGCTGAAGGCTTGGGGACACTCGAAGATGATGGGTGTTGGGTGGACATAGTTGAAGGGAAATGGTTACTTCCTGACGCATACATAATGATGATGGTCGTTATGTCTCATGGCCTGGAAACTTACAAAAATGTTGGAGAAAGTTTGGGCGAATGACAAAATCTCTAAGATAGCTGAACGATATGTTCAGAGCTGCATGATCTGTTTACAGCACAATGTGGGAAAGGGAACATCGACTCCTAGGGGAAGTATTTTATTGAAATGGAACGATGCAATAATTTGAAATATGTGTTAGTTCTCATTTGTGCTTTCAGTAAATGGGTTGAGGCTTTTGCTGTCAAAGACGCTAAAGCCATGACTACTGCTAAAACTATGTTAAAAGAGTATTTTCCTAGGTTCGGCCTACCAAGAGTCATCTGGTCGGACAATGGTCCACATTTTGTCACTGCTGTAATTCTGAAGATATGTGCGGCACTACAGATTGACAAACGGTTCCATTCGGCCAGACACCCCCAGAGTGCCAGACTAGTGGAAAGACACAACGGCATCATCAAGAACAAGCTCACAAAGACGTGTGCCGGCACCAAACTAAAATGGCCGGACGCCTTACCGATCGTGTTACTAGCCATGCGTACAACCCCTCAAACTAAGACTGGGCTCTCTCCCTTTGAGGTGGTAATGAGGAGACCTGCAAATATCTGGAACCTTCCGAAATGTCGGTCGTTGAAAAATGTTGAAAATGTACTTCTTTCAGATTAATGTAGCCAGTTGACTAAAAACCTGTATTTGATTTATCACCAGGTGCGAGAGGCTTTACCCGTACGATACGAGGGCCCAGGTCACAGCATTCAGCCCGGTGACTGGGTGTTGATGAAGGCATTTGAGCGATCTTCTTGCCTTGCACCTCGGTGGCGGGGCCCTTTCCAGGTCCTGCTGGTCACACAAACTGCGGTGTGGGTCGAAGGCAGGAAAAACGGAATCCACGCGACGCATGTCAAGAGGATTCCACACCCGGTGCCATACGATACAGAAGAAACAGAACCCCTCACCAATACTGCAACCAACAATCCCGAAGCAGTAAACAGCCTTGACAGTGCGTCAGAGATTCTCTGTGAGCCCGTGAGGCCTGGGGAAACAGCCATCTTGTCTCCACACTCTCCAAATGTTTTGCTTCCGGAAGCTGTTGTTCCAGATCTTGCATCTTTACTTGCTCTCGATACATCGCTTCCAACGGGAAGTGATGAAACGTTGTTCTTGGATCAATCAGTACCAGGGACAACGAGGTACAATTTGCGTCCAAGGAAATAGACTTACGGCACGGTTCAGCTGTCCGTTCGAAGGAGAAAGAAGAGTAAAAATCATTAAAGGCTTGCTTTTTGCCCAAGTATTGTTTGAAAAAGGGGATTCTGTTGGCTAGGGTTGTGGAAGGACTAAGAAGTTGCTCAGCCGGGAGGTCGCCAGCCAAAAACACTGGGGTTTTTCGTTTGAAGACTGCAATGCCTGCAACCGCTATCGCTCGTACAGGACTGATAAATGATCGTGTGACCAGCTGTGAGAATGGACAAACTGTTTGGGCCCCGAAAACATACTGTTGTCTTTTTATAATGTGAATTGGTTTTATAATGGTAATTGTTTTAGGCTTTAGTACCTGGAAGAAGTGCATCCATTCAAAACCTTGTTACCGACTGAAAATGTACCCACTGTTTCTACACCTTTGGTGCATCTGCATACTTTATCTCCTAGAGACTCTCAGCATAGACAAAGATAATACAATAATACATTGTTACTTATCATGAATGCTACACATGCAATTTTTCTTAAGTCCAACTGTTGGGTCTGTTCGCATTTACCGCAACACGGGGATAAGGGGCTAGGTTGGTATATTCATCCTTTACCTTTGACAACTGCTTCTTATGCTTCTCTTAGAGCACTGTTCTTTGGTCAATGGAACAATAGCATCTCAGGGGAACTTTGATGGTACTAATTTGAATAGTTTTGAGACACGTGTTCTTATGCCCTTGGGATGCTCACTCTTCGTGAATAGGAGCAAGCTCTTCGTTGCTTCTATCAGGCCTTCTGATAGACTGTCTCGTCCTTTTCAATCTTTGATCTCTTTCAAGATGGCTCCTATGGGCAATAAGGATGCCATGCCTCCTTTACACTGTTAACCTTAGCCCCGATTCAGTTTCTTTCTGCATACAAAGGAATGGCACTCAGTCAATGGGATATTTTAGAGGTTTTGCCAACGTTGCGAATTTGACTGGGGAAGACAGACCTTTGTATGTAGGCGAACCTGTCTACTTTGTTTGCGGTAATGTAGCATTTCCATGGCTACCCAGGGATTGGCAGGGAACTTGTTATTTAGGGATCCTGTTACCCGGGGTATTCATAGCCAGTACTGTAGAGGTTTCAAAATCTCGTCCACGACGAGACGAGAATGGTGATACTCCAGCACAGGTTCTGGGAGACGTAGTAAAATCCTTTGTGCCATTTTGGGGACAAATAGCAAACTCGGCAGACATCAGGAGACTAGCGAGAGTACTGGAGAGAACCATCAACCGGACCACAGACATACTCTATAATATGACATTAGAACAGAAAGCAATAAGATTAGTAGCACTTCAGAACCGGATGGCATTAGATTTCATTCTGGCTGAACGTGGTGGAGTGTGTAAATTAGTGGGGTCCGCTTGCTGTGTTTTCGTGCCAGATTCCTCTCCAACTATCTTTAAGGCAATACAAAATCTGCATGTCCTTAGTTCAGAAGTGCATGTTCCCGAAGGAAACTAGGATCTTAGTGCTTGGTTCTGGGACTTCTTGCGATCTTGGGGTTGGAAGGTGCTTTCGGTCTTACTGATCATTTTGGGAATTCTGTTGTTCCTTTGTTGCTGTGTACAGTGTTTACCTAGAATATGTTCGATGCTAGGGGGATGCTGCGCACAGGCAATAGGTACAATAGGACATAAGGTATATGGCCCAGACAAGAACTCGAAATAATATGTTCTGAAGGAAATTCTGATACCCGATCTAATGGCAATAGATATTTCTGACAGTGATCCAGGGTGTATGGATGTTGAGACATGGAGTTTTTCATAAAGTGACCAGAAATAGTTTTAGTGCTTGGCATAGGCCAAAAGGAGGGTTTGTCGAATGGAAAATCATATTGTGCCTCCTATACTGTATGAATATATGTATATTGGCCTACGCCAAGCTGCTTACAAGCCACTTACGAAGAAATCCGCGTTGCAAGGTCTTGACCTTAGATCAGTGTTAACCGCCATTTTAGGTCTATCCGCCATTTTAGATTATTTATTTATTTTATTTATTTATTTATTTGGATTTGTAGAGCGCACATCTGCCCGGGGGCATCGTGGCGCTAAGAATTCTTACTTGTTACAGGCATACATGGTGAGTATACAGATATACAGATTAGCATAGACGCGTTTTTTTTATACATTTGCTGTTATTTCCATAATTACAGTGGTGAGAATACAGGTGAGGCGGGGTTAGTGGAACAGCGTGGTTTTGAGTAGTCTACGGAAGGCATGGTATGATTTTTCGCTTCTTAAGGCGGTGGGGAGTGCGTTCCAATTTTTGGGTGCTAGGTGTTGGAAGCTGGACACTCCGGCTTTGCTTCTTTTGAAAGTGGGTACATATGTTTGGTTGGTCAGGTGTGACCTGGTAGGTCTAGAGGAGGTATGGAGGGTGATCCTTTCAGAAAGATAGGGTGGGGCATTAGCAGAGAGGCATCTGTGTGTGATGGCCATGGATTTAAATAGTATGCGTTCTTTTATAGGTAGCCAATGTGCTTCTTTTCTGGCTTGGGAGATGTGCTCCCTTTTTGGAATGCTTAGGGCTGCTCTTAGAGCATTGTTTTGTGTGACTTGCATTTTTTTAATGTTTTGTGCAGATGTGCCCAGGAAGAGGGCGTTGCAGTAGTCTAATTTGGTACCTACTGTGGCTCTGGCTACATTCAGGCAGTTTTTAGGGGATAGGAAGGGTTTAACGGTGTTGATTATCTTAGTGGTTAATGCAGCAGAGGAGGCTACGGCATTGACTTGCCGTGTCATGGAGAGAGTGGAGTCGAGGTATACTCCTAGCGTTTTTACCGCAGTGGAGACTGTGATGGTGCAGTTATCGACGTTAAAGGATTTGTATAGAGGCGGGAGTTTATTTAGTGTTTCTTTGGTGCCAACTAGTAGGATCTCTGTTTTGTCCCCGTTAAGGCAGAGTCCGTTGGCTGCCATCCAGGTTTGAATGGCTGTGTATATTTTAGTTAGTGCTGCGGCGTCTTGTTCATATAAGCCAGTAAGGGGGAGCAGGACTTGGGTGTCGTCAGCATAGTTGGTGTAAGCTATGTGGTGATGGTCGAGGTCATTGAACAGAGGGAGGGTGAAAATGTTGTATAGGGTGGGTGCAGTGCAGGATCCTTGTGGGACGCCACAGTGGATGGTGGTTGGGGTAGCGTTTGCAGATTCAGAAAAGACTTTCATAAGTCGACCCTCTAGGAAGGATTTGACCCAGGAGACGGCTTCCGGCGAGAAGTGAGCTTCATTTTTAAGTTGTGTGCCTAGAATGTCATGATTGACCAAGTCGAAGGCAGCAGATAGGTCTAATAGTAGGAGGAGAGCCGGTTTGCCTTTGTCCATGATGTCATTAAGTTGAATTTTAAGGTCTAGAAGGGCAGATTCGGTCCCATGCCCCGGGAGGAAGCCCGATTGCCTTTTGCCTAAGATGTGGTTTTCTTCAAGGTAGTGCTGTATTTGTGAGTAGGCGACTTTGTCGAGGATCTTGAGCAGGAAGGGAACTGTTGTAATGGGTCTATAGTTGTTGGCGTTTTCTGGATCTAGAGTGGGTTTCTTGAGAAGGGGGCGCACCCAGGCTTCTTTTAGGCTGGTTGGGACTGAGTTAGAGTTGAAGGATGCATTAATGAAGGATTTGAGGAATGGTGCTAGTGTCTCAACACAGTCTTTGACTAGTTTGGCGGGGCACGCGTCGCCTTTGCAGTTGGAGGGTTTGATTCTGTTAACGATATCGATTACCTCTTTTTCTGAGACTTCTCTAAATTTAAAGGGTGTGATGTGACTTATCTTTTTGTTCTCAATCACTGTTTCCTTAGGGGATGCAGCTAAGATTTGCTGAGTGAGATTTTTGTGATGGTTTAGGATTTTGGCTTGGAGGAGTTCGATTTTTTTTAGAAGGGCGGTTTGTATGGTGTTACACCAGGCTTGGTCCTTGACAATCTCTTGTGACTTAGTGGCCGGTGTGGAGAGTTCCTTGAAGATGGCGAAGAGCTCTTTGGATTCTGAGGTGGAGTTGGAGATTCTTTCATTATATGATGCAGATTTGGCTGCTATGATGCTTTTTTTGTATTGGGTGGCCAGTGATTTGTAGGACGATAGTGAGGAGGCATTGGGTGCTTTTTGCCATACGTTGAGGGCTTTGCGTTTTTTAGTTCGTAGTTCTTTTAGTTCTGTTGAGAACCACGTATTGGAGTGTTTGGAGTTTTTGGATTTTTTCTTTTGTAGGGGGGCGATGATGTCAATGGCAGTGCTAATGGTGGTTTTGTAGATATCTGCCAGTGCAGCTGGGTCAGATGAGGCAGGGAGGTTGTTCGTGAGAGGAGCTAGGTAGGGTGTGATGCTTTCTTTGGTGAGGTTCTTGGCGCTCCTGGCCATGGCTGGGGATGCAGGTGAGAGTTTTGTTACCAAGTTGATAGGTAGGGGGATGAAGAAGTGAATGAGAAAGTGGTCTGACCATGGCGTGGGCGTGGTGGAGCTGATGTCGATGCCGCAGTTGTGGTCAACTACCCAGTCAAGAGTGCGCCCTTTACTGTGGGTAGGTTGGAGAACTCTTTGTACAAAGCCCATTTCTTGGAGAGCTTGTGCTAGCTTAGTGGATGGTTTATCTTTCTGGTCGTGGAGCCCCAAGTTGAGGTCTCCTAGGAGAATGGTTTTTGTAGTGGTTTTAAGGTTTTCACCTAGCAGGTGTGTGAGGTTGTCTTGGAAATCCAGTAAAGGGCCTGGTGGGCGATATACTAGATTGAGAGTGATGGTGGTGTTGTGAGATAGTGCGATCTTGGCAGATAGAGAGTCAATGTTATCCCCTAGTTTGGAGGGAGTTTGTCTTAATTCAAGGTGGTCTTTGACTATGAGTGCCACTCCTCCACCTGTAGATAATGTTCTGTCCTGTCTGAGGATGGAGTATCCTGGTGGAATGGCTAGTGAGATGGCTGGGCCGGCGGCGTTGTGTAGCCAGGTTTCGGTGATGGCAAGAATGTCGAGGTCAAGGTTGGTGAGAAGGTCATAGATTTCGGTGGCGTGGGCGGGGAGGGATCTGGCATTAATTAATGCACACTGTAGGTCTGGGCGAGGTGTGGGAGTGGTATTAGGCTTTTTGGCTACCTTCTTGGGAGTGGACAGTTTCTTGTGTTCAGGGGATATTTTGTTTTTAGTTTTGCTTAGAGAGGTTTGCTGTGAGTGTCTGGAGGGGAGGCCTAACTTTTGATTTCTAGAGTTTGTGGTTCTGGGGTGCGTTGAGGGTTGGTTGGGTTTGTGTACTGTAGGTTTGGTGAAAAAAGATGGGTTCTCTCTCTAAAGTCACCCTGTGTTCTAAGATGGTGGACAGTATCATTCCGAATGTAACATGGCCGTCTTGACCTCTATGTATAAGCTAATATGTAATCTGCCTGCAGGCTACTTGTTAGGGTCATGAACCGAGACCTTGTCCTTCACTGACCTGTGTGTAGAGGATTACCTGTGCCAACGAAACTAATCCACGAGCACATGTTGAACACAATGTATTCAAATACTGAAATGTGAACACTTGTTTAACTATATTGTACAGAAAGAAATGTATGAGAAGGCTTAACAAGGAATCCTAAGATATATTGTTGCCATTGTGACTTGTTGATGAATGTATTAAAGGTAAACCCTAAATGTATAGATGCATGAACTCGGCACGAACCCTAGATCTGTGATGTATTAACTTGTATTAACTTGTAGGTGGGCTGAACATCATGATTTCCAGAGTATAACAAGTGCAACTATTCTAATGTACAGTCCCACTCACTGAGCACACCGAACAGGGCTGGAGTTTGCTGTTTTGTAATGAGGGCCGATAGCTATCTGTTGCTTTGTCCTTTGAAACTCTCCAGTATAGAATAAAGATCTTTGTATCTTTCTTTGTAACCCGCGTTTGGTGTATTTCCTTTTGGGGTACTCAGCCTCGATATCTTCTTTTTGATTTCACAATATGCAGATGGAAACATTGATCAATTGTTCTCCTGACCTTTTGGAATCCTGCCTGAAGGCTATTAAAGATCATGTTCTTGTCAACCCATGACTGGATGTGTTTTAAGATCACTTTCACAAAGATCTTACAAGAACTATCTAATAGAGAAATTGGTCGATAGCCAGCTGGTTGGGCCCTCCCCCCTTTTTTGTAAATGGGTACTATTTCTGCGTGGTGCCAAGAATACGGCACTGTGTTCATGTTGACGCACGTAGTGGAAAGCTTCCACAAGACATGAGCCTAAATTGATGACTCATCTTTAAAGATGTCGATAGGAATCCTATCTGGCCCAACACCTTACCCTACTTTTGGGACTTAATGGCAATGATAATTTCTTCCAAGCCAATTATCAACCCACTTTCTTCCAGAACAGGATGTAAACACATATCATTGAAAGGACCAGAACCCCCTCCCCACCAAATCAATTTCCAAAAGGCAACACAATCCACATGATCATGGGCATTTGCAAGTCCTTCCCATTGTAATTTCAAGAATGCCTCTATTTTACTTGTGAGTGTTCTTTTTTTAATTAGTTCTACTAGAGCGCTTCAGAAACTTGTCTACTGGTGGGCCTGTTGCTAAACTAGCTGTCAAGGATAGCTTAGCTTGTATAAATTCCTGGTCAAACCATTCATCCTTTGCTACTGCATGTTTTTTAACTGCCGGTTTGGAAAAGGTAAAATGCAGGAAAGTCCCAGCAGCCACCTTCCCAAACTGCTGTAGGACCTCAACGTCATGGGTACTTTCCATGCAGATTTTTCCGATATGAAGAAGAATAGACTCATAAAGATTGGACTTAATATCCAGGTCCATATGCTTGGCCCATTTAAGAGCCCTACGTGCATGACCCGTAACATTCAAGGCCTGAATAAAAGGGGTAACTTGACAAACTGGGAAGAAGTTATGTATTGAAAGAATGGAAATTGCAAGGGGCCTATGATCACTAGCATAGTCATCCAAGATCAACATGTTAGCAAACTTTTTCCAATCTCCAGCCCATACAAAGATGCCATCAATGAGAGTGGAATTATGGTATCTGAAAGAAAATGCCAGCTGGTTGATTGTTACTAGAATGGCCACTAACTTTTCTTAATTGAAGGGCATACAAAAAACAAGCTGTTTCGATGGCTAGACAGTGTGCTTTCGTGCAGCAATTAAAGGCAGAATGTCCCAGACCTCATCCTGGTCCTTCAAAACCCCTCTAGATCTATTATGGGTTCAATCTGCAGGTTTAAGTCCCCAGTAACTACTATAAGGGTGTTGTTTGAATCTGATCCCTTGCTGTACCATAGTTAAGGTGCATATTGAGTGCTATAGGAAATGCGGAAAATGATTTGCTAATAACATTTGAATCGTACAACTGTTTTGGCTGTATGAACGACCCCCCCACTCCCTTAGCACCACCGCACCCCAAGCCTCCCCTCCCCTGTCTCGTCACCCCACTAGACCGGACATTTGGGGAAAAATCTGTTAAAAAATAAAAAAGTTATTAAGATAGCAAAAAAAACACTTTCGGCCTTGTCCCCATTCATTTTCCAAAAGACAAAAAAGGAAATTTTGTGCCGGTCCACACAGTGAAAACCGCTGGATGGAATAGGACCAGGTATGAAAAACCTTGGGCATAAAGCGTTGACTCGAGTTTCGGGGGGGTGGATTTGGGGTTATTACATCTAGTATACTATGTTAAATATTTGACGGATAAGGGGGCACCCCCTTCTCCCAAAATTATAGAGATTTCTCCCATGTGCATTGCAGCCGAAAAGCTTTTCAGAAATCAAAGAGCTGCTATTGTGTTTTTCCGATGCGAGAGATATTCACAAATATTCGTAGTCATATACAAGGTTATGCAAAAATTAAAAGTTGAAAGAATGCCATTTGGTGGAGGAAACATTATGAAATGTCATCAGGCTAGGGGTGGGCAGGGGGAAAGAGTACACTATGTGAAATTGGGGAGTTGAGCGGGCCTGAGGACCAAGTCCAGAGCTAGAACATTTTCGCATATTTGATGTTATCGTTTCATATTTAAAGGTATTTTTTAATGTGTATCACATGTAAAATGACTGCAAATCTTTTTGAAATATCCTGCATTGTTTGTAGTTCATTGTTGATATAACCGCAGTTATGGGAAAAAAACTTTTTTAAAAGATTTAAAAAATGAGATTAATCCCTAAAAAAGTGGAATTTTGCAGTGAGGTGTCGGGTAACCTATTGAGGCAACATGTCAAGGGGTGCAATATGTTCCTGGCCATTGGGCATGAAGGCTTTGTTCATTGGCCAAGGCCAAAGGCCATGGCTAATGGGACTGAAAGACATATACAGTGGACACGGACACATTATGTTGATCTTGATTGATATTGTGAGCAGATCAACTTGTGGAGATAAACTTGTGGATTTCCCTATCCTTGATTAATATTTATACTTGATTTCTATGAACATTGCCACAGATTACCCCTGAAGAAGGGAGCTCATCTCTCAAAATGCATTGGGTTTTTATGTTTGAAAATTGAAAAATACGAATTAAAAGAAGATAACATGTATCTGGAAATCTGATGTCTACGTGTAAATCATTATTACTACTGCTCATATTTGAATTGTACAAAAACTATCTGTTATGAAATGTAGAGCTGAAAAGTTATTGAAATAAATATTGCTTTTTTTAGACAGGATATAGTCGTGCAGGGGACAGGAGTTTCCAATTAATTGGAGACCTGTTTTCACAGTTTCAATATTCTGCCTAAGTGTAAGGACAGGGTTCACCCGCTTGCACTCAAGTTTTTCTTGTCTCTATTTGAGACTGCATCCTTAAATAAACTAATTAGGTCATGCATGGTTCACATATCATCCTCATTGCAAGTATGACAGTATGGGTAAAAATGGTGGTAATGCAACAGTAATTCTGTTACTGCTGCATTGCCGCCTCACTGTACTGCAAGTTTGGTGGTAAGGGACAGGATTTATCGCCAGCAAAAATCTGAAGGTAAATCCTCCACCTTACCGCCACAAATCAGCAAACATGGCAGAATTACAAACAGCAGAATTACCGCCAGCAGTAATTCTGCTAAAATCCCCATGGAGTTCTATGGACTCTGAAAATGGGGATTAACACCACCCTACCACCACTTGTAATCCTGCTGTAAATTTGCAGGACCAAGTTGCAGTAACTCTAATTTAGTTTGGTAGTAATTCAATGAATGTACTGCTGTATTGCCACCAAACTTGTAATGAGAACCAATATTCCTACAGACTCCCTCCCTCTTTAAGATGAATCAATATCTCTTCTGGCCTTTATTGACACTGATTTTAGATGGATGTCTTCCATTCAGAGCTGTGTTTCTCCACAGGCTCACCAATACCAGTTACAGCCTAGACCAGGATTCAAAGGACGGAAAATGTACAGCAGTTTGGCTCTTGGATCCGAGATCACTCTTTATGTCAAAGTATGGCCAGAACACAGGGATCATATGGCAGATCTGCATGGGGAGTTAAAAATAAACTTTATGGACTATAAATGAGATTTGTCAAGAAGGTCAAGAGGAGTTCTGAACAGAAGCAGGAAGCCCTCATTACAAGTCTGCCAGTATCCCGCCGGTAGCACTGATGGGTTACTGGCCGACTCGCATTACAATTTCCGAAGCCTGATATGCTGGTAAAACCAGGATATTATGAGTGGTGATAAGCCAGTTAGTACCAATTCCCATGGAATCCCACAGGACTCCAAGGGAAGGGAACCCTGAGGCACCGGGCACTGTTACTAACAGTGTGTCATGAGCACTAATTCCCCAAGCAACCATCCACCTTCATTTAGCAGGCAGATAGGGGCTATGTGGTCGAGGGCCTGGCACACAAGACACTCTGGGGCATCCTTATGGTTCATTTACCCTTATAACACTCGTTAATATTGTGTTCACAGTAATATAGACCCACTTCCTGTTAGGAAGTTCCATTTCCTGTTCCTTGTGCCCATTCTGAGAGTTGCGGTCTAAGTTCTGGGTGTGGCTGCCTATATAAACCACACCCAGCCAGCAACTCGTGCTTCATGGGAATTCTGTTCCCACACTCACCACAGCTCTAGAGATCTTCTGCCAGTCATCCAGGGTGTTTTTCAGCCTCAGTCTTCTGCAACGCGTTGCCTTACTCCTCTTCAGCAGCTGTGGCCTTTTCCTTCATTCATCTCTGCAACACGTAATAGCTTACCTGCAGGAACTCCTGTCCTCGCCCAATATCTACTGTGGAGGCTCCAGTTCAGATCTGCGTTGCTGCAGTGTTAACCTTACCTGCGAATTCCCTTTCAGCTTTCCCCACCGTGGGATCCTCGTTTCGCGCAACTCCGGTCACGTGCAGCTCCCTCCGCTCGAAGTACCGCACTGCACGGCACACTCCGATCCCAATCCTGCAAAAGAAAAAGACAGTTAATGGACATTTCATCGGGAAGATAAGCTGACAATATCAAAGGAGCAAACTTACCGATCACAGCAAGGTTCCAACTCATCAGTCAGGACCACCCAAACCATGCCGGCAACGTCAGAAGCCCGCAGCCTGAAAAGACAGAATTCATGTAAGAACCAAAAGACATTTGCATGTTAAAGAAACAGCGGGCAAGCAAATACCCACCGAACCAGTGAAGTAACTGGGTTCAAGTCAACTCAAGTTTCAGCACGCCTGCATAGCTCAGGATGGAGAGCTCACCAAATCAGCATGGCTGTCCGGTCAAATGGTTGAAAATAAAAGATCGAATGACCATTTGATCGAAAGTCAAATGGTCGGAAAAAAAATGGTCGAATTTTTGTATTTATTTATTTATATATTTTTTTAGTTTTGTTTGGTAAAAAAAAAATTAATATAGAAAAAAGGGGGTTGGTGGTGGAACCCCCCCATAAAAAAAAAAATCAAAAAAAAAATAATCGACCATTTTTTCCACCATTTGACTCTCGATCAAATGGCATTCGATCATTTGGTTTTCGACCAAATGACCTATAACCATCAGCATGCAAGGTGAGCCCAATAGAATACACACACAAACACCAGGTGCCCAGGGAAGGGGAAGGGTTGTGACACAGGGAGACAAACCAGGGTAGATCTAATTCTTGTGTCCGCAGGTCCACCTTAGTAGTCCTGGCATTATCCATTGCTCCTGCAGAATTCAGGTGAGTGTGACAGAACACAAAGCCACCTCAAACCATTCTGCCTGAGCAATGGAAACCTCGGAAGTAGACCAGTTATCACAAATCTTGGGGGAGTTACGGGCTGAGGTGCATGCAGCCTGATCTGAAACAAATGCCCTCGGATGGGAGTTAGTTGTAAACAGGGATAGAACGGAAGAGTTAGCACGTCAATTACTGCAGACACAGGCTGGCCAAGCCCCTCTGCCGAGGGGGACTCCTTCCACTCCAGTTTTGCAAGCCCCAGGCCCCGTGCAAGTGGTTATTCCAGGCAGTATACACTTAGCACCCCCTGAGAGGTTTACGGAGGACCAAAGGAAGTTTGGGGTATTTATGGACCAATATTGTTTGCACTTTTTGTGAAGCCCTGGAGTTTTCTCGATGGATCAATCAAAGGTAGGGTATGTACTGTCATATTTAGGGGGTCATGCAGCAGACTGGTCGGTCCCATTAGTGAACAGGGATGACCCCTTACTACGGAACTTCCCGGGCTTTCAGTGAGAACTTGAAAAGCTCTTTGCTCGCCACACCCAGGGGCAGGCATTAGACAACAAATTGCTATCTCTTCACCATGGATTCAGGAACTACTGGCATATGTGACGACATTCAATCGTCTAATAGTGGAATCAAACTGCCCTGAGGAAAAGCGCACCACCCTGTACTACAGGAGCCTCCGGGGGGAGCTAAAAGACATCCCCGCACAAGTGGTTAACCCGCCCAAGGGGTGTGCAGAATACATAGATCTTGCTATATAGTTGGACCACTGGTTACAGAACCGGAAGGCTGATCGCTCCTGTTCGGAAAACAGACCATTCTAAATGCGCACAAAAGACCCACTTGTTAAACATCTGGCAGAAACACACCCTGAACCTATGCAATTGGGGGTCCTCCGAGACCCTCTCTCAAAAGCCAAAAGAGACCGCCGGCGATCTGAGCAATTGTGTTTATATTGTGGCCAGTCCCGACACTTTTTACGGAATTGCCCAGCTAACCCTCCTCATAAAGTGGTAGGGGCCATGGACAAAAGTGATGAGAAAGATGAGTCGGGAAACTCCAACGCCCAGCAGGCCTAGAGGCCAGTCTGCCAAGCATGGAAAAGAGTTCCCTGGTCTCACATTTTGCTATACCTGTGATCCTGATTAACCAGCAACACCCTCCAAGAATGCACGCTCTAGAGGCGTTTATTGGTAGCTGAGCCATCGGTAACTGCATGGACTTTGAGATAGCCGGTAAAATCGGACTACCCATCTGCTCAAAGGCAGTGGCTGAGAATGTCACGGCAGTAGATGGAACACAATTGCTGTCTGGCCCAGTAACACAATGCACTGCTGAACTCGTACTAGTATGTCAAGAAGGACATAGAAAAAAACTATTGTTTGATCTTATTACAGCGCCGCAGTTTCAGGTCATCCTCGGGATGCCCTGGTTAGAGAATCACAATCCCAGTATTGACTGGCGTAAAAGAACCGTAACCTTCACTGGCACATGTGACGATCGTTACCGGAAAGAACACAATGCTACAAATCAGTTGCCAATCAGTCCAAAGGTAGTATCTACTCTGGGAATAGTGGGAAGTCTCCATTCTGAATACCTGGAATTCCAAGACGTTTTCGCTAAAGAGCAAGCCAACATGCTGCCACCTCATCGTTCTTACAGTTGCCAAATTGACTTGATACCAGGAGCACAAGTACCATGTAGCCGTATCTACGCTCTAACGGAAAAAGAAAACAACCACTTGAAAACCTACCTAGACCAATATCTAGCGAACGGTTTTATTCAACCATCAAAATTGCCAGCGGCCTCTCCCCTCTTCTTTGTCCCCAAAAATAAGGGGGACCTGAGGACATGCATAGACTACCAGGCGCTAAATCAAGTAACACTCAAGAACAGGTACTCGTTATCATTGATCCCGGTACTGCTAGACCAAGTCAAACAAGCACAGGTTTTCACAAAACTAGATCTCCATGGAGCTTATCACATGGTGCGCGTAAAGAAGGGTGATGAATGGAAAACTTCATTTTGCACTAGGTACGGGCTCTACGAGTACCAAGTAATGTCTTTCGGCCTATGCAATGCACCCACGGCATTCCAGTATTTCATGAACAATGTACTACGTGAACTACTAAACATATGTGCTGTAGTATACATTGACAATATACTCATCTACTCTGCGAGTCTACAAGAACACATAGCACAAGTAGGAGCGGTACTCCAGAAGTTGCGAGACAACCACCTTTATGCCAAACTCGAGAAGTGTTCATTCCATGTTACAGAAGTGGAGTTCCTTGGTTTTGTACTTTCTCCCCTAGGAATACGAATGGACAACAGGAAAGTAGAGGCAATCCTCACCTGGCCCACACCTACGTCCCTAAAAGGGGTTCAGAGTTTCCTCGGCTTTATTAATTTCTACAGGCGATTCATAATGGGGTTCTCACAATTAGTGCATCCAATCACCTCCCTGTTACGAAAGCATCGAACATTTGAGTGAACACCAGCTGCTGAGGAAGCTTTTCGAGCTCTTAAAGAAAAATTAACTTCTGCTCCGGTTCTTCAACACCCACAACCTGAACTCCCCTACACCGTAGAGACAGATGCTTCAAGTGTAGCCATGGGGGCGGTCCTATCCCAATGGACCCAGAAACCGGTTGCCTTCATCCAGTGGCCTTCTGGTCAAAAAGGTTCTCCCCAGCAGAACTAAACTACGCTGTGACCGACAAGGAGCTATTGGCATTCAGGGATGCCTTAAAAGAGTGGACACACTACTTGCTGGGAGCAAAACACACTGTGACAATCATAACGGATCATCGAAACCTGCAATACCTGCCGTCCGCCAAGGCCCAGTCGTCCTGACAGCTGCGCTGGGCCCTATTTCTGGCAGAATATGATTTTGTAATAACATACAGGCCTGGAGTCAAGGATGGTAAAGCAGATGCTCTATCGCGTATCGGAAAAGGTGAAGAAGCATATATTGCACAGGATCCAGTAGACATAATACCAGGCCACAAGATACTCGGGATATGCAGATCTGCCAACACTGCATTGGAGACGTTGAAGGAAGAGGTCAAAAACAACTTGTCAACTGCGGAACTGCAGTCATGGACTGGGGAAGCAGACCAATTTTCCATCAGGATGGACTACCGTACTACCAAGAATGTCTTTACCTTCCAACGGTGCCTTACAGGAGCAAGTAATTACCAGTTACCACAAAACTCCCCTGGAAGGCCATCCCAGAATAGGCAAGACCCTGGAAAAGGTTAAAAGATCATACTGGTGGCCAAGCTGGAGAAACGATGTTACAAACTTTGTAAATTCATGTGGAATCTGTGCTCAAAAAAAGGCAGCAAAGAAAAAACCAACAGGTCTATTACAACCACCAGCAATACCACCTGCACCCTGGAATATAATTTCAATGGATTTTGTCACAAACCTACCTCCCAGTGCTGGATACAACACCATTTTCTTAGTCGTAGACTTATTTTCTAAAATGGCCCATTTTCTAGCGTTTAAAGGGATTCCCTCAGCTCCACGAATGACTCAAGTTTTTTTGGATCGCATAGTTAAGTTGCACGGCTTTCCATCAGCAGTAACATCCGACAGGGGGAGCCAATTCGTGTCACGATTCTGGAACAGCTGTTGCTATTTGGCAAGAGTCAAGATTCACCTTTCCATGAGCCATCACCCACAAACCAATGCTCAAACCGAGTGCACGAATCAAACTCTCGAACAATACCTCCGTTGCCTCTTACATCAGACAGACAAAGACTGGGTGGATGTCTTCTGGATGGCAGAATATGTCTATAACAACTCGGTACACTCCTCCACTCGGTTAAGCCTGCAGTCAAAACCTTACACAAGCGCATTAGTCAAGCCAGTCAAGAAGCCATGAATCATTTAAAGATGACAAAAGAGGCTCAGGAGACCTATGCCGACCGTCGGCACAGACAAGCACCTAATTACCGGGTGGGCGATTTAGTCTGGTTGGCATCTAAATACATTCCATTAAAAGGATCTAAAAAACTGCAACCTAAGTTCCTAGGGCTCTTCACTGTTCAAGCCGTGGTGTCGCCGGTGGCTATGAAATTAACTTTGCCATCTCATATACGCAATCACCCGGTCTTCCATGTGTCCTTATTAAAACCCAAGTATGAAGTCAAGAAAATATTAGACTCCAAAGTGGTAAAAAACAAACTATACTACTTGGTGGACTGGAAGGGGTACGGGCCATAAGATAGATCCTGGGAACCCAGTGAAAACGTTCACGCCCCTCGTTTGCAGAACCGATTTCACCAAAACAACCCCACTAAGGGCCACACCCACAACTTTAGGAGGGGCCTTGAGGGGGAGGACTGTCATGAGCACTAAATCTCCAAGCAACCATCCACCTTCATTTAGCAGGTAGATAGGGGCTATGTGGTCGAGGGCCTGGCACACAAGACACTCTAGGGCATCCTTATGGTTCATTAAACCTTATAACACTGGTTAATATTGGGTTCACAGTAATATAGACCCACTTCCTGTTAGGAAGTTCCATTTCCTGTTCCTTGTGCTCATTCTGAGAGTTGTGGTCTAGTTTCTGGGTGTGTCTGTCTATATAAACCACACCCAGCCAGCAACTCGTGCTTCGTCTGAATTCTGTTCCCACACTCACCGCAGCTCTGGAGATCTTCTGCCAGTCATCCAGGAAGTTTTTCAGCCTCAGTCTTCTTCAATGCGCTATCTTACCTTCTCTTCAGCAGTGGTTGCCTTTTCCTTCATTCATCTCTGCAACACGTAATAGCTTACCTGAAGGAACTCCTGTCCTCACCCAATATCTACCGCGGAAGCTCCAGTTCAGATCTGCGTTGCTGCAGTGGTAAGCTTACCTGCAAATTCCCTTCCAGCTTTCCCCGACGCGGGATCCTCATTCCATGCAACTCCGGTCACCTGCTGCTCCCTCCGCTTGAAGTACCACACCACACGGCACACTCCGATCCCGATCCTGCAAAAGAAAAAGACAGTTAATGGACATTTCATCAAGAAGATAAGCTGACAATATTAAAGGAGCAAACTTACCGATCACAGCGAGTTTCAACTCATCAGTCAGGACCACCCAAACCACACCGGCAACGTCAGCAGCCCGCAGCCTGAAAAGACTGAATACATGTAAGAACCGAAAGACATTTGCATGTTAAAGAAACAGCCGGGCAAGCAAATACCCACCGAACAGTGAAGTAACTGGGTTCAAGTCAGCTCAAGTTTCAGCACCCCTGCAAAGCTCAGGATGGCGAGTTCACCAAATCAGCATACACGGTGAGCCCAATAGAATACACACACAAACACCAGGTTCCCAGGGAAGGGGATGGGTTGTGACACAGGTAGACAAAGCAGGGTAGAACACTAATCTAATTGTTGTGTCCGCAGGTCCACCTTAGCAGTCCTGAACCGCAGTTGTACATGGAAAACCAGTACTTGAGCCAGAGGCATTATCCATCGTTCCTGCAGAATTCAGGTGAGTGTGACACAGTGCCGGTGCAGGGGGCCTGGCTGAAGAGGATGACAAAGGAGATAGGGAACCCAACAACCTTTCATATGTAACTGTGTTAACCACACTCAGTATCAATGACTGTGAACTGACATGTCTGGGTCTTTTGCTGAAGTAGGCCACCCTCTCTTGGGGACCACCATTCATAAGATACCAGAATGTGGTTTACAGAAGTCAGAGAGTCTGGTCTCTCAGCATCTTCAAGGGAGACCTGTCGCTTTAATCAGGAACCACAGGGACATCCATTAACCAGAGAGACTCTTTGATGACAGCAGACAGGAAGATGGCTGGGACCTAGTAGCACAAGGGAGTGAACCCAGAGCTCTTTATATTCAGAGCAGATATCCGCCATATTGCTTCAGGGACACACTTGTTCCTGTTTTCATCCTTTTACCTTTTCCTGTTGCAAAGCACTCTGGTTATGACTTCACACATATAGAAAATGTTGGTAGGGACCCCAAGATTGGTTAATTAAAGTAGGCTTAGCTTACACCAATCACTGTGACCCACTTGGTTTTAAAGGAGGGCTGGAGCCCCTCTTTAAGCAGATCATCTGAAGACTTCACAAGAAGTAAGAAAAGAGAGATAAAGAACTCAGAGGACCCTTCAGCCGCTCCAGAACCAGTACCTGGCCAGAACACAGCGTGCCCTGCTAGGCTCTGCAGCAAGCTTCCTAGTTAGGAAGTGCCTGCCAGAAGCTGTATGAAACAACATCCAATGATAAGGCAGCTGCCTGCAACAAACTCCTCAGCGTTGTGCTGTTCCCTTTGATAGGCAACACAATCCTATTGAAGACGCTGGGAGAAGTGTCTCGACAAGCATATACCACTGTCCAACTTAAAGGACATTTTCGTGCCAATCGAGTTCCTAGATCTGCAACCAACTGCAATGCTGACCATTGTCAAGCCGCAGTGGCTTAAAGAAACCCGAGACATCTCGATCAGTGCTTCAGAACCACCAATCAGCACTGAGACAACAATTCCTGACTCCCATCTGCAACCCTTTTGCAAAAGCCTGGAAAGCTCCCTGAAGCCAACTCAACCTTGCCAAGCACCAGGAACACCTACAGCACAGGGTATATTTTGGTTGTGTACCCGTGTTCCTTCCCAGAAGGTCCCTAGAGAAATTATAAAACCCTTTGCTCCTTTTGCGCTGAAGCCAAGAAACCTGAACAAACTGTTGTGGTTAATAACCATACTGACTACCCTCCTGTGTATCCCTTTTCCTTCTTTGAAACTGTCTGTCCTCTGAATTCCTTTACAGGGTGGGTTGTAGTTCGCAGTGTCTGTTGTGATAATAATGATGTCGATTTTTTTTATACAACCTTGACTGGACGCTCCTTTTATGATTGGGTAATAGTTGGATTTTCGCTGTGTTGCAACTAACCAACGATCCATGACCCATAGAGGAGATAAGCCTGCCGTACCATCCAGGTTATCAAAATTGGACAAGGAGGTTCATAATTTGCTTTTTACTCCAATCTGTTTGGGTCCTTTCTGTTGTATTAGAGGTGTGGGGCTGATGGTTTAGAAACAGATATTCACCGTTTGACCACTGGTACCCTGGAAGTTGATTCGTCACAGGCCTAGAAGTAGCCAGGGTCTGTGAAATACTTCAGCTGGCCTAAACACACGTTCTGTGGTGTTGTCTTTGCAAAACCAAGGAAACCATCTAAGAGGAGACAACCCCCTAACTTGTGAAGTAGAACGAGAAAGATTACAGGGTAAAGTAGCTAACCCTCGTCATTGCAATATTGCATGTTGCAGAAGGAACATTTGTATAGTTTATTGATAACCTGAGACATTGGGGACTTTCTCTTGGCAATGACTTATCTTTAGTTGAGAATATTGCATCCTTGCACGTTACGTTTATGTTAATAAATGAGGGCTTTTGGACACGACACTGACTATTTATTTGACTTCCTGATGTTTTCCGTAGATTTCTTTGAGGCAGGGAATCCCATCATAGCTTTAGGGACAGAGAGTTCTTTTTTCCAACCCTGTCATTGGTTAATGAAAGTATATGACCAAAACTATGCCACCTTTGTGTCCAAGCCTTACCTCTGCACCCTTACACTATCCACCTCCAACTCTGTTCTATCCAAGAGGCTAATATTTGACCCTCAGTGTTGCCAAAGACAAAATGTTGCTTCTTAGGACATCCCAACTACAGAAAGAAAGGGAAAGTCAATTGATACTCAAAAGACAATTGAAGTGACTGATAGCATAAATGGTTTAGGGTATTTCCCCTTGTATGGACCACCCCCACAAGATGTCTTTTCCTTTAGAAAGGCTTTGCATGGGTCTGTAAATGTGGGCTCTGGGGCATTACCTGAAGTGGTAATGCCCCCCCCCATGTGAGCGGCTTATTTTTTAAATAGTAAGCAGCCAAACTTTGCCCTTATGGATAGAATGATCTACCCGCTGAGGGGGCAGTGCTCTTACATGCCATGTCCAATCACTGACAATAAAGCTATGCCTCACCATAAGCTTTGTAAATACACATGGAACCAGGCCCAGATCAAAAAGAAACACCATGCATTGAAAAAGGGTCTGATTGCCCATGAATCAAAAAACCCTCCTGTGCAAGGCACACAGTAGAATTTGAAAGTAAACATCCCAAAGGATGGAGCCAACCCCCTAGCTCGTAATAATATATATTTTACAGAAATGTTTGAAGATTTCCACCTACTTCTAAACTCTGCCATCATCGGTGCTGCAGTATCATTACCCATTATAATGATATACAATTTATCAATCTCAAAGGAATAAAAGGTTAAGTCTGTCATGCTGGGATTCAAACTTGCAATTGCAGGTTACACACAGATTTCTGAAGTAAACACTTAAATTACTGAGGTAATTTATCAGCATTGTGGTGTTCCAAGCTCTGACCTGCATTGTTGGCAGGTCAGAGTTTAAAACACCACATCAATTTTTGAGGTGTTGTCTGGCAAACATTTGTTAACAGGGTGGATATTCAAGATCAACCAGGACCAGCCACTCACTCAGTGATGACTGGTGAATTTGTTAACTGGAGGGGCGTAAATGTGACAGATATGCTTTAGTGACCGAGCATAGCAAGGGAGCCCAAACCATGGTGGCTTGCAAGGGGTTGTCCCCCAACAAACGTTTTTAAAATAATGGCCTAAATTTGAGAATTTTAGCTTTGAATAATTGGTTAAAAAGCCACAGAGTTTTCAATCGGTCTTGTATGCTAGCACATGAAAAAACCTAATCGATGCAAGCCACCAACAGTGCACAGGAGCATTTTCCAATGCATTTTCATAGAGAGCTAGCCCACACCATATGGCAGCATGTAAACATTTTCATGCTGGCTGTGCCTACACATGTATATGGAGGCTGTATTTCCATAGAATGACTCCTAGCCAGTAAAATATTCCAGGCCTCAGGAGGAAAGAATGTCCAGTCTGGCTATACCAACATAGGCCAGTGTACCATGAAATAACGCTTATGTTTGCTTTTATCCCTAATGCTCAGAACAAAAATGCTGTGACACTCTAAGAATATATGGCTAGACTGGAGAAACCAATGTATGCAAGTGTAGCCATGTAATAACACTAATCATGTCTGTTTTCCCTTGATGGCAAGTAAAACATGTCATGCAACTGTAACAAAGTAAATTCAAACTGCACCATCTATGTAGCCCAGTCTAACCATGTGATATCACCTATCATGTATGCTTTGTCCTTGATGCCACGTAAAAAAGCCTGTGCCAAAGTAAGAAAGTATATGGAGACTTGAACCACCAATGAGCGTCAGTCTAGTCACATAATAACACATATTATATTTGATTTGCCCTTGATGCCAAGGAAACAATATCATGACACAGTAAGAAACTGAAGACTGGTATTACCAATGTAGGTTGGTCTAGCCATGTATTAAAACTTACAATGTCTGTTTTTCCCTTGATGACAAATAGAAAATGTCATGCCATATTAAAAAAGTAAATGCATACTGGCACTGTTAGTAGTGCTAGTCTGCATATACTTTCCTAATGTGACATGGCTTTTTTTTTTACTTTGCATCTAGGCTAAAGCAAACATGATAAGTGTTCCTACATGTCTATACAAGCCTTCATTGAATGTCTGCCAGTCTGGCCACGTATTAACACTCATCAGGAAGAGGACTCCTCTACTGTCAGTCTCCATATCTACACTGTTAGTACAATAGTGAGAGGCAGTGGGGCCTCTTTCACCGCCCCACCACATCACATTTCTATGTGCTACATTTGTTACAGGGCTCTGCATAAACAATTGTGAACAAAATGCTGATTTCACATGAAACAATTAATTTTACTACAGCATGAAAATCTCATGCTGGTGTTAAACAAAGAGGTTTGTCAGTTGAAGTGCGAAGTATGAGGTGACAATGTATTTCCCCTCCCATCTCCCATTCCACCTGCAAAATATGTGTCAAATCTAATGAAGAAGTATGGCAAGACATATGCGGCTAAACACCTTACGCTCATTACAAGTATGGCGGTGTGGGAACAGAGTGGCGGTAACAGAATTGCTGCCACCTTTTCTGCTCTGCCATACTATGAGGTTGGCCCTGGAATCAGTGATTTACCTCCAACATCATGCTGAAGGTAAATCCTCCCACTTTCTGCCAAACAATCGGCAAGCTCGCAGTGGTAATTCCACCAAAATTCCCAATGGAATCCTATGGACTCCAAATTAATGGGGTCTAACACTGACACCGCCACTTGTAATCCGTCGCACCAAATGGAGGTAACGGTAATTCAGTTGTGCGATATTCCGGCAGATTTACCACCAGAATACTGCCCAACTCGTAATGAGGCCCCTTGTCTTTACACCTTACTATGCCACTCCACCATTTTTAAAATGACCCTGATAGTGTCTCAACTTGTATGGTTATATATGTGGCCACAAGCATTTTGCCCAACATTAGAGTGTACTGCAGCTTCTTCCAGATAATCGAGGCTAACCTGATTATATGGGGTATGACTGAACTCTTACGTTCAGCCACAAGACTGAATTGGAAATCCTGTTTCCAAGGCAGCTCCAGGCACTTAAGTTCCAGGCGCTCCATCACTTGGTCCCAAAAACTTGCTGATTTCTCGAACATTTAAGACCTTCTTGTGGTCTGAGTCAGATATGTTATAGATTATTTCAATTGCAGAGGGCTCAACTACTTCTTCCGCTATTGTGGGAGATGCAATTGATGACATATGAAATCAATTGGTTCACGTACTAGGTGCAATTGAACCAGTGCCACAGCTGTAGATGGCTGGCAAGACTAATGAAAGCTGGTAGTGAAGACACGACTGATGCTCCCAGGCAAAGGTCTTTACGCATTTCTTTGAAAACGCTATTGGTAGAATTCGAAAAGAGGAACTTCTGGAAAACTTCATCCAGCTGACTATGCTTCAGAGGCAGAACAGGGACCTGCTGGGATACCTTGTGGTTTCTGAATGTCGACCTTGGCTTGAACATGGCCCTCAAACTTAGCTGCATCAGCAGTTCACGCTCCCAAAAGAGATGTTGTGTCTCATGGGCAGAATATTGCATGCAATAAGTCTGTGGATCCCTTTATGTGAGATATATGTCCAAAGAGGGCCTCCTACTGACTTGGGGCAAACAGGGCCTTGTCTCCGGGACCTCTCTGCTGACTAATCTCCAGGCACAACCCCTCATAGAGTGAAGAATAAAGGTTATCTCTGGGAACCACCAGATGTGGAGGATTTCATTTAAATCCCAATTCTCCAGGACAGGCTATAGATACCCTAGGCCTCGTGAAGAAATCTGTGGAAAAGACGGAGGACCTGCAATTCCTATTGTTTAGCCTGAGGTCAGGCTTACCACATGTGTGCTGCCTTTCAGTGTGGAGGCCTCTGATTGCATGATCAGAACCAAAAATCAGGCTTGTGCTTGGGAGCCCTCGGTAAGGGGAGCATGTGCCATGCACCAACATGTTCTCACACAATTCCTTCTTCTACTCCCAAAATTCCAGGCACCGACTATATAGGTGTACCTTTAAACCAACACTGAGGAGCCCTGATTGACAAAAAGCCTCAGAGTGTGCATTTTGGCCAACTGTGCTGACTTACCTTGGAAGCTCTTGCCTCTTCTTGACCCAAATGTCTAAGCATCTGAGAATCCAGTAGTGAGCAGAACAAAAAACGAATTTGATAAGAGGGAAGACCTGGCGTGAAACGTGTAAACAGCAGATAAGCACGTCTAGTCTCAGACACATAGGAAAAGGAGGGTGAATGCAAGGCACTGGGTCCAGACAGATTCTCCATGGAATTTGCATGTGTGCAGCCTTGAACCTTTTGCTCTGCTTGGACATCTTTTTGTGGCTGCCACCGAAACTTGCTCAGGGCTAGTAGGTATGTGCATATAAACGTCCCACGAATCTGACGGGATGGATATGTCCTCTAATACGTTAAGGTATTTTAGGGAGAATTGATGTGAAGGTCACAAAGGTCACAAGAGGGCAGAGAAGAGCTAAGCGTGGACATATTCAAGTGCAGAGAAAGAAATGCAATGAATTCCTTCGAATTAAAGAGCCATATTGCAGAAACTTTACAGCGGTGAAAGTGCAATTAGCACTAGGCCAATAATTGCTGTAGTGCATCTAAAGTATTTCTTTAGTGCATTTCTCCACGAAAGCAGTGTTTGCCCTACTTCTAGCACCAGGGCAGTATTTATCCTTGTGCGAAAAGGCTTTATAGTAACACTTTTCTTGCAATACTGCAACTTTTGCCTTAATGCTAGTTGCACTTGCATAGATGCAAGTTTTTTTAATTATTTTATTTTTTTATTTTTTATATTGCCCAAAGATGTAAGCATTAAGTCATTCCAAACAGGACTTTTTACAATTCTGCAGTGATGGGCAGTCTCCTTCCTACAACTGTGGCCGAGCTGCCATTTTCTGCATCTGAGCCGCCCTAACACCAGAGGGCACCCACGATTTGAAAACAGAAATCTATTGGCTTTTGAAGCTGGAGATTGCTCTTTCAGCGCCAAACTTTGCATGTGAGTTAGTGAGGGTGGTGGGACCCCTTATTAAGGGTCGCGGAGCAGGTTCAAAAGTGGATACGAGGGGATTCCAGTGTTGCTGATTCCAGAAGAGAGAAATGTCCCTCTACACTTGAGGGCTAAGAATGAGGCACCCTTGAAAAGTGAAAGGGTGTTGCTCTTCCTTGAACATAAGAGTTTACTGATGGATGAGGACTGGCACACATTTCTAACAATAGACATGTTTGCCTTTAGGTGTTACTATGTAGCCACTATCGTGCTGCTTTATGACGTGCTGATTGCATTCTGATGTGTGTACCCTTTACTAGGGAGTGCCTGCCACACCGCTTGGAGATTTAAAAGGCAGTAGACACAACACACCATAAGGCCTGCAGATTTATGAAAAGTAACTTTTTCTTTTCCCTGTAAATCGGTCTGGAATCAGTTACAACCTGTTAGATGGTCAACTTCTTTCTACATCACATTCCATTCCAGAGAACTGGCACCCCAACCCAGGAAACATGTCTTTTTGGAGGTTTTGAGATTTAACAATAATGTGTTTGCTTTTATGGAGTTTATCCATTAATCATCTTGAATTATAACAGCATGTCCAGCCATTACTTTAGTTGACACTATCCTGGCTGTAAGAGCCTCTACTGTACACTTAAAGATAAGAAATAACGTGTTTGGCATCGAAAGTCCATGTAAACTGAAAGGTTTGGCACGCAATGCATCTAACACGAGGAACCATGACTTGAAAGTAGGAATGAGAAGAAAATCAATAATTATTTCACATGGAAACGGACACATATACAAAAGGAAAAAAAAAGTAAGGAAAAAACAGCACAACGAGCCAAAGGATGTATCACATAAACTGCATCAGCCCGGGGCAATTTAGCACCAAATGAAGGACAATTTCTCACACCAGCAAATTAATGGACAAACTACATGTGAATACACTTGCCAGGGCAGTCAATCGTGGGAGATTGTGGTGCAGAATCTGCTATGCTTTCAGCCCTACATCATGTGCGCGGGGTACCAGCCACTTATACTAACTAAACCTATCCAAAGGTTCCCATTAATAAGAGATCGGTAGGACAAATACTCCCAGCATATAATAGAAAAGAATGGACATAAGGGAGCCTGTGCCACCTACCTGCTCACTGCCTGGCCTGAACAGGAATTATGAGGTTAAAATACACCCTTAAACGTGCAGGAATGTGTAAGTGCAAACAAGCATAAATTGCAAACGGACACCGGTTTTAGAGCTAACATTAATTGGTTTTCGTATTTTCTTTTTTTTTTTTATCACAGCCCAGTTTGAAAAGAAAATGACCTTTTGAATACCTTCAACATCATTTGACTCTCAATGTACAACAGCATTCGCACTTCTAAATCGTATCTGGTGTCGTTCTCGCGCTAGCCAGTACCATGGTACCCGTAGAATAGCCACATAATTGGTTCTGTATCTGCAGCAGCACGGATTGCACAGGCTCTGAATTCCCATCCATGTATGTATTATGTGTGGTCCAGCCTCATATTTTTAATGCGGGCCAACTGTGCATAGTACATTGCCAGAGAGATTGCCACATTCCGGATGTATATAACGTATGCTGGGGAAACAGACACCATATTCACCAGTAGAATACAATAGGGTTCAATAAGGCACAATCCAAGCCACATGGTCTTTTTTCATTGGCATGTAAACCCTGAGAGCGACACCTGTAGAGAACAGCAAGCTTCCTTCCAAACACTTTGCAGTGCAACCCTTTCCTTGTGCTTTACATAACTATAGTTAAGTTAATGGTAACAACACGGTGCTCCCAGTTGCATTATGAGGTGGAAAGTAAAAGTGGACCACCCTCCTACTTACTGGGAAATAAATAATACATACAGAAACAAAAGCAGGGTTCCAAACGGAGAGTCTAATGTCACAATTAATAAGCTTTTTGCAATACAAAATACATTTATTTTATCATGTTTCCCAAAACACAAATGGTACACAAAATATAAATCTAGGTTTGTTCAGAATGATATCACAGAACCACATTCTCATAAAAAACAACATAGATTTTTTGTTTTACAAAGACTCATGCATGACAATAAATATACATAACATTTACAAAATTATTCATTAGCAAACAATGTGTGCGTAAACCATCTGACCGCCCAACAATGTATAAATTAACAAAGAGACTGGACACAAATAGGAACTCTTCTTTTTTGGTTTGTTTAAGTTAATGGTACTCAATTGTCGACCTCTGAAGGATGAAAGGCTGAGTTGTTCCTTTCAGGATTCAAACCTGTGACAGTCGGTTGAACACATAAATCTGACTTAAGTGGTTAACTCACTGGTCTATCTTTTGGGCTTCATATTAGGTAGGTGGTCAGATAGCACAGTGAGCTAAGCGTTTGCCCCTGATATCTATGTGCAGCCTACTGTTGCAGCTTTGAGTCTCGGCAGTGTTAACTCAACCTTTCATCCTTCTGAAGTTGATAAATTGAGTACCATTCTGTTGGATAATAATGTCTTTTGTTACTTCAGCACTCTGCGACTGCACAAACACATTTTTAGTTGTAAGAGGACAAATGAGTACCATTGATGCTTTGTAGCGTAGGGAAACAATTCATGGGGCGGGAAATGAGCAGGTGTAAGAAGAATAACATCCAGAACAAAGCAAGACAACACAATTATGGCTTTTCTTAAAAACATATAGACTCACTATGAGTATGTCAATAAAACCGGTGGTAAATCCACCTGAAAAATGTATTATTACCACCATATAGAATGGAAGACTTACTTCCACATTACAACTATATGAGGCAACAGATACTGCACCATGGTTATCGTAATTCCGTCAGGTGGAATTGCTAAGAAAACTCATACTGAATGATACATCTGATATTTTACAGATGGTGTCTACAAATTGTGGGAGGAATGTAGGCTCCACATTTCAACATTCACATTTTAAAGAGGGTTTTAATTTTAACTAAGGCCAAGGGTGTGAGACTCAGGCTGACTCTAAATAGATGCCAATGCACAGAACACATGCTAGAAAATGATCACTTTGCTCCACGATACTATGTTAATGGGCTGAGTTGAACTCGAAAAAATGATACCAATATACTAGTTAACCCAACCACACTTAACACATAACACGTTTCCATAATAACATTTGGTACAAATTGGTCCATTATATAAACTGGATGCAGGTTGATGAAAACGCATGATTTTCTGGAAATGGAAAAAATAAACTTTAAACGGGCAAGCGAAAAGCTGTGCTGTGTTGTAAGATGTGGAATGTGAGATTCGTTCTGCAGAAGACATGGCATTGTCCTGGTGCTGGTAGTGCCGGAGAGATGTAACAAGTTCTCTTCAGCAGTGCAGTCTGTGTTTCGGGTAAAGGCACAGAGGAAATCAAGTGCTATTTTAGTGGGATGATCTTGTCAAGGGAAGGTGCTTTTTGAGTGACACAGGGTTTTGAGAAAAAGGTTTGAGGCAGAGGGGGCTGGGGCATTCCATCCATGCAATGGCAAAGGAGACAGAAGTGCTGGAAGGAAGAGAGGGCTGGTTCCTGGGCAGACGGAGTCTTCAGGGCTGAGGCTACCTCTCTCCTGGCTTGGCAGTCCTTAGAAGAGCTGCAGTCAAGAGCGACCCTATCTGTGATTGACCCAGGGCCACTGACAAGCTGAGTCTGGGAATATCATCAACAGACCTACAGGGCACGTGAAGTGGCTGTTTGAAACTATGTAGCATAGTTTAAGTAATTCAGTTCATTTTTAGGCACTGCATTAATGATAAGAATTTAAATGTGCATGTAAAACTGTGTTTATATTTCTCTATGTTTTGCTGCAAGTCAGAGTGTATTTAGTCTGCCAGCTGTTTTGTGAACTTTAAGGCTGACAACAGGCAGAGCTCTGCACTTTATGGCAGAGAGAGTGTTGAAATCCATTGCAGGAAAAAACGTGTTTATGTTTGAATTTACAACATGGGCGGACATGTCATTCTGTGTAACTTGCATAGTTCCAGTTTATGAAAAAGCAACAATAATTCGAAAAGATCATTTAGTCTCAGTTTATTTCTTCTGCATTCAGTCTCATTTTTTTGACAAGCATAGAGAGATGAAAGTGTGGTAAGAAAAATCTTAAAGAAAAGTTAGCCACAGTAAATAGTTTTACTTAGAGAGGCTGAATGAATGTTTTGTATTTCATTTGCATGTTTAATGTTTAACACAGCCAAAAGGGCATTAGAGTGATATTGCAGATAAAATATCACAGGGGAGCATGAACCAATTATTCAGTGTGTACTAAGTCCAGGATTTGATTACCGTTAGTGACCCTGGTGAAATAATTATTAGACAGTATTCTGAAATTAGTCTCACAACTATACAAAAAAATACCCCAATATGTTTACCACAATATATATCCAGGAAATACCATAAAATACCACTGTACCAAATACCACAAAATACCATGGGATACTAAATATAACCCCAACAAATCTCCTACAAAATGCAGTGTATTTACCATATGGTTATGCCTCTGAAAATTGATGGATTTACCAATGTATGCCAATAGCATCATCGTGGGAACAGGAAGACATTTTGAAAAAGTGAGGCCACTCTGAATCCAACACTTTTCCTTGCCATCTGACCATCAGACTCACTGGAACTGTTCCAGAAGGCAAGAGTGGGTCAAACTTGCGGAAACTGTGGGCTAGAATAATGAAATTCAGTGAGACAGAGTTACATGTCCTAGCTGGCGAGCTGCTGGTCAATGCAGATTAACTGTTTGGTAGCCATCAGCACCAAACATCAATACACAACAACATTCCATATGGACCCAAATATCGAACAAGGTAGAGGCCGCTGTGGAGCAGGATGTAGAAGACTATTGGAAGAGGTGTGTGCTCTAGCACCTTGAAGCGTCTCTTGTGCTAGATGGAATTACCAATAAAGATCTCAGACCATATAACCGGACAGACTCAAAGAATATGGTCAAGTACTACTTTATTCTCAATTTAATAAAGCTGGGCCAACTGGCAGACATCAGATGGATGCTTGCACACTCACAGACAAACTTTATAACACAGAGGTCGTATACCCCAGTATGCATCATTTATGACATCATCTTATGTGGCAAACTTTATAACTTATTAGCGGTAGGAATTCGTTAGCGGAACATGTCTACTTATAGAATGTGTACGGGTTAGTACTTCATTGGCTGTCTCTTATCTGCGAGTCACGCCTCAAACTACCTCTAAATACTTAAAGTACTGATTATGGGTAACAAAATGGCAGTAGATTGGTCTATGCAAAATTGTATTGCAGGTTGCCCCATAGAACCACTGATTGGTTGGCATTCCCACCCAACCTTGGACTTTCGGCTTGGCTAGCAGCATGTAAGCGAAACGAAACCCAGGTGCTTGAATCACGTCAGATTACTCTCCACTTTCCAAATTAGTCCATCATCTCTCATCAGTCCATCCATGAGCTAAAGGTTCCAATTTGCAGTTGACTTTGTAGCCTGCTCTCTGTTCTGGGGCATTCAAGGGAGTGTAAGCACATCACTATCTTCATCCAATGCTTAATGAATAGCGCTTGTTTTCGACTTCTGAGTCACATGTGAAGAGACCACAAATTTGTCCATTTCAGCCTCTTATTTACTGCTATTTGATTTAATTATGTTGAGTGTAATTTTTTTTTTTTGGCCTCTAGACTTGCTCACACTATCTTGTATATACTTTATACACATGTAATTGTCTAAATTTTGGCTCTTGTAGATGTTTTCTTCTTCTTTAATCTTAGAGAAATATGTCTCGTCCATGGCTTATCCGTTTGCCTCCCTTCATGCTTTGCAGCTTTTACTTAAAAATAGCATCCTTGATCCCAAGCCAACATAGACTCTTCTTTGTTTTGCACACACAACTGTTCTTGCAGCGTCTCCTGATTCTGCAACCTTGATCTGTTTCTGAGGTAGCGGAATTGAATCTTAACACAAGCCGGCATCCATTTTCCAATTATAGCCGTCCTAGCCACGTTATATTTTCCTCTATAGCAAGCTTCTATATATCTCATCTACCTTGCGTTACTGCGTATGTACACTTATTGATCAGCAAATTTATTTGGGCCTCATTACAAGTCTGGCGGTAACACTTAAAAGTGGTGGCAACGGAATTAGTGCCACCAATGCTGCTCAGCCAGATCATGAGCCGACGCAAATACCGACGACTGTAAAATCAGCCGGCGCTATTACAGCCACCGCTGTTAGAGCTGCACACACATGGCGAAAACACAGCCACATCACAAGTCAATATCTGGCAGTATTTGTGCCGAAAACCGACACTGATACCACTGAAAACACAGCAGTTACCTGCAGAATCCAGCTGGAGGCAAATCAGCACAGGTGCCTGTAATGGAGCCGCAGGTAAAGTCCAATTTCACCCCAGGGGGTTACATAAGGCACACACCTACCCCACACACTGTTTCCAACACCATGCTGCCACTAGCCACTGTGAGCTGGGACAGGAAACTGCTCATGCTGCACTTGGAAGTAGAGAGGCAGGACAACCAGGCCAGGGCACAGGGAGTGGGTGGGCAGGAGGAGGTGAGTCCAAGCAAGGCATGCCCTGATCCCCAGGGTCAGACCCTCACCTTTGGCCCTCACTGACAGCCATTTGGTCACCCTATACCACCTAAACAGGAAGACCATAACAAAGCTACTCACCACAATACAGGATGACATGGGGAGCAGGATTGACATCTAGACAGCTGTGCCACACTGCTGAAACTAGTGTTTGTCGTACGATTCCTTGGGTCTAGCAACTTACAGCACTCTCTGGCCATGATGCACAGCATGGCACAGTCCACATTCTGTGCATTTCTGGCCCAATTCCTTGAAGCCCTACTGCGGCAAGTACAACGCCACATCTCACCGCCTACCACACCAGCCCAGGTCAATGCCATGAAGGCACAGTTCTATGCCATTGCCCAAAGGCCAAATGTGATATCTGCCCTGGACTGTGCTCATGTTACGATGGTGGCCCCCCAGGCCCACGAAGCAGTGTACCAAAACCACAAGCAAAACCACTCCCTAAAAGTGAAGGTGACCTGTGACTCCAACCTCATCATCACCCACTGCTGTGCCCGCTATCCTGGTTCCACCCACGATGTCATGGTCCTGTGGAACAGTACACTGCCAGGATACATTGAGAGGCACAGAGGACAACAGACCTGGATAATGGGTGAGTAGAAAAGCCAGCACACATGCGCTGCTGGGCACATGCCCAATTGGGCGGAATGTGAATGACCACACAAAGAATAGCATGACAAGCAAATGTGAAATCCGCCCTTGACCATCTCCCACAACAACGTCACAGTACAGACCAGGGAGCATGCACATGTCAGACTTACCTGCATGGAGTAGTGGTGGTACACATACAGTATCAAGCAGATACACCAATATGGCTACATTTACCACAATGCAACATGCACCAAAGCAATGCTGACAAATGGCCAAATTGCCTCACAGAAAAACATCCCTGCCAGTGCTACAGCCATACACCCATGTGCAGCAAGCCCAAAATGCCGACCTGGTGCCACCAGATTCCCAGGGAGGATCCAGGGGAACCCGGCATGCCACATGCACAGTATAAATAAGCAGCCATATGACAGCCAACATGTCCGCTGCACATGTCACCAACAGACACCTTACATAACATATGCAGCAAGGGAACAGGGTGAATGTTAAGCACAAGCAATGAATGGCATGAGTGACACTGCATGCACACACATAGAATAGATGCATGCTGTGAAATGAAGGCCAATCTACATGCACAACTAGTCCATTGACCTGATATTGTGTAAGTCCACCCCACACATTAGACTGTGACTAATGTCTTTGCCTCCCCATGAAGGTGACTTTGGATACTCACAGCTACCCTGGCTAATGACCCCTATGTGTGATCCACAAATACTGCAAGAGAATGCGTTCAACCATACGCACAGCAGGACCCATGTGTGCATCGAGTGTACCTTCAGATTCCTGAAGGCACGTTTCTGCTGCCTCGACCATACCGGTGGAACCCTGATGTATGCTCCAGAGAAAGTTGGCAAAATTGTGCTCTTGCATGCAATGTTGCACAATATCTGCCAGAAGACAAATGTTCCGCTACCCCATGATGTGGATATGCCACCTCCAGATAATGAGGATGCAGTGCTTGTGGCAGAGGCAAATGCACGCATTGCCAGAGATGTTGTGATGGATGGGAGAATAGTATGCAAGGGATTGATAGACCATTTCTTTTGACATTTCCACATGGTACACGACATGCACCACTGTGTGACACCACCCCAATCAATAAACACGACAATGACACAATCAGAAATGTCCTCTCATTGATTAATTTTAACGTTTTTTATGAATTAAAGTGCCCCAACACTCCCTCCTTCACTCTCCCCCACCAACATCCCAGCATGGCCATTCATGGAAATCAGTGTCAAACAGTCTTTCACAACCGGGACCCCCCACCACTTGCCAGGCCCTGGCGATCTTGGATGCAGAAGGGACTCGGACTGTCGATGTGGCATGCCGTGGTGTGACACCTCTGTGAGTGTGGATTATGTGGATCGGACAGAGCCTGTTCCCAGGTTTTGCTACCTTTGCACCTATGTGCTCTGCCAGATGGCTTCTGCTAGTGCAGAGACACCTTCAGACATTTCCCTGACCCGTTGTGCATACAGTGTCAGGGCAGACATGTTGGCAGTCGTCTCAGCCCTGCTCTGTGCCATGACATGCACAACCCTGCGGGTAGCCCCATGGATACTGTCCTGTATGGCCTCTAGGTGTGCAGAGTGAGTGTGGCCAATCTGCTCCATCTCAGCTGTCTGCACTCCATGTCCTCGAGCCTCTGCATCAGTATGGTGCGTGTTGAACTGAGCTGTGTGAATGTGGGGCATAGCACTGGCCCAGGGCTGTATGCAGGGGAGCCATAACACAGAGTGTCGAAATCCAGCTCTGGTGTCGGTGTGTGCTAGTGACGTGGAGGGCTCTTTGGGGAGTGTGGGCGCTGGGTGCGTGTACGGCTCTCTGAGAGCATGGGTGCTGGTGGTGTGGCGGGCTCTCTGGGGAGAGTGTGTGCTTGAGCATGGAGGGCTCTCTGGGGAGTCTGCCCCTTCGGCAGGTGGTGACACAGGGCTGCTGTCCCCTTATGGCTCCTCAGTTGCCCTGCCAGCAGGTGTGGCCTCAGTGTTCATGCGTACAGCTGTGGGTGTGGCTGCAGTGTGCCCAGTACTGTTCCTGGTGGCCTGTGGCATGGGTGTTGCCTTGGCCCTGCTCTGCTGCGGTGTTGTGGCCTGGGACATCTGCCTTGGTGTGGCCTGTGTTGGCCTTTGCTGGTTGGGGGTGGCACTGGTGGCAGACCTTAAGGGCCTGGATGCACCATTCCCTGATGGGCCTGAATCCTCCTCTGATGCCTCTGGCTATGCGTGAGTGCCTGTAGTGGGCATAGGAAATGTTATCGGGTATGGTTCCCCCACTTGTGGTGGCATGCACAGCACAATTGCTAGGGTAGAGAGTGTGACCCCACACATAAGGGCAAATGGTCATGGTTGGTCATGTGAGTGTTTGACCCATGACCTGTGGGTCTTTGACCTGTATGTTGGTAGGCCAGGGTCTCCATGCTGGGATAGCTTACATTTGACATGCATGATTCTGTTCCTTCATGGCCCCACAACCCCTCCCCGGGTGGCACTCACATGAGGGGGAGAGGGGTTGCCCTAGTCCATGGCACTGTCAGGCCTCAATGGGGCACTGGTGTGCAGCCAGCAGGTTTGCACTGTGGTGCACAGTGATTGTCAGGCTGGACACATGTCAGTGTGTCGGATGTGTACTTCACAGTGTCTTGTCTGCCATGCTACAAAATGCTAGAAATCAGGATGAAAGATCCATATGCAGCTATCTGATTAAGACACTATTTTATTTTGTCTCCAACCACTTTTTTGCACAGATGATAAAATTAAATGTTTACATGACTTTCGATAAGCACGAAAGTAGTAAGGACAGATGTTATTTTAAACACAGAAAATACAGGTGTGTATCAACCTCTCTAGTATCGAAGTAACATTTCCAAAGTGATGCACAAGTAAAAAATACAAATAAGTGGCGACACGATTCAACAAGATGCTGCCCAGGACTGTATTAGGTCCGGGGGTGCTGAACAAGACGGTGTACACAACACTATCTACAAACACATATACAATGGGGTTTAAACAGTTTTGTCACAGAACATCGACACTGAAGTGTTTCGCCATGTGGGGCTGGGTAAGAGCCTGAAGTGGTGGTGGCCTTCATCAGGATGGACGCTGAGCGTGGTACTGGCCATGTGAGTAATCTGTGGGGGAAAGGGATAACTGTCAGGATCTCTAGGGAGTTATTGTTATTTTAAACATTATTAAATAATGGCTGATTGGTGCCTGAATACACAAAGCAGTGTATTGGAAGAACAGCTTACCGTCTGCTGAGGTTGCAGTGGTGGCGCTGTGCTTGAGAGTCCTTAATTATTTGCAGGACTGTGAAATGCCCATGGCACTTGGTTGCATGGACCGACTCAGAAGATTTAGGGTCCTTCAGGCTGGAAGATCTTGCCTGGTAGGTCTAGGAGCTGTTGGAGGGAAGGTCAAAAAACCGTCAATCCAAACCAGGACCTAGATAGTACTGGTGACACATGATCTGTAGTATAGCCATAGTGAGATTGCACAAGTCTCAGTGGGTTATGGTTGAAGAAATGGCACGGTGGTGGGGGTGCCAAGCAGTGAGGTTGCCAAAACCCAAAACACGTGTGGAGCCAGTGTGGTCGAGGTGCCAACATACAGAGACCGTATAGTGCCAGTGTGCAGCAGCATAGGCGTAGATGAAGGTGCTACTGGCGAACGTGCTGGAGAAAGTACACGATGATCATGTAGGTAAAAACTTGCTAGTGGAGGACGTGATGGAGAAACATCCGAGTGTACTAAAGTGGCACAAAGTGCAGGCTCGTGGTGTTACTTGATGGAGAAGGCTGACATGTTGCTAAATGTGGTGCCTTAGGAAGTGCTGCGGCGCAGGTCAGAAGTGAAGCCGGCAGTGGCGGATCGCTAGTAGTCAGCGTGAGGAGAGATTGTGGATGCTTCTGGTGGTGACCTCCTGACAGAGTCACTCAAGTGTGTCTCAGGAGAAAAAACACTTGCCGGAGCGATGTGAATCTGGCCGTACTCCTTGTGGCAATGGTAGCTATGGAGTCCCTGACACTGCAAATATTTATGCACTCCCACAGGGCCGTAAGGAGCCAATGGGCCCAGGGGTGTGTGCGTGAACGGACGCGTCACTGACTAGTGAGAGGTACGAAACCTCTTATTGGTTGCGAATTAGCCAATAGTTGTGGGTGATAGAGAACAACGTAGGCAAAACGAAAGTGAAAGACATATGTGTCTAATGGTAAGCAGCAAAAATGTCTCAGGAGAGGATAAGAGAAATGGTTGCTGAAAATTACCTGCAGAAACCCAAATTTATCAAGGGGGAGTTGGCCGTCCTCTCAGATGAGATAACTTCCCTCTACGAAGAACTCTAAGGCAGTTGTCAACGCAAGAACAGTGGGCAGCGTTGCACTGCCATCTGGATCTCCATTGCCGAGAAGGTGAAAGCAGACTTGAGTGTACCCCGTGATATAGAGGACTGCTCCAAGTGGTGAAATGACGTGAGGATCAGTGTTCTGGGTACCTGTTGTCCCAAAACCGGCAGGAGTCCCTGGCGACAGGAGGAGGCAACATTGAGCCACTAGTCCTCACCACCTGGGAGGAGAAATGCAGCACGGTGCTGGACCTTGAGGGGATAGAGGGAGTCGGCAGTGCGGAGGCGGGTGCCAGCAGTCATGAGGCAGGAAGTGATTGAACCCCAAAACAAATGCATGAACAAATGATAGCCCAGCATAAGATGCCCCAGTAGACAGGGACACAAGTCAGCAGACCCAGAAGCTGGGCCTCTAAACAGGGCAGAGTGATGGGTTGGCACATCAGTCACCCTCCACAGTAGCCATGGGGCAGGTGACCAAGGGCACCCCAGAGCGTCACAGCAGCGGGAAGGTGAGCCAAGTGTACAAAACAAATGCACTGCACCCCTACTGGCGCACCCTGTGCCAGCTGGATTGAGGTACGTGAGTGACCGCAACACTGTGCAGCAGTCACACCAGCATGTTGCGACCCCAGTAAGCCTGCCCTATGTCACCATGGCAGACAAATGATATATAAAGGGCGCCTGGCGGAGTCCTGATATGCCCAGAAGGGTACCTGTATACAAAATGCTAGAAATCAGGATGAAAGATCTGTATGCAGCTATATGGTTAAGACACTATTTTATTTTGTCTCCAACCAATTTTTTGCACAGATGATAAAATTAAATGTTTACATGACTTTCGATAAGCACGAAAGTAGTAAGGACAGATGTTATTTAAAACACAGGAAATACAGGTGTGTATCAACCTCTCTAGTATCGAGGTAACATTTCCAAAGTGCTTACCAGGGCTAGATGGCTGAAGAAAGTGGAGATATTTTTATTTAATGGATTGTGTTTTTCAAAATGGCCACTGTGATGCTTCCCGTTCCGGCGTTGATGCAATTTCCGCCGTTGCTACTAGCGCTGGCGCTAATAGCGCAGGGATCACTCGCAGTAGCGCTATTACACTGCTTTCTCTGTGATAGTCCTTGTTTTGGCACCAGAGTCGGGAGCATCTTCACGCCAGGTTGTAATGCTGCACTAATTCCGCTGCATTACCCAGTGGTAATGCTGTTAGCACCCGGCAGTAATTGCACTGGATTACTACCAGACTTGTGATGAGGCCCTTTGTCTTCTTTTGCATTCATGATTACTTTAGAATTGTGTACATGTTTCTCTTATCATTTTAGTTACTTCGTCTCTCTTAAGTACTTTCATATCGTTTTAGTATGGCTTCATATAGCTTCTAATGACATCACTCTGCCCTTGTCAGATTTCACTTTTCGCTCCATGATGTTCAATGGTGCGTGCTGCCATCCTTCCACATGGCATCCTTCCACACTTTCAGTGCGAGGGTGCATTTGGTACAGTTGTGCATATCATCTCTCATACACTCAATGCAGTATAGGCATAACAAATGCAGTCCCATATAGGGCCCTTCTCCTGCTGTTCCAGTATGACGGCAGTGAGGGGGCGGGAGTTAGGGAAAATGCATCCATTTGCTCCTCTACAGGTGGAATGACCTTAAAGTGCATTGATTAATTCTGTGTTAGAGGAAGCAGCAGACAATAGTTGGATCACAGAAAAAACAAAAAAAAATCATTTTCAAAACAAATCCTATCATACCCATATTCTACGGCTTACCTAAGATTCATAAGCAACTGCCAAGACCACCACTGAGACCTATTGTCGCTGGAACCGATAGTATATTCCACCCATTGGCCATTTATGTGGATCGGGTCCTACAACCCATTGTTCAAAAGACCAGTTCCTACTTACGGGATACTACTCATTTCATTAACATCCTACAAAATGTAAAGAATTTGGAGCCCAATGATCTATTGGTTACAATGGATGTCCAAAGCCTATACACATCTATTCCTCATGACAAGGGGATCGAAGCATTAGAATGGGCATTATTACAAGAACCAAACTGTAGAGCAGAGAAGATGTTTATTTTACAACTTACAGAAATCATCTTACACAATAATTACTTCAGATTCAACAATCAGTTCTACTTGCAAGCGTCAGGGACCTCGATGGGTTCGGCAATGGCCCCGGCCTATGCCAACCTATTTATGTATCATCTGGAAGGCGAATACATCATTGCAAACCCAAGATGGAAAAATAATCTCATCTGTTGGATGAGATACATCGACGATGTATTAATGATTTGGAGAGGTGACGAAGAACATTTACAGAGTTTTTTTTACATATATCAATTCGGCAAACAACAGGATACAGTTCACGATGGAAACTGGAAATCCCAAAATCCATTTTCTTGATGTATAATTGGAGAATAAAGGAGGTGTAATTGTGACAAACCTATATTCAAAACCCACAGATGTGAATAATACTTTACATTATCAAAGTCATCATCCTAGAAATCTATGCAATAATTTACCTTACAGCCAATTCTTTCACGGCAAAAAAAATTACATCAGTCGAATCCACACTAGTCCTGGAGATGGACAAATTGGCTGAAAAATATTGTGAAAGAGGTTGCCCTGAGGAAATTATTACTACAGCCAGAGACAGAGCTACGTTGAAGACTCGAATGGAATTACTGAACAAACTTCCAGAACCTAAAGAAATACCATTTCTCTACACTCTGAAATATTCGAGTCAGAGCCATCATATAACCAGACTAATACGGAGAAAATGGAGGATCATTCAAATGGATCCACAACTACAAAAACTATTTTCAGAACTCCCATTAATAGCCTACAAACGAGGACGAAATTTTAGGCACCAGCTGGTTAAAGCTGAACGCACACAAGAACCTCGCCAAGCTACTCTATAAACCAAGAAGTCAGGAACCTTTGCATGTCTGCACTGCTCTAACTGCAACAACATCACCAAAGGTGACTACGTGAGACATCCACAGACAGGTGCCAAAATCAAAGTGAAACATTGTGCCACGCGTGATACTAAATCTGTGGTGTATGCCCTTAACTGCCCTTGCGGAATTTACTACGTGGGACAAACTGTAAGGAAAATGAAAGATAGACTCAATAAGCACAAAAGTAACATCAGAACTCACAACTTGCGATCACTGGTGGCCAGGCATTTTACAGAGAAGAAACACTTAGTAGCCCAACTCCGCTTTCAGATTTTGGAGGTAGTTTTACGAGCACCAAGGGTCGGTAATCATACCAAAAAGATTGACCAAAGAGAACTATACTGGATTGATAAGATAGACAGTATGAGTCCCCATGGAATGAATGAAGACTTTCATCTGGGTCCCTTTCTTTAGTTTTTTACTTTATCTCAATCCTCTTTTAATTCCCCTGAATTTGATGGGACCGAATCTTTAAAACTGGGTGTTGAAGATATACACTATTTTTATAGAGAGCTGAATATGTAAATTAGGACTTTAGGAATCGTTCATCATCAAGATTGACTATATTCACTATCAACGGAGATACGCAGTACAAAATCAAATTGGAAAGACATTAGTACTATCAGATGTTGACAGACATCTTAGATACACTACGACATAGTGTTAAAGTAAGTCTTGAGTTAGACTCATATTTACATCATTTGAGTATTTTGACCATGTTTGAGTGCTTCCTGATTCTCATTGAGATCTACAATGCTTTCAGAGATTGACAATAATGAGCATATACTTATTCTTGTAAGTTTTATGTGACTATAATACTGTGATATTAATTAGCTTGTAATAGATACAAATGATGATTTGAATGATATAATATATTGAGTTTTATATTTTCCACAAATGTACATTCAATACACGTACAATGGAATTACTGAATTGTTCCTATTGCATAACATCATATCCCCATCTATCGATTGAGACCTAGAAACCCCATAGGCATATTTTGCTAGAAGTGCCCCTTAAACTGGATTGGTGGCCAGTTGACTATGCCCTTATGTGGATAGAGAGATTTAGTTGATTTCAACATGTAAATATTCTTGTGCAAACATTATAGCAATGTACAGAAATTTGGCACTACGAATTGGTATTTGGTCCACACAGTGTGTAATTCCTTACAGAGATTGTAAGCATAGGTATCCCATATGCATACTGAATTTGGAACGTTTGTTTCCATCCTGTTTTCTAATTTCACATAAATGAACTCCTTCCGGTTAATATCCCAGAAAGTCACTTACATGTGTCTCCTGATTCACCGATGTAAACCACGGTGCGATCAGAACATTTATTCACCCTTTGTTTACATAGACATGAAACCATACTCATGAAGCTGATTCATTATTGTATGATGTTTTATTTATGACGTGAAACGTAATGACGCCAGATGTTTACATCTGACGTCGTCACGTACACGGTACTTACACGTCATCATATAAATAATGCAATTGTTGCCGGCAAGCAACCTTTCAACATCAGTAGCTGCCGCCCGTCTACACTGGCACACACCAGTTTGAGCATGTAAGTAAATGGCTATTTAACTTAAGTCCAGGTAACTTCTACCCCTCGAATTACTGATACTTCAGATACTTACCTTACAAATATAACACAGCACAAACGTAGGCAGGGGTCATGTTAGAAATAATATATTTCTCCATTGTTTTACAACCAAGTAAAGATACAGTAGGTTATAAGATCTCTTGCTGTTGCATATTTGGGAATGGCTATTGTAGTCGCACTGCAGATACCGGTGTTTGACACCCTGACTTTCTACAAACAGTATCTTTTATTACGTCGCTTCGGACGTTTTTTTACCAAAGTCAGGTAGACACTTGCAAAATTACTTGGTATTCCGTGTCCACGTTATATAGAACAGATTTTCATGAATCTCTATTGCCTGGACTGTCGTAGTAGGAGTGTTGCAGGTTAATGGATTTATTCTTATTCTTAAAGCATTTTACTTTATCAACATTAATAGTAGATTGTTATTCCTATCGCAGGTGAAAGTCAACCAGTATCTAGCTTCTATAGCTTTTACTATAACGGAGATTTTTAATTATTTTTCCACCAGATGGTAGTTCGGCAACTATCTCGCATTTACTGCTAACGCTGATGACCTTTTTGATCAAACCAGAAGATTTAATTAAACAGCAAAGGACCCCTCACTGATTGGGGATTTTTGACCTGATCGCACACGAACCTACTTCTTTCATAGAGGTAGGTTGATTTTTTGTTCATTTTTTATGACACCTCTCATTTTCAATTTTTAGAAAACCACCAATATAGTTACTCATGAACTCTCTGCGTTATCCACAGGCAAATACTTTATGTGAAAAACCGGATTATTATCCACAAGCAGTAAAGCAGTGGGGTACCTATGTCAGGTATAGTCACTTTTTTACATCAATTTAGTGAATTGTTGAAATATAAGCATAATAGTCCCATAAGTGGATTATAAAGATATTCGTATGTGTTTTATTGCCAACAGATACCAGAAATTTGGAGCACAAACTATATTGAACATATTCACAAATGACCACTTCTGATGAAGGAAATTGTTTTTACTATGATCAATCAGCTTTGATTTCACTGTGACAATATGAAAAGAATATTGTGGACTTTGTATTATCGGCTGAAATGTTTTCTCTTTCGTCTTTTTGCGCCATGAAATTCGTACCTTATTAAAACTATTTTTGAATATATTATTCGATTCTTGAACTGTCCAAGAGTAAGCATCTCTAAGAATCAATTCCATAAGCAATTTTTGGGATTCCCTTAGATTCTATTCAATTTAGCACAATTAACAAACTATTGTTTAAAATATTTTCTAACCAGTTAATTACATTTTTACCCTAACTTGATTTATCAATTGCTTGTCATAGTACAATCCTCTGAGTGTGCAGGGAACGCAAGTGATCCACAGACCGTGAACACTTTCACTTCTCTTAAAGTGCAGGTGCACAGTCTCCTCGCCACCCAACGCTGTAAGAGATCTGTCACTTAAGGAGTCAAATTAGAGCGGCTGCTCCTCACCCACACAGTAGAAAAAACAAGCATTTGCACATGGCAAGTTGGAGGGGGTTGGAACAGTAGAGGTTCCAGCAGGCAGCCAAGCGTATCCAGGTGAGCAATAATGGAAAAAGTGCGGTTAGGGATACATGAAGGGAAATCGCAAGTGACAAGCCATCAGAAGACGGGCGTGTGCTGACATTCTTGATGGTAAGATTCTTGCAGACTCAGTCAATAATACTGTAGGAATACTGATGAGGACCCATTCCACGTGTACACCAGGTAATCATTCTATGTAAATATAAATATGTACCGTGTAATGAATGAAAACATCACCATATCTGACAACTATTACAATATTGAGAGCCAGCGATGGACAATCCCCATGTACATCAATCCTAATATACCCCGACTGATGCCATATGAACCCTGCAAGATGGAATGTGCAAGCCACAGGCCCCCACATATCAAAATATTAATGGGCCAAGACAAAGGCTCACATCAAGCATACATGGCCTCGAAAGGTACAGTGAGTGAGATACATGACCAATTACGGTGTCCATCCACCGCGCCCAAGAGCCATCATAAACACTGGGCAGACACTCCCAAACAACCTGGGTTTATAAGTGTGCCCGCCTGAATCCATAATCCAGTGAAATGAATAGCTGCCACGCCACGAATTAGAGACGCATGCACTGTCGTTCAATAAGAGACGTGCTAAGGCATGTGGAAGTTAAAATGCAATGGTGGTGCCTCCAGTAAAATCAGCGCTGGGCAAGTGTAACATGCTTATACCCCACACCCTGAGATGCACTCAGCGCCCAAAGCATTGCATGAATGTCCTGCTGAAATGTGCACTTGCCTACATAGTAAATGTTTACAGGTATTTTCTCTTAGAAGAGGTACAAAAGGCAGCCAGGGAAAAAGCACTAGTTACGACCCTGCTGTTCGGGTTTCCATGGTATCATGGATAAACAGAGTTGTCCAGTTATATACATGGCCCTCTATGTTCTGTCTCTGATTTGTGTCTATGGTATGTTTATCCAGGGTCTGTACATGTCTCACGGTAATTGTGTCCATGGTCTCTGTCATGTAACAGCAGTGTACATGGCCAATCAACCTTTGGTTGTCCATGATGTTGTGGATAAACAAAGTTGTGCATGTATATAACTAGTCATCACTGTTCTGTCTGTCTGCCTTTTCTGTCTGTCCCAGTTATTTTTTTTTCCATGGCCTGTCCATAGATAGGGAAATGACATCCATCTTCTCTGCCCATGTCACTTATATATAAAGACAATCAGAGCTGTCCATTGTCATATGTGGGAAAACAACACATTCTCAAAGGTATTTTTGTTGCAACTGATGAAATACAAAATGGGGCAGCCCGATTTACAGAGGCCCTCTGAATGAGCTCAAATAGACTCGATAGAGGAACCTCAACGTCTCTCTTGGATGACCCCTCCTTGAATTTGTTTCAGCCCTTTTATATGTCAGGCTACCTTATAGTGGATATCCTTTTTCCCTGTTCCTTCCCTTCTTACCTTGCATGGAACAGGTGCGGATTCCACATGCCAGTGCTTTCCTGTGCTGTTCACAGCTCCGTTTCCCTCGCTTCTTCCATTCTCTCCCCCCACACTCCTACTCTCTGCACTGACGCGGTCAAATCTGTGAGTGTTGCCCATTACACAAAGTACTGAGAGCTTGATTAACAAAACGTTTTTAACATAGGTAAGCCCCATTGAAAACATGTTTGTAAATCAGGCCCTTAGTCCTTCATCTATCTTTTTCCATTTGTCTAGTCTGGTGTCCATCTCAGAATGGTGACTAACCTAAAGAACATAGGTTAATAATTACTGAAAACCCTGGTAACTTGAGCCCCTCCTATAATTCTCTTTCCCACCTTCATTTCAACCAGATTTTCCAATGTCCAGGTATCTTTTTCCGATATTTGTTTCTTCAAATCCTAACAGTACCTCCTCCTCTGAATTCTCCTTACTTTGATTCGTTTTTTCCGGGTATTTCTTTTGAAGGTTTCTGACCAAATTGTGATGCATGAATATACTCTGCTGGTTCAATTGGCTGATTTTCAGATCTGTATCCCTTCCAATCCTCCAAATCCTGCAATTGATCTCTGCATAGCTGAGAGTGCACAATATTTTGTTTCTCTTATTCTGGATTGTGGGATGTTTTTACCCATGCATCCAAGCCCTACCATAAAACTGTGCATTACTGGCATTGAAAACATCATGATGGCCAGAACTCCCCAGAGAGTGCACAGGGAAAACATGAAGAATAGGCTGCCACCCATTTTTGCCTATGTTGTGAGCACAGGAGGGCACTGCCTAAAACCACCATTGGGCTACACACACAGTAGCCTGAAACCATTGGGAATGGCAATGCTGATTGCCAAAAGCAACCCAGAACTGTGGGGAATTCATTTTCTTAATGTCAAAAATGGATGCAATACTGGTGCTCACCACTATCAGAAAGCCGGCGTTTTAAAACCACCAGACTTTTGTGTAAAACTGAACAAATGAACCCAAACCAGGCCAACAAAAGACTTGCTAAGAGGTTGATACAATGTAAAATTATATTCTGAAATGACTTGAAGGAAGTAATTATTTAATGTATATATATATAAAAAATAGCTGGGGATGTCAGCAGCTTAAGTGAATTTGGGTTTAAAGCCACTAAAATGGAAATGTTTAGAATAAATGAGTGACCTACTTGTGAGTGTCACATAGGTTGCAATTGTTTAAATGTCATAGTTTTGAACTTAGAATCAGCATTCTAGCTGCATGTGCAAAAATTGTAAGTTGGATTTGAATGTAGAAAACTGGGAACTAAAGTGACATTTAGCTGAATTCTGCCTGACAACTACCCCCGACAGGAGTTCAACTGGCTCAACAACTCTTCCCAGGCCTGGCTGCATTCTGCTGCCCCTGCCAAAAGGAGATGACACCTCTCTGATTGAATTAGGGGAGTGGCACCTGGGGACTACAGGAAACTAAACAAAGCACTGTCCTGGACTCAGGCAAATGTTATATTGGGGGGGTCGTAAAATGTCTTCCTCTTGGGAGAAACTGGGAGGGGCAGTGCCTGTGAGAGCTAGCTGAGCTTGGGGGAAGTGGATAAACCAGAAATTCCACCATGTGCTTTGGAAAACCACACCCCTTTGGGGGCAGAGCATGATTTTAAAAAGATGGATAATTCACAGTGCGGACTTTCAAAATTATATAAATAACATCATCATTCTTGGGATTTTTCTGTGCACATTTTAAGAGGTGTTAGGACCCTGTGGGATGTTCTTGGGGATAGTAGCGAAAAAAAGGTTGTTACTCCAAATGTATGCATGTTAAAAATCTGACACTTTATCATCTGAAACCATTTCCCTGGTGCACATGTGTGTAAAATCTGAAAAGGTTTAGAGGTCGTTATCTGGATGAAAAGGGGAGAATTCTGTCATAAGTGGACACGACATCGTACAAAGACAGGGATCGGATGGTTTGGTGCTACAGAAAATATGTTAACTGGACCTATAATATTAGAAAAATGGTACATAGATAAATATGTATTTGGGTCAGAAATAGATTTGTGTGCAATTTGACAAGGGGAGGTTCCTCTGACCATAAAACCTACAGCATCACTCTGACACTCCATTTCTTTCCCCCAATCAAGGGAGAGAGGAAAGCTTCGCCAATGATAAGTGAGAGGGGCAGGCTTAGCTAGGCCCAGGCACACACCCATTTTTAAAACACATAAAAGGAACATTGAAACCCAGGTAGAGACATTCACTTTCCACTTTCTTGTGGGACGCTTTGCCGGGAGACTTCAGACTTCACATCCAGAGATCCAGACTTCAAATCCGTCAATCTCCAGAGACCAGAAATTAACTCCAGAATTTGTAGCAGAGAGACCTGAATCCACAAGCTGAATCCTCTCCAGCAGGCCTCAAAACCAACCAAACTATTCAACAGCCGGGCGAGCTGTTTGAATTCTTTGCCAAGAACTTTTGCAAGAACCTGTAGCAGTATCCAGAAAGCAGTGCTGTATCCGGAACCAGAGACCAGATCGCTGTGAAGAACTGCTAGCAGAAGTCCAGCCAATCCTGACCCGATCGGTGACGAAGTCGCATTCCTGTCCAAAATCTAGTGTGAGTACCCAGCTAGCACTGTGCCAAAACCAATCTCTTAGTTTAAAATAATCTAATCCAAACTATTTTAGCCTATTCGAACTGCCTCCTAGAATTGTGTCATTCTGTCATCTTTAAAACTGAAAACTGTCACCTGTCATTTTGAGCTTTAAAATTTCAAATCCGAAATACTATGGAACCGTTTGTGCTAGGAGAGAGTTTTAACTATCACCTTAAAGCTAAGATTCTAAGGTTTCCAACGAGCCTAGAACCAACTTCCTACTCCTTATAGTGCCTCCGTAATTGAGCTTGACGCACGCGACTAAATTTGCCGCGATTTGACATTTTGCTTAATTTCAGCCACGTGTAAAAATATTTGTCCTTGCTTTCCTTGCTGAAATTTGTGTGCAACCTGACAATCATTCATAGAGCATTGCTAAAGTGATCCTGAATTAATTTAAAGTATCTCTCACTCACCCTGAACCTCCTATAGGGAATTAAAGCAATTTTAGCATATTTTTCACTTCTTTGCATACCACATCAAAGTATATTGCCTGTGTTTAAAACTCCTACCTGTTTTACTCTAAGCTTGATAGGGTGGATCTGAATTATATTTGATTGCATTTCTGAGAACTGTGTGCTTTCCTTCCATCTCTTTACCTTGCATAAAGGGGGGGGGGGGTAAATTGTCAAAGAAAAGTGATTACATTGTCTTTTGTTGAAGTCATATCAAGTTTATTTTCTGTACTGCATTTTCATTCATCATTGCATTGTCCTTGAAGCCATAAAAGCATTTTCAGCTACGTTATCCTCTCTATATCAACTTCTAAGCCATTAAAAAGAGTGTACCACTATAACATTATCCATTGTTGATCAACATCATATTCTCAAGCGTGATATCAAATATTAATTTACAATAAAAGTGTGATAGATATATATTGTTTAATTTTCAAATAAACCTTTTGAAGTTGCAAAACCAAACCTACTTCTTGGCTCAGCGGGGTCGGGGGGATTCTGAGAGAGGGGTGTTATATAAGGGTTGTCATCCAGAGTAAATGAACTGGACATAAAAAATACATCAATAAGGGCTTCCATCAGCATCCCAGACTAGGCATTGACTTAGCTGTAGTGTTGAATTGAAGTCGCTTACAGGATAATCCTCAAATATGAGTATATGATATTTTTCTGGGCATGATGGAACTGTTACTGCTTCAATAGTGAAACAAAACAATTGATGTGTGTTCCATGCTGCCAGTAATTCCAGAGTCACTGAACCCTGGTTTATTTTTTGTGTCACTTTAATTGGCTCTATGAAACCTGCAACATAACTTGGATACATCTCCAGTATTTTCAAGTGTTTCATAGACATCCAAACTTCCTGGCCAATCTCTTAAGGCCTTGTGGCGTTTCCTCTCCTGTGAAATGTTTCCAACTCTCTTACACTGGTTCTATGTGATAAAATCGTGGCAAAAATGGGCATTGATACAAAAAAATCTGGCAAAACGTCTGTGGTTTTACTGCAGCAATCCATGAATGGATGTGGGGAACACCCCTGCAACCATGGAACCATTGTACCATTTAAGGGGTGAGGGGGACACCCCTGCAACCCTGCACCCTTTAAATGGTATAATGGGTACACCTTTTCACGGGTCGAACCACAGCATTTTTGCTGCCTTTGTTTTTAAAGACAACTTTTTAGCCGCAATTTTATTACGGCACACCCTTACACCTTCCTAACATGGCCAGTTAACTTTTATAGCATTATTTGCAGAACCCTCACTAAAGCTGAGCTTACAGGAACACTGTAGATGGAATGATAATAGGGCTCATCCTAGGGTGGAACCCAATTGTGTCAAATAATTGTGAACATTTAATGTTGGAATGTGTAAGGTTATTGTATGAGAATTGGGATATTGGTTCCAATGAAGCCCTTTATTTCTGAAATTGCGTTACAAAGAATCTCCGAATCTGGTCTATTGATTAGTTCACCCCTTCCGTCTAGCCATCGGATTTTGGGAGTAACTGGACGTCGTGTTCCATGCAATTTCCTGGGCTTTGCATAGTCCTGACCAGATCTGTGAAATTAATTGTGACTGCTTGTTGGAAATGATGATGTCAGGTAACACATATAACCATATAATCTCTTTCACAAACATGTTGGCTAAGGCTAATGCTGTCTGTAACTTTTCTAAAGCATGAACGTGTGCCAGCTTCATTAACATATAAAACGCTACCAACACTATAGTAAACCCTTCTGACTTCCTGAATTCTACTACATAGTCCAATTAAATATGTTGCCTGGGTTTGGTAAGAGTCGGCATTGGCATAATAATCCCTACTGCAAAGATCTGGGTGTCTTTGCTCTGGCACATATGTTACAGAATTGCATATAGCTTGTTGCCTGGCTCGTATCCTGTTGCCACCAGAATGATTGTGCCAATAACTCCTTGGTCCACATGAACCATCGATATACGTCATCACAACATCTGAACATTATACCTATACATATGGTGCATGGTTAACAAAGGGATTAGTTCCTAAAAAAACAACCTTTGTTTCTCGAGTTCCTGGGCCACCCAGTGCTCGATATTCACTCTCCCTATTTCTACCCTTAAGATGTCTTTCAAATCTACAAACACCTTCAATCCCAAAACAGAAAATATTGGACTAGGACAATATCCTTGTCTCCGACTTTATGATCCTACTTGGCTTCCCCTCCAGACTGGGTAAGGTATCTGCTTTTCTGTGTCTTTTGCCCGCACGATGTGAAACAATATACTAAAACTGGCCATTTCATCACTGCTTCTACCTTTCTTGGGTCCATCTCAACTGCTTTAGCTGAAATCCTAAACCCTAAAAGGTGACAGATAGTACCTCAAACCGGCACTTCTCTAGTTTTGCAAATAGTAATCGCTTTTGTAACCTTTGCAAGACTTCTCAGAACAGTTGAAAACACCAATAATATATTGCCTAAATAGAGCATTGCATATGTGTCAAATAAATATCAAAATACATCATTAATCTGATGTTAGACTGTTACACTGGCCATTGCAAAGCAGCACATATTCAGGACGTACCTTGTACTGAATGTGGTTTTTCATTCAACACCAGGCCAATGTTTTCTAAATGCTATACCCATGTAAGTCCAATTTCAAATTTTGTATTGCACTTCTCGGCTGGAACATTATTGATCAAAAGGAGCGGCAATGGGTATCCATTGTGCATTGCAGTCCAGTTTATATGAAAAAGGTCCATGCACAGTCTTAACAACCTGTCTGCTCCAGGGGGGGAAAGTAAGACCTCCACTGATGTCGATATAGCCATGCTAAGGTTCTCCTCTAAGTATTTTCTTAATTCTACTTCTTCTCTGACCATCAGAGCATGAATGCAGCCGCAAGGAATTTTAGTTTTGGGTGGTTACACAATAGCAAAATCATACATCCTCTGTATAGGGGACAGTTCGCATCTTTTTCTGAAAATACGTCCCTGAATTCTAGTTATTGCCCCTTTAATCTGATGTTTTCTTCTCCTTCCTACAAGATAGACCCTTCCATAGCATGTTGACATACAGCGTGGACTACAGTGCTTGCTACACCAAGTCGAGAAATAGGTTACCATTTGTTTTCCCCAATCTATTTCTGGGTTATGCTTATATAGCCAAGATTTCCTAAAATAATTGGAAAGTCGGGGGAACGGATAACAAAAAACTGGGGTTCTTCCAGGTGACCAGCTTGGATCACCATGATCAAGACACATATTTCTCAACACACATACCTGAACATATCAGTCGCCCGTCTACTGCTTTTATGGGTTTGGGACATTTCTTCCGAGTTATCTGTGCCTTATGGCAAGCTACGAAGTCTTGGTCAATGGCGTTTCCTGATGTCACCTGAGTCTAGTAGCCAGTACCACTAGAGGTCCAAAGACTAGTGATATTACTTGCAGAAGAAAATGTTGTTTGATAGTGATGGAATGAACTCTGTCCCTTCTTGACCCATGTCCATTTCTCATGGTCGTGCATCTGCCAATACCTGTCAGATTATGGCATTTCCCTACATAATGGCCTGACTTGCCAAAATAAAGTTATACATTCACCTGCCGGTGTCTCTAATTTGCAGCATAAATGAGGGTTTTCTGAAGATTCCCAAACTGCATGGTTTCCTCTCCTTCATGCCCTCCTGAAATAATTGTATTTCCTATGGGGTGCACCCATACCCGTGGCCTTCTATGCTCTATATTTCTTTCTCTAACTCTAGATTGGGCGTGTTGCTCAATTAAAGACGCTAATTAGCTATGTTACTGTGTTAGATGATTTAACACTAAGCCTAGCAGATCCATGTATTCCTCTTTTAATCCAGCACAAAATATGGTTTCTGCTGAGGTATCTATCTACTTTGCTGCTGGCTGTAACTGTTGGAAACCTGCAACGTATGTAACTACTTCGATAGAGCCTTGTTTCAAAGTAGTTCCATATATGCCATTTGGGTGAAACACTTTTGCTCAAAAACTATTTTTAAATTGTGTGAAAAGGGTACCATAGCCTTGTAACCATGGGCTGTTATCAACAATCAATGTAGCAGCCAATACCAAAACACCCTGACAAAGGAAGGACAACATTGATTTAATCATCACTTCTTTTGAGAAAAATTGTTTAGGCTTAGTCTGCGGGGTCAGTAATGTGAGACTCAAGACTATGTTTAGTTTTCTCAAGTTTCACCATTTTATTTTAAACCAAAATAAACGATAAACCCTAACTAAACCTCCTCTACTAGGGGATTCCCTACATAGTATAGGCTATATGGGAATCCTTCCTAGCATTCACAATGCTAACCCTCACACTAAACAACATAAACATTTAAAGAAACATAAAAACAACATAAATTAAAGGTTAGCAAACAACCAGTGTCTTGAATGACTTCTACTTATCCTGGGCGGATCTTGCTCCCCTAAGAATGTCCCAATGTAAATTGTCCAAGTCTTAAAGTTCCAAAGAAATAAAAGTCCACACAAATAAAAATCCACTGGTAAATTCTTCTTCCCTTCATAAAAATATTCCCATTTCCAAGTTTCACAAAGAAAACAATAGTACCAAAGAGATTCCTGGATAGTCTCCTTGCAGGATATAATGAACAAATGGCGATGATAAAAGTACCACCTGTTTAACAACCTTTTGTACTTGCAACTTCTGCGATGTATTTTGTATACAGTTTTGTCAGGATGCTTCTACTTTGGGTATGCTCTTTCTCCAGCAACTCCCTTATAGTATTGAAACATCGCAAGCAGGCTCCCTTGCCCCACAGTTGACTTCTGCTACTGCTTAATTCAACTACTACAGTTCTGACAATTGTATTGGCGACCACAGTGCTGCTGCTGCTGCTCCTGCAACTTATAGGGTTAGGCAACTTCCACAAAACTTCTTCGACCTCTAAAGGTTGGCAAGGCACTCTTCTCTCTTGTGTGGCACGAGAGAGCATTCTCTTCGCCTGTCTTTCTGCCTTGTAGCTACAGACCACAATTAGACTACTACTACTACAACGTTAAAATATTTAGGCAACTTCAACAAGACGTCTTCGAGCTCTACAGTTTGGCAAGGCACTCTTCTCTCTTTGTGGCAAGAGAGGGCAGCCTCTTCGCCTTTCTTTCTGTCTTGTAGCTACCACAAAAATCAACTTTTAGTTGTCAGACTATTTCTTCTTACCCTAAACAGTCTTAGCTCTACAGATTTTAAATGTGTTGATTTGAACAAGTACCCAGCTCCCTTCCCCAGATTCAATGACACTGTTTCTCCAGTGCCGTTCTTTTCATTCTTGGATAACTTTTATCACCCCTATGGTAAAGGGGTCTGAGGTAACAACAGCTTCAACAACTCCGAAACAACAGTGTTCATTTCTTAGATGAGCTGGATATACTGTAATAGGGTTTGGTCTGTAATGGCTTGGGTAATGCTTGTTCTCTACTCAGTTTCAACCACTTCTACAAATTCTGCTTCATTATTTGTGATGTTACAAGGAGTCAGATTTCTAATAAAAAACGAAAATTAAGCACACACAAATTTGTTTTCCTTTTGATCTGTCACTTCCCATTTTTCGGTCAGCTTCTAGCCTCCAAAGTAATCGGAAAACAATGGGCCTCATTACGGGTCGGGCGGTCCGGAATTAACAGTGGTGGTAAACCCACCGCCACTGTTAATTCCAGACTGCCCGATCACGAGTCCTGCAGGCGGGAGGTGATCTTCCCGCCAGGTCTGACCTGGCGGATTGAACACCTCCCGCCTGCAGGCGGACGTGGAAACACCAGCACCATCACGAGATGGTGCCAGTGTTTCCACTTCCCCATTCTCATTGAGTCCTATGGGACTCAATGGGAATGGGGATTAACACCATTCCGCCTCCGTGACTCCCGGGACACCGGGGCTGTAATGCCCTGGTAATTCCGGGAGTCACGGAGGCGGAATGGTAATACGAGTCCGGCGGTAAGCAGGCGGTTTTACCGCCGCGGTTACCGCCGGACTCATAATGAGGCCCAATGTCTCCTGAGCAACCTCTTCAGATGTTAAAACTGTGCTTGTGACATTCTGGAAATTAAATTAGGATTCAGTAGGATTCAATAAGTTTACCAGCAGCGTTCTCCATGTTAACAGGAGTGACCCGTAGCTTGCCATCAAGTTACACTTAACAATGGGAAAAGAAAGTTTTTTCACGATGCACGGGTGTTTCAGCTTTGATAATCTCATTGCGTGTTACATTTCCCTTGTTAAAATGACTTCCCACTTCTTTGAACACCTTTATCTCGCTTGAATATGTACGTGAGTGACAAAAAAGCTGGCTACAGTTACCAGCAAGGTATTTTGGTTGATTTGGAGTACAGAGCGTCTCTTTCCTGACTCCACAATCACTGCGACTGTGGGCTGCTTCTGCTTCCTGGCTTGGTTTCGTTGACCACTTCTGCTGCAGGCACTTTTGGGACCCAGACGCCTCTGCTGCATGGGTGTCTCTGATCCAGCCTAATCAAAGAAGAGACTTCTACTCTCCCGTTTCACTCTGCTTGCTTCTGCACGCGGGTCATGGGTGGATGCATGACTTCAGCTCAGCATTCACAGTAATTAGGCAAACCTGGAAAGATTCCCTGTTTCTACCAGTCTCTTCCAATCCTGCCAGAGCCAAACAGGGTTTGTGAGCACAGGACCAACTCAGAGCCTGCAGGTGAAATCAGCTCTTCCTCTGCTCTGTCATCCCTTCTGTGGACACACTTCCTTGTGAACTACCAGCCTTGTACTCTGCTTCTTCTGCTTCTGCTACAGCAGACCTTCCAGCTGCTGCTCCAGCTTCTTTCTACTGCTCCTCCCTGCAGCAGCCTTTTATGCCCCTCAGGTGGGTTAATTGGTTTCAGGTATAGACCCTTAGAACTAATTGCCTGACCCTACTCCTTCATGTCTATTTAGCCCTCTTCTTCTTCACAGTACATGCAGGATTTCAGGGATATGCTGTCCATTGTAGAACGTTTCAATTTCTCTACATCTTTAAAGGGGTTAAGTAGAGATTTTCCTCCCTTGATGCTATTATAACAAGAGTTAACATGTTTAACCTTTTTAGAGACAGATGGGGCAGGAAAAGTCACAGTTTTGCAGTTCCTGTTTGCATACCTTTGACATTGTGGAGGATATGGATTGTTAGGGGTATAAAAGATAGGTTCCATAGTTTCAACACTAGATTGAAGTACTTCTCAAGATTTCACCTTTTTACCCTTAGAATTTTGAGATATATCAAAATGGCAGTAAGCTAATTCCTCCTCTAAGTCTGGGATAAAATAATTATTTTCCCAGGAAAGGTACTGTGTCTCACCCTGCGAAATCTCCCCACCTCCCTGGGCTTGGTCTCCACCCAGGTGATCCTCACGTAGTACACAACCTTCAGGATTGGGATCAGAAAGTGTCTGCCCTCACCTGGTCCTTTGGGAGGAGACTTTAGGCAGGATATTTTAGTGAGGAATCCGCAGGATTCTCCACATTGGCCAAAAGCATGTGTTTGACAATGAGCTAGGAAACTCTTAAAAACCCTGGGACTCTTGAACATTTTTATTGATTCAGCAAATGTATTACCTTTTTGGGCAACCATCTAGAGTGGAATCATGATACTACCTGATGCCACCGTGTCACCTGTTATTCATTGTGTAGTGGAGGGCAGTTTAACTTTTAGGATAGTCGTTCTGTCTAACGTCATTTCTCATTCTGCTTTTGTAGTCTTAATCTCATTTAGAATGTCTTAAATGTCTTGTGCCATCCATACAAAGGGGTTGCATTCTGGGTTCTTTTTTTAAAAAGACTTGGCAATCAGTCATGTTTCGCTCTGGTGCCCATTGTCCCATATGTTAATCCCCTCCCTTTCCCTAAGCCCTGTAGCCTCACAGCCAGAGAGACATCTACCCGGGGGAATACAGGGAGATAAGACAAGGAGTGGCGGATGGGTGGCTATTTATAGGCTCTCTATAGTAAAAACATACATTGATAAATATCTTGAAAGATGTTATTCCCCTGCCATGCACCCTTTAAGCTTTTTTGATATCTCGACTTACCTGATCACCTTACCTTACTGACATTTACCATAAAACTCCAGCCCCTCATTGAATGGCAGGAAAATAGGGACTGGTAACTTTGTAGATTAACTAGAGGACAGCATGATAATGGCCATGAAAGTGGGAACATGAAGCAGGGCAAGTATACAAAAAAAAATGGTGACCCAGAGAAAAAGGCCCCCCCCTTGTTGGCTGTTCCTTTAAAGGACAAGGAAGTGGGAAGTGGATGCAGAAATGCTTCTTGTACACCCACTGGTAAGACTGAAGCTGAGTAGGGAGGATGAGGAGGGGAGAATGGAAGAGAAGTTGGAAATAGAACCATGAACAGCGTGGGGAAGAAATGGCATGTGGAAATGCATAAGATCCATGCAAGATAAAGTAGCAAGGAAGGGAATGGGAGTGATACACAAGGCCAGGAACAAACTGAAGGAGGGTTTATCCAAGAGAGACAGTGCCAAGCTCCCTCACCTTCCCACCATCAGATCTCTATGCACACGCTCTCCATTACAAATGAGTGTTGGTAATTCGTCTATATGATTTCGCTTTGGTTTGACCAGGGACCATCTTAGAAGTGTTATAGAATTAAATAACATACCTAGTAATGACTGAAAACCCTGGCTACTTGAGTCCCTGCTGTGCTTTTCTTGCCCACCTCCTTTTCGACCATATTTTCCAATGTCCCACTGTCTTTTTTCTAAATCTGTTCTTTTGAATCCTAGTCCATGATCTGTCCCTGCAGCATTTATCATCCTTAGTTGTCAATGGTGAACCATGGACAAAATCAAGGACAACCCATTTTGTTTATGGACTTTGCCAGTTGTCCGTGGTAAAACCATGGATAACAATGCTTTGTCCATGAACTTAAAAACAGAGTGTAGCTGCTCCTTCACATGTTAAGTTCATCACACCTATCAAAGACACCTGTATCCTAAGCACCTCTTCTGCCCCCCCTGCACTCCATACAGCTGGGAGCTACTACAAGATCTAGTCCTCAAAATATGACTCAGTACTAGCAGGAGCTGCTGCCATTGGTAGGTCCACTCACACCTCCATAGCACCACTGGAACCAGCCACCACCACTACTCAGCCTAGCACCCCACACCTCCAGAGCTTGAAGATAGCCTTCAATCATGCCTGGAGGGGTGCCTCTCAGCATGACTCCCATCACAGACCATCAGCAGTCAGCCTCAATGCCACATGTCCGTGATGATGCTGGGGTCACACCAGTCTTCATCTACTCCACCTCACCAAACCATGTCTCTTCCATGAGCACTCCTTCACCATCCTTAGTGTCTGGTGATCTGCAGTGGCATCAGCATCATGATGACATATTTGTCACCACTAACAATGATAACACTGTAGATGCTGAGGCCAGAGGAATGGGGACAGAGAGAGGTTTTAGGCACCACCACCCCTGTCTATCATCCCAATGACCTGCCCCCAAACGCCTACCCTTCCATCTAGGAAATGCTGACGAGGATGGAGCAGCAGCAGAAGAGGATGGAACCCCTTCCTGACCTTCAGCTGCAGCATGCACTGACAATGCAAGATGCTATACAATGGGCCTCATGTAGGGCCACCAGAGAAATATCCCATCATTGGTGCAACGTAACAGATATTTCCCTGATGGTGGGCCAGATGGGGTGGAGCCTTGTCTTGGTCAGCCAGGACAGCAACATGCAGAGGGCACTTATACTAGCATGCATGTTTGGGTTTCAGTCAACTCAGCATCACTTACCCTCACAGAAGACTCATGTGCAGGAAGCTCCTGTCAGCCGTTAATGCACACCTCTACTCAATCATCAAAGGCAAATTCTGGGTAAGACAAACAGCAGAAAACATTGACTGACAGACTCTGGCTGAGGTGACATTGTGGAGGAGATTCATGTTGAAGTGAGTGCAAGGATGTTGGGGTTTAAGGCCGAAGGGGGGCATGGGTGTTGATGATTAAGGTGAAATGGAGGGCGTGGGTGTTTAGGATTCACATTGGAGGCAGGGCATGGGTTTTGGGGATTCAGGATAGTAGGAGGGCATGTGTCGCAGCGTCATTTGGGTTGTGTCAGGGATTTTACAATGGTCCATTGTCATATTACAGTTTAAATAGTGCATATGTGTGTTCAGAAACAAGTCTGTATGAGTTACTGAAAGATACGTTGACCATCCCTTCCTTTGGCACAGCCACTAGCATGTTCATCAAAGTCTGGGGGTGCCATGTCCTCCTCAGCAGACATGGGTACATTCCTCCTAATGCACATGTTATGAAGCATCACCCATACACGGACACACTTACTAATTTTCTCTAAGGTGTACATGAGTTCTCACACCCACCACATCAGTGGAGTTGCAGCACAATTCTCGTCATCAGCCCAAATGTGCACAATGTGCATGCCTTGACCTCATGCAGCATTGGTTTTCCTGATAGGGGTCACGTGCAGTTGTAATTTCAGAAAGCCTAAGTCACCTGCAAAAGGAAAAACATTGGATAACTGTAATGTTGATTCTGGAGGTACTCCTCAATCCTATGAAGGTGGTGATATCCTCTGTCTTTCCTGATGTTCATGTAACCCCATTAATATAGGTGCCATTCAGTCAGGCGTGCAGTTGGGAATAGCCCATGATTTGGGACCAATCCTCGGTATTTACAGCCTCTACAAGGTTTTCCCTTGACTACCCTTGTGCTGCACACAACCTTGTTGAGTCTTTGCGCTCGGGGATGGTAATTTCAACAAAAATTCCTGGGTTTGGTGTCCGAGGACATGAGATCATCGATTACGGTGCTCTCCTGTCAGTTTTGTAAGTGGCCATTTTGGAATCCTAGAATTCCACTTTTGACAAGGTTTATTGTTATGCTGTACTCATAATGAGGCCCACCAGTTCTAATGGTCTTTTTGAGCATCATGCAGTTTTGTTCCAGTTTGGATCAAGCCTTTGATATAAATTGTTTCTCCATATATCCTGTTTAATCACATTGTGTTTTTCTTTTATGTTTCATTGTAGAGGAGGAGGGTTTATGAATTTGGATGCAGAGTTTGAAACTGTGTGCAAGGTAACTAGGCCAGCGTGCTAGTTTGCTTTCTGGGTGGTGCACAAAAGCTTGAGATCAATTTGTTGCTTGATGGGGAGCCATTGAAGAGTTTGCAGATCCTTGGCGACATGGTTGTGTTTTTGAAACCTTAAAATCAGACGAGCTGCACTGTTCATCTTTAATCGTTATGTCAACATATGTTTGTTCAGGATTCAGGTGTACATATTACTACAACAATTCAATTTGGCTAATACAAGTGCTTGTATACTCATGATTGTGTGTTGTTGGTCTTTGTGAGGTTTCTAGATAATGATAATGATGTGCTTTTTATATAGCGCTTCCCCAAAGCACTTTATATAGAGCATATTTACATACAGTCATGAATAGATGAAGTTGAAGGAGGCATTTCTGGAGAGGGCCTCAATTTGGGGGCTAGGGCACAAATCTGTATCAAAGATTATAGCCACTTTTTTGCTTCCCTGAAAGAGTACGGGGCGGGACGGAAGGAAGAGGGTCCGAAAGGTGGTAGTTGTGAGCCGGGTGCATGATCATGTAGATACCCATGTTTGATGTGTTGGAACACATATTTTCAGGATTTCATTGCCTCAAATCAGGCCCCTTCTTTTTGGTAGGTTGCTCTGTTATCCTCATGGGAATAGTTACCCTGGTGTTGTTAGGATAGACGTTGAAAGGCATTGCAAGCATCTCACTCAGTGAGGCCAGGGAAGGATGTTGCTTTTTAACAGCCATGGCATTCGTGAGGTTCCCTGGAGGACCCGCGTGTGTGCACGTGCTGCTGGATTAGAACATGCATTGTAGTGACTAACCCCTGCTGAGTGCTATTTGAAGCTACATGGGATCTGTTTCAAATCATTGATTTGAATGCACATACATTGCTGTAGACGAAATATGCTTTTGGCGTGGTTGTATTTATCTTATTCCGCTGAAAGGTCCACGAGAATCCACTCTGCTGGTTTCCAGGTTTCACTTTTAGAAAGAAAGTAATGGAGCCCAGTACTAAAAAAAGGGTGAGGAAAAAGAGAGATGGGGTAAGGGAAAGGGTTGGAGGGGGAGCAGCGCTCTCGAGGAGCCAGTGGGCAGTGACCCATGTCTTTAAGTGCAGAAGACATGAGGCCATTCTGATGTGTGTCTTTATATGACTCCAGAGTCTGAGTGTGGAGCAGGAGAAGGCCTGCTTTCTAATTCTTTACCTTTTCCGTCTCTTGGAGTCTAAACTGACAATGTTGTGGGCTATTGGAGCATTTGCTCTTAAATGGCTATCGATTGTAATGCATGCAATGGGTATATCTATGTTAGTAGGAAACCTCATATACTCTTGATATGATGCAGGCACAGGGGAAAGCATTTTGTTTGCTGACACTTACCTCAGCAATATTTTCTGATATGGTTGCTCTAAATAGTCTAGTGCAAAAGTTAATCTCAAAAAGTATGTTGGTGATACAGTGCAAACACTATTTGCTGAGCCTTTGGTCTATGCCACATCACAAATTATGCATGAGTGACATGCATAATCATTTCTAATTTAAAGTGCTTGAAACAATAGTCCTCATTATGAGTTCTAGAATTGCTTTTAATGAAAAATCTAAATGCGTTAATATCTGTTACCACATGTAGGCCCAGTCTCCAAAATCACGCAGGAATCCTTAAGGGTTTGTTTTGCTGGCAAGACTGTGTGATGACTTGGACAGCAGCCTCAGTGCAGTTTCCTAGGAGCACCATCAGGGCCCCCCACTGAGCACCACTATAAGGCTGGTCACTTGTTAGGCGGCTCTTGACTGCTGATCTTTGGGCGCACTGATGTTTACTATTTATATTGTTGGCTTTCAATCGGAACGATTCCCTAGCCATTTTGTTGCTTTGTGGTAGCTGGCATGTAACACACGCAGCCGCCTGCACAGGAACCCTCCACTGTGCAGCAAATGCAACTGGACTGGGCCACATCTGGACTCCCACCTTGGCAGTCCCCAATTACTCTCCAGGGGTTTTCTCTGAAAAAACAGGTGAAAGAAAATCCTGAGTCAAAAAGCCACCGCCATATAATTGGGTGGCTGGAACACACATGGGGCCTCAAACGCAGCAAAAAACACGACATGTTAATAGCTACCCACTGCACCTCTAACTGTTTACCATGACAATCCTTTTGATGCTAGACACTTTTAAAACGTACCTTTTTTTTTTTGCAATCACAATCAATGGTCCACCTTAAGAACCCGCATGCACCCAACCTATCAAAAAACTTTACTTTTCCCACTTTTTCATCACCCCATCCCTACGTCTGTGGCATTTCCCCTTTCTCAAACCTCTTATCTTGTCTCTACTCCTTTTCCTCTGCAGTCTAAGGCTAGGGTAGCTCTGGCGGGACATAAAGCACCAACTTCCAGACAAGCCAGGCACTTTGAGACCACTGCACTTGGCACTGTATACAAGCCTTGAACCATAACAGAACGTGCAGAGACATGACCATGTCCACAGCATTATGCCATGAACGCTCTATGTGCAATAATGGCAATGACCATGTGACCTGTGTACAATATCAGAATTCGACCGTCGGTAATGGGAAAAGCCCATTGCAGCATGGGAAAATACTGTATCGGCATTTACACAAAAATAAAGTGGTGCAGCGCCTGATTTGAAGAAAAATATACACTCAAAATTGGATCAAGGAAGGAGCCAACTAGCCACAATGCCCACCCAATGAAGTACTCCAGGTGATAGTGGTGCTGTCGATGGGATGGGATGCCAGAGAAAGGTAAAGTTCTCTGAGCAGGAGCTGGAGGTCTATGCGGAGTAGGTGGCAAAGGAGGCAATCGGACAGTTTAGCAGCCTCATCAGCCAGATCCCTGCCTGGAAGTCCACCTGCTACTGGAAAGACATCCAGGGCAATATTTCCACAATCTAAACCCACCCCTTCCCATCCAGGACTGCCGCAAGGGGTGGAACAACCTCAGGCAGGTTGTGCAGACTCTTGAGGTCCAACCTCGCCAGGTGTCAGTGGCCACGGAAAGCAGTAGCATTTTGCTGTTTGTCTTAGGCCCATGGGAGGAGGCCTTGATTAAGGGAATGTCCCTTAATTTGTTATGCAATATTTCTAGAAAATTCAATAAACACCAAAGAGCTCATTTTCCTCCATGGCGTTACGTAAATGAAAGGTGTACAAGCTATGCATAAGGGTTTTACACCTTTCATTCATACAACACCACATTTCCATCCATCTGTATAGGGGAGAGGAGAGGAGGACCTCAACTTGAGTTTCTGTCTGCGCATAACGAATCCATGCCACCAAATGACTCTATTGACCATCATGAGCTCCTAAAAGGGTCATTATCTAATTAAGTAGAGCATAAAAGTAAAGTCTAAAAGCAGTTTATGCTTTGCTTTTGCACTGTGCTTCATGTTACAGCTATTCTGAGGCATAGGAGGGCAGCAAATCCTGGGGACAACAACACGTAAATCCAAGTGTTGGTGGTCCCCAGCAAGCAATTAGCATTTTATTTAAAATGACCCTGTAATTGATAACGTGAACTGAAAACCTGTTACAAAAACAAGCAAAAAAACAAACTCTTTCTTGGGATTAAAAGAGCAATGTTCAGATTTGTTAAATGTAATGTAATATGGCATTTGTATAGTGCCTTCTTCAATTGGTATGGCCTTAAAGCGTTTCGGGTGAAAACCCTTGGAGGACCACAGTCCGAGGTATGAGAGATAAGTCAGAGGAGTATAGAATGCTTGTGTGCATTTTAGCCAGTACAAAGGTCGACAGGGGTGGCAAAGTCCCTGATAGCCACCCATTGACACCTTCCTTGTGAATGGGTGCTGTGAAGGTGGTCGGGAGAGTATGTGAGTCAAGGGGACTGATTATGTGTCCAGCTAGACCTAATTTGTATCGTGGCACTTAGCTGCATTCTAGTGGCAGAGGTGATGTGCGATATGAGTTCAAGTAGTGGATGTTTGCAGATGTGTGCAGATGGGTTGGAGTGCCTTGGGAGGGATATGACTATCTTCCATCGAGATGGAGTGTGATATGTGACTCATAGATGCCCCCGCCTATGTGCCTGGGGGTGAAATTTACCCAAGAGGCGGATTAGTTCATTCTAGGTGCAGGGGGTAGAGCCAGGTCTCAAGTGCTTTCTGGAAGGCGAGGTGATCCTCTATGCGGCAGATGCTAAAAGGTATAGAGTTCCATATTGTGGGTGCTTGGATGAAGGAGGATCCATCTATTCTGGTCGATTTGGCGGAAGGGATGACAAGGAGGTGAGTAGTGCTTGATCTCCGGTTTCTGTTGGATCTGTAAGGGGTGAGTGAGCTTGTGTTGTAGATATTCTGGTCCTGTGTTGTGGTGGGTGATGCACATAGCGTTGAAGGTTGACCGTTGCCTGACTGGGAGCCAGTGCAGGACACGGAGGGCAGGTGAGATGTTTTCTCTAGGGCCAGACTAATCCTGCCTGCCGTGTTTTGGACCCGTTGGAGTTTTCTGAGTTGAGATGCAGCCGTAGCAAGGTATAGGGAGTTGGCATAATCTAGGCGAGAGAGGACAACCTTCGTGATTGTGGCAACTCTGTGAGGGTAGGGGAGGTAGGGGCAGATGCGTCAGAGAATACATAGATGTAGATAGCATGATTTTGACACAGAGTTGATGGGATGTTATAGTGCCAGATCTGCGTTCATGGTGCATCCGAGTTTCTTTACTGTGTTGGAGGTAGGAGGCGGAGGACCTTGGGAGGATGACCAAGAGGTGTGTTGGTGGAAGAGGGCAGTCTTCCTGCAGATCAAGATCACATTTCTTCCGGTGTTGAGAAGTGGTCAATATCTGTGAGGCATACAGCAAGGTCAGGGGAGGGCTAAGAGGTGTCCTTAGGGATCTTGAAGTTGATTTGTGTGTCATCTGGGTAGTTGCAGCACAACCTTCCTTCCTCTCCACCATACACATGCTCCAGCATTTGCGTCGGCATGCACTTTCATGCTGGGGCAAGTGCTGGAGTCTCCTATGGTGGGCGCCTGCTAAATGCAACAGCACAAAGCAGACAGATAGGAATACATTGTACACACTGCCTGCAACATAGCAGGCAGTATGTACAATTACAATTAAACCCTGCCCGACATGCAAGCATGCTGTGCAGTGTTTAATTTCAATTGTACGCTCACAATTAAAAGTAAATGCCAGGTAGGCTTTACTCGCTCTGCACGGCGGAGTGCAAAAGTGGAGGGCAAAATGTGGTGTATGCACGTGTACCATACTGCCTTTTGCCCTGCACTTTTTCACACCTCCATGCAAATGACGAAAATGTGGCAGCTGGGAACCGCATAGGTGTATGTAAATAAGGAACCACTCCTCCCTGCCATCAAATTACGGTATTGACAAAAATGAGCCCCTCTGTGCAATAGAAGGCAGACGTACGAGGGATGCGCGCCCCCGCGGTTTTACGATGATTCATCGAGCCTCACTTTAGGGTCCCAGCCACTCCTGTTGTCTGACAGCTCTGAACTCTAGGGAGTGGGTCAGAAGTTTCTCAAAGCCAGAACGCGCCTATAATAGAAATTACTGTCTCGGAAAGACACGTGCTTGGGACTTTACAACAGTGCACTTGTAAACTCAATGTTCCCAAAACAAGAATTACTTCTATAAAAAGGAACACGGTGGGCCTTTGAAAAGATATTCTTAGTCGTGCGGTCATAGGATGCAAGTCTCTGGCGAGCATCGCTTGACCTGCGAGCAAGAACACCTTGGGACTTAAAGCAGATGGCCGCCAAGTGCAGGCAGGGACAGGGGCGCTTGCAAGTGGACCTCATCTGTTTGCCGAGTTCATAGGGAGGCAACTCGGCAATACGGAAAACAAAGAGCCAAGTCATTATTCCAGGGCAGAACATTCGAGATGGCTATACACCATTGGCTTTACACGTCCCTAAACCAGGACTTTCAAAATGTCTCCTGAATGTTATGTTAATAGCCGTGCATACTGGGCAACTTAGTGCTCCAACAGCACCATTGCTTGCCCTCCCGCGGCCCCTCCGCTAACACCACAGACAATGGAGAGGGGGTTCACAGGGAGGAAACAAGAACATCATTAAAAATGTGGGGAGATAGCCCATTCACATCCACATGTCCTGGAGAAGTTTATGGGGCATATTCAGAAAACATGTTCAGACTCAAGAGAAGAGTTCCACTTGTTGGACATTCAGTGGAGCCGTCTGAACGTGTCCGCCATGAGGATCCATTTTGAGGCCAGGTGCAAAAGCTATGCTCTCTCCTGCGCACCTTCCGAGCAGGCGCCGTGGACGCTCAATCCACACAAGTGTCATCATTTCTGGCCATGCTGCACCGTGCTTCCAGCACAGACATGCATGTCTGATTTCTGTCACAGTTCAGCATGACGCGGCTCTTTAATACTTGCCATGCTAAATTGCGCATCTGTGTACCACGTGGGTGCCTATGTATGGAAGGCATGCACATTGAAAGCGTGCTTGCACCGGACACTCTGGCATTGCTGTGACACATACATCCAGGTTCCTACACAGATGGAACATCATTTTAAAGCACAGCATCACATACGTCCATAGTTAAAAGGTGAATATGACCGACCCCGTCCCAGATCTACACAATAATTGGACACAACACCCATGTTCCTGAATATTGACAGGATGGTGCACTCATACAGATATGCCAGCCTAGATCCATGACACTAGCCCTACCAGACCCAGATCCTTTATTGAAGGGATAATTAACAGAATAGTTCTATTCATGAAGACTTAATCCTAACACACCTGAATCGCACAGGAGGGTGCACCTGATAGTGTACAGTACCCTGCTGTGGTTCTGAGTTCACTGCCTGCATGTTGTTGACACGTATGTTCAAATCTGATCAATGCATCCTTAATGTCTTCACTGTAGTGCATGCAGTGTGTGAACTACAGCACCATTTATGTAGCAAATTCAGCTTTCTGTGTGGGCATGCTTTGATTTGATTATCTGCAATAACTAAAGTTTAAATGTATACTGATAAATGTGAATGCCTTGCTGGTTCAGAAGATAGCTCAGAGTGGTAAGATCTTCCTACAGATATATATGTTCATATGTCAGATGGCAATGCGAAATTCAAGCCTTCCTTCTTTCCCTCCTAGGTCAATAAACCTTACAATACGCGCACAGCATCATTATCGTACACGTTTAGAGTTCCAAATGGAGGTGTGAAAACTGTACATAGACCGTCAATGAATAACATACGTTTTAGTTGATGGAGGTGGTTAGGTAGCAACATTCAGGACTATGTAACCATCATCATCCACTCTACGTAAATCATGTAACTCAATTCCTATTTACAGAGTGACATGATTCACGTATATTGGATGACGATGATCTTCACTTGCTCCTCTGTGATTTTAATATGTGTTTTTTGATTCAGAATAAACTTTGTTTTACCTGTATTTTTGAATCCTGTAAGTGTGATCCCCCATGGTTAGTCAAAATAAGTTTCTAGCCTTCTGCCAGTTTTTCCAGCACCACATGTGTGTTGAAGGGAGTGGTAGCCATTGACTTGGCCACCTGTTCTTTTCATATTTTCCCTCTCGAGTCAGGCCCCCATAAACGAAAAAGAGGGCTCCCACCCTCTCTTTAACAGCTCGTAGTACATCCTACAGTGCCTCTATCCTTAAAAGCCCAGACCCGGCAAAGCCATGTTGAAGCACGGCAAAAGCACAGCAGGGGCCTAGAGGGAAAGATTCCCTTGAGAGAAAGTGCTCTCTTTGCATGGTTTCAAAGGGGGTGGAGCTAATAGTACACCGTACAGCGGCTGTATCCTTAAAAGCGTAAACCGGTGAAGCCGCAGCAACTTACGGCAAAAGCTCAGTCGGTGCATCGAGGGAAGGACTCCTTGGAGAGAACGCACTCTGATTCCCTGATTGCTGAGAGGGCTGAGCTTGCAGTACGCCCTACAGCGCAGGTATGCTTAAAAGCCCAGACCCGGCAAAACTGTGGCGAAGCCGGCAAAAGTGCAGTCAGGGAATGGAGGGAAGGAATCCCTGGAGAGAACACTCTCTGTCTGCCTGGTTGCAGAGGGGATGAAGCTTGCAGTATGTCCTACAGCGCCTGTATCCTTAAAAGCCTAGACCCAGCAAAGCTGCGGCAGAGTGTGGCAAAAGCGCAGTTGGGGCACTGAGTGAAGGACTCCCTGGAGAGATCATGTTCTCTTTTGCCTGATTTCAGTGGGGGCGGAGGTTGCAGTACGTCCTACAGAACCTGTATTCTTGCAAGCCCAGACGCAACAAACCTGCAGCACAGCACAAAATATTGCAGTCGGGGCAGTTACAGCAGCAAATTACCAGTCGGAACAACCTCCAAGGACATTAAGGTAAAGTGCGCTGCAAACGTAACCATGCAGATTGCCATTGTACATACGTAGCTTAGACAGGCAGAGTGCATACCCACAAGCCGGACTGAAACACAATGGAACACTAGCATGGCAGTCTGGGGTCGACAATAGGCTAGAGAAGCCTGGGAAGACTGTTCACATTTTCTGTGAGTCCCTTGCACTTCTGCTCCCTGTGATCCCGGAGTGCGCTGGTGGTGTGGCCCATCAGCCATTAATATAACTTTCCAGAGGCTCCTACAATTGGCAACGCCATCTAGGAATTCAATGGGGGCGGTGCTTCGGGTGGAGAGTCGGACTAAGGGTGCTACTTGAGCTGTCTAGTGTTCCAAGCACCAGCCACAGACTTACTTTTTAGTAGTTTTTATCATGCACAGGGAAAAGGCCAGTCTGTGTACATGACCAAGACCAAAGTTTTGATAGTTAATTTCAAACTCAAGTTTAAACTTGATTGTCTGTTCAATTGCCATTAACACAAGACCATAGTATGATTTCTTCAAGCTCTGGAAATTACACACTCTGTTAGGGACAAAACAGAAAACAGAGACACAAATAGTGCTCTAGTAAAAAACGGAACTGACTGTCAATGGCCACACAACGAGATGCATCTCTGGTTGCATCATAACTGCGTGTTCGGAGGGAGTAGATTACATTTGTTAGCAATATCTTTGTAAACTCACCAGTGTGTTGCCTCGCTCGGGCTTCATCTGAAGTGTTTGCTGTTTTGTGGAAAAGGGAAACCCCATCTTCTATAAGTTATTCTTGGGTCCTCTTCTTGCTACTGGACTGGTGGAGCATTTTCAAATCATGGCAACTCGCGGTCACGTGATCACATGGGTGCCATAATTACTACGGGATTTGGCGACCATGTTTTGCAACTGTTGCTTGGTGTAAAGCTTGGTGTTATTGGGCATGAATACAGTCATGCTGTATTCCGTTTTTAATAGATCGCGATTTTGTCTCTATTTTCAGTTTGTCCCCAAAAGAGTGTGCAATTTCCAGAGCAAGCAGAAATCATGCTATGGTATTGTGTTTAAGGCAATTGAACAGACAATCAAGGTGGTTCATGAGTGCAGATTGAACCTACCGTCCTGATGAAGGTGGTATTACTGATTTTCATTCAACCAAAACCGGTTGCCGACATCAGTGGATGTGTAAGGAAAACACACAGACCATGACAAATCACTGGAATAGTATCATTTCAAGTGTAGGTTTTTTTTTTCCCACTTGCTTTCTATGCCAAAGCCCATCCAGTGGTACACACAATAATCCCAAGAACAAGCTACCCGAACCTTAACGAAACGGAGAATAAGAAGAACAAGAATGAGCAATTAGATGTGAAATAAGCATAATAGCAGAGCAAGAGGGTGGGAGAAATGACAGCATTCCAGCTACTGCACCTGGTAACAAGGGACAAACTGTGACGTCATTGAGCTTCACTCCGCCCATATAAATAACCTGATCAGTTTAACCCATAACACAGAAGAAGTACTCTTAATCATCCCATCAATCCCTATAACCAATAGCTTAAATGTTTTGGGTTCTACCAATGAAACCAACGTTGATAGGCTTCTTAATAACTTTGTGCATTCAAACAGGGGTAGTGATACATGTGCTGCAGAGAACCTGTCTGGCAACCAAAGGGAATCGCCAGAGTGAGATGAAACACCAACATCACTTTGTGCTGCTCCACCTAAATGCTCGAATTGTGGACATTTTCTAGAGGTTAGGGAACTCAAAAGACAGACAAATTCTGCCCTTTCACTTACAAAACGTGTGGAACGAATACATAATATATTGGCACCTGGCATCACATGCAAAGGCAGAGGACTGCAGGGCAATGACCAGTATACCAGGTAATGAGCATAGGTCAAAGTGGGAGGGAAAAAAAGTGTACGACGCACCCTTACTTCTCGGGGAAATCGCTCATAATTCCCTTAATTTATGTGACCTGGAGTACCGTTCCAGGACGGTAGGAAAGGCCACTTTAACAAAACAAAAAAAAAAGAAAAAATAACAGTTCCCCTGCTGGGGATTTGAACATATGCTGTGGTTTAAAAATCGTGTGTTAAACGACATTGTGCTCACAAGTGCTTGCTAAGCTTTGGTTATTTAAAAGGACTGCTTGCGAATGAAGCCTATTCCCAGGCAGTCACCCAGCAATTTGGAAATTGCTGTAGGCGCAAGGGGCTAGTTTAGGCACAGAGGTGCTTGCGGATAATGGGAGGGGCGGGCGCATCAGTGGCTATTGTTATGTACATGCCTCTTAAGAGGTGTGAATGCAGGGCCAGTGCAAGGAATTTTGACAGCCTAGGCAAACTGTCAGATTGGCGCCCACCACCACGACCATTGTGTTACTGATTGCTGCAACCCATTACATTACCTTCACCTAACACATCGCTCATGTCTTTTGCTGTGTATGGATCCCAATGCAGTTTCTTCACATTGAACTCCAAGAACACTAGCATGTCGCTGGTACACTGTATCCAGGTAGGATGGCTGCCTTGAGAAGGCTCTCGGATGCGGTTGTGTGTCAGCTGCACACATGCTCGCAGTGGGTGATGTCAGGTTGAGAGATGACCAGGAACAGCAACCGAGAGCCAATCGCTTGTGCATGGTTATTATTAAAAGGGACTCTTTCAAAGTGCATGGAGCGTTCATGTCAGTGTGACACTTATTGTACACAGGGATGCACACAGCAGGCTTTGCTTGTATTGATGACTGAGGCTGGCTGATAAAGTAAACAGTCTGGCTTTCACTCAACTTACCCTCCACACTGAATCTGTTGGTTGTCTCTGTTACAATCAGTCTGGCTTTAGAGCATCCAGAGGCACAGAAACTGCTCTTCTGAACACCCGTGAAGACCTGCTCTCAAATCTTGACTCTAACTCTCCCTCTGTCCTCATTCTTCTCGACCTCTCGTCTGCTTTCGATATGGTAAACCACAATATCCTGATCACCTGTCTCAGTAATACCCTGGGCATCCCAGATCAGGCCCCGGCGTGGCTCACCTCCTTTTCCCTGACCGGCCCTCCCAGGTGGAACTTGGGTCCTTTCTCTCCTCTATTACTCTCTCTACTTGTGGTGTTTCAATATCTACATGGCCCCCTTGGCCCACAGGATCTCTACCTTTACCTCCAACTTTTAGTGTTATGCGGATGACACGCAGCTCTCTTTCAGGCTACCCTCGGCCTCACCCTCGCTCATTACAGACTGTCTATCTGCAGGTCAGTCTTGGTTTGCTGCAAAAAACTTTCCCTGAATGCCAGTTAGAGAGATCATACTCATTGGAACCACTGCTCCCACTTTCCCACTCTCACACTGGCCAACCTCCCTAGGCCCTGCGCCCGCACCTACCAATGAGGCAAAAAATCTAGGGTCATCTCTCCTTCTCCTCTCACATCTCAGACATCTCCAAAAAGTCCCACTACCAACTGCACCTCCTGAGAGGTATTCTGCCTTTCCTCACTTTCCCCCAGAGACTCACCAACTTGCAAGCCCTGGTTCTCTCTAGGCTGGACTCTTGCAACAGTTTCTTTCTCAATCTTCCTACCTCTACCCTCTGTCCTCTACAACTCACCCAGAACAGAACCGCAAGACTTATCCTCGGCCTCAAGCCCACTGGCTCTCTGTGGCTGCAAGGATCAAGTTCAAGACCCTCTGAATAAGCCACAAGGCTTTCTGGGGCCTGGGCCTGCACTATCTACAACGCTCTCTTCCTAAATACCCTCGCTCTAGAGTCCTCCACTCTTCCTTCTCCAACTCTCTGCGGTTGAACTACTTTCACAAACAGAGATTTAGGGGTAGATCTCTATCCTCTGCAGGTGCCTCCCTCTGGAACAGCCTCCCTGCCTTTCTCCGTCTTGAGCCGGAGCACCTTAAGTTCCGTAAACTTCTGAAGACCTTCTGCTTCTCTTCGTCCTTCCCTCTCCCTCTCATATGCTAACCTCTGTTCTTTTTCTCTCCACCTTTCTTCTCCCCTCTAACTCTGTTCAGTTTTGCTGACTGGTTGCCTGCTTCACCTCCAGAGCCTTACAGGTCCCCGGCTCCCCCGCCAGTCTTTTGCACCTGCCTTTGAGCCACTGCACTATGTTCAGCATTACTGCACTTTCAGATCACACTCAATGAGTGGGGCAACCCCTCTGCACTTAACCCAGGGCCCTGTTGGACTGGACTCATTGTTCCCCCAGGCCTCCCTTCATCGCACCTCCATCTGTACGCATGCATGACCTAAATGTACCAGGACTAGTTAGTTTGTCTGTCCTGTCGGGTACATGTAATTATAACAAATCCAAAATAACTAATACCATAATAACGACTACCATAATAACGAATTCCCAAATAAATTCCTTTATCGTTGTTTTGGGGGGTTCTGCCCCAAAGCCCCCCATTTTTTTTGTTCTTAATACGTTTGCCCACCCCCAAAACCACTATCCGCGTCCCAACCCCATTTTTAGTTTTTTCCTGAGTTCAATATTTTGGAATTCGTTATTTTAGGTTTGTTATAAAGGTATTAGCTATTTTGGTATTCATGATAATCTCTGCATACCGTCCTGTCCCCCTATCCACTTTTGTGTTCCTTCTCCCTAGCTTGGTCACTTCTGTATCATTTACCCTGCGTTTCCAGTTTTTCTTTCAATCATTCGGAAACTTCAAGGCCTAAGAGTGATTAATGTATTTACTTTTTCCCTTCCCGCCTTGAAGCACTTTGAAGCAATCCATCTGTGTATAAGCACTGTATAAATGAACAAAAAAATAAGTACAAATAAATAAATGAGTGTCATGATGTTTCCTTAAAAAGGCTACCTTGCACTCCAGTACTAGAGGAAGTGTGATGAGCCGGCACTCCTCACAGCCCCCAACTCCCCTTTTTCTTTTTTATGCAACAACTGTATTTCAAAGTGACCTACTTGAGCAGAGCTGTGACAGAGCAGTAATGAACTGCATTTACTCAAAACATCTTTTGCCATTGGTGCAGCCTGACTGATGGGGCAGAGGGCTGACTCTGAGATGACCTCAGGCGATATGGGGCTATTGGCTTGAGGAAAGTGAGCTCAAAGACATCCCAGTAGTGGATGGTTTGGGGCAGGAAGTGGGTGGGAAAGGCTGGCCATAGGGATTAGCATGGCCTTAGGTAGTCAATAGACTGCAAGCTCAAATGGGCACAGGTGTCCCACAAAGGCAGATGGGGCAACTCGGCATGTCCATGTTCCTCGCATTTGATGTAATAACTAAAACAATGTCAGAGAATCAGGAAGACTCCACGACCTGCAAGGACACTGTGATTGCCTGCATTCCAGTGTCTCAGTAAACATCCCTTATTTATTCCACGGGGGGCATTCCGTGAACCTCTTGCCTCCAGCTCCCCTGGATGCTTTGAAAAGCTATATTCCGAATCCCCAAATGGGTAGCGTGGGGGACTGGCTACATTATTCGAGGTCCTGGCCATGTCAAGAACAAGTGTTGCCCCAAGGAAGGAGATGGCAGCCATGTTATTGATTGACCTTGGAAGCTTGAAAGGTGGAGTCGGTCCTGCTTGCATTAGTGCCATTGACCGTGAGGGTTTGCCCTGCACACAGGCGAGGCATCTACAGCAGGCGTGTTGTTGGGTGTCTTGGCCCACGTTCAAGTTATTATGCTGCAACACTTGGTGCTGTGGGCTTAGGAAATCCAAGAGAGCGGAAAAGCCCACATTTGCGCCAGAATCCTGGAGAACCGTGCAGTTTTGTGCACAGCAAAATGGTCCCCTGACCTGCCACCCACCAGTGTGAGTGTGATGGGCCAGGAGTGCCATGAGTGAAATGTGTGCCAAAGGAAAAACAGCAGTGCCGGTGGCTAAAATAAAAAATAAAAAAGCGCTTTGAAATCACCTTTGTTTCTCTGAAATGCAAGCTAAAAATGCCTATTTTAAACATTGCAAGATATTCAAATATCTCAATGAACACCAGCAGACGTTTGGCAGAATGTAGTCTTGTGTGCATACAAAATCTGGAAAGAGAAAGAGCCCAAAACAATGTTTATAACAAAACTGGCTGAGCTGTGGATGTCAGCAGCTGAAGTGAAATTGGACTGAAAGACACTAAAATCTAAATGTTTAAAATAAATGAGTGACCTACTGTTGAGTGTCACATAGTTTGCAACTGTTGAAATGTCATAGTTTTGAACTTAGAATCAGCGTTCTAGCTGCATGTGTAAAAAGTGTCAGTTTGGTTTGAATGTAGAAAACTGGAAACTAAAGTGACATTTAGCTGAAGCCTGGCTTGAAGAGAGTGAATTCTGCCTGGCAACTACCCCCGACAGGAGTGAAACTTGCCCAGCCACTCTTCCCAGGCCTGGCTGCATTCTGCTGCCCCTGCCAAAAGGAGATGACAGCTCTCTGATTGAATTAGGTGAGGAGCACCTGGGGACTACAGGAAACTAAACAAAGCACTGTCCTTGGCCCAGGCAAATGTTAAATTAGGGGGGTTGTAAATGGCTTAACTCTTGGAAGGAATCGGGGAGGGGCACTGCATCTGTGAGCCAGCTGAGCTTGGGGGAAGTGGATAAACCAGAAATTCCACCATGTGCTGTGGAAAACCACACCCCTTTGGGGCCAGAGCATAATTTTAAAAAGATGGATAATTCATAGTGCGGACTTGTAAAAATTATATAAATAACATCATCATTCTTGTGATTTTTCTGTGCACATTTTAAGAGGTGTTAGGACCTTGTGGTATGTTCTTGGGGATAGTAGCGGAAAAAAGGTTGTTACTCCAAATGTATGCATGTTAAAAATCTGACACTTTATCATCTGAAACCTATATCTCTGGTGCACATTTGTGTAAAATCTGGAAAGGTTTAGAGGTCGTTATCTGGATGAAAAGGGCAGAATTCTGTCATAAGTGGACACAACATCTTACAAAGACAGGGATCGGATGGTTTGGTGCTACAGAAAATATGTTAACTGGAGGTATAATTTTAGAAAAATGGTACATAGATAAATATGTATTTGGGTCAGAAATAGATTTGTGTGCAATTTGACAAGGGGAGGATCCTCTGAGCATAAACCTACCTCATCACTCTGACTCACAACCCAGTTCCCCCAATCAAGGAAGAGAGGAGGAACTGGCCAATGATGAGTTGAGAGGGATGGGCATAGAAGGTGAGCCGACCCTCCCACTTTCTAAACACATAAAAGGAGACTGTGCAGGACAGGTAGGGACATTCACTTCCCACTTCAAGCTGATTTCTTGTGGAGCGTTTTGCCAGAAGACACCAGATCCAGCACTTAGACTTCAAATCCAGACAGAGACCAGAATTTTGAATTCAGACTTCAGAATTTGTCAGCAGGCCTCAAAATCTTTTGCAAACTGATTCACCCCAGACTTCCAAGGGGCACATCAGAGTAAAACAGCTGGGCCGAGCTGTTTGATTCTGGCCTAAAACCCTGTGCCAGAAATACCCAGAAAGCAGGGCTGCACCCGGAACCAGAGACCAGACCGCTGTGCAGTGCCAAGAACTTTTGCCAGAACCAGAGATCCAGACCGCTGTGCAGTGCCGCTAGCAGAGCTGACCCAGATCGCTGTGAGCAGAACCAGGCAGAGACCGTCTGTGGCAAGGGAACTGCAGTCCAATCCTGACCCGATCTGTGGCGAAGTCGCATTCCTGTCCAAAATATAGTGTGAGTACTGCCAGGACTGTGCAAAACCCAATCTCTTAGTTTAAAATAATCTAATTCTAATTATTTTAACCTATTGAGAACTGCATCCTAGAAATCTTGTGTTCCTTCTGTGATCTCAAACCTGAAAACTGTCATCTGTCATTCTGAGCTTGACTTTTCTTTTGAGAATCTACCTTCACGAAATTGTCCGTATCTCCGGAACCGTTCGTCCTAGGAACGAAATTTAACTTTCATCTTAAAGCTAAGATTCTGGGATTTCCAACGAACCAACGTTCTATTCATTATACTTTTTCCGTAATCGCACTCAACGCACTCGGAAAAATTGCTGCGAATTGCGATTTGGCTCAATTTCTTCACTTGGCAAAATAGCAGCTCCTTGCTTTCCTTTGCTGAAATTCGTTTGCCACCTGACAATCATTCATAGAGCATTGCTAAAGTGATCCTGAACTAATACAAAGTAGCTGTCACCCACCCTGAACCTCTAGAGGGAATTAAAATCATTTTAGCATATTTTTCACTTCTTTGCATACCACCTTTAAAGTATTTTGCCTGTGTTTAAAATCAACCCTGTTGATCTAAGCTTGCTAGGGGGGAACTGAATTGGGATTGTACTGTGATTGTATTTCTGAAGACTGTATGTGTCACTTCCACCTCCTTACATTGCATAGAGGGGGGGTGAATTGCCAAAAGGGGAAAAGTGATTATATTATGTTTTGCTGAAATCATATCAAGTTTATTCCTGTGTTGCTTCTTTTCCACCTTGCATTTCCTTGTACCATATAAAGCATTCTCAGCTACCTTATCCTATATACTACTCCTAAGTAATTAAACCAGTGTGCTAGTATCACCTCATCCATTGCTGATTACTGCTCATATTCACAAGTGTGATATCAATTATTAATTTATTATAAAAGTGATATATATATATATTGTTTAATTCTCAAACCTTTTAAATTTGCAAAACAAACTTACTTCTTGGCTCAGTGGGGTCAGGGGGATTCTAAGAGAGGGGTGTTATATAAGGGTTGTCATCCAGAGTACACGAACTGGACATAAAAATATATAAGGGCTTCCCTTGAGCAATCCCAGAGAAGGCACTGACTTAGTGGGACTGCTTGATTGGAGTCTTTAACAGTGTTAACAAAGTGATCAAAGTTAATGCATAATATATTGTATGCACGCACCTCTGCCTACACTCATGCTATTTTCCACTGTTATAGTCAGTGCATTTAAATTAAGGGTACAAATGGGCATGCAACCCGAACTATGTTTGAAAGGTGTTTGCAGGGGATGCACTGACTTTCGTGGAGTGAAGGAGACACAGGGCACACACGAGCATGCAATCTGCACAGTTTCAGACTCCTCGTGTTGCACGCGCAGTACAGCAGGTCACACATGTCAACACAGGTACCAGTTCCTGCTAAGGGCATTGGAAGCGGAGGAGGGAGAGTGTGAATGAAGCAGGGTTGATCAAGGCAAGGCAGTATACTATTAGTGTGGAGTCCTCACTTGCGTGATGTCGGACTGTTCTCAGCACAGGCTCCAGTACTGGCAGGGCCCAGCCCCAGGGCTGCTCTCACAGCACAGCAGGGGCTGCTGCGTCCAGGATGGGTGGCCTACGCAACAGGTACTCACTGGCTTGTTTCACCGGTGCTGCACAGCAAAAGGCTGCTGCCGGCCTCCAGCCAGGGAGCGCAGGCCACCACATGTGATGGACGGTCCAGACGGTGGACCGGTTCAAGTTAACAGGTTTGCTCAGGGCAGGGGGGTCAGCCAGGCTGCACAGTGTACTGGAGCATTCCCTGATAGATTCACACCATGAGCATCACAACGATCAGTCGAGACTTGAGGGGGCACGTATGGTGCTTAGTTCATGGCCTGCCACGTGGAGTGCAAATGCGCAGGTGCCGGACTGTGACAGCGCTGCCACGCCCATGCCACTCGTGACCCATACCCAACACCAACCTTCGCGGCATGGTAACACCGCCTGGTCTGCTGCTGCTGCTGCAGCCAGCCTCAGCCTGCAGACAGTCAAGGCCGGTGTTATCAGAGGCAAGGCAGTTAGTATTATACAATTAGTGCAGAGGTTTTAAAGCAGCATATTGCCGCTCTCACATTTCCACATATAGGCAAGCAAGCGCCTAACCTTGCCTAGTGATAGCACCGGCCCTAAAGAGAAGGGGAGGCTACATAAAGCTCCATGCTATGGGGTCAATGCCACACTAATGGTTGTCATTTAAATGTATATTTTTACACAGCGTTTTATTTAGTCTTGTGAGATCCTTTGTAATTCACAGCTTTTTGGGGTGGAGGGAAGAACTGAAAGGACCCCGGTAGGTGGTTTGAATTGAGGGGTTGTGGGAATGACTGTATGGGGGATTGAATGGAGCAGGAAAAAGGTGTGGGGCATAAAAGGGGGCGGGGCAGAGGAACATCGTTCCAATGCTTTTTTTTAAAAAAACTTCGACTACTGATAATGAAATTCTGACTGGCAAAAAATCAGAAGGAACAGTTGATCTGGTGGACACCAAAGGGGCACCAAAACACACCGTAAATAGAACAGCTGCATCTAGGACGGCCATGCCGGCTGCCCAAGAGGCAAAGCAGGCCAATAAAACTGTGAACCTAACCCAGGCAACTACATCGGTCATTAATAAACATGCGCACACTAACCTTCCGCCGAGACACAACTTGGGAATGAGGGTAAGTGCTAACACATACGGGCACCATGGTGAAGAGGGCACCTGGTTTAATACAAGGAGGCTAGAAAATCCAAAGGCAAGCTATTTCATTGTAACGCACAATGTGCCTAGCCTTCTCACTGGTAGTTTTGAGAACCAAGAGGCTTTGGTCAAAAAATGTATTTACTGGATTAGACATGTAAAGGGCTGCTACTCAGTAATGAGGGAGGACATTGCGCACTGCATACAATACCGTATGCCAAGTAGCGAAGGGGACTACATAGAGATTTTACTGAAAAGTAGCTTCTTGTTCCAAGGGCTCCTAGCTATAGAGTTTCGCATGTACCCGCCACATGGTTCCATAATTACACTAAGATCACATATCCTGTTGCCCATTAGACATTTTAACATGATCAGACATGTGCCACTAAGGAAGATCTGTTGTGAACTCAACTATGTTAAGATCCAAAAGTGCTGAGAGGGAAATATCAAAGAACACTGAAGGCAACAACACAGTGGAGGAGAAACTCAAGTGCGTGGACAGACATCCAGCCAAACACAGACAGATATTAGCATAAGTTCGGCAGCAGGAGTTCCATTGTGGTGACATTGCAGAGTAATCAGATGTGCCTTGGTGAACTCTATGAACTGCTTGCTGTATGCTGTATCTTTAAATCTTGGGAGCAACCTTCAAAGGTGGAGCCGGCGCATAGCTCTGGTGCGTGAGTTCGGCAGCAGGCGTTCAGTCTACTTCAGTCAGGCTGTCATCCAGGTTGAAGCCAGGCTACTGAAAAGATTTGGGGAGCTTGTATATCTGATACAATGGAATATGGCAGTCACGTACCCAACGTCACCTGAGACTGCAGGATTTGACAACCCCGGCTTGTTTGGCAGAAGCTGAGGTGAGCACCCCCTCATTACATAGTGATAAACTGCCTCCTTGGCTGCCCAGGTTTACGCTTATTTTGAATACATCTACTATTGTATGTTGATATGGCAGATGATATGGTAGACGCAGAGACATTAGAAGCTGGCAGATCTCTTGGTGCAGCAACTGAGGTTGCATGTCTGTCACCCGCTGAGGAAGGTCAGAGGAGCGAGAGAGGGGATCCCAATGAGAAAACTGTGACCATTTGTAGACTAGCCCCTTTCAGGAGCAGGGAGAGAAGGAGGAAGAGGTGGGAGAGTGTGCCTCCCTCGAGCGCTTATTCAATACAACAGGAGTACAGGATCTAGAAACTCCAGACTGAAATACTGGAATAAATATTTCATCTAATTGTGAAATGGAGGGCAAACCTCAATACTGGCTGCCCAATTGTCTTGGGATATCCCAGAGATTAAATTGAGGCTTGAGCGACAGGTGAGGCTGAGTGACTCTGTTGGAGAAATAAGACCACCCACTTGTCCTCTCCTAAATGACCAAACACTGATGAATGACCGGAGGTCAGTTATCTCTTTGGATGTGCATTTCGAAACTCTGCTATTACTAAAGCAGGCTGGATTAAAAGAGAAAGCAAATCAGACTGCAGGATCCCAGCAAACTCTTTTAGATGTTGTATCTGAGGCTCAGTGGATTTTCAAGTCTTTCAGACCTCCTCTACCTAGTCGGCCTCATCAACGCAGCGTGATTCGGTTTTTTCCTCCAAATGTAAAGGTACAGGGCAGGCCTCTTTCCACTGCTGCTGCATTTGAACTTCAAAATAACATAATGTCTACCTTAACAATATATCTGCCCCCTTTTATGAAACTTTATGAGACCATAAATGACATCCATACAGACTTTGCCACATTACTTGCTATGATCCATTCGAAAATGTTTTTTTTTTTTCAAATCATTTACCTCAACTGTGAAAAATAGACTAGATCGTGAAACAGACCTCTCCTCACAGTGGCAGGGTAGATAGACTATGTGATCTCGCTCGAGGTGAAGTGGCAGCCAAAAATCTTTAGATGGACGCGCTAGTGGAATCCTTTAGATGGATGAGAACTATAAATGCAACAGGGAACCTTAGTGTTAATTTGCAGGTCAAGGATCTTGGTTAAAAGGCCAGCTCTAGTTTGCCCCTGACAACATGTTTGACAGCTGTTATCCTTGCAATACCTCAGGCTAAAAATGTCCCTAACGAAGGCCTGACTGAGGTCCCAACACCATGTTCAATAGAGATGAACAACGAATTAACAATCTCACTGGATTTACCTGAGCACCTGGATGAACAACATGCCCTTATTAAGGAATAGTTGGAAACATAAAAAAAAACAAATCAGTACTCTTGGTAATGAACTGCAATAAAAGAAGAAAACCTACAATATGCAATCAGTAAAGAGATTAAGATCTGATGATTCCAGAAAATGTCTTTGTAACTTGAAAACACGAGGAATAACACTATCCTTACAGTGATTATTATTCACTGATGAGGGCTTAATTTTGAACAGTAGAAATGTTTTAAGATGATCCCATAATATTCCGAAACTATGTTATATTGAATCTTAGGATATACAAGTGGTGGGATTTGTGAAGGAGGCACAAATGGATTGCATAATACTTCATATAAATTCAAGCATTGTGAAAATGTTTCTCTTGGAGGCCTTTGCAGCATTCTTACTCTTGGGGTTTGAATTAAGGGACCACACAAGTATGATACAGACGCCTATTATAACTGCTAAAGGTAATGATGAAAAGGAAGGTGCGTCGCAAAAGGCCCTTTCCGAGCTCAAAAGAGATCGAAAAATTAGCCCAAGTATGAAGTCTAAAGATACAAATCTTGAAGATAAGTGGTTAAAATCACATGGAGAAAGGGGTGGTCCTATAAGAGTGACATTTAATTGTGCAAAGGGGCAGGACAAGAAAGTCATTGAGGTGCTGAATATACCTTTATTGCTGATGGAGAAGCAGGACTGGGCATGGATTGCTGAGGTGTTAGCGACTACTAGCAACAAATAGTATGAGGGCAGAGAAGACCCAAGGGATGTGGCAACCAAAATACCTGCAATATTTAATCTTTATTGGAATTCTGCAATAATAGTCACACATATTTGTTAACTGTGTAACAGATCTAACAGATGAATGCTATATCCAGCTGAAAGTCCCGAACATTATGATATGTGGAGACTCAAATATAAGATGCCTCGATGGGAAGGATAAACCAGTGATGATCTTGAAAGCAATTGCTGCCACGCTTCAAGAAAGGGCTGCACTATGGATGCGAGAAATAAACAAAAGGGATTTTTGCATGTTGAATGGTGAGACCAAGGGTGATATCCTGGGAAGGTCAACCTGGTCCAGGGGACACCATAATGCCTTTCTTGGCTACTTCTTTGTCTCAGGCAATTTGATTTCATTTGTAGAATCGTTTCAAATTGTTCCAACGAAGAACACTGATCATAGCTTTTTGAAAATGACGTGGAATGGGGGCGGCTAGAGTAGCGGAGCAAAGATTTGTTGACAACATCTTCGTTTCGCAAGGGAGAAACAGGGAGAAACAGATAAATAATCAAGCCTCATGATGCGATCCGTATTACATCTAAATGAGAAATCAGGTTTAAACTATGCCCTTGTACTTTTTTGAATTTAAAGAGCTTAACAAGAGGCAGAGGAAACCTGATTTTTGGCCTAGGCATATCTGCAACAATGAGTTGGTTCAAGAAAGAAAACTCTTGTGCTGATTTAAGATAAAAGTTAAAGTGATTACCAATGGGGCCCAGAGAAGATCAGATCAGGAAAAGGAAACAGCACTACAGAAATTGGTTGATCTCATTTAAAGTCCAAAGATTGCAGCAAGATGGTGAGCGAATGTAAAAGGCAATTTGTTCAAAAAAACGCACGCCATTTTACCAACAATGGAACCCCTCAAGCCATGCTTGTATCTAATGCTGTATCTGCGAATGGATGGTTTAACCATTTTAGAGCTCTGGTTTCTCCAATTAAATCCATAAAGGAGAAAAAAGAAATAGAGCCCACGGGTGAATGGTCCTTTACCTTTGAGGACCAAGATATAGAAAGCCTAATTACACAACTGAGATCCTTGCGAGCTCGAGGACCATAGAGCTTTACAAATAGTATGCTCAAGGAAGCCCCTGGGTTATGGGCTGGGATTTACCTTTCAATTATTCAGGCAGGTGATGAAAGCGAGAGAGGTGCTGAATTCTTGTAAATTGGCACTAATAGTACCCATATGCAAGAAGGGCGATAGGGGGGATCCCAAAAAATACTGCCCTATTGCCCTCTTGGATATTTTGGGTAAACTCTTTGCCTCAGTGATCTTGCGCCATCTGACTACATTTTTATTTTTTTTTATCCCCGCCCCACCTCCTAGAGCAAGCTTTTGATAGCATAAACAGAGAAAGGTTTTCAAATAAATTAGAATGGTGGATGTGCCCCTTGGACCTGCTGCATGCAATTTAAGCACTTTATTCATTCACTAAGATGCAGGTCAGATTAAATTTGGAAGGACTTATCTAAAAAAAAATTCAATACATATAGGGGTCTGAAGCACGGTTGCCCCTTGGCTCCGGCCCTATTTAATCTCTACTTGTCTGACTTGTGCCATAGTCAGGAGACTATAAATGGTTTTTCACCTAAAATTAATGGAAAGGTAGTGCCCTGAATGCTTTAAGCAGACAACTTGGTTTTTATTGGCCAAACACCAAAGGCTTGCAGTGCAGACTGGACCAACTACAGGACTACATGATGAAAAACGATTTGAAGATCAATGTAAAGAAGTCTAGGATAATGACCATGAATTAATTAAAAGAAAAACAAAAATGCACGTACAAATGGTTTGTGGCTCAGGAAATATTGCAATGTGTAGATTCAATTGTTTATTTGGGGGGGGCGTATAAATTGAAGCATAAATGAGAACCCTTGGGCTTTGTTATTAAGATCTAAAGTTAAAAGCGTGGCTGCCCAAGGATTAACTGTGTTGCATGGGAGATATGGCAAATTTACTATCTCACCTTTTGGACCATCTATAATCTGAAGGTTATGCCGATGTTAACCTACGGTGGAGAGGTTGCTTTAAATCTTTCATGGCAAATTTGGGAGGTTCTGGAGGGCACTTTCTGGAAGAGGGTTCTCCATCTTCTAAAGGGGCTACCTTCATCATCTATCAGATATGAACTAGGACTTGCATCACTCTATTCAATGGCCATCTGGAAGACGCTGTCCTTGTTTCAGAAGTGTGCAATGACAGATTCTCTTTCTCCGTTTGAACTATTAAGAAACTTGAATAGCAAGGCGCCAGATTGGCCTCTGGAGAGTTGGAAGTCCAAATGCATGAGTTGCTTAGATGCTTGGAAACTTCAATTGATATCTTGATATTAAATCCTGGTGTGGTTAAAGAGAATCTCTGGCACCAAGATTGGATGGATACCCAAGAGAAAAGAAAGGGATATGAACTGTTGTTAAATCTTGACAACGAAAACAGGTATGTTAACACAGTCCCCAAATGTCTAGCTAAGTTTTCTAGCTGTTACTACCGTGACCAATCCATGCGTTTGTGCCTTCATTTATACCCAACCAAGGAGGTATTGAATATATGCAAGCAGATTGATCCAGAAGACTCTTCCTCAGGTTTTGCTTAAAGTCAGGAATGATTAAGACTGTGAAACATATAGCTGTATGTTGTAGTGAGTTGACACCCCTGAGAACATGCTATTTGGCATTGTCATTGTTGACAATGTTATAACTTTAACAGCAAAGTAATGGTGGACTATGTTTTTAATGGGTGAAAAACCTACTATGATTTGTGCAGTGATAACATTGTTAGATGAAGATTTTCATTTGCAACTGTGATGTTGTTTGGAATTGTATTAATTTTTCTTTGACATTAGGAATTTTGATAATTGAATTATGTAATAGTGGATTTCATATGGAATTGATCAAATGTAATGTGATTTTTGGGAAATGTGAAAGGTTTGTAATACACCAATCATAATAAAAAATAAAGAAAATGTGCATAAACATAGTCTCATGAAACGTTGCAGGGGAAAGGAAGCACCTTTTCGCTGATACATGGTGTGACTTCATACAGGAACTGAGGGTCCTTTGTCTACATGAAACATGGGCAACAGAGTAAATTGATTTGCATGGTTATCAAACTTTCTACATACAGGCCATTAAGCCTATAAGAATGAGGCCAAGTGGGAGTGTGGTGACCTGGGCTGACGTAGATCAAAACTGGCTAGTAACAGACAATGATACTGGTTCACCTGACCTGCATCAATTAGACATAAGCACAGATTCAGACCGCTGGTATTTCTTGTTTAACATCTACAATAGGGCCAACAGCAAAAACAAACCAAACATGCTTGACATTATGTAAGAACTAATTGCAAATTGGGCACAACAGGATCCAAAATGTGCACATATAATAGTGGTCAGAGATTTTAACCTTCAATTCAAACCCATTATAGAGTTAGACAGCCTGTGGGAAAATCAAAATCTGGCCTGGGATATACCAGATCTAGTTGCAGGATACCCGAGCCACACCCATGTGCAGGCAATGTTAACCGCCCAAATATTGTTCGAGTTACAACTAAGGCCATGCCATGGCAGATGTTCAACTGATCAACCAGGAAAACATATTTTATTTGATGATAACAGCTCTACCAGGATTGATAGCATATTAATCCTAGCCTGCGACTGGGGACATGTAGAGAAGTGTGAGGTCATTGAATGCTATGAAAGTGACCATAGGCCACTTCATTTGGTGCTTAATAACATTGTTGGGCAGCAAATGTGCCCACTGAATAGAGATATGAGCGGGGCTATACATCTAGTAGGACATTCCCGTTATGTAATTAAGTGGGCCAACCTCAAACGCAACAATAGTATAAGTCATTTATCAGGCAACCAAAGGTCATATAGAAAGATTATGTGAAGGCAATCTTTCAGATCAGTTAGTAATCCAGGAATGTGACTCACTTATTACATCTATCCATCCTTGTGTAACTAGAACAGGAGCTGTAGTAAAAAAGCACACCAATAGAGCAAACTATAGGTCTCTTTTTTTCCAAAAAATAATGCATTTTTGCATGGCAAACAGGAAGGGTTGTTGGGTGAAGCTAAGTCTGGGGACTCAGCTTTGTTCTGAAAGCAGGTAGCCGATAGGATTGGAAACAGTGTTTCTGCAATACAGGGTTGTATTGGCCCTGACGCTTGGTAAGAACACTTCCATGGGTTATATATTGATCCAGTCTTCGCAACCTGAACAAACTTCAAGTACTACAAAATAATGCACTAAGAGCAGCCCTGAACATAACAAAAGTCAACCATATCCCAGCCACGCAAAAAAAAAGGGTCCACTGGCTTCCTATAAAAGACAGAATCCGCTACAAAACATTATCCTTGACACACAGGTGTTTAGCCAACTCCACCCCAAAATACCTGAACTGCAAGTTCTCTAAAAACCTCTCCGACAGACCCACCAGATCTGCCCAGGTGAACCAACTCACTATTACAAGATACAAACTGGAAAAATCTGAAGGCAAGAGCTTCCCAGTCCTTGCCGTCAAAATGTGGAATGCACTGCCTTTGGACATCAGAACTGAAGCAGCATACCAGCCTTTTTGAAAATAAACTGAGAATTTGGTTAGTTGTGCAAGAATAATCTCTGTCATATAAGCGCATTGTGAACTGCTCAAACATTTAACCTTGAGTATGCACAACTGCAACCTGCTAAGTATCGGGGCAATCTTTCCTCTGTATTACCTACTGTCTACTGTTATGAAACATATGAACCGTGACAACTGTACTGGGTATTGCTGAAACCTGTAACATTGAGCTGTGATATGTTCAAACCTGTAACACAGAGATTGTTCCACTCACAACATGCTAAGCTGCAGGCCAATGTCAATTGTAATGTAACCCATTAACATTGTACTCTTAATGTAACTTATGTAACATGTAAACGTGCGCCTGGATGCGTTTGGGTTTGTAGCGCCCTATAAATAAATAAACAAACAAGAGAGCAACAACCCTTGGATGCGATCTCTGGGTGATTTATGGGAGGTACTCCATCATGTTGGATTCTATGATTGTCCCCAGGCCGCCCTTCATCTCACACACGCACCTGCATTAAGAATACACGGACACGTCTGTGCAGTTCAGGGTCTTGGCAGCGAATGCTGCCTTCAGGTTCCTCCTTTATTGAACTTGCATGCGCGAGCCAGAACGAGGCTTGTGCATGCATACACCTGATTGGTACGCTCCGTAACATTCCTCCTTTTCTTTAAACGAAACACAGAACAGTAACATAACAATATGCAACGACTCAACGTGGGTGAACTTGTGTTACCACCACAGCTGTCTAGGCATCGGTGTGCATTACATAGTCCTGGAATCGGTTGGACGCCTCCTCACCTCCCTGCTCGGGTACCTCCGTCTGTCATCCTGGGCCAGACTTGGTGAGTCCCCTGGTAGAGGATCCCCTCCACCGTCATACCCTTCGGTTATCTGGGTGACGCCTTCATCCTCAGGCTCGTTGGCCCCTTTGTTTCCTTTGGGCGGATTGCCTTCAATCTTTTTGAAATAGGACACATTACAGGTCACAGTTCCACGTCCATCAGCCGCAGTTATCATTGATCCTTTCACATGTGTCACCCCCATGGGCTGAGGTTAATACGTAAGGAACATCTTTCCCCCGGGATGCCTGTTTTGTATCAATACTGTGTCTCCTACAGCGATGACCTAGCCTTGTAGGTTTTGCCGGCTGCTTTCTTTCTCATTCCTTGCCTGCCGCTCCTCACGAATGCAGTCATTGTCAGTTATACCTGGCTCTCTTCCCTCCACCTCAGGTATCAGACCTCTAGGGTAACGTTTAAACAGTGCTTCCATAGGCGCTACTCCAGTGGACTGGTGCAGGGTTGCCCTATACTCCCTAAGGAATTCAAATAAGTTCTGACATAACTCCCCTCCTCCATTCAGTGAAATTCAGAATATTTTGTTTAATGTATGCATAAACCTCTCCGCTTCACCATTGGCCCTTGGCCAGAGGGGTGTCACCTTTCGATGTCTGATGCCGCGGTCTTCCATGTACTTGGCAAATTGCTGACCCTGGAACAGCGGCCATTGTCCGAGCAAAGTTCATACAGAAAACCATGTGTGACAAAAAATGTCTCCAGAGCTAATATGGTATGAACGCAAGCCGTAGACTCCACCAGTTCGATCTCCGGGTATCTGGACCACTGCCAGGAAATACATACCCCACCCAAAGTCTGTGTTCACGGTTCCCCACGGCTGTTCGCTCTTTTCCATGGATTGTATCGTGGGTCCCCTCTCGGCAGGGCTGGCAGCCTGACACTGAATACATACATGCACATATTCGTCCACATGGCTATCGAGATCCGGAAACCATAACTTGGCTCGCAAACGTGCTTTAGTTTTCGCCGTGCCCTGGTGCCCTTTGTGAGCTAGTTCTAGTACTTTCACAACCAGGGTGCGAGATATGATAATCTGCCGTCCTCTCAGCATCAGTCCCTCTTCTGACATCGAGAGCTCATTTTGGGCCTTCCACAGTGCCTGCAACTCTTGTTGGGCCCCATCTCTCTTCTGGTGTTGTTGGCCAGTACTCCTTTCCAATCACTGCTGTCCATGGCTGCCTGAATGATTTGAAACACCTCGTCCTTTCTCGAAGCTTCTACTATCTCGAACTGGTAAAGCCACAGGGTTGGCTGCTTACACCACATTACGGACCATTTCAACACATTCAATCACTTCCCGTTTCTCTTGCGTACGGCCGGCCCCTGGGTGACGAGACAAATAGTCAGCGGGATTGTTGGTACCTGGTCCGTATTGTAGTTTTACCCCATATTCAATCAGTGACAACATCCACCGCTCTATTCGAGGGGATGGCTTCGAGGAGCCGCCCATCATGAGGGGGATCAGCGGCTTGTGGTTCGTGATGACCACCACGGGTTTCCCCAAAATGTATAGTCTGAAGTGCTTACACCCCCATAGAATGGCCATTGCCTATCTTTCAATCTGCGAATATCTCTTTTCTGTATCAGACAGAGCCTTGCTGTCATACGCAATTGGATGCATCTGTCCTTGGGCATCTGCCTGTAGTAACACTGCACCCAGTCCCACAGGGCTGGCATCCACCACGATCTCCGACTCTCTCTGGATTAAAGTATGCCACAGTTTCACTGCCCGTTAGCGCAGTTTTAATGTCTTTGAACGCCTTCTGTTCTCTGGTGGTCCATGCCCAGACGACATCGCTCTTAGTAAGTGCTCTCAACGGCCCAGACAAAGACGCCAGATCCCGATGAACCGGCCACAGTAGTTCACCATACCTAGGAAACTCCTGACCTCCGAGGGTGTTTCTGGGGATGCTGCTTCTTGTATGTCACGCATTTTCTACGGGTCCGGGGATATGCTCCCTGCGTGGAATATAAACCTGAAAAACTCAATTCGGTCTTTGAAAAACTCACATTTACCCTTATGCAACGTGAGGCCTAGGTTTTTGTTCCTGTCCAATGTCTTTTCCAGTCTTTTCATGTGTTCCGCTTCTGAGGAAGCAAAAACCAAGATATCGTCACTTAAATTTATGACGCCTTTCAGTCCAGCCAGGGCACCTCGAATGACATTTTGAAAAACGTCAGCCTCTGACGAGATGCAAAAGCTTAACCGTTTGAACTGGTATAGGCCCTCATGTGTAGTGAAGGTTGTAATATAGCGGGACTCAGGGTATAGCTTCAACTGATGATACCCAGAACGGAGGTCCAATTTAGAGAACACTCTGGCACCCTGGAGTTCACCCACTATATCATCCAATGTCGGAGTGAGATGCCTCTCTCTTCTGATTGCCATTGTAGGCAGCCACATAGTGACACAAATGCGTATGGCTACCGGCTGTTTGGGTTTTGCCGCTACCACAATTGGGGACACCCATGGGGTGGGGCCTTTGACATTTTCAATAATGTCCATATCCACCAGAGCCTGTAATTCCTGTTCGACTTGCACCCTCAGGTGAAACGGGATTCTCCTATGATTAAGTGCTGTAGGCCTCACAGACTCGTTGATGTGGAGATGGATGGGGTCCCCCTTGAGCTTGCCCACGCCTCTGAAAATGTCTGCATAACTGTCCATGATGTGGTCAATGTCTGTCAGATACACTGACATGGTAAAATGAACAATGTGCAGCACCTCTGAGGCCACACAGCTTAGTAGCAAATGGGAGCTCACGTCCGTGACAAAGAATCTGGCCTTTATAGCGTTCTGTCCATGGGTGACTGACGCCATGAATGCCCCCTTTAATGGTAGCGGCGTGTCTTCCCCCAAAAGTGTAAATTCTTGCTTTGGTGCCCTCAAGCACCGGCAGTCCTGGTAGAGCCTCATAATGTTCCGCCGCTAAAACACAGACTGATGCTCCCGTGTCAATTAATACTGGGGTTGGAGTTTCCCTGATGTTGACCATGCAGGTAGGCTGCCTCCGCTTCCTTGTATCTGACACTATATTTGATATGAAAAATACTTCCTGTTCATCCTCTTCCACTTCTGCGATGTTCAGTTCTTGTAGACCTTGTTCTACTGCTGCACATTTTTAGACTTTCTTGGGTTACCACTGTGAACCCTCGCTGGGCCCCTGGTACCGCTGCCCTTGCGTAATGTTCTGGCACGCCACACCGGCCACATATCCTTGTCTTTGCTGGACACTCGTCCACGTGAGGGAGATCATAACCACAGTACTGACATGGATGCGGGTTGCTGGGGTTTTGAGAACCTTCATTCTTTTTCTGACCCCAACGCTGCTTTTGAGAGGCTCAGCGACCTATGGTGAAAGCCTCCTCACATTTCCCCAGGCAAACAGCTGCATCCATCTGGGCTCCCCTGCTCTCCGCCAGTTCATATGCACGTCCCATGTCCAAAATTTGCGCCAGCGTCAGGCTGGGCGCACGGAGTACCTGTCTTCTCAGCTACCCCGAGCTGCAGCCTGGAATAAGTTGGTTGCGTACCATGCCTTCCTCATTCTCCCACCTATATGTGCTGGCCAATCGCCTTAACCTCCCACAGAACTGGTCCAATGTCTCATGCCCAGTCTGCTTTTCCGCACACATGATAAACCTGTCATAATCCATATTTGCTAGAGGTAGGACATGATTTTGTAGGGCAGTCTTAACAGCTGCATATGTCGTCGCCTGCGAGTTCAATGATTCAAAAATCTGATATACCTCCGATCCTGCCGAGTACAGCATAGTTGCCACCTTTGCATCATCCTCCGTCTCACCGGTGGCTCTGAAGAACATTTCCAGCTTCTTTACCCATAACAACCATTTGGGACCGAGTTTGGATGGGGGCCCGAAAGGTCAAATTCAGGCATAGGCGCCAAAGTACCTTGTTGTCTGCGTGGCACTGGCGCTGGAGCAACAGCAGCATCTTCCTGTTCGCCCATGCTGTCCGACCGCACGAGCACCCCACTTTAGTGCGTGAGACTGCAAGTCTGTCTCCTCCTCGCGATGAAGAACACCCCAATTACTAGATTCTGCAGTGCGCAAGGCGTAGACAACACCTATGACTAGGATCTTTACAGCGGCAGGATCATGGTATATGGGATACCAAATCGTCACTTAAATGCAGCAATTCACAGCCATCTGGTGTCAGATAGAAGTGAGGGTTCCAAAAATTAAGTTCAGAAGAAACACGATCGGCACACGAACACCCTTTCGGGCCACAACCGTCGTGTTAAATATGCCAAAATGGTGGCCAACTTGCTGCGTTGCAATCAGTGCTTCATGAGCGTGTCGGATCACCTCATCCTCGGTTTAGAATGTCCTTCTGAGGATTCCACCCAGCCCATTTAGCATATTCCTTGTCGCCAATGTTGGATTCTATGATTGCCCCAGGCCGCACTTCATTTCACACACGCACCTGCATTAAGAATACACGGACATGTCTATGCAGTTTATTGTCCCGGCGGCGAATGCTGCCTTCGGGTTCCTCCTTTATTGAACTTGCATGCATACAACAGATTAGTATGCTCCGTAAAACATCAGAAGTGGAACAGCCCCTCACTTTTACTCTTGTGGCAAATCATGAAGCCGTCAGTTCACAGAAGGGGGAGTGAGGGGGGCACTGCCCAGCCCAGATAAGATTCCAATTGATCTATTTAAGGGAGAACCCGCAATTAGGTAACCAATACTGCATCACTTTTTTATTTCTCTGATCACTTCAAAGTGTGTACCAGAGTCATGAAGCAAAGCATAAATTGTGCCCATATATGAGAATGGGGTTGGGGTAAGAATCGACTAAGCTACCGTCCAATATATTTCCTGGGTGCATCGGAGAATACCTTTGCAAAAGTTGTGCTGAAGCATTTGTGGGAATGGGCTCTTACTAAAGACATCACTAGTCATCTACAGGCGGGCTTTCAAGCTGGTAGGAGTACAATGATCAAGTGTGGATTCCTCTAAGCTAGGCCATGACCTGATCTTTTTTGCATCTAACGCAATTCTCTTAGCCACCACACCTGTAGGACTCAGCAAAATATTAGCTATTATTAATGAAAAAATGCAAGACTATGGGTCTGGAGATACATTTTGTTAAAACCAAAGCCGTGGTATTTCACCCAAAATAGAGATATAGACTGAACCTAAGCATTGATTGGGGGAGATTGGAGCAGGTCTTGTTTTATGATTATCTGGGCGCCAAGGCCTCAGAAAATTGCCAATGGGCTGCCCAGATAATGAAAGCGAACACTGTTCTGAAGATAAACAGTGGTGAAGTGGCAAGGTTCATCATGCAAAGGCACGTTGGCGGAGCTGCAAAAACGGCCATTGAGAATTACAATGTACATGCGAAATATGCAGCCACATATGGGGCAGAAATATGGGTGTATGTCAAAACACAGGCACTAGCTACGACAGAAAATGCATTCATAAAAAGCTACATTGGCTCCCTCAGAGCAGCCCAAATGCTGCTGTACATCCAGAAACTGATCTAAGATCAATAGTCGATGAAATAGCAATACGGCCCGTGCTGTAATGGATTCGATTATGGGTATCTGCTGGCCTCCAAAAATAAAAAGAAATCCCCCAATATTAAATGGCCCAGGTGGCGGCTGAGCATTGCCATAGTTCCAGCATGTCAAATCTACATTAAGACTACTTGAGTTGAGTCACTATTGGCAAAACCCCATTGACATGAGCGCTGAAACCAAAGGCATTGTCAACCATGCAGACCTCATCTTGTCTAGAACCAAGATGGAGGCTACATGCATAAGTCTTTCAACTGGACCTTTATATCTGTCATGCAACCAGATATCTGGTGTAAGGAGTATGTGGATTTTGTCCCCTCTCCATGTGCTCTTTCACTGTATGTTAAGTTCAGAATGGGTACTCTGAACGTAGCCACGTTTCCAAGATCATGGAACCAAACAGCCGTGCATGCCCAGTCTGTTGTGCTAAAGAGGAGTCAGTAGAACACTTTATATTTGTTTTGCCTTCTTTATAGAGATTTTGGAATGGTGTACCTTAAACCATTCTTAAATCTATATAACAAGTGCAGTCGTGAGAATTCCATGATGATGTGTAAATTGATGCATGATTACAATGTGGTACATTTTGTAGCCAAACACATTCATCGAGATTAGTTAAGGAGATATTTAATGCTGAAGAATGCAAACAATATATTGACTGAAAACATTTACTATGGTATTATTAATTTAATTTATCCCGGTAATCAATTGTATTGACAATTGATTTTTATGAATAGTTTGTTAAGATAAGTACTGTTGTGTTCTTTTACTTTTTATAGTCCTATTTTTATATTGTCTGTTTGTGTGCATTGCAATGTTTACGCTTCAATGATCAAATCTCATTTAATGTGATGTAAATTGTATTCTCATGTGTGTAAAGTGCCTAAGCCCTTTCCCTGGCCTTTAATCCATTGTAGTTGTTTGTTTACCTGATTACTTTAAGTCGAATAAAGGTATTTTGAAATGAACTGAACACTCTGTCTTCTGTAGAAAGACTTACCAAATATTTTATTTCCAACTGTGCATGTTCTTTATTTTCTGGCAGGCCTTTTGAGAGGAAGGGATCTTAAAGGAGAGCTGACCAAATGGCACAAGCCTTTGGAACATATATATTTGAGTCTGCTTTTTTGACATAAAATAGGGTTTGCTGTTTTGTCAAATGTTCTTCTGCACATCACAAATAATAATGTGCAAGCCTGCTTGTTTAGTCTAGCTAAAGGTTTATAATGCAGGAGTAAATCCGAGATAAGCAAGTCTAGCCTCACAACAATCGCTAATTAGGTAATTGTTTAATTTCATACTTCCCTTGCTGTTGGAGACAGTGAAGCTGAAATGATTCTCCCTTTTCTTCATATTTTACTTTTAATGTCTTGTTGGGTTATTATGTGATGTGTGTACTTTCCAATTCAAGTCCACAAACTAGTGTGTTATTTTAGCGCCTGAAAGTCAAACATTGAACAATAAATGCATTTCACTGTATGATAAGAATTGGGGAACAGTGGGATCAAGTGTGGAAATTGCAGACTCAGTTGAATTCCCAGCTTTCACTCATAATCAAAGTGTGATTGTGATCCTGGGAAAGTCATTTAATCTCAGTGTCCCCAACCTGCATATGTGTCACTCCCCAAATATTTCAAAATTGACAAAAGGAATTCTGTAAGTGTGGCTCGGGTGAGGAGTAGAGCAATCACTCTACTCCAGAAAGCCCTCGCCACTCTATCTTGCCTCTCCATAATGTTAACTGCGATAGAATTACAACACGCATACTTAAAGACATTAGTGACCACCTACCTAACAACATTCTTGGTTGCACTATAAATGTTGCACTGCACTACGCACTAACATACTGCTATGTTATGTTACGTAGCATTTAGACTGCGCCACATCTAGATGGAACTGTGAATGTTAGCATGTGCACACACAGAAGGAATTCTTGATCTTAGCATGCGCCACATCTAGATGGAATTGTGAATGTTAGCATGTGCCACATTTAGAATTGACAACATTAGCCTGCACCGTATCTGGATAGGATTGTGAATTGTAGCATGTGCTTACACAGAAGGAATTCTTAATCTTGGCATGTGCCACACCTAGATGGAATTTGTGAACGTTAGCATGTGCCACATTTAGAATTGACAAAATTAGCCTGCACCGTATCTGGATAGGATTGTGAATTGTAGCATGTGCTTACACAAAAGGAATTCTTAATCTTGGCATGCGCCACACCTAGATGGAATTTGTGAACGTTAGCATGTGCCACATTTAGAATTGACAAAATTAGCCTGTGCCATATCTGGATAGGATTGTGAATGGTAGCATGTGCGCACATAGAAGGAATTCTTAATCTTAGCAGGTGCCACATCTAGATGGAATTGTGAATGTTAGCATGTGCCACACTTGGTCGGAATCCACCTAGCCTGCGTCACATCTAGATATTCTAACAATCATATTATATGCCACACTTGGATGGAATCCTTAAGCTTCGCCTGCACCACATCCAGATAGAACTGTAAATGTTAGCATATGCCACACTCAGATGGAAATCTCAACTTTAATTTGTGCGACATCTAGACAGAAATGGGTTTTTCTTTGCATATACCACACTCAGATAGAATTCTTAAGTTTAGTCTACGCAACTTCTAGATAGAAATGTGATTCAATGATTGACATGTGATTCACCGAACATGGACCACCCAGCGCACAATCATGAATCAATAACCAACTCACTAACAATCTCAACCCTCTGCATACACCTCTCAAACTCTAAACAAACACAACCACAACTCTATAGCACAACAAACCGCACAAACTTCACTACACTGCAACAACAAAACAAAAGACACATAGACTTGCACAACATTACACAACGGCTACCGAACGGAAAGCACCCCAAGCCCAGTCAACGTACCCACCGGGCTGAGGCCGCCAACAGCACATCACGGCTCTCTTGCACTTTTCCAGCCTATTTCCGCTAACTCACTCCCGTCCCTCCCCTCTTTTTCAGAGCCGCCAGAGCGCCAGGGGACCACTCTGGTGGTGATAGTGCACGGTACAAATATCCTTTAACATTAACATTAACCCCTAAGAATGATTTAGCTTGCATATTCTGCATCTCAAAAAAGCCTCCCCATGGTTTAGTGGGCTACAGTTTTGCTTAATCTATATACATAAAAGAATTAGTCATGACTGACTAAATGACTCATCAGCACCCAGCTCAAACCGTTTAACCTATGAATGTGAACATTTGGAAGGTATATGTTTTCATGATGTAGGGAGCCTCTAAGGAAGCTTTTTTGGAAATTCTGTCCCTAAGGAGTTAGTTGTCCATTGTCCATTAACCATTAAATTCTGCATGTAGTGCATCTTTAGGTGCAATGTTCTATGGGAAATGGAATGAGAGTAATACAGGTTGATTAAACAGAACCAACATGAATGAGTTTGAGGAGATAATAATGAAGCCTGTGGGTTGTTCCATTTTTCATGAAGCACAATTAATAGCCCCAGAGACCATGAGGAAAAGTACACGAAAGATAACACGACAAAATAGACGAGATAGATTATCCCCACCAGAAAAAACATCTGTAATGACATTTCGTGTAAGAACAGAAGGGGACAAAGATGCAATTCCCCCATCTTACACAGTGAATTATAGCTCAAGAACTGTCCCTTTTTGTCTAAAAAAGAAAGGCTCTTTTTTAGTCGGAACATATGCTGGTTGTATGAATTCAGTGGTACTAAAATGGGAAATAGAAACAGTATACGTAGGTGATCCAGTTTATTTTATATGTGGAGAGAAAGCATACCCTTGGTTGCCCAGAAACTGGGGAGGTACATGTTACCTAGGGCTACTGTTCCCAGGAGTATTCCTCTTAGAAACAGCAGCCATGGCCAGATTATCCAGAACTAGAGTCAAAAGGACTGACGAAGGAGTTTTAATAGAAACAGATGTAGCAAAATCATTCATTCCATTCTTGGGGCAGATAGTGAACTCCTATAATATAAGGCAACTGCCCAGAATCCCAAAGAATACAATAAACACAACAACAGATATATTATTTAACATGACATTGGAAGAAAGAGGAATCAGGTTAATGACGCTGCAAAATAGAATGACTCTCGATGTGATCCTGGTTGATCGTGGGGGAATTTGCAAAATAGTGGGATCAGCATGTTGCGTTTATGTCGATGACCATTCCCCCACGATCTTTGAAGCAATAAAGAAAATGCACGTTCTAAGCTCTGAACTCCCTACTGGAGAAGGGAGCTGGGGAATAGGATCTTGGTTTTGGGGAATACTACGATCTTGGGGATGGAAGTTGATCTCAATATTAGTAGTGGTGTTCAGAATATTCCTAACGTGCTGTTGTTGTATACATTGTTTACCCATAGTTTGCGCTGAGGTAACTGAGGGATGTACGGAAGGATGTATGCATATGATAACACAGAATAAACAACCTCATGATCGAACTAGCCCAGACCCAAATGAGATGAGAGCAGTAAAAGAGTTGATGGCAAAAGATATTGATGAAGACAAAGATGACCACGATAGCATCCAAGACTCAGACATAAGTACTTCAGATTCATCATCACTAGAGGAGGTTTCAATAAATAGATGAGACGTTTGGCATACGGCCAAAGGAGGGTTTGTCAGTCTAGAAATACGGATACCTCTACTTTGAGACCGCAAACGCATTTTGGTGGCCGTGGGCCAACCGACTCATGCACGATATGACAAAATATAGGTTTTCGAGTTTGCCAATGAACAGCCATTTTGATGTAACAAGAATCGCCATTTTGTTTTCTAACCATTGCTCATTGCTTTCTGTTCCTATTGCTTTGCAGTATATTTTCCGCTTACACTGCTCGACTGTGAAACATTGTTGTCTGTATGTGAAAAGGACAAGGCCGCAGTGCTGTGAGGATAACAAGAGTTCGCTGAAACACAAACATAGGCAGTGCCAGGAAGAATGCCCGGCTCCCTCCTGAATGTAGCCTTGAAGCAGAGCTGCAGGGCATCTAATCATTGCACAGCTGCCAGCCAGTCTCATTATATGGTAGAATATGTTAGAATAATACCGCTAAAGGCTTGAATTATGCTTTTCTTACGGCCCCCCTTTGCTGAGCCCGCTAGAGCATGTCGGCTCCCAGGACGCGAATAGCACCTGATAGATAGCAAGGTCCGGAATGCAACTCCCCCCGTATGTAGTTCGCTTCCAAGAACAGAAGCGCCGTGTTCTATTCAACAACTGAAAGATACTTCGCACTCACAAATTGCAAATTGTTACTAGAATAGATGTTTGAAGGTGTCATAGTGGTCGGAGATGTCCATCATCACACCAAGGTCAAAGAAACCCAATAAAGGGGGGTGTTAAACATGTCATAGCTGATTGTTTGATATGCATTTTGTATATATATAACTGATGTACGTAATTCACTCTCTTGCGTCCCTCGAGGTCTAGAGATGCACGTCGCGGGGCGTGAGACCGAGTTGGCCAACTGAGATTTTTGCTTTGCAATAAACCCTAGCTTTGGGAATACAAACTTGTGTCTGGCGTATCTATCATGTGTGGTGACTCGCCTTGTTTCCATAGACGTCAGAGTCCCCTAGGGGCCCCTCTCATCATGTTCAAAAATGTTATGCTTTGGATCAATAACCAAAATCGCTTTTTGAAATTCACGTCTGTTCAAAGCTCCTCTGAAATGAATTTTTTAGATATTACGATCTCATCTGATGAGACTGATAATATTTTGAAAGTAAAACCATTCCATAAAGTGACTGATAGAAATTCTTTACTTTTGTTTAGCAGTTGTCCACCGCGCCACACTAGAGAGAATCTTGCTATAGGACAATTTTTTAGACTTAGGCGCAACAGATCTAACAAAGAAATCTTTGAGTCCAAAGCCACTACACTTTGTTCGAAATTGCGAACAAGAGGGTATCCCAAATTGATTGTTAAGAAGGCATGTAAGAGAGCTGTCAATAATAATCGTGAGGCAATGCTCAAATACAAGGGAAAGTCTAAAAGTAATGAGAATATAGTCTTAAAAGTAATGAGAATATAGTCTTTGTAAGTACTTTCAATCATCTATCTAATAAGAGAAATTGTATTGTTGAAAAGAACTGCCATATTTTGAATGGAGGGAAGTTTCCTCTAATCATCCCCTGTGTGCATATAATAGAGTTACATTGTTAAGGACTTACTTACTAAAAATGATATTTACAAGTCAAATGAGAAACAGGTGAGTATTACAGAAACATGGGGTCTGATGAAACCCATAGGTCATACCACCTATGGTTCATGTAGTTGCTGTAATTCAACTAAAAGAATGAAAGAAGTGAACATTGGCCTAACTAGACCCTGGTCACAGAAACAATTCACTAATTGTAATACTCACATGGTGATTTGTATGCTATTTGGGGCACCTATGGGAAGTTATATACAGTGAAAAGGAGAGAAAAATGTAAACACGCATAACAGAACACAAAAGTTGCATTAGAAAAGCAGTGCTTACAACCCCTCTAGTGGGACATTTTGTTACGGTGGGACATACCAATGATACAGTAAAATGGACTGTCTTATTGCAAAAAGAGACTTTATGAAAAAGAACAGCGTCTCATTTTCTTACGTAACAGTGTAGAATGCAGCCTTAATGAGATTGTGGATTGGCACAATATACATTGAGATTTACTGTTTCATTATTGATCGCGTCAAGTGTTAATTTGAGAAACCACAAGAAGATACGTAAAAAAGAGGCATCGAATTTTCTATGGCAATATTTATGTATGCAACTCTTTACATAATGAAGTTGTTGTAATTAGAAAAATGTGGTTGTTTAAATGAAATGACGACTGTTGTTGTGTTGTTTGAGGAGAACATTTCTTGTTTCTGCAGACAACTGTGTTACATGCTGGAAAAACATGATGAGAGTGCTTCTGGACTAGAGAGTGAGTGCTTCTCTCGTTACACCATTGTTATCTTCTATCTGTGTACACAGGTCAATGCCTAATGGTAAGGCTGCCTGACTCCCCACTTTTTTAAATATTGAACATTTTGCTGTAAGTGTTCCTCGAGTTATTTACTCTCTTGATGAGTACTGAAATAATTGATTACAACATTAATATAAACTGATTACACTGTTTTGTAGGTGAGTTAACGTCATAGAATTGAGGAATTTATCTCTCATACCTTTTGATGTGGGCATCTGGTTAAAGAAAGTTCAGTGCTCAGAACTATCCCTGAAGTTATAAGAATAAAATCACCTTGAGAAGTTATTTCATTTGTATGAAAACACGTTAAAGAATGAAACATGTTGGGTTTTGGTTACTGTAGTGTCTAGCAGTAAAATGAATTCTTGCCCGTGCAGCTGGTGGGATCACGTGGTAAATGATAGTTTCCAATCCCAGCACTGCTCCTGGATATAAACTATGGGGATGTGGCTATAAATGTAAGCATTTTAAAAAACAAAGGGACCTTTGCTTTTATCGCTATTACAGGTCTTGCAATATAACTCTTTCCTAGGCATCTCCCTGTGGCACATGATTCAATGCATATGCCTCTCATATTAAAGGTTAGGGTTTCAAGTCCATCGCGGGACGCCACCAAATGTTTATTTGGCTATATGTTAAATAGTTCTGCTGGAGCAGACCGATGCGGGTGCGATGCCTGGAGGATGTTGTCGGCATTTGTTACGCACGTCAGCGTGCCTCCTATCAATAGGCCCGACCCTGTCTCCCACCACACATTCCGTCCCTGATGGCCTACATGAGGCAGAAGGGCGGAGACAAGCCTTGTTGGCATTAAGGGCCCGGGGTGGACAGCCATCAGACCACTCGATACAGGTGCCTGCAGGAGCCGTCACATGTGCCCCAGAGGCCTTTCAAGATGCCAGAAGGTGGGCAGGCAGATGTGAGGGCACAGAGCCTGGGGCTCAAGACAGGGCCTGGGCGTGGGTGAAATCACTGCATCCAAACGAAGTATGACGCATATAGAAGCTGGTAGGGCAACAGCACCTCCCAACAAAGGCCCAAGGGCAGCCTACCATTTCATCCAACCATGTCTGACCAGGAGACCTCCTCCACATCGGCAGATGGCGCACCAGGTGGTGCTGCAAGCATGGAACAGACAGCTGGGGGCGCATTGCAGATGCTCCACCTGACCCACCATTTCGACCCAAGGGATACCACTAACCTGGGGACCCGATGGGCCATATGGTTGTGGGACTTTAAATTTTACGTGGTGTCTATAGGGCTCATGGATCACGCCTGCTTGAAGAATACCCTGTCCAGGGCAGTGGGACCCACAGTACGGAACATCACGGGGGAGCTGTTCAATCTTGACACTGCATCAGACGGCGACCTGCATGGCAAATTATCTGAATACTTTGCCCCTCACACTAATATTGATTATGAAATACACATCTTCCATACCACACGACAGAATAAAGTCGAGTCACTCGATAACTTTATCTTAAGGCTTTGCATCAAACTAAAGTACTGCGAATTGCACCGATACTTGAACGAAGAGGCTCTACGATCGCTGCAAACCTTCAGGAAAAAGCTGCTTCAGAAACAAAGGTCGCTGGAAGACATTCTCACGCTAGCTCGGATGAAGGCAGCTGTGGAGTCCCAGCTTGACAGCCTGGGCAAAATCACCGTCAAGCACAGATATGCAGATGCACACGCAATAACCAAACCGTCCACCGCATTGAGTCAGACCGGCAGGCAATCAGAGGCCACATGCTTCCTGTGCGGGTATGAATATCCAAAAACGGGAGAATGCCCCACCCTGGGACAGCAGTGTGCTGCATGCAGGAGGCGGGGGGGTGACCATTTTAGAGTGGTCTGCAAAAATGCACCAGTCCCCATGCACAGCAGGCAAAGACTCCAAAAACAACAGAGAAGCACTCAGGCAAGCCCGCTAAGCAACAGGCAGGAAGGAGAACCCAGGAGTAAAAGGTGGGAGGATCGAGAACGGCAAAGCATGTATACCCGAGAGGATCAGCGGCCATCAGATGGGTCCAGACGCAGTGGCAAGAGAAGATTTGTCCGTTACATAGAGATGAGATCTCCCTCAAGCAGTGAGTCCCCATCTTCAGGTGAAGATCAACTGAAGAAGGGCTACGTGTGGGCACTCAACAACAACACCACCACCACCACCCAGCCCAGCCCCGTTCTCACCCTACACGTCAATGAAACCCTGTTAGAGTTCCTCATTGACACAGGGGCTACCGTCAACATAATTAGTGACGAGGCTTACAACGCCACTGCCCGGCCCCCAAGCCTTAAAAAGGCGACAGTTGACATCTATCCATACCGGTCGACCACACCACTACCCTGCAAAGGCACCATTACGGCCTTGTGCACTCATAAGACACATGCGGCAAAGATCCAGATGCATGTACTAAAGACAGAGGCCAACAGTGGCTTCATACTCAGCTTCAGGACAGCGGTCGACATGGGTCTGGTACACATCTTATATCAGTTGATGGCCCACAAGTACTTCGCCATGCCAGAAGCCATGGAAGCAGCATTCCCAATGCTATTTAAAGGGTTGGGGAAGCGGAAACACCAGAAGATTCAATTGCACATTAACTCTGCGATTTGCCCAGTGGCCCAACACTATCGGGGCATATCTGTCAATATAAACAGGCAAGTAGAGGAAGAGTTAGACAAACTCATCCAACAACAGGTGATTGAACCAGTCACTGGTCCCATACCCTTGGTGTCACCCATCGCCCCAGTGCCCAAGAAGTCGCTGGACGGGTCTATACAACTGTGTGTGGACATGAGGAGGGCCAACGAAGCAATTGAGTGTGAACGACACCAAGTGATGAGAATCACTGACATAATCCATCTGCTCCATGGAGCGAAGGTATTTTTCAAGCTGGACCTCACAAAAGGGTATCACCAGATCGAGTTTGCTTCCGAGTCTCAATATATCACAACATTCGTTAAACAACTGGGGCTATTTCAATACAAGAGACTCAGCTTTGGAATCTCGTCGGCAGTTGAGATATTTCAAGAAGAGATACACAAGGTCATACGGCATGTACCCAACTGCCTCAACTACTCGGACGATGTCCTTGTATTCGGGAAGATCAAGGAGGAACACAATGTAGCCCTGCACAGGGTGTGTGCTGCACTGGAGGCGGCAGGCCTAACACTCAACAAGGCAAAATGTGAATTTGGCAAAGGGTGGCTTTGTTTCTTCAGACACGTGAGCTCAGAAAATGGATTGCGCCCGATCCAGACTAAGTGGCAGCATTCAACACAGCATGACTTCCCCAAAATATGTCAGAACTACGATCCTTCCCGGGCCTGGCAAGCTACTGCTCGAGGTACCTCAAGGACTATGTCACTGTCAGAAACCCTCTGCAGATACTCACCCACAAAGAACAACCGTTTGAATGGTCTAATGAATGCCAAAGGGCGTTTGAGACAATCTGCAACAACATCTCCCGGGCTTAGGACATGGCGTACTTTGACAAGCAGCAAAAGACCGAGGTGATAGTGGACACCAGTCCCATGGGGCTGGGAGCAATTCTGACACAGAGAGATCCTGCTGACACAGCCAACATATTCATTGTGACCTACACCAGCAGGAGTCTCACGGTCACTGAATAGGCATACTCCCAGGTGGAAAAAGAGTCTGGCAGTAGTATGGGCCTGTAAATATTTCCATTTATTTTTGTACCGGAAGGCATGCACGGTCGTGATGGACCACCAAGCTCCCCTGATGATCTATGGGGATCCAAAGGCCAGGATGCCCCCCATGATTGCCAGATGGGAGCTGCGCCTGCAGGACTACAAGTTCAACATCAAACATCAGTCAGGCAAGGAAGACAACCCGGCGGACTGTCTTTCCCGCCACCCCGCTGGCCTGGCTCAAGCAGGGCCCTCCATTGCAGATGCTTATATCAACTGCGTTGTGCATCACCTAGAGCCACTCCCAGTAGACTGGGCTGATCTCATGGCAGCATCGGGGCAGGGCCGTGCTTTTAGCATCTAACACACTGCATCAAGTCGGAAAGATAGGCTCATCTGAAACAGCAAGCCAAATACGAGAATGAGTCAGTCCAGGATGACATTCCGTATCTAGACCTAGTCAAGGATGAACTGTCCATTGTGGATGACCACATCGTCTTAAAAGGCTGCAAATTGGCCATTCCAGAGGCTCTACAAGAGAAGGTAGTCAAGTTGGTGCACAAAGGTCACCGGGGGGTGGTGTCAACGAAGCACTTATGTCAAAATGTGTGGTTCCCCAAGTTTGACGCTATGGTAGAGGAAATGGCAGGAGGATGCCCGACATTCGCACAGGTGGCCCCGCCCCACACCCAAATCCCTTGCGGATGTCCCCACTCTCTAAAAACGTGTGGGACGAATTGGCAGTGGACTTCTTCGGCCCTCTTCACAACAGTGCTTATGTCCTTGTGTTAATAGATGAACATTCCTGTTTTCCTGAAGCTCCGCTGGTTGTGAGTATGGCTGCCACGTGTGTAAACCCAGTGCTGGACCGCATGCTGTCCATGTATGGAGTCCCAAGAGTCAGAAAATCAGACAATGGCCCACTTTTCACTAGCCAGGACTTTCAGAATTTTGCAAGGTACATGGGGTTCCAACACAGGAAGATAACCCCAAGATGGCCTCAAGCCAATGGCATTGTTGAACGGTTCATGGCAAGTATCAAGAGGACTCTACAGATAGCCATCATTCTCAACAAACCCTTCAAGCAAACCCTCTATCAGCTGCTGTGGGAGTACCTCCACACCCCCCACAGCACTACCGGGTCTGCCCGCAGACCTGGTGTTCAGGAGACACGTTAAGACAAGGCTGCCGGTGGGTCCCAAGCCGGCACCGCCATCAACGCTCGAACAGCAAGTGAGAGACAAGGACCAGGATGAAAGGAGCAAGATGAAAGGAGCAAGATGAAGGACCGAGCTGACTCCCGGACGCCGGCCCAGGAATGCACCCTGGAACCGGGAGATCAAGTAATGATACGCCAACCAAGGGGTCGGAAGGAAGACGCCACGTTCGCATCAGAACAATTGATAGTGACTCATGGGAAAGGCACCATGATCACTGCCAGTCGGGATAGACATTTGTCTGTGATGCGAAACGTGTCGCATTTTAAGATGGCTGTGACCCTGCCAGCACCTGGGTGGGTGCAAACAGATGACAGTCCCGATGAGAGTTACTTAGATGAATCCTACCTCAGAGAGTCGTCAGAAGAAGAAGATGGCCGCAGGGGAGAACCTTCACCCCCGCTGGCGCCTCGCATTCCTGTGAGGCCCCAGAGGTGTTGCATTAATCCCCACAGACTGATTGAGGACATGGGCTAATAAACAGTGAGTGACCCATTGCTCTAAAAAGGGGGGAGATGTCATGTTGTGAATACGACTGATGTTGTGTGGGCTGGCCTGTGTTATGGCCATATTTAGGGGAAGTGACGTTGGGGCTAGGGAGGCGGACAGTTGGGGGAAGTTATTTCCGTTATGTATGTTAATAAAGAAGGACGCCGCTCCACAGCTCCGTGTCCATGTACTTCTTTCACCTGAAGTCAGTGCGCGTATGCAGTCTGCGGGCCCAGCACGCAGGTAGCCCCCGTTGGCCCACGAGTTTACAGATGCACCCTCCCTTTCCACAACACTGGGACAAAGGGCTCAATTCGAGGACTGTCCTGCAAAACCGGGACGTCTGGTCACCCGTTTGGGGGAGTGGATGTATGTGCTGCCATATCCTCATACAGCGTGCGTGCTGCGTGATGCAAGGCTGCATATACTTGGGACGAAGGTGGCGTTTTGCAAATGCCCGGAAAGGGCATTGTTTTGACATTAGGCACATCTCAAACGCCCACATCTTCTCCTCCATGTACCCTTTGATTCCTCATGCTTGGAGCGCAGAAGTGACGGCAATGCTAGTATTTGCAAGGGTTGCCTTCACTCACTTCCCGTAATTGAGGCGTAATGTGTGATGGGATTACCTGTATGCGAATGACTCACGCAGATGGACGTACAGAGAATGGAACCTCTGACACGAGCAATTAAGACAATGCCAATTACAGACTCTCCAAAGTGAATTAACCTCGGACACTGAAAGCTTTGTGTACGATATTGGCAGATTGACATTCAGAGTAAGTTAATCAGAAACAATAATACATTGATAACCAAATCAATACAGAATGCATACATGCCAACATTCTGTGACCAAAAATCTGTAGGAATCTTAAAGTTTCAAAAATAGTCAGTCGAGGAGGTAATGATAGGAATAGGGCGCGTCAGCAGCCCATTGTCATTGAATGAGCCCGCCGCCGCGGGTGCATTCAATGACAATGAGGCGCCTGCCACGCCTTCTGCCATCACGCCAGCTCGGGGGAGCCCTTGAAAGACTCACCAGAGTTGACGTGGTGGGGGGGCTAATGGCGCCTTTTGTGAAAGGCACTCGCGGCGGAGGGGCGCCTTTAGCCCACCACAGTGGACGACTTTTACATCAAAGGCCTGCATGCTGCGCCTTCTCCCGCTACGGCAGCTCGGGGAAGTCCTTGAAAGACTCCCCCGAGCTGGCGTGGTGGGGGGCTAATGGCGCCTTTTGCCAAAGGCACCCGCGGGGGAAGGGCGCTTTTAGCCCACCGCCGTGGGTGCCTTTGACATTAACAGCCTGCATGCCGCGCCTTCTCCCGCTACACCAGCTCGGGGAAGTCCTTGAAAGACTCCCCGAGTTGGCGTGGTGGGGGGCTAATGGCGCCTTTTGCCAAAGGCACCCGCGGCGGAAGGGCGCTTTTAGCCCACCGCCGTGGGTGCCTTTGACATTAAAAGCCTGCATGCCGCGCCTTCTCCCGCTACGCCAGCTCAGGGAAGTCCTTGAAAGACTCCCCGAGTTGGCGTGGTGGGGGGCTAATGGCGCCTTTTGCCAAAGGCACCCGCGGCGGAAGGGCGCTTTTAGCCCACCGCCGTGGGTGCCTTTGACATTAAAAGCCTGCATGCCTGGCATTCTCCCGGTACGCCAGCTCGGGGGAGCCCTTGAAAGACTCCCCGAGCTGGTATGGGCAAAAAAAAAAAATGTAAAAAAAAAAAAATTTTTTTTTTTTTTTTTTTTTTTTTTACAAAAAAAAATCGGTATTTGATGTCAAAAAATCGGTAGGCGGTAGGACTGCTTAAAAAGCGGTATCCTACCGCCTAAATCGGTAGGGTTGGCAAGTATGAGAATGTCGTGTTCAAAATGTATTAGGATGTGCTGGAGTGTCTCCACTGCTCCCCACGCCACCCTCTACCTCTCAGGTCTCCAGTGGCAAAGATCCCTCCAGGCAGATTGGCATATACTACGGGGAACTCTTGTTTATTTATTTTGTTTTATATGAACCATGGGCACTGATTGAGCTGCCTGATTGATTTAACACCCAGATAACCACAGCGGAGAATTCAGCTAAAACCGTGAATGCCTGTCCCAGCCAAGTGACAGCGGCCCTGCTTAGTAGTCCTGCCGACGGAGAGGTGCTGCTCCCTTAAAGAGTGGTGCCCCTTGCCCGCAGAGCAGCACGGGGTGCTGGGATTGGAAAGCAGTAATCTCGTATTTGGGTTAAACAGCCTTAGCTTCGCTAAGAATCTGCATGCTTTGCATTGAGCAAGATAACACGGTGCAGAGGAGAAATCAGTGTGGCGACCGTTTTTAAGGATCCAGAGAAAGTGGGGATATTGTGTGCCATGGGTCAGTGTTTTAGGTGATTTGCAACAAAAATCGCTGCAACAGTTTTAAGCAGCCTTTTCAGCTCAGGAAGGAACGGGTGCAGCAGGATGGGGACAGGGACGAGTGCAGCATGATGGGGTCAGGAAGGGTGCAGCATGATGGGGTCAGGAAGGGTGCAGCATGATGGGGTCAGGAAGGGTGCAGCATGATGGGGTCAGGAAGGGTGCAGCATGATGGGGTCAGGAAAGGTGCAGCATGATGGGCTCAGGAAGGGTGCAGCTTGATGGGGTCAGGAAAGGTGCAGCATGATGGGCTCAGGAAGGGTGCAGTATGATGGGCTCAGTAATGGTGCAGCATGATGGGCTCAGGAAAGGTGCAGCATGATGGGGTCAGGAAGGGCGCAGCATGATGGGGTCAGGAAAGGTGCAGCATGATGGGGTCAGGAAAGGTGCAGCATGATGGGGTCAGGAAGGGCGCAGCATGATGGGGTCAGGAAAGGTGCAGCATGATGGGGTCAGGAAAGGTGCAGCATGATGGGGTCAGGAAGGGCGCAGCATGATGGGGGTCAGGAAAGGTGCAGCATGATGGGGTCAGGAAAAGTGCAGCATGATGGTGTCAGGAAGGGCGCAGCATGATGGGGTCAGGAAGGGTGCAGCATGATGGGGACAGGAAAGGTGCAGCATGATGGGCTCAGAAAGGTTGCAGCATGATGGGTCAGGAAGGGCGCAGCATGATGGGGTCAGGAAGGGCGCAGCATGATGGGGTCAGGAAAGGTGCAGCATGATGGGCTCAGGAAGGGTGCAGCATGATGGGGTCAGGCAGGTTTCAGCATGATGGGCTCAGGAAGGGTGCAGCATGATGGGCTCAGGAAGGGTGCAGCATGATGGGCTCAGGAATGTGCGTCTAAAACCTGGTGGTGTAGGCTCAGAAGGATTGTCTCTTTGCCATTAACTTATTGCTTTCCTGGATTCCATTACTTGTCATGGTCCTCCTTCACGCGTTGAACAAACCTCCAGGGACCAGGTGTCTCCCAGGGCAGCATGTGCCTTTTTTAGCGACCATTTGATTTATAGATAGACACATTGGTGCAATCTAGAGGTGGCTGATTAAGTGGCAAATGGACCAGCCTGAGCAATATAGCCTTCAACCCTAGTGCTCCTGGGCCTAGAGGGAACCAGTCTGCACTAGCAAGTGGTTACTGCTCACATTGACAATGAAGGGCTGCACTAAACCCAAGAGATGGTGAGTTACAATGACAGAGGCATGGGGTCTTGCAGATGCAACCCGGCGGTGGACCTTTGCATCCCCTTGAATTTATTAGTTTATTTGTTTCATTTGTAAAGTGCACATATAACCCGTAGGCATTGAGGCACTGTGGCATAACAAGGTACTAAAAAAGGTAGTATTGAGCAGGCATAGTTACACACAGATACAAGGTAAATAAGGTATACCCTGGTGGCAGTTATCATACAAATATACAGAATCATGACCAAGTGGTCCTTATCCTACAAAACAAAACCTTAGGACGGTAGGGAAGGAGACAGTTCATGGGGAAGCGATCAGCCTGATGTGGGGGAGTTCAGATTTAGGTGAAAGCTGAGTGTGTAATGCCTTGCAGAAAATCCAGTAGGATTTCTTTGCCCTCAAGGATCGTGGGAGGTAATTCCAGAGCTTGGCAGCAAGGTAAGGGAAGCTGGAACCTCCGGCTTTGCATCTTTTCACTTTGGGAACAATAAGCTTGTCAGTGTAGGGGTCCTAGTGGATCTTGACGAGTGGGCTTTGGCATGGTGGTGCTGTGTTGGAAAGGCGCTTGTGGGTAATGGATAGTGTTTGAAGATGATCTGCTTCTGAATGGGGAGCCAGTGCGCGTCTCTTCTAGCACTCAAGATGTGCTCTCTTTTCGGGATGTTCAAGGCTGCTCTTAGGGCATTATTTGTTTCTGGAAGAGGTGCCATTGAATAGGAAATTACATCAGTCCATTTTGGAGCCAATGATTGCACGGGCAATGGTTAGGCAGTTAATTTTCGAGAGGAAGGGTCTGGCCGCATTAAAGACCTTGGTAGCGTAGGCTGCCGAGGAGGCACTGGCATTGTCTGGTCATGGTGAGTGAGACGTGTAGGTAGACCTCTAAGGTCTTTATAGTGTTTGGGACAGGAATTGAGCAGTTGTTGATCATGACGGCAGAATATTGATTGTTGAGGTTCTTTAGGACACTTGGAGGGCCCACAATCAGGATTTCTGTTTTGTCACTGTTGAGACAGAGATGATTGGCAGGCATCCAGGTCTCTATTGTGGAATACATCGAGTTCAGTGTGTTCGAATCTTCTATGTAGTTACCTGTGAGGGGCATCAGGATTTGGGTGTTAGCGGCATAGTTAGTGCATGCTATGCCGAGAGAATCTAAAATGTGAAATAGGCGCCAGGTGACAATATTGTAGAGCGTAGGGGCGATGAAGGATCCTTTTGGCACACCACAGGTGATGGGAGAGGAAGAGGCGTTGGCGATCTCTGAGAAGACCCTCATGACTCTTCCATTCAGAAAGATTTTATCCAGGCAGTGGCTGATAGTGTAAAATGAGCGTGAGGTGGTGGCAGAGGATCTGATGGTTGACCAGGTCAAAAGCCACAGATAAGTCTAGGAGAAGGAGCAGGGCTGACTTGCCTTAATCCCTGATCTCATTTTATTGATTTTTTAAATCAGGCAAAGCAGTTCCTGTGACATGTCTAGGACGGAAACCGGATTGACGCATCCCAAGGATGTAGTTGTCCTTCAGGAACTGCTGAACTTGAAGGTAGGCAGCTCGGTCACAGATTTTTAGGAGGAAAGTGACAGTGGTGATCGGCCTGTAGTTTGTGGCAACAGCTGGATCCAGGGAAGTTTTTTCTCTGAAGGGGAGTACCCAGGCTTCTTTGAAGGTGGCTGGAACAGTACTTTGAGCGAAGGAAGTGTTTATGATGGCGATGATGCTGGGGGTTAGTACGTCGGCACAGTCTTTGACAAGGGGTGGAAGGCATATGTCACCTTTGCATTTTGAGGGCTTTAGGCTATTAATCAGTTTGGTGACATCGGTTTCAGATAGGTCTCTGAAGACAAACTGAGTGGTGAGGGACACAGGGGTGAGAGGAGGGCACTTGTTGCTAGCAGTCGTGGGTACAATTTTGATTGTCACTTTCTGAGATAGGATTTTCCTATTCAAGGTGTCAATTTTGCCTAGGAGTGCCTCTTGGATACTAGAGCACCAGGTCTTGTCTTTAGTGATGGTAGAGGGGGGAACTGCAGGGGACTCAAGTTCTCTGTATATGGAGAACACTTGTTTTACATCTGACTTGGCATTGCTAATTCTAGTGTTGAAGGAGTTGGACTTAGGTGTGGCTAATTTGTATTGTTTGGAAGCTTTGGTGAAGTCCTGTTTTGTGGAAACGGTGGGTTCTTTTAGCCAAGTTAGCTGTGCTTGTTGTTTCAGGATGCGTAATCCTAACAGGTCAGGGGTAAACTAGGAATTTGAATGCCTGATCAACTTTGCTTAGTAAGGCACCTGAGGGGCTAAGGTGTTAACTTCTTTAGAGAGGATTAAAGTGTAGGTATCCACTAGTGAGATAGTGTTGGTGGTGAAGTGGACCTGAAAGCAGGTAGTGTTGATCGGGGTAGAATAATGTCTCTGGTGAGCTTCCGTGAGCTCCTTGTGACAGCAGGAGGAAGTTTAATGGTGCTGTAGGCTTGTTTGGCTGTGTGATAGACAAATGTATAATATGGTGGTCAGACCATGGACAGGGTGTGTTGGCACTTGTGGAGATTTGGCAGTTGTGCTCTGCGATCCAGTCCTGTGTTCGGCCTTTATTGTGTGTGGGATTGGTGATGCATTGAGTGAAACCCAGTTTGTTGAGTGCGTCAGATAGTGATTTAGAGGTTCATCAGGCTCATTAGTGTAGTGGAGTCCCAGGTTGAGGTCTCCTAAGAGGATCATTTTTGAGGAGGCTTTGAATTTATCCTGGTGAATGTGAAGTATGTTTTGCTCAAAGTTTGGAGAAGGGCCAGGAGGGCGATAGATGAGGTGAATGGTGATCGTACAAGTAGGGGAAATTGAACATTTGAGAGAGAGAAGATCAGTGTTCCCATCAATAGATATATGAACTTGTCTGAGGAGAATGGATTTTCTGGCAATGATGGCGACTCCGCCTCTTCTGAAGTTGGGTCTGTCATTTCATAGGGTGATATGTCCTGTGGGAATAGCTAAGGCTAGGGCAGTGCCAGAAGCTTTCTGAAGTCGGCTCTCTGTGATGGCGAGTGTGTCGAGGTTGTTTTGGGTGATGTGGGCATGGATATCAAGTGTATGAGCATGAAGAGATCAAGCGTTGATCAAGGAGCATGTTAGGAAGGCCTGAGGGTCAGTGTGCAAGGAGACAGAGGCTTGATCTCGTGTAGGGGCTTGATTCAGATGGGCGAGGTTGGGAGGGGGAGGTGTCTGTTGTTGGAGTGATGTTTGATTATGGTGGATGCTATGGACTTTGGTGGGGTCCTTGGTGATGAAGGGAGGAGGAGAGAAATTACTATGGGTTGCGTGTTGATGGGGAAGGTGGTTTAAGGGGGGCGCTGGAACTTTGAGTGAGTATTTAGGGCTTAACCTCTATTTTCCAGGGGCAATGCGATTGTGACCTATTGCAGTGTGTGGGGGGCCTGAGATTGTGCTGTGTGCGGGGTTGGGAGAGACAGGGCACTGAGCGATGTGTTGTGTATGGTGTTTTAGTCCCGGCTTGGATGTTATGATTGGGAGTAACCTGGTAAATGTGTGAGGGTCATAGCTGGTCAGAGTGCAAACCCTTGAAACTCATTTGAATTTAAGATGGAGCATAACCTGAGGTGTGAGTTCCTGATGTGCGTTTCCTGTGGAGTCATTTGGGCAGGTAAGTTGCAGAGGCGCAATGAGGGTCTATGATGTTTTTGGGGTGGCATGCTGCCTGCTGTGCTCTGGGAGCAGGCATCAGATCATGGAGGGTGTGTGGGAGCGCTGTGGGCAGGCAGTGGAGAATAGCGTTACTTGGTGTTGGGCGTGTGAGGAAGGGGGTTTGTCTCACAACGAGACCAGCATAGACTGTTGCTAGAGGCTTTTAGTGTCGGCCTTCAGTGGGGGCCGGCTTCACCTGCTGGCGCAGGGGGTTGGATGTTTCATGCTGATCCAGCAGTCAATCATGGTGTTGCAGGCCCAGGACAACCTGGGAGCCTGGTGTGCTCCGGGATACGGTGGCAGCCATCTGAGAAGTTGCTGGTATGCCTCCGAATTCAGTGCTTCCTCCAGGGCAGATGGAATTGCAGGTCTCCCTGTGAGGAAGGGGACCTGTCTTACAATGATACCAGCGGAGACTGCTGATAGAGGCCTTGCGTGTTGGCCTTCAGTGGGGACCTGCTTTGCCTGCCGGCGCACGAGGTTGGATGTTTCATGCTGGTCCAACAGACAATCATGGTGCTGCAGGCTGAATGAGGGCTGATCTGTAGAAATTTGCCTCTGAAGAACAGTCTCACGTTGAGATAAATACTTGCCTGTCTGGAAAACCTCTTTGACGATACTCAGTTGTTTTTTTATCAGCACCCTTGGTTGGGCACTCAACTAATCTGATTTCTAGGATCACAGGGTGTAGTCACAGGTACAATCCCATGTTCTGATTAGCCTTAGTACTGAGTGTCCCTGCCTCTGGATGTCTTTACCCTCCTTCGCCCCTCTGCCACCTGCAATGAGCAGATGTGAAAGCTCTTTTTTAAATGGGAACAAAATGTATACTTACCTAAGCAATCCACGACGCTGCTAGGAATATGGTCATGAACACTGAAAACAGACTACCAAACCCCATCTTCATCGTGAATTGCTGAGGTAAGTTTCCTTTTCTTCTTTTTCAATTAGCAAAGAGCCTTAGCATGAGCATGTGCATATGCTCACCGCGGGTGCTAAGGTGTTTCCACTAAAGCTGGCAACTGTTACGTATTATTGCCATATGGAATGTAACCAATTGGGGGACTTCTTGTGATGAAGGATCAACAGACCTCACATGAGTGATATATGAAGATCAGCACCTTTTTTTTAAAGTCATCCAGGTCAGGGTGGATAATACCTTCAAACTCTGCAGGTAGCCAATTGCAAATAATAATGCCTATTATCATATGTATCAGGTTGGGGGAAGTCAAAGACCCTCAATGGCCTAACTAATTAACTTTACTGGCTCCAATCTTATAGTTGGTTATGCAATTTCTTTCTTTCTGTTTTAACTTTTTACTATGTCAGACTTTTAATGTTAGCACTTTGGAACTGTTCTCTATGAGAATGCAGTCCTTTTTAAATAATAAAAAAACAGAAACAAAACAAGTGTGCTAACTATGAGAGTGATGTTCTTCCACAGGGTTCTCTAAATGACTGTCTCAACTGCCCCCTTTCTAGAGTAGGGCACTGAGTTCCATACTTGAACTCACAATTTTAAGGTTACAACACCAAGGTCTCTTCTTGGCTCAAGCTTGCAGTTTCCGGGTCTAACGCCTAGCTGAGTTCTGGAATCCTCCTACCCACTAGTACTCCCCCCAAACTCCCACCTTATGGAATGTACAAGGATCAGAAATGGACCTGCTCTAATTGTGGTTCAATCCTCTGGGCCAGTGGAAATATCTAATAACCCACTGCTGCTAGAATGTTGTTTTCCCTCCTTGTCCAGGTTTTTTTGTAGGGTGTGATATTGTTCACCTCCAGCAGCGGCTCACTATCTTGGGAAAACATCTTTTCCTTCTACTTGATCTGGCTTTTGACAACATCAGCAGGACCTACCACAGCAAGATCTTTGGTTTCTTTCCTGGTCTGTTTCCAGCTAATATCTGAGATAAAGAATTCTGGAGTCTCTCCATTTCCTTTGTAGAGTAGCAGATGAATGCCTCTTCAGGAATCCCACCCCCATCCTTCCTATATGTTGGAAGCTAGAGATCATGACATGCACGACACCAGTGATGATGCCTATTTGATGGAGAGCCTTCGAGAAAAGGTATCCATTGAGAAACCCTATATGATGTATCCCCGTATAGATGACAATCTCTTGGAGGAGATCCCCGAAGGAATATGAAGATGAAAGAAAGAGAAGTTGATGATCTCACAAGAAGCTATTGTGACGCACTGAGAAGAGTGGCTGAAGAAAAGGATGTATACATTTTATGGAATCTGATGACGAAATAAAGAATCAAGTAGACTTTCATATGCAAAATGAAGATTGCACGTGTGAAGAGCACTGCAGAAAAAGCAAGCCATTTTATAACGGTACAGATGCAGCAATGCAACTAGAGTAAGTGATCTTAAAGGCTAGTAATACGTAGTGAATAGACTGCAGGCAGTGCCGCCATTATACAGAATTCTGGACATCGGTGTCACATACTTAGTATGCTCAGACCCATGGAGAAAGAAGGATCGGAAGGTTGTGTCGCAGCAACATGAAACTAAGAGCTTGGAAAGGCCTGGAAGACTTGTCTGGCCTGGTGTCCAAGGATGAAGTAGCCAAGAATTGGTTATCTATCCCTGAAGAACAGTGAACATGAGATGGTGAATCAGCCCTTGTTAAGTTGCAAGGAAAGAACACCACGAGTGACAAGTTTATTAATTGAAGACAATTAAATGCTACAAAACAGGCCAACATACGGTCTCCTGTCACGTGAGCTAAGGATGGAAATAGAAGGGGGCGCATGCTGCTCTGGGCTTGAGATAGTGTGTGCTCACACTCCCTTTTATTCCCAGGAGCAAGGATACTTTGCAAGGCCAAGTTCAAAGATAATCTGAATGGTAGAATGCATGAGTGATGAGAGATGTTTGGCTAATTGGGTGGGGAGACACGGTCAAGTCCACCTACTGACACCTGGGGTACCAACTTACGTGCTGCTAGTGAGCCGAATGTTCCAGAAGGGCAAAAGTGTGCCAACCAATTAAAGAGGACCCTATAATTAAGAGCCTTATAGTTTGAGAGCTGATAAACTGTGTACTTAATAACTGATGAAGATGACTTGCATTAGAGTTGGACTGTAGAAACCCAATCACAACCCATCCCTATATACAAAGCATACTTAGATGTTTCCTTTGAGTGTATCACAACCCCCGTAGGATTTGCTTCTTTGCCACATAGTATGACATCACATATGATGAATTTTTGCTATATAAATGTCCTTTTTTATTAAATGCTTTGCGAGAACACGAGCAAACGTCCGTTGATGTCTGTTGTAACTCCCTGTTTTAGACAATTGATAATAAAACAGTGGGGAGAGACTTTTGCCAACTTCCCAAGTTGGTCTTATTTGGTGTAAGAGTAATTCTACATCCCATCCATGCATGACATGTTACTGATTTAAGGACCCTCCAGGTTCATGTGGTAGCATTGTCGGATGGTTTAATAAAAGAGCCATCGACCTGTTAGAACTCAAGTGTTTCGGATGATCGGACATCCTTCGCCATCTACCCAGAAGGTCGCAGGGTTTCCTGTGGAGAGCGGCTGAATAGAAATTTTGCAAGAAAATTGAGACGGTGGGGCAGGGTCCCACTTTGACAAACTCCCTACCTGGTTTCCACAGGCGCTTTTTCGGAGGGAAGGCGAACGTGGTCAATTGGAGGAGACGATACCGAATGCCTTGAGCCAAATGAGGAATGGTGAGTAGACTGAGGGGAATTGCAAACAAAGGGGATGGGGTTATGATAATTTAAAAAGTAACGAAAGTAATGAAAGCAACGGGACTAATGGGAAATAATGTATAAAGAGAGAGAGAGATATAATGCCCAAGAGTCCTAACCCAAGGGTTTTTTTATAAGAGGTTGTCTCACACCCCAATTGGAGTAAACTAGGCTATGTGCAGGACAGGTCTGCATAAAGTGACAATCTAAACTCTGTGATCAGAGTATTAACCAGGGGCAAGAGGATTAGGGTGATCACCAAGGTTTTCATTTAAAGAGTCGATTAGTCTGTCTGTTTATGTATTTGTGTTTAATTATGGTGTCGATGAGTGACACAAACAGTTTTGTGGGAATTGAGAAAAAGTTAAGAAGTTATACCACCTATCTGGGGAAGTGGTTGGTACCAATTCAGAGGTAGACAGAGAAAATGGGGGAAATAGAGGTTTTGGGCAGCAATTTTTGGAGCGGGCTCATATTTATTGTTTTAAGAATTGAAAGTGGCAAAGGAATTTTATAAACTCTGGTAAGTATTGACAGTCAATTGAGACTCGTCACAATGGGAGATATCACTCATCTGATGCATTTACCTAAGACATTGCCAAAGCACATGCCCAAGCTGAAACAGTATAGTGCGGAATGGGTGAAAGTCACGGCAGATAAGATGTTCATGCCATGGCCACAAGGGGGATCGTTGTCAAAAGCGGTATTGCAACACATACCCACATACTTGCACACTGCATACACAGGAAAGAAATTAGAGAAGAGATTAGCTATTTTAGAGCTCTGGCAGATGTACCAGGAAGAGAGGGAAGATCCACCACCTGAAGAATGTATGCTTAATCAGTGTAAGGAGGTAGGTGTTCAGCTCCCCTTACATCACTGGAAGTAAAACGCGATAGTATGAAAGAAATAGGATTGTATCCTTTAAAGGAACTGAAAGCAGCAACAAAGTATAGTAATCCGATACACGGACTGCCTGCTACAACAGTGGCGATACTCCAGAGGGGAGTAAGAGAAAAGAGAAGCTCTTTAAGATCTTGCTGGACAAGGAGGAGAAAAGTGAGCGATCGAATATATCGACAAAAATTGAATGAGAAATTAAGAGATGGATAAAAAAGGATAAAGCTGATGAGGTAATGCTCGTACAGAACAAATGGATGCGAGGACAGATACTGCTCAAGCTAGCTGGGATAAACATTGAGGAAGTAAGGCAAAGAGAAGATCAGGACAAACAGGATAGAAAAGACAGGGATCGAGAAAAGGGATTAAAGGAAGATTAATATAAAAGAAGGAGCAGACAGAGACAAGAACAGATGTATCAGGAGGAGCAACAAAAGAAAGAAGAAAGGGCAGAGGAGCAAAGGAAGTATGACAACAGGGAGAGAGCAATGGAAGAACGGGATGGGCAAGAATGGAAAAGAAAACAGGAGGAAGTGCAGAAATTAACGGATAAAATAATACATAGACTAAGAGAAGAGGAAGAAAGAACAGCAGGAGTACGGAGAGAAGAGATAAGGCAAGAAGAGGAGCGAGTTAGATGGGAAGCGAAAAAGGGAAGAGAATTAGATGAAGAATTAGAATGAAAGAGAAGACAATAGGAGCTTGATATTAACTGTATTCAAAAAGAGCTTATGGAGCCAAGTCCTACAATACGATAGGACTAAGTGGAGCAACACCAGGGGCATCTAAAGTGGTCTTAGAAGAGAACTTTGATATAGGAAGTATCAGAGACAGGATCGATAAAGCCTATCAAGAATTATGGGAAGGTAGCAAATTGGGAAGCTGAGAAAAGGAAGCTCAAACCCTAGTCTTCCAAGCACAAAGCGAAGAGGAAAATCCATTCAGTTTGTAGCATAGAGCCTTATCCTTAAGCAGACTGACCTTAGACAAGGGTGAAGGGGATGAGGGTCACACTAGTTGGAGACTAGATATATCTGATGAGGAGAGGGAATCCTTCCAAGGGGAAAAGGGAGGAGGTGCATGTGCCCCCGAGGGAAGCCTGCAGACGGATAAGGAAGTAAGATGGTCTGACCTTGAGCAACCTAAGGATAGGACGGCAGATCCCATAGCATACCAAGAGCATCCCAGAGGACGATCGTATAGAGAGAAGGGAGAATTACCGCCATATGTGTACAGGTTAAGATAGTTGCCAGGGAGGAGGCAGTCAGGAACTATTGTCCCCACCATGGATAGGCAAACAAAGGGAGACGATTGCACGTTAGGGTTTGCGCAGTTTCCCTTATTGGAAAAAGGGGAAGCAAGACCTCACTATATATTCCATGGCCACAGATGGACAAGGATAATTTAAGTTGAAAACTCCTGAGTTTGACATTGGGTGCAGGAAAATGGATTTATGAATTTGAAAAAATGACAGGAGGAACTACCCTAGCCATAGAGGACATTAAGGGTCTCTTAGCAGCCATTCTTGGAGAAAGAGCTGATGACATATGGAAGAGAGCAGGCTATTCAAGTGTGACAACACAGAACACAGCGCACAATGGAGCGTGGTTTAATAATTGCAGAACAGATGTCTGGAAGGCTCTCAAAGTACAGTATCCTGACATGTCACAAATGGGTGAAATCATGACTCGTAAAATGAAAGAAGATGAAGACCTTCTTGCTTACATTAAGGATATTCAAGAGCACTGGATTCTTGAAATGAGCGAACTTTGGGAAATAACAGTGGCATTATTTTACCACATTTTATGTCATGGGTTGCCCGAGCAAGTACAGAGGCAGATGAAAAAACAAGCGGGAATGGAAGCAAAGCCATAGACTGAAATACAATTGACAATAGTGCATCACTGTCGGCTGTTGCAGGAGAAAAATAAGAACAAAGAGCATCCGATGAAACAAGGAGGGAATGGTTTTATGCCACTAGACAGAGGCATGGGCTATAGAGGAAAGGGTGGATTCCAAAACAATCAAGGTGGGTTTCAGAATACAAAGAAAGAGAATCAGAATTCGTAATGAGGATTTAACCAAGGGGGACTAATTAGTAGGACTCTTCCTGTATGTTGGACTTGTGGGATGACAGGAGACATTGCACGCGTATGTGGGAGCCAAGGGAATCTACAGAATGGCCAATTCTCAAGAGCAGGAACAGCTTTTCCTCCAGCATATAGCTCACAAGCTAGGGAAGGGTTTGTATCAAACACAGACCACGCAAATGCAACAGGCACGGCAACCACAGCAAGCGCAAATGAATCCACCACAAGGGCAGTCGCAACATGCCCCCATGCAGACACAGCGGTATGCAAACACAGAACAATTATTGACACCTAAAATAGGAGGTGCTACGGTAGTGGGAGAAATCCTTTCACTGGTACAGGAGTATGGTGTGTCCACAATAGGACAGCTCACAAGGCGACTAGATGTGTTCAGTATTATCTGTGACACCAGACCCCCAAGAGGAACCCAGGGTCGTTGTGACAATATGAGGCAAATCGCTTTCCTTTTTAGTAGACACTGGAGCTACTCGTTCATGTATATGAGAGGGAAAATATCCAATGTCGGGAATTGCCATGAATGCTCAAGGGTTCCCTGGAGCTACGAGCTGAGTTCCTTTTACTGATGAATTACCGGTCTCTGTAGGAGAGTGTTACATGTCTGTTCCGTTGCTGTATTCTCGACGAATACCAGTCAACATTTTTGGAAGAGATTTGATGACAAAACTCAACACATGACGATTTCTTTTAATGATGAGTGGATAGTCTGTTGCACTCCAGGAATACATTACATGAATGTGGGCAAATTTATACTGGTGTTAACAGGGCAAGTGACTCTGTGAGACGTTCCAGTGGAGAGAGAGATTTTTCTTTATGGGGTGAGGATTCTATTGACATGGCTACCTGGCTTAGTGGGAAGACTATGAGAATACCCGATATATTTTTGTTTAGACCGCAAATACCTATGGACGAACAGGGGGGACAGACCATCCATATAGAATTAGAACCAGCCATAGTACGAAGGGAAATGGTGATGCTTGAAGGAACGGATGGCAAGGGTAAACCATGGAGGACAGTGATAGCTATCAAAGAAGGGTACAGACTGACTGACATAACTGATGACGACATGTTTAGAGATGATCCGACAGACAATGAAGTTGTGTTCCTTATGAGCATTACATATTGGATTAGAATAGAGAAAAGGGAAATCCCACACGAATGGTAAACATGCTGCAGCATCCAGCATGTTTTGATGAAGACTTGGAGAAGGTGCCAAGCTTCTTATGACTACATGCCCTTATGACGTAGGACTGTTAAAGAGGGCAGAGGAAGTGAAAATAAAGCTGAAACCAAGAGCTACTTTACCTCAAGCAAGACAGCACCCCATGTTACGAGAGGCTGATGAGGGTATATTTTTTTTATTTTTTTATTCAAACCGTTGTTTGTAGTTTGATTACCAAACTTTTACAACTTACTTTTATGTTACATATTTGAATTATACATTTTTTCAAATTTTCATCTTCCTTTCCACAAATAAACATTTTCTAAACATAACATTTCTTTAAACATACAATTTTTAGAGCAGTCCCTATGAAGTACAAAGAATAAAATACACTTAAATGCATTCTCCAACATAATGATAATTGACTTGTTGTAATTTCTCCCCATTCTTACATTTCCACTTTTTAGTTTACATAAGGCAACCCCATACATCCAATCCCATTATCGATTTTCACTTTCACAATATCAATTTGATGTTGATTACTTTGATGGAACATTTTGATGTAAATACAATGAGGTGTTTTTGCTCGTATTTCAGCATGATTCGCACTTCTTAGATAGTTCCATTGGAATTGAACACAAGAAATTGTGTTTAATACGCAATTTGCTTTTCTAGATCAACATTTAGTATAGATAAAAATCGCGTAAGCCATAGGATGGCTTTTGTTGTCATGCCCCACATAAATACCAGCCAAAGCCATTCCCTTGATTACGAAGAATCACTCGTATGTTTGAGTTCAAATATTTGTTCCCGTTGCACTTCAAAGTAGGTACAATGGATGGTCAGGTGTTTGAGTGTTTCATGCAAATTTGACGCTTTACAGAATCTACAAGTATCTACGGTCAAGGTTTCTGAGTTTTTTTTCCCAATTTAAAGCAATCCTGTATGTTCAATGAGATGGCAAAATGATCTATGCAGGATTTTAAGCCCCCTCGTTTCCAGGTATACCCTAAACCTGGCTTTTGAGTTGGGAGAAATGTTATGTCCCAAAGTGCTAAATGCTGGTTCCACATGCAGCCCCTACCCAATGATGAGAAAGCATACTCACTGTCCATATTGGTGAGAGGTTGCTTCCCACATGCAGCATTAAAGTCTCCACCAATTATTATTCGACAAGCCGCATATTTGGTGTTTACTTTATCTAAAAGTGTGTCTAGAAAATCAAAAGCAATGTCAAATTTAAACGTATGGGATTATGATATAAAGATACACACAAATAATATTCCTTGGAAGAAGGTTGTAGTGATATAACAACAGCTAAATACAATGGAGATTTATATACTTCGTGTGTGATTGAATGCAGATTTGTATTTATACACATGGCAATTCCGCCATGTGGGCAACTACTTTGGCCGCGCTCAGCCGGCATTTGATGAACATAGAAGCCAGGCAATATGATGTTTTGTGTTGACATGGTTTCTTGACAGAATAATATATCACAATTTATTGCATCGTACTTCTTGTTAAACCATGAGAGCAAATTTGTGAAACCACATGAATTCCATGAAAAAATTGAAATCTTATGTGGTTTGTTAAGTGGGGATGTTATCCATGGCAGGGTTCATTGTGGTAGCCAGAGAGGTCAGCCATGACCAATCCTTGCTAGCGTTTGAGAGGGAGACCAACTGACTTATAACTTCCGGTTGGATCCCACTCTGATCCTTTGCAGCGGCTGCAGTTGGTGTTTTTTGGGCAGGTTGACAAAGTGGTGTTTCATTGAACGCAATAACCTCATCAAGAATTTCAAATGGCATCGGCAGGAGCCTGATCGTTTGCAGTTCGTGCCTGTGTTGCCATATCAAATCAGAAATGATGGTAGTTTGTACTTTGCATACCATCCTGTGATTTTGGGTTTGAGGTAGAGTGATACATTCTATGTCATCGGAATGGAGCGTCCTAAGTGCTGTAATTTGCCTAATGGCCATTAGCAAAGCAGAGCGATTTAATCGTATAGTAACATGAATGTCCGGGTTGGACTCCCACCCAAAAAATAGTAGGAAACGATGTACTGTCTCTATTTTAGAGCTTGCCAAACATGCAGGTTCTTGAAAATTCTTTTCAACTGAGGGCACTGCCATTTGAGATGGTTTCTGCATGTTTGCATAGTCGGGGTGATCAAGTTCTGGATCCCTTCCCAAAGGTGAATTGGATTGGGGACTGCCTGTTAAGTCATTTTGCTGCAGTTTTATGGTATGAGACTCTTTGTGATTAGAGAGAGGGAGTTTGGCTTACTGCCTTCCCTGCTTGTACAGCTTTACTAGCTATCGGCTTGAAAAAAGCTGATGGCTGAGTTTGGGCAGTAGTTGAAGTTTTATCACGTGACACTGAGAGTCCACCAGAATTGGGCCCTGTTAGTTCTTTGCCAATTGTGGCATTTCCCTTTCCTTTGTGGTGTGTAGATGATAGAACCATACCACCACTTTGAGAGGAAAGCAGACAAGGTTTTTTAGTTTCAGAGAGTGTGCCTTGTTCCATTTCTGGAGACTGTTTGTCTTCCTGTTCCAAACTGCCCATACAGATAGAGTCAGAGTTTTTTTTTTTCATTTTTGTATTTTTTGTTTATTTTTGGTGGTTGAGGTTTTGCCGATGGCAAGGGTGGCTGTCTGTCTGCTTTCCTTTTTAGCGCTCTAAAAAAAAGGTGCTTTTCTTTGCGGGAGGTGAAGAATTGTCCCGCATTAGCTAAATTTCCATTCAGACCCTTTCCTTTTCCATCTGGAGGAATTGGATCGCTCTTAGACTGCGAGAAAAGGTTGGTCAAAGCTGATGGACAGTCTGGGTGGAAGATTTAGTCTACCTCCAAGTCCTCTTGAATCTCTTCACGCTTAATTGAGCATTCAGTAGGATTCTTTTGAACAAAAAATAATATTTGCTCGATCTTTTCTGTATTTGCATTGACCATTTGGCATAGTTGGGCGTGAGTGAAGATGTGGTGGTGGGAAGGGACCGGGGGAGCAGCAACCGTTTGGGCAAAGGATTGCGCAAATGAATAAATGTTAGGTTGGATTGCAGGCAGCTGTGCAGAAGGGGTCACCTGTTCTTTCTGTTCGGTTTGAGTAGCTATGGTCACTCGGTCTACCTCTACTGAGTTTGCCATGGGTGCTAGTCCAGGCCCGGCAGTCGCAAAGGTTGCCCCTCCACTGCGTAGGGAATAAACCCTTAGGGCTAAACCATGTGAGTCCCCGATCCCCTTCAGGGATGGTTTCGTGTATGTGGAGTACTTTTGTGTAATGGAGAGTTGTTACCAATGACGAGCAGTTAATACAACAAGGCAATATAGAATGCACCCATCATTAAACGATTCTCAACCGCCAGGCTTAGAAATAGCCCAGCCTCAACGTCACCAGAATTGGATATATGCTCAGTTAGGCGGTGACGCGGCAATACATAAGGTATTCCGGTCTGCGCCTCAATACAGAGTATCGAATTGACTAAGCTGGGACACACTATGTCCGGTGTTAAAAAAAAAATAAAACCAGCCTCCCTGAAGTTGTTTAGGCTTGTCTAAAGGTAATAATCACCATTCGGGCCCTTATGTGCACCCAGCGCCCCGCGCACCTTGAACAGTCAACAGTACTTCAAAGTACTTCCACGGTGCGCGTGCGGGTGCGCTGGGTGTGCGTGCTTTATTTCAACCAGAGGGGCATCACCACAGCAGGGGGCAGGGCAGCCTGTGAGGACACACCTTCAAGGAAAGAAAAATACAAGTGTGTCAGTGCTCACTTGTGTAAATTAGATTTGGCTTTCTGAAATGACACAACAAGAGGCGTATCCTATGTGAGCAATGAGCTGTCCCACCACAACGTGAATACAACGTTTAGATTTCACTAACACAACGTGACTCGTACAACGTGCGCCAGGTTGCAACCCTTTGTTCGTTCTAAGGGGGGGTTGGGCTGTAAAAGTCACCTTCGTTTCCTTTGCAAGAGTCCAGGCAACTTGTGTTGCAGAGAAAGACTTCCTGACAGCTCTGTTCACTTGCGTAGCACAGGGGAGCACGGGAAGCCCAGCCACTTCCAGGTAAAGCACCAGCAGCACCCTCTGCCAGTCAACAGTACTTCAAAGTACTTCCATGGTGCACGCGCGGGTGCACTGGGTGCGTGTGCTTTATTTCGACCAGAGGGGCGTCACCACAGCAGGGGGCAGGGCACCCTGCGAGGACACACCTTTGTTTCCTTTGCAATAGTCCAGGCAACCTGTGTTGCAGAGAAAGACTTCCTGACAGCTCCGTTCACTCGCGTAGCACAGGGGAGAACGGGAAGCCCAGCCAATTCCAGGTAAATCACCAGCAGCTCCCGCCGCCAGTCAACAGTACTTCAAAGTACTTCCACGGTGTGCGTTCAGCACTGATGGAAATAGGTATCCTTGTACCGTCAGAGTCATTGTGAAAAATCAAAGGGAGCGTTGTGGAGATTTATGCAAGATATGAGACCGATTAACCAGATTGTAGATGCAGAGATTCCTCTAGTTCCTAACCCGGCATCGATACTGTGCAGTATTCCAGTAGAAGCACGATATTTCACAGTGATTGAATTGAAAAATGCGTTTTTCTCTATCCTGTTGCACAAGGACTCACAACATTTGACTTCATTTACGTTTCGCCAGACTCGCCTGAAACACACTTGTTTGGCCCAAGGCTACTGTGAGTCTCCATCAATCTTTAACAGAGTCCTCCAGATGGACCTAGGTAATTTTGATTTGAGAGCATTGTGATACAGTACGTAGATGATATTTTAAGTTGTAGCACCACAGAAAATGAGTGGAGGCAGGAATCCATTCAGTTGATGACTGTTCTAGCAGACAAGGGATACAAGGTAGACAAGGAAAAGTTGCAGTACTGTCAAGAAGAGGTGTTGTACATAGGACAGTTGATCTCACATGAAGGAAAGAAGGTAACACCTGAGAGAGCTGAGGCGATTATGAAAACTGCAAAACAGCACACAGTAAAGCAGATGCAACAGTTGTTAGGACTATGTAATTATGTTAGAGCCTGGGTGTTTGACTGCAGTTTATACACAAGACCCCTTTTGCAGGCTTTGAAGAAAGCACAGGTAGATACAAATACAATAGAACAGACTGCCGAGATGGAGGAAGGGTTTGAAGAGTTGAAGAAAGCATTTTGTACAGCTCCTGTTTTAGGCATTCTCAATTATGCTGAGGAGTTTTTCTTATTTTCGCATACGAATGGGACAGTCATGACAGCAGTGCTTACACAGAGGACTGCATAAGGGCACAAGCCTCTAGTGTATTACAGTGGGATTCAAAGACCCAGTTATGAAGGGACACTTTTCTTGTGAACAGTCATTGACAGCCGCCGCATTCACAATTGTGAAGTCTACAGGCATTGTAATGGGTTGTTCTATACTCCTTTTGTACAGCATGCTTTGTTTGCCATTTTAGAGAAACCCAAAGGTACATTGACATCCAAGAGTGCTTCTGTTTATGAAGTGATCATTTCAAACCCAGCGATTAAAATTGTCACATGTAAAATATTGAATCCTGCCACATTTATAGCTGAGATATTGACAGAAATTGATCATGTGCATGATTGTGCAAACGATATAGAATTCTATGGTAATATACCACATGTAAAAGAAAATATGTTTTCAGGAGGAGAAATCCTCTTTATTGATGGTTCTTCAAACATTGATCAAATAAATGGAGAGAGGCATTCTGGCACAGCTGTAGTAAGGCATAGAGCAAATGGCGAGTTTGAAGTTGTAACAAGTGCAAGCCTACCGTTTCACTTTTCAGTACAAGCGGCAGAATTAGTAGTGTTCTTTGTTGTGCTTGAGAATCATGAAGGGCAGGAAGTGACGGTGTACGGTGATTCCGCCTATGTGATGTCAACCGTACACACAGGACTAGCACACTGAAAAAGGAGAGGCTGCCTCCAACGGACGGCACTCCAGTGCAGCACGCATCCTTATTGGAAAGGCTTATTAAGGAACTACATCTCCCAGTAGCCATAGCGGTCGTTAAATGCGCCGCTCACACTAAGCGTACATAATGTATTTCTTGCAGGTACAAAGCCGCACACGCAGAAGCCAAAAGGGTTGCATATTCACTAGATATTTCAAGTTTTGATACTCCAGATGTTAAGGAGAAGGTAGTCACGATTATGGTAGTGAAAGAAGGATTTAATCATTTGCCAAGAACTCGATGAATGGAGATTCAAGGAAGTGCACCACAGGAAGAAGAGGAATTATGGAACCGAAGGGGGTGTTCTTTATCCCCCACTGAAGAATTATGGTGACAGGATAGCACTGGAAAGCTGGTGATGCCAGTGCATTGTTAAAGGTAGCGCTCGAACAGCTGCACTACCCTGCGCATGTAACTAGGGAAAGTCTTGCTGCAACAATTGCGGAAGATTGGTTTACTCCAAATTTGTTAGGACACATTGCATTTTATGTAGTAAACTGCATCGTATGTCAAAGGTTTACTGCAGGGGCATACACTGACAATGATTAGAGGAGTAATTCCTCGACCGAATGGTGCTTTTCAGCATTTACATATTGACTATGTTGATATGCTGCAAGTGTGTAGTGGATACAGGTATTTGATAGTGGTGGTGTGTCCCTTCTCCAGGTGAATCAAAGCAGGTCTGTGTACACACCCTGATGCTACTTGCGCAGAAACGTTTTTAGTATGTGAAGTCTTTCCAAGATGGGGAATGTGTGAAGTGGTGAGATCCGATAATGGGCCACATTTTGTCAATGAAGTGTTTGAACAGATAGGACTAAGGTTGAGTATTAAGCACAAGTTTTCTTCTGCTTATCACCCGCAACCGAATGGGATATGTGAGAGACTGAACAGCCTCCTTAAAGAAAGGATTGCCAAGCTCAAGCTTACTTTGAAAAAGGGATGACTATATTGCCTGCCCTTAGCTTTATATGCTGTAAGGAATCAGCATGGTTTGGACCACCACCTCGCACATGATCTAGAAAATGAGAATGCCTTTGACTCCTCCATCAAGGATTAGAAGTGATGCCCAGAGTACAGCAAAAATGTTAGGAAATTAGTTACGTGCATATTTGTGACAAGGAGGTCAGTCTCAGAAAACAGTTGAAAACCATTCAGCAACCAGATCAAGTGAACTTATATCAGCACCTAGAGTATTTGTTGGCGACACTGTGCTAATTAAAAACTTCACTAGGAAGTGGCACGAGCCAAGATTTTACGGCCCTTTCATTGTTGAAAATGTTACTCCTTCAGCAGTAAAAGTCCAAGGCAGATGAGCGTGGATACACCTGAACAATGTCAAGCTACACGCTGGCGAGACCACAGCATCCCCAGCCATCTATTCAGAGGCAAGACAAGAAAAAGAATTTCAGCGTGTGCAGACTCAATCGATGACAAAGAAAAAGGATGACAAAGTTACTGACTAATAAATGCCGATTTACATTTGGATTGTGACTTCCCGTGGGCACACCTTATCGATATTATAGCAGGCGTGCAATTCTTTGCTCGAGTCACAGGAATATTAGAAAATGAACTTTAGACAAAAGCTGATGTATCACGATTATGCCTAAATGACAACACTTGGTTAAGAATTGGAAATGTGATCAGCACCCCAATTCATTTCTTACTGAATATTTGTTTGGCTGAATCTATGGTCTTGTCAGAAGGGGATGTTCACAGAATTGTACTTGCTGTTTTTCTGTTTTTCCTCTAAGCTTATCCTGCTCTTGTCAGAAGAAATGTGTACATCTGCACTTTTATGCAGAATCCTAAAAATGGTCCTGTAATCAGAAGGCTGCTTGTAGCAATAGTAGAGGAATTACTGCAGCTACCAAATTCATTACAGTTGCCGGAGTAAAGTGTTTTTCATTCCTTAAATTGCAGTAAAAAAGAGGAATGTTGAAGCTGGTCCGATTTCAGAGACTGGGCAAGCTCAAGAAGTTCCAGAGTGGCACAAGTGGTAGGAATTAATATGTTGGTTCGTGATATACGTATGAACCATTATGCTTTGTGTTTTCCTGTTTCTTCTGAGTCACCTTTTCTGTCTCATTGATCCTAACAAGGCAGAAGTCCCTTTGATTCTCCCCACTCCAGGAACTCTTGTGGATTTGCCAATTCCCAATGAGTCAAGATCCCTTGTGTTGTCTCCCCATCATAAGGTTGCCTCATAGTTGATTCCATGGGCTGCAAACATTTTATTAGGGAGACACAGGAGAATACAGAGGAAGACAATGATGGAATACATACTTCTCTAGATAGTACAACACACTTGGGTAATAACATGTGCTAACGGCACATGAAAAAGGTGGAAGATAGAAAATCTAAGGAGGTTTGCTAAGTCTGCGCTCTCATACGTTTTGCCATGGGAACTTCCAAATTGTTCATAGCTAGAGAAGCACCAGTGAATAAAGCACATTGCCTGACACATCTCGCACTTTGCCAGACAAGAGGACAGTTCCAAGGTAGAACAGCATTCCTGGTATGGATAAACAAGGAGACTTCTCAAAGAGAAGATAATTATGTGCAAGATTTAAAGACAAGAAAGAAGCCAGAAGCAAGGCATCAGATAATCAGATATGAACAGCCTGGAACAAATGGAGCAGGGATCAGATGGAAGAAAACAAGATGCTCAATTGTCAAGGCAAGAATAAAGAAGAGATACAGAGATGCTGGGAAAGAGGTCAATTGCAAATCAGAGGAATAGTGTTGACTCAAGAAGGATGGACTGATGGACTGATTGTGTGTAAATCAGCAGCATTAACCGGACAGTACGAGCCAGTTATAGATACTGCAGAAAAAGAATGCGAAGCTCAATGGCGGAAGATTACGAAATTGTTGACATGGGTCGACGACAAAAGAGGACCAACTGCCTTTGAAGAGTACATCCTTGTGTTTCAGAAATAATGGTATGAGAAAAGCTGGAGCGAATCACCAGTGGTGCCGAATTTTTGATGTACCAGGCATGAAGGAAGGAGCAGTCGTCCTGATGGATCATTATTAGGCTTGTGGGTCCAGAGCCTACATGAAGCTGCCCAATAATTCGGGAGGGATGTGCGCCATAGTGCTTATCCATGTTCCAGCGGTAATAATTCCTCAGAGTTACCTGAACATTGGTGAATTTCCAAAAGTGGATACCCATTTGAGAAAGAGAAGATCACTTAAATTCCTCAATCGAACAAAGAGGGAAAACAATTTCTGAGCTAAATCAATAGTAGCCTTTGACGCTATTCCATATGAGCATATATTGTTCAGCAAAATTGCTTCAATCTTTCCGACTATCTTTATGTCTCAGATCAAGATGATGGCCAATGAAAAGTGGTTGCAAATCACTCGTGGGGAGCTTCTGCATACAATCAATGCTACCATATTCATCAGGGATTCAATACAATCAAGGAAGAATTGAGGGCCATAAGACTGATATGTCCTTGATATGATCACAGCATATGGATGGAGGAGTTTGCGCCACAATTTGGGCCACCATGTTGGACGTTCATACCTTCTCATGATGACGAGAATGGGACCTTGACAGAGGCCATACCGTTGGTGATGAAACTGCACAATCAGATGGAGGATGGGACAGAAGACATTGCAGATGATAGCTGGTTTGTGTCTATCTTCTCATGGACGGCGAATATCTTCAAGCTTCTTTGAGCAATACTGGTGATGGTGATGTTTGGGTTCTGTGTGATAATAATCACACAGTGTAAGAAGACAGCAAAGAAGGCAGTCAGAATGAAGATCATGATAGATGTCTAATCAGGGTTTGACCCAAGGAGTTGTCAAATGAAGAGATCGGAAAATATATAGAGGCCAGCATTTTAGCACTTGAGGGAACACATTTCCTGCATCCAAGAAATCACAAGAAGTATATGGGATGATGGATCTATTGGAATCCGAATGGACAGTGCAGCTATATCACCTGGAGTGTTGATGAACATGTAAAATCAGCTAGGTCCCTGAAGGGAGTGATAAAAATCTGGACTCCAACAAAGCACTTCTTCAAGAGAAGGTCCCAAGATGCAGAGACTAGTGAAGGAGGGGTTGATGAATCAACCAGAGTGGGGAGTGTAGAGGAGCAGCTGAATGCCTCTTCAGGAAGTCCCGCCCCCATCCTTCCTATATGCTAGAAGATAGAGATCGAGACATGCACAACAACAGTAATGATGCCTATCCAACGGAGAACCTTCAAGAAAAGGTATCCATTAAGAAAACCCTATATGATGTATCTCCATAGAGATGACAATCTCTTGGAGGAGATCCCCGAAGGAATATAAAGATAAAAAAAAGAGAAGTTGGTGACATCACAAGATGCTAACGTGACGCATGGAGAAGAGTGGCTGAAGAAAAGGATGTACAAACTTTATGGAATCTGATGATGAAATAAAGAATCAAGTAGACTTTCATACGCGGAATGAAGATTGCACATGTGAAGAGCACTGCAGAAAATGCAAGCCATATTATAACTGTGCAGATGCAGCAACGCAAGTAGACTAAGTGATCTTAAAGGCTAGCTATATGTAGTGAATAGACTGCAGGCGGTGCTGCCATTATATAGAATTCTGGACATCAGCGTCACATATTTAGTAAGCTCAGAGAATGAAGGATCGGAAGGCTGTCTCACAGCAACATGAAGCTAAGAGCATGAAAGGCCTGGAAGAGCTGTCTGGCCTGGTGTCAAATGATGAAGTAGCCAAGAATTGGTTATCTATCCTTGAAGAACAGTGAATGTGAGACGCTGAATCAGCCCTCGTTACGGTGCAAGAAAGAACACCACGAGTGCCAAGTTTATTAATTGAAGACAATTAAATGCTGCAAAACAAGCCCAAATACGGTCTCCCGTCACGCTAAGGATGGAAATAGAAGGAGGGCATGCTGCTCTGGACTTGAGATCGCATGTGCTCACACTCCCTTTTATTCCCAGGAGCAAGGATACTTTGCAAGGCCAAGTTCAAAGACAATCTGAATTGCAGAAGGCATGAGCGATGAGAGAAGTTGGACTAATTTGGTGGGGAGACATGGTCAAGTTATGTTATGTTGTGTTACTTTGCATTTATATAGCGCCTTATGTATCATTGGTATGGTCTGAAGGCGCTGGTAGGTTGAATGCCCTTGGGAACCAAAGTTCAAGTCAGTAGAGAGAGTAGAGAGAGTCAAATGTGCGAGTGAGCTCCGGATATGTGTGCAGCTGGTGTGGCATTCATGTAATAGCTACTTCTTAGCGGTAGGTGTGGTGGTTGAGAGATAAAGGGTATGTGTTCATTCTGGCATGATTTATCCAGACCGATTGTGGCTGTGTTAAGCCTGAGGAGAATGCCTGTCTGGGGGGTGTGTAACCAGCAGTGTTTAGTTAGAGTGATGGGGAGTATTAGGCAGATGTTGGCATGAGAACAGCTATACCGAATGGTGTCATAGTATCTCTGTGTTCTAGTTGAATGGTGGTGTAAAGAAGAGAGTAAGCGTGGTGATGTGATATGATGGGTTACATGCTCTTTCAAACGTTCCATGCACTCCAAACCATTCCATGTAAATCGCGCAATTCTATGCATTCCAATCCGTTGCATGCATTTCGGTCCGCTCCATGCACTCCAGTCCGCTCCATGCACTCCAGTCCGCTCCATGCACTCCAGTCCGCTCCATGCACTCCAGTCAGCTCCACGCACTGCAGTCAGCTCCACGCACTCCAGTCCGCTCCATGCACTCCAGTCCGCTCCATGCACTCCAGTCCGCTCCATGCACTCCAGTCTGCTCCATGCACTCCAGTCTGCTCCATGCACTCCAGTCTGCTCCATGCACTCCAGTCTGCTCCATGCACTCCAGTCCGCTCCATGCACTCCAGTCCGCTCCACGCCCTCCAATCCGCTCCACGCCCTCCAATCCGCGTATTTCATCCGTACCATCCATATACTTCCCCGTACCTTTCACATATTACACCCGTACCTTCCACATATTACACCCGTACCTTCCACATACTTCACCCATTCCATCCACATATTTCACCTATTCCATCCACATACGTCATCCGTTCCATCCACATACGTCACCCGTTCTATTCACATACATAACTCGTTCTATCCACATACGTCACCCATTCCTTCCACATACTTCACACGTTCCGTCCACTCTACGCACTAAATGGCTCTACGCACTCATCCGCTCTACGTGCTCATTCACTCTAGGCACTCATCTGCTGCAAGCACTTGTCCGCTCTGCAGTCACCCATTCCATCCACATACTTCACCCGTTCTGCCCGCTCTACGCACTCAACGGCTCTATGCACTCAACGGCTCTACGCACTCAACGGCTCTACGCACTCAACGGCTCTTGGCACTCACCCGCTCTTGGCACTCACCCGCTCTTGGCACTCACCCGCTCTTGGCACTCACCCGCTCTTGGCACTCATCCGCTCCACGCACTCATACGCTCCACGCACTCATACGCTCTACGCATTCGACCGCTCTAGGCACTCAACCGCTCTAGGCACTCGACCGCTCTAGGCACTCGACCGCTCTAAGCACTCGACCGCTCTAGGCACTCGACCACTCTAGGCACTCGTCCGCTCTAGGCACTCGTCCGCTTTATGCCCTCGCACGTTCTACGCACTCACCCGCTCTACGCACTCACCCGCTCTACGCACTCACCCGCTCTACGCACTCACCCGCTCTACGCACTCACCTGCTCTACACACATCCGCTCTGCACATTGATCTGCTATATGCACGCCTGCGTTCTACACACTCCTCTGCACTTACGCACTCATCCGTTCTACACACTTGTCTGCTCTACAGCCCATCCGCTCTAAATACTCATCCGCTCAACATACTCATCCGTTCTATACACTCATCCGATCTACACACTCATGTGCTCAACGCATTCATCCGCTCAGCGCACTCACCCGTTCCACGCGCTTCATCCTTTCTAACGATTTCATCCGCTCGATTCACTTCGATCATTCATCATGCATTATCGATTCTCATACGCACTGGATCCGTTCTGTGCCCTCTATCTGTTTCATGCACTACACCCGTCTCATGTACTTGAATCGTCTATTCTGTACTTTTCATTCATGCCATGCACTCATACAGTCGGTGTCATCTGTCTGTGTACTCATCAGTCTCTTGTATTCATCTTTCCATCGTCTTCTCTTTATTCATTTGGCCCATTTTGTTCATTTTGTCCATTGCACTCATTACATCCATTTCATTAATTTAAACCTCATTACTGTTTTCGTACGATTTATTCTTTTTGTCCACTTCACTGCTTTCATCTAATTTACCCGTTCTATTCTGTTTGTCCTTTTAGTTTGTCCTTTTAGTTTATATCAGTGGTTATTAGTTGTCGATTTCTTGCATGGATCTTGATGTTGTATTGTTATTTGCCTTATTGTTATTCGAGATCTAGTAGTTTGTTGTGTTGGTGTCATTGAGATGCTGTTATTCAGTTTGGGTTAGTTTGCGTACAGGGTTGGTTTTAGGGGAAGAGCTAAGTTTTCAGTAGTTTGCGGAAAGACATTAGATCTTCAGTTAGGCAGATGTGGGGTGGGAGTGCGTTCCACAGCGTGGGGGCCAAGGCTGAGAATGATGATCCGCCTAACCTGACTGAGTTTGTTTTAGGTATGACTAGCAACTGAGTTTGTTTTAGGTATGACTAGCAGGTCGGCTGAGCTTGATCTTAGATTACGTGGAGGGTGTTAGGGTTTTAGCTTGTCTTGAAGATATTGAGGTCCGGTTTTATGCAATGCTCAATGAGAAATGCATAAGGTTTTGAAAGTCACCCTTCGGGCCACTGGAAGCCAGTGCGGAGTTTTAAGGGCTGGGGAGAAGTGGTCTCTCGGGCCGAGCGCTAGTAGCAGTTTGGCTGCAGCGTTTTGTGCTCTTTGAAGTTTATTCAGTTGGTAAGCATGGACTCCGAGGTGGAAAGATGCGCCTAAGAGTTTTGAAGTGGTAGTGGCAGAAATTTGATCAGAGGACTTGGCGCGAGAGTGTTAGGTCAGAGTCAAGGGTGCATCCAAGGTTTTTTACTGAGTTAGAGGGAGTCGGTGAGTTTCCCATGGCAGATGGCCTGGGTAGTGGGTGTTGAAGAAGTTCGGAGTTGCCACATACTATGATTTCAGTTTGGGAGGGGTTTAACAAGGGGTGCCTTTGGGTCATCTAGAGCTCTATGTCGAGGAGGCAGGAAGCGAGGTCAGGTCGGCAGTTGGGTTTTGAGTTCAGGAGTCTTAGAATTAGTTGAGTGTCATCAGTGTAGTTGTAACACAGGATTTTGTGTGAACGAATTATTGGTGGGAGGGTGATCAAGTTCACTCAATGACACCTGGGGCACCAGCTAACGTGCTGCTAGTGACCTGAATGTTCCAGAAGGGCACGAGCATGCCAACCAATTATAGAGGGCCATATTAGGAAGGGCCTTATAGTTTGAGAGCCAATGATATACTGTGTACTTAATAACTGCTGAAAATGACTTGCACTAGGGGTGGGCATGAGTTGTCCACCTGACTGTAGCGATCCAATCACAACCCATTCCTATATAGAAAGCATACTTAGATGTTTTCTTTGAGTGTATCACAACCCCCATACATTTTTCTTGATTGGTGCTTAGTATGACATTGCGTATGACACATTTTTGCTATATAAATGTTATTTTTTATGAAATGCTTTGAGAGTACACAAGCGAACGTCCGTTGATGTCTGTTGTAACTCCCTGTTTTAGACAATTGATAATAAAACAGTCAGGTCTTATTTGGTGTCTGTCTTATTTGGTGTAAGAGTTATTCTGCATCCCATCCATGCATGACGTGTTACTAATTTAAGGACGCCCCAGGTCAGCTTTGTCCTGATTTAGCTTCAGTCACAGCAACCTCTCTGCTCTCTCATTTATATGGCCTCAGACAGTGTGTGAAATATAGCCCTCAGCAGGCTCTCTAGTACATTTCAACTGGTTTTGCCTCAGCCAGTGTCTGAGATTTAGCCTTCAGCATGCTCTCTAGTGCATTTCACCTGGTTTTGCCTCAGCCGTTGTCTGAGATTTAGCCTTCAGCATGCTCTCTAATGCATTTCACCTAGTTTTGCCTCAGCCAATGTCCGAGATTTGGCCTTCAGCAGGCTCTCTAGTGTATTTCACCTGGTTTTGCCTCAGCCAGTGTCCGAGATTTAGCCATCAGCAGGCTCTCTAATGCATTTCACCTAATTTTGCTCAGCCAGTGCCTGAGATTTAGTCTTCAGCAGGCTCACTGGTGCATTTCAACTTGTTTGTTCTCAGCCATACAGCACCCAACACAAACCACATTTCCACTAGCTGCAACCACTTGCCTCTGGAACTGCAACAGCCCCTGTGGCCCGGGATATCAGGCACCGCAAAACCTAAGTCCACCCACCTGTGGAGGCACACAGGAAACAATATCTCTCAGTGCATGTAAGCACTGCCACCATCTGTAACCATCGGCACACCCATAGCCAGTGCAGAAGCCCTGTACAGAGTCCCATGGCAATGCACAACACGACCCCTAAACCATACACAAGTCCCACCGCCCTGCCGGTGTGCAACAGACAAGTGCAATGTGCACTGAGCAGCCATCCATTGCCATGGCTGCCCCAAATCTTGCCTGATGGAACATGCCACTGTGGGCTACATTGACCCACTCAACAGAATTCTTCTCCATAACCAAGCTGCGCTTTGGCAATTAACAACAAAATGGCTGTGCTGGCTGGTTGGGGCACCATTGCGTCACAACTGCGCCTTGCAGTGACAAAAGGATGGCTGCACCATCTTGCCAAACACAAAATGGCGAGTTGGAACAGGGAGCACACAGAGAAAGGTGCCAGTGTGTTCTGGGGTGCACCCAAGAGAAGTCAATCAAAGCAGCGCTGCTCTGCTGCTTGCAAACCCACAGTTCCCAGTGAAAAAGGGAAATATTTACATTAAAAACGATGCAGGTCTGATGTTTTTTCCTCTGATGCCTCATCACACTATTTTAGTAAGGAGACTCTGCCATGCCCATTCACGTTCACAGCAGACAAGAACAGTATCTTTGAATGACAGGCTGTTGTTCAGTTCTGAAGTAATCAAAAGAAGCTTTACTTCAGATACACGTGAAACACTTTACTTTTAGGATACAAAATATCAAAGATCAATGCATCAAAGTGTCCCTGGCTCTGGGCCCATGTCAATTTCAGTGCATTTGTGTTTCAAACAAATTGCTGCCTACCAGAAACTAACTATGGCTACAAAACAATGTGGAAATAAAGAGGGAAGAGACAAACCGAATTTGCAAGGAAAATGCCAGCTGGCTTCACACATGTAAAAATGAGCTTTTGCAAACCAGAAAAAGTACCATGTTGAACAAAAACTTGTCTGTGCATAGCAATGTAACGGGGTTTGTTGCTGGGAAACTTATAGGGGATGTTTTATCCAACAGGTTTGTTTTGATCCAGGACAAAAGAAAATAAAATAAAAGGAATTAAACTGCATTTCAAGCTTCAGAACAGGTTTTTCACTGCTGCCTTAGCTAAAGCTTCCCCCAAAAGGAACCACCATAAACCTTTAGGACACTTGACTGATAATTACTAAGTTGGAAAACTTTGACTGACCAAGACAAAGAAAGTTCACATACTCATCATAATTTCGGCTGGGCAGAGGCCTCTCACAATAGAAATTCTGGGACACGAGGATGTGAAAAAGAAAGTCACACCTCCCTGTGACGTCTACAAGAAGCTTCAAAGAAAAACTCCAGGACAACTCTGGACTTAGAGGAATGGCCTGGAAAGGCATGACCATATTTGGAGGACAATGCTGACCATTTGGTTTAAACAGCTATTTTATTAAGAAACTTTTTAGACTTTTATCTTTGTAACAGGACTTTGCAGGAATGTAAATAAAATTAACAGTTTTAATGTAATTTTGGGGGGATTAATTTAAGACATTGTAGCTTTCACCATATTTGGAATAGAAATGGCAGAGAATTGGGCATTCCATGGAATGTATACCTAATGTCACTGTGAATTTCAATGCTGACATGCCTAATGATAATCCACACACATGTATAAAGTTATAGAATTTTAGGCTGAATATTTCACCCTAAAAATGACCAAACATTATTTGAATAATGTCTTACAGACTGCAGAGTTGGACTGGCATGTGCTGCATAGAATATGTAACCTGTTTAAGTAATTTGTTAAAATGCTAACACTGTACAAATGTGCCATTTATGGAAAACTGAATTTTAGCTAAAGTAACTGTGGGATGGTCTGGACATTGTAAAACTCACAACATAAATCTGACAGCATGCACTTGAAACCCAACCAACTAAGAGCAAGTTGTCAACCATTACCCCTGACCAATCCAGTTGTTTAGAGGCATGCTCAGCTAAGCCTGCCCCACCATATAGTTCTATGATGTCATCATGCTTTTTATAAAGTGTGGATGACAGGACTCTGCACACACACACTCTTTCCTGAATTTCCTGCGCCTGAGTTCCTGATTTTCCACATTCATCTTGCCAGATTCCAGATCCCCCTGCATAAGCCACAGCATAGCTGATTCAAGATACCACTGCAAGGCCAAAGCATTGCTGACCATCCCAGCAAGGCCTAAATCCAGAGAGCCCAGATCTAAAAATCCCAATAACTAAAGGGAAAGCGTGGCGTTCTTTTGGGAAGCATCCTGAAACCAGATCAGCTTCTTGCCCACTAACTGCTTGCCCTGCTTACCCGCTCCATCCTGCTGAGGCGTCACTGTGCTGTGGTCAGACCTTTGCCCAGCTGTCTTTTGTCCGCCGTTCAGTAACCCGAGCCATGGATTCCAGAACCCAGTTGAACTGTGCCTAATCGCAAATTTAAGAGCGGACTGTGAGCATCCACATCCCATCACACATAGTCTACTCCATCTTGATTTTGTCTTTGTCCCACTCTCTAAGCTAGCCTATCCATATCCTGATAATTTGTCCAACTGTAAGAATTCTCTGTGCATCTTGTCCTTTATTTCCAAACGTTAGCACCACTTTTCTCTTCATTTCTGTCTTGCATAGATAATAAGTCATTAGCGATATTTTGATCAAATAAATTAATTTTCCCTAGAAAAAAGGGATACACTGCGTGAAGGGTTACAACTGAAGTGTAACTTTTATATTCACGGGTGGCGTTGCTCTTTTCTTAGCCGTTAAATCTAGTTTAAGTACATTTTCCTTTCCTTTTGAAACCGATTTTATCTTTTTAACTGCTCTATTTTCCTAAAAACAAACCTCATTCTACCTTCCAAATCTCTCTCAATTCACCACCTATAGCTCTCCTTTCACCTCTATATTGTCCCTGGGCTGTGCATCTATTACCCTGCCAAAGAAACGAATCCAATTCAGTGTTTTTCACCCGTTTTTTGCAAAAAACGTTTTTTACATTTAAAACTGCAAACTAGAAAAAAATTGAACTTTTTCATGTCTGAATTCGGCTGCACTGGGTTTTCCATTTCAACCTGCTTTGTGAACTGTATGCTTTTGTGATACTTTGCCCAGTGGTTGCTAGTGATATAACATTGCTGATACTGTAATCAAACATATTTATCTTTATTTAAACACACATATAATTAATTATTTATCAAAATCCGAGTGTCATTTCAGGCCTTGCAAAGGGTTTAAAATCAGTTTTTCCCTCTTATTGGGTGATTCGGTTTGCTGTCTCTTATCCCTGACTACCTGCTGCTTCTTTCTATCCACTCAGAATTTGATTAGTCGTGGGTTGATGAAATATTGCAGGGGGAAACCTTAACTTGGGTGCTATCTATCCTAATTCAGAAAGTGCTCCTATTCAATTGTGTTTTGGATATGTTCATGAAGAAGGTTAACCAAGAGTAGTTCACTAGTTTTTATTGTAATTATCAACCCCATTGGTGATTGCTGCCCAATATTAAAATGTGTGATTTTTGTGAATTCTAAAAATAAATAAATATTGTATTTTCACCAACCAACTGGTTCATGGTCCATTGTGACCCAGGGTATTTGTAAAAGGAGGTGTGAGACGGGTCGGGTATCGGCTCAATTTGAATTCATTGAAATTAAAGAAAAAGCATTCCTATTGAGCTCCACATCCCAGGATAAGACCAAGTGTCCTGGTCCGGTGTGTGACGCCCGATTGGTATCTTAACACCACGCCAAGTGGGGATGCACACGTGCCATACACACATGGCCAAGTTCATTGCAGCCCTATCCACTGCACAACATCACCCCCCATCTTCACTGGGACACATGGGCCAACACAATAGACCTAACAGCCCAACATAAACCCCCCCGACCACCCTGCCATTTCCACCATACTACTACAGCACTGAAATGGCAATTGCACAGTCCCCATCCACCAAATCACAACCAGCACCAGCAGTGGCTCCCCTTCCGACCATGCCAAAATGCTGCCAACCAAGTCATATGACCTGTCTCCCATGTCGGCCCCATTCCCACTCGAATGACATGCCACCTCACTGTGTCACCTGCACACTGTGACACACCCTCACCCTGCAGGCACACTCACAAACACCTGAAGAAACGCCCAGGGCACTGTTGCTGACATACACCCAGGCCCCCTGACATCGATATGTGCCTGCCAAGTGAAAATTCAAGTCCCCCAGACACAGACACAAGGCACCCTGGCACTGCATACTGCATGTGCGCCTGCTGTGCCACAACTTCCACTACAACACCACAATTCTAGCCCTCACCTGCACCCACACATGGCCACCCTCCCAGGCATTGGGAACAGCATGGACCTTCCATGTCCCTGACAGGCCTACCACAAACCCCCCCCCATTCACATAGTGGACCTGCAACTGGGTCAGCCATCAACATGTGCATGCCCCTTCCGTCCATCCCCATTGATACTCCCCACTTCATATCCCAATATCCCACTCCTGGAAAGACCTGCATGCCACCTTTCCCAGCAAATGCTACGTCACCATACCAGTAGTCCCACCAGAGCTGTGTTGCATATATAACAACATCCCACAACTTGCAGCTGAAGACCTAAAACACATGCATGAGTGCACCATGTCATGTACCATGGCATGTCACCTCAACATCATGCTACACGATCACCATATTGCATGTATCAGGGCATTTGGAAGCCACAATGGTCCCTAACATCCTGCCTTTCTTCCACCTTCAAGCACATCATCTGACAGTGATGGAGGCCAACAAGGCACCTCAAGGGGCACCAGACGCAGAAGGCGGGCAACTAGATGCACCACCACCGAGGGCATGGCAGCACCACCAATACAGGCCACTGCCCAGGGACAGGGCCGCCTTCCCAAGAAACCACTCCTGCAGCATCCCATGTGGCACAACCTGCAACTCCAGTCACAGCTGCTCCCACCACCATCCAGGCTACACCTGCAGTGCCCGCAACAGCTGCTTCCACCAGCAGCCAGGCACCACCTATAGTGCCCGCAACAGCTGCTTCCGCCCCCAGCCAGGCACCACCCGTAGTGCCCACAACAGCAGCTTCCACCCCCAGCCAGGCACCACCCACAGCGCCCGTAACAACTGCTTCCACCACCAGCCATACACCACCCGCAACCCTTGACATGGCACAATTGGCGGGGGGATGTGGAGGGATAGTTGGGGAGGTTGTGTGGGGAGGGATAGATGGGGAGGGAGTGTTGGTCCACCAGTTAAATTCTACATACACGTTTGAAATACACCAGGTGCTGCATTGTAAATCATGACGGGGCATTAATTATTTTTGTGCAAGTGTGCCAGTGCAGTGTCACATGTGGTGTATGGCCTAGGCTATGTCCCTGTGCTCTGTGGCTAGAAGTAATTCCTGATGAGTTCATAGCAGGCTTCACGTGCGTCCATGACATCCCTGTGATGGGGCAATGGCATCTCACCCTCACGGTCACTGCCGTCGCTCTCCACAGCTGGAGGCATGTCCATGTCCGGGGGCAGGGAAATGTTACACCTGACGCACATGTTATGTAACATGGCACAGGCCAGGAGATGATCTTGCCCACTTTCACGGGAATATACATCAATGTACCCCCTGATCTAATTAGGCAGTGGAACCTTTCCTTCAGGAGTCCGAAGGTCTGCTCTATGGTGCACCTCGTCCGGATGTGCGCACGGTTATATGGATGTTCCTGCTGGTTATGTGGGTGCCTGACAGGCGTCATTAGCCATGCCAGCAAGGGGTATCCGGAATCATCTGCATGGGAGGGACAACAGGGGGGCACAGTCATTGGGGTGGTAGTGGCAATGCAGCCATGTGTGGATGTGCGCACAAATGACCCTATTTTTTTCACTTTTCTATTGTGGGGCTAGAGGGTTTTCCTGCATTCTCCTCCCTTGTGACCCCCACCTTGGCCAATACCCTTAAGCCAACTCATGCATCTCGAGTATTTTCAATGGGTGCCATGTTTCATTGGGTTTGCATGATGTACATCGGTCATCTCTCCCATTTGTAATTCTGTGGTCCTTTATTTGTTCAGATTCCTCCAACATGCATATGGGTATGTGCGCGTGTGACAGACAGATCACCTAGCTTCATGTTGTGACACACACTGCTGGTTGGAAGGTTGCTCTGATTTCTCTGACATGGTTGTGACGCATGCAGTGGGGGATGTGCACAGTGTGGACATGCTGAGGTAGGTGACATGGGAGTGATGCTTTCTGGTACCTGTAGTGCATGTGATGTGCTTGTCCATCTGTGCCCAGATTGTGATGGTGTGTCCTTCCATTTCCACATGCTCCACATGCCAACCATGGCTTCCTGCTCATGCATGCAATCTGTGTACATACTGTTGCCTAACACACATGGTGACAGTGGACAACCCCCCCTTCCACAGTACACATGCTGTGTGTTGTGTGTAGGTACTTTCACTCACCCAACAGTCAGGTTTGTTCTCTGCTGTATCATGTCATGTATCCTGGGAGCGTGGTGTTGCGCAGCACCTTGGATTTGTGCGTGGATGCAGGGAAATGTGCACTGCAGTGTGTAATTATGAGGTCTGCATCACGCACAAACTATACGTTCAGCGAGTGGTACAGTTTCCTGTTGCAGTATACTTTCTCGTTGGCATGTCTGGCCACCAGCTCAATGTGCGTGCAGTCCAGCACACCTAGTACATTGGCCATGCCTGCCAGGGCATGAAAATTTACTATGTTGGCATTGACCTGGGCCGGTGTCCTGCGGAAGGCAATGTGCTCAGAAACATGATGCAGGAGGGCTTCCACGACCTGCACTAGCGTCTTTGAGAAAGTGGGCTGAGAAATCCTGTGGAGCTCCCGCACAGTGTGTTGGTATGTGCCGAAGGCCAAAAATTGCAGCACAGATACAACGGTCAGCAAGGGGGGTAAAGGGATATGGCGGTCTGGATGCCAGTTAGGCTCCACATGTCGTCCTGGATTAGGTTGACTATGCTGGTGATGGTCTCCATGTCAAGGCGATTCAGGGTGTATATCTGTCAAGGTCCAGGGTGTGGCCCTTATGGTATGGGTGGTTGCCTGTGGAGTGCTACCTGCTGCCCATTGTTCCTCTGCATTGCCATAATCCTCCCCCTTCTTCCCCTCCTCCTACACCTTCTCCGCTGCCTGTCAGCTTCTTCCAACTCCTGCTCATAAATGTGGATCCCTGCATGCAAGGCCCCCAGCTCCACGACTGTGCTGTGACTGCCAGCATGGTGGCTGTGCTGGAAGGGGTTTGGGGTGCAGGTGTGGTCCTTTTCAGCATTCACTGTGCTCATGGTGTGCTGCTAGGCTGATTATGGCCACCTGTTGCCTGTTGCTGAACACCTGAGACTGCTTAATGCCTGCTCCGCGCTGCTGGTGTTTCGAGCGTGGTTTTCACCGTGGCAGCGGCATTTTGTTGCTGTTGTTTTCATGTTGACAGCAGTCAGAATGCTGCCTTACTCCCGTCATGCCGGTGTTTCCGGCACAGCTTTTGGTGGTTGCCAGTGTTGGCGTTCACGGTACTGCCACCAGCAGTAGTATTGTGGCCCATGTTAGCCGCAACGTAGTTTCCGACATCGTGGGTAGTACTGCGAAAGTCCTGAAACCGTGCCAGTAATCGGTGTTAATGGCACAGTGTTTCTGGACTGGCACAGTTTCAATGAGGCCCAATGGCGATTTCATCCTATGCTCAAACATGTAATGCTGACATCCGAGATATAACAACAGTTACAGATAACATTAGCTGTGTTAGTCGTTCCTAATACTGCAATAGTGCAGATCTGCACTGTAATAGACCATTTGTCGTGTAATGTTTAGACATTCAGAATGCGACAAGGCCCCAGCAATGGCATTTAGGCAATTAAGAAATGACATTTAACATAACAGCGTAACACAATCTATATATGGAACGAAATAAAATTCTCACCAGCAAGCATTGTCAGGTAAGGGGATACTATTACCTACAATTGTGATACAGGTTTTAAGGTACAGTGGGCCCGTCTTAGAAAAATAAAAATTGTATTCTATATTCTGTTTAGAAGAAATAAAAAATGGTGGGTATTTGGTTAAGCATTGCCGTGTCTTAAACATTGATCTGTGGCCTGGATGTAGCGTTCCTATAGGTCAATCATTTGTGAGGATAGTGAAGCCTATCAGACTTATTGCAAGAGAAGCAAATCTTCATCTGCTAAATTGCTTGCAGGTGAAGTATTCTTAAGGCTTTTGGCCCTTGAACATATATAAAATTATTTAAAAAACAGATTAAACAATCCCAGGCCCTTCAACAAGCCAGGGGGATGTCCAAAGGAGATAGCCCTTGGAATGAAAGGGTAAATGGAAACACCCCTAATTCCGGTGGCATACACCCTGAGGGTCACATCAAGTAGGCCAGCAGGCAGCAGATCTACTTTGGGCTCAGACAATCTTAGGCAATAAGAGAACGAGAAGAAGGATTCTGGCGCAACCTACCTTTTGAAGATCTTGAAATAACAAACCATTGAACCTTCGCATCAGGTATGATATGCACCAGAGCAAGTGGCGTTCTCTTAAATACCTGCATGAACTCTGTGACGGTTTAAGATTCAAATTCCAGAAACATGCAGCAAGACTCATTGTACCATCCATGGTTCAGTGTGGGCAACAGCCAGTTCTGTTGCCTCACAGAAACGTGGGTTATGCCAGGGTCAATTTCCCTGGTGTCCCTCTATAATGACATGAAAATAGAAAATGGTATTAATGTAAAAACTATATTTGTATATATGTGTGTTTATTGAGAATGTGATTAGCTTCCTAAAGCAACTTAGTTGTACTTGCTGAGAGAGTGGGATACAAGCTCTATAATTACATAATGGTGATTGACAGGTTACAGATTTGAAAAGGAAGAGGGAGCACAAATAAATGGTGTTATGTAGGCCTACTGTGAAGATCAGAGCAATGTGTAGAGTGTAAGGGGTCTGTGATGCAATCTGGTTCTGGGATAAGAATGTTTATGTTTGAGGGGAGGCAGTTGGCTTGGGAGAGCTGAGAGTAAGGCTGGGGGGTCTTATGTGTGCTACACTGAATCTATAATAAAGCTTGCTGTGTCTATCCACGAGCCTCAGTGTGCATCTTTATATTGGCAGCGAGGAACCCATGTTGGTATGACCCCCAGCCTCCATAAAATACGTTGCCTGTGACTGCCTTTCCCCCGTCTCTGGACTATCATATGGACAGAGCCCTATGTTTAGCAATCGGTCTCACCGTGTTCTGGTGACTTGGATCTGTTCAGGCTGCATAGGGATGTGCGGAGGGCCAGGATCTCCTTGTCCGAGGAGCGGCTGCCTGTGAAATGCAGAGTGCAGAGCTAAGAGTCCCATTGCCTGTGAAGTGCGAAGTGTGGATAAAAACCCTGGTGGGTATAATGGTAGCAAGATAGAGGTAATCGGATGCGGTATGGCTAATTTTGAGTTCAAAGGTAGGATAACTTTCTGGGACGATAGAGTTCTATCATAGATTCATAGAGAACTATGTTGATGATGTGAGGAAATTTAGGACTTAAGAAAGGTGTAGACTTTGAATGGGATGATGAGTGTGAGAAAGAGTTTTGCGAGACAAAGAGGAAAATCAACATGTCAAAGGCTTTAGCCATGTTCGATACGAGGAAAAAAACAATTCTGGCTGTGGATGCCAGTGAATCAGGTATAGGTGTTGTTTTGTCACAGGTGGATTGGGATGGAAATGAAGTTGTGGTAACGCATGCCTCTAGGATGTTTAGGGGTGCTGAACGAAATTACTCGGTGCTTCAAAAAAAGGCTCTGGCTTGCCATTGGGGCATTGAAAAATGGAGGAATTTTTTGTGGGGGAAGGTGTTTATACTGCGAACGGATCACAAACCGCTCAAGGCAATCTTCAAGAATAAAGGGTTGGACAAGGTATCGAGGAGAGTTGCTGGCTGGGTGACTAGACTGCAATGCCATACGTTTAAAATTGAACTGATCCCTGCTAGAGACATTAAGGCAGATCATGTGTCAAGGGTAAGAGCAGATGAAAAAGTCAGAGATGTAGCTAGGGTAAATGAAAACACTGTGGATATGGTGTTTGTCACCAATGAAGGAGTAATATCCAAGGAGGAATGGATAAGGGAACTTGAGAATGACGAGATGTGGAGACAGATTGTTGGTTTCGTGAGAGATGGGTGGCCTGAAAAAAGACTGTTAAGTGGTGAAGAGAGGGTGTTGTGGGAAGTGAGGTTGGAATTGAGTTTGAAGGAAGGATTGATGTATCGTTGGGATTGGCTGGTGGTGCCAAATGGATTGAGGAGTAGGTTGATCGAGATAGGGCATCATGGTCATATCGAAATTTTTAAAACTAAAGAAATAATGAAGGTGGATTATTGGTGGCCAGGATTTGATAGGGATATGGAAAGCATTGTTGGAAGGTGTGAGGAATGTGCCAGGTCGGGAAAAACCTTCAGGCTAGATTGCAGCCGATGAATAAAGTGGAGGTACCGAGTAGTGCATGGCAAGATTTGGCCATGGATATCCTAGGACCGATGGAGTTGGATCATGGGCGTGGCAGATTTGTGGTTGTATTGATAGATACATTTTTGCGATGGAGTGAATTCTAGGTGGTAAGGGATGTGACGGGTCAGAGTATGGTAGAATTTCTTCCGACCATATTTGAGAGGGAGGGTTTACCTAGAACCATACTTACCAATAATGGTCCACAGTTCATTGGAGGTATGTTCAAGATGTTCAAGGAATATCTGGAGAAATGTAGTGTGAGACATAAATGCACTGCATTGTATCAGTCTCGGACCAATGGAATGGTCAAGAGGCTGAATTGCAGCATTATGAATGCTATTAGGTTGGCTGTGGCATGTGGGAGCGACAGGAAGGTGGCCATAAAGGAACGCTTATATGCTCTACATATGGCTCCCCATGTGGAAACAGGAGTCAGCGCTTTTGAACTCATGAGAGGTAGGAGACCAAATACCATGTTCTCCCCAGCATGGTTGGGGAGGGCAAGAGAAACTGATGGTATTGTGGAGGAGATTAGGAAAAGAATGGATGAACGGAAAGAGCAGTGGGTAAGAAAAACCAATGACGTGGTGCATGTGAGGAAGGGCGTGGTATCAAAGAAAGGGGATTTATTGTATTCTGATCCTGTGCGGGTGGCACAAGTGCTCAAGGGAGCTGTCAGGTTGGAGAGTGGTCAGGTGTGGAATGTATCGAGAATAACTAAGGTGGGTAAGGCGGGTTGAAGTGCTGGTGTGGAGATAAGGTTCATAAATGTTACTTTTACTGAAACTAAGATATTTGGGTGGTTTAAGCACCAATTTACCTGGTGCTATGTTTAGTATATTTATATCTGTACTATGTGTAGCACAATTATAAAATGGTGTGACAGTTATATTTCAATATTGATATCATGAGTTATGTGTAGAGTTGTGTTCAATAGTTTTTAACTAGTTATGTGAATTATGTGTTAGTACTATTACCTGCAGTGGATGACTGTAGTATAATGTCGTGTGACAAGATCCACGGACACCAAGTATAAGGTAAAGGTTTATTTACTGGACCCCACAAGCGCAGGCTCCTTCCTTCAGCAGTCCAGCCCAACCGCCACTGTGGAATGTTGATTGCTGAGGAAGCATCAACATTCCACAGAGCACGAGGACATTATGACATATCCTCTTCCCTTACATAGCAACAATTAGCAACCATGAGAAACATGAACTGGTTTAACAAGGTAACTTACACATTCTTAATTAAAATGCAGGTATGGTAAAATGCTGCAAATAAAGACCCACTTCACCCAAGATGCGAGCACCCATATCCTCTTTCCCTTGCATAGCAAATTTAGCATCTCATACAAAAACAATATTTGGAACACATGAACTTGTTATTAAACAGATCATAACGTATCCTAGGAAAACAACAACAAAAAACCAAAAAAAAATTGTTTGTAACACAATACAACTCATGACAATCTTGCCCACACAGGTGCGAGGGACCAAAGCATTGTTATAGCAAGTATAATTGTAACACACATAGTCCTTAAACCTTATGGGAGGGCCACACCTCCTGGGCGCATGACCCCTTTCTTGTGCCACCAGAGGTTGCATCTCGGAAGCATTCCGACCCTCCACATTCACCTCTACGCACGACTGGCCTGCACTGAGAGGACCTGTCGAGTCTGGAAGCGGAACAATCTCTTCCTGTTCCAAGCGAGACTCTTTTGAAACCACAGGCTCATAATGCAACACTGCTTCCTGACACTCTGGATTATGGTCCATATTGGATCCACCCGCACGTTCGCATCCATCCACAACCACCCGTTTCTTACTCCAAACAGAGCCATCCTCCAACCTTACATAACCTTTCCCCACCTTAACCACTCTCCTTGAGGGCAAAAACGCGCTGTATCCTTTATGAACAAAACTTGGGTTTTTTATGTATACCTGATCCCCAGGTTTGACACACAATTCCTTCCTAAAGTTTTGTGACGCTACCATAGCCTTCTGGCGTGCAGAAATACTACGATGAATAGCCTGTAAATCCATGTCACACGGCCCACCACCCATGGCCAAAGTCCTTAACATTGTACCTGCCTTCCTGCCCCTCATGAGCTCAAAAGGAGATCTGCCCGTAGACACAGCAGGAGTTCTGTGATATGCAGCTAGATATTGCGTCACCACTTCCTGCCAATCCAAACCATTGGCCAAAGCCAACTGTATAGCTGACTTAATGGTACCATTAGCCCTCTCAACTACTCCATTGGCAGAGGGATTATACAAGGCAGTCCTATAATGGGAAATGGCATGTTTTTTCAAGAATTCTGTCATGGCATAAGACGTGAACTGCACCCCATTATCCGTCACTAAGCTGGCAGGTAAACCCTCTCGATCAAATACTTTCCTCAAGAAGTCAATAACAGAATTAGTGGTGACAGTGGCACATGACGCAACTTCGATCCACCTGGATGTATAGTCCACCAATACTAACAGAAACCTAGACTCAGGCTGCAAGCATTCAAACGGTCCCATAATATCCAAAGCCAACTTTGACCACACCTGCTCAGGAACCTCTATAGGATGCATGGGTTGGGGATGCAGCACCTTGCTCTTATCACTGCCTGCGCATGCCTGACAATCTTTGACCACCAGTTCAACATCCTTGTCGATAGACGGCCACCAATATTCCTCCCTGAGTCTCCTCTTGGTCAATGATCGACCCAAATGACCAACATGTGCCAATTCCACCACTTTACCTCTCAAACTTACAGGGGGGATCAGCCTAGCTCCCCTAGACACACCCCAAGGACCTTCGACCAATTCATGGAGAACCTGGGAATAACCTTTCCCTTCAGGCCTATGCTGAACAGCATCCCAACCTTTAACAAGACCTTCCCTAATCCATTTTAACTCTACATCAGCTTCTGACTTTACATCCCACACTGACTTCTCTACAGCAGAAGTGATAAAAGCCACTTGATATTGTTGCATGTCCTCCTCTTTCACGGACCCTGCCTATCCACCTCCACCACAGGCAAACGGGACAAACAATCCACCACCACATTAAGTTTACCAGGAAAGTATTGCAAAGAGAAATTGTAATCCTGTAACTGCACTGACCACTTCGCAATCCTTGGGGAAACTGTCATGACACCTTTTGTAGAAAACACCTGCACTAGCGGTTTATGGTCCGTCCTGACAATATATGGTATATCCCACAAAAATGTCCTGAAATGTTTTGAAGCCCATAGTACAGCTAAAGTCTCTTTCTCAATTACCGAATATCTGGTTTCTACACCCCTTAATGTCCTTGAAGCAAAAGCCACTGGCACCCATTCCCCATTCACCCATTGTTCCAGTACTGCACCCAGGCCCACATCACTCGCATCCACAGTGAGGGCAGTTTTGTTTTTCGGGTCAAATGACTTCAGGGAAGGGGCCTTCTCTACCTCCTTCTTGACCAACTCAAATTCTTTCGCACACTCCTCAAACCAGGTGAACCTGACACACTTTTTCAAGAGGGCTCTCATGGCCACCGTTTTTTCAGCATAACTGGGAACAAATTTCACATAATATTCTGCAAGACCCAGAAAAGCCCTTAGCTGATCCTTATTGACAGGAGCTGGTGTCTCCCTCAACACCTGTACCAGCTCCCTTTTGGGACTCACTCCTTGTGAACTCAAAGTATGTCCAAGATATGTAACTTCCTCCACACCCACCTGACACTTGGTTAACTTTACAGTTAGACCTCTATCCCTGAGAATCTGCATGACCCTCCTCACCCTTACATCATGTTCCTCTCTGCTCTTGCCCCAAACCAAAATATCATCCTGAAAATAACTGACCCCCAAAACACCCCCAAACATCTGCTGCATTAACCGCTGGAACACAGCCGAAGCCAAAGCCAGGCCAAAAGGCATGCGACAAAACCTGAATGCCCCAAATGGAGTCACAAACGAAGTAAGGGACCTGTACTCCTTATGCAGGTCAATCTGGTGATATGCCATTGACAAATCAAAAGTTGAAAAATATCTGGCATCACCTAATGTTAAGAACAACTCATTAATGTTCGGTAAGGGGTGCCGATCCACCCATATGCTAGAATTAAGTTCCCTAAGGTCTACGCACATTCTAATGGTCCCGTCACCCTTCTTAACTAAGACCACAGGGAACAACCACTCTGAGGACTCAATAGGTTCAATTATGCCCGCAGACTGCAACTTATCCAATTCCACTTTCAATGCCTCTCTCGCCGCTATGGGTACTCCCCTCACTCTATGCACCTTAGGAATAGCATTCTTCTTCAGGACAATGCGATGGGTAAAACCTTTGAGCTTACCAAGGGTGTCCGAAAACACTTCAGGAAACTCACCCATGAGCACTGCAGGAGTAACCATTGCGATCTCTTGCCCCGCCCCCTGCATCACGCTGAGAACCAGCACCTCCTCACCCGGGTGAATCCGTAACTGCAATGCAGCCTGCTCATCCCAACCCAAAACACTCGTACCTTTTGAAGCTACATACAATTTACCCACAGTTTGCCTCCCGTTGAAAGAAAAGTTTGACCAATTGTATCCTAGTATATCAATAGGATTCTGCCCATATGCAGATGGATTGATATCCGGGGGCAACAGAGTAGCCACCTGTCTACCCAAAACATCTTGGTACACTTCCGGAGCCACCAGGGAATAAGGTAACCCCGAATCCACCAGCATGTCCACGGGATGCTGATCCACCAACACTGACACCCATGGACCTCTCTGCCCACTCCCTTCCACATGCAATATGACATTTTGATCAGATGCAGCTGCACATGCACCTTCCAATAACACAGAAGAATCATCTGGAGCCACACTAGCAACAATTTGCCCCTTACACATGCGTGCAAAATGGCCCAACCGTTTGCATTTCCTGCACTCCATGTTGCCAGCAGGACATGACTTGGAACCGGCAGTATGGCTGGACCACCCACAATTTTTGCACCCCTCCTTGCTCTTAAATCCCCTGCTCGCCTGCACTGCAGCTTTATCCCAGCCTTTCTTATTCTTTGCCACGACTGCATGCACCATGTCCTTAGACATGTCTCTTTCCATAACAATTTGCACACTCGCCTTAGAAGCCTCCAATGCTCTGGCAATTTCCAACACTTTATCAAGGGATGGGTCACTCTCAATCCACAACCTTTCTCTTATTTTCTGATTAGATGTCTTCATCATAATCTGATCTCTTATATGTTCATCACCATTGCCAGGAAATGCACAAGTAGCCATGAGTGCATGCAATGCAGTAACATAAGCATCAATGCTTTCTGTTGAACCCTGCGCCCTAGAGAAAAACTTATATCGCTCTAACACCACATTCACTCTTTTACCAAAGCGTATTTGCAACTTCCTTAAAGCAGTCTCATAAGCGCTTGCTACCATTTCTCCCTCACCCGCCCTTGAACCATAACATTCTCTCCAGGAAGGTGAGGGAAAATCCTCAAACCCTCAGTACCAATACAATTTAACAGTGCAGCTTCTTTTTCATCATCACTGAACTCTGCTCCCCCGGCAGCCCTCAAGTATACTTTAAAAGCGTCTACCCATTGTTCCCAAGCAACAGTCGGCTCCCCCGGGTTTGGAAGAAAAGCAGGTGGAGGCCTGGCCGCTGTATGCAACATGGCTGGAGACAGTGTCTAGATCGCTAGGCCCACACTAGGACCTTGGGCCACAAAATGTCTGCTGGTCTGGAGTGTGTAGATAACCCCAATGTCTCCTTGTAAACGTGCACCCACACGTTGAATGCAGTACTGGTGTTGCTGGGTGAGTCAAAACGATTATCAGATCCAAGAATAAAGTCAGTACAGCGGCATCCCTTGAAAACTGCAGCAATTTCACTTATGATTGCCGATTGGAGTTGTGCACCCCCCGACCCGCCTCTTGCCTTCGGGCCCAACACCTCCAGAACAAACAAAATACAGGAATCTCCTCCTGTCAGCTTTACTTGCCAATATATGCCCCCAACCCACCTCCAGTGGTCCGTATCCAGTGGGCCTATAGAGGCGTTTATTGTCACCAAACTGGCCAGAGCTGGAGCCGATCGCCGCTCATCCGTTTTCCTGCTGGGGGCAGCGAGGAGCCAATCGCCGTCCACCTCCTCCTCAAGAGCAGCAATCAGCTGAAGCGGTTTCTGTAGGCACGCACAGAAGAGCCCTTCGCCGACAGCCACCAATCCTGCGCAGCCCGAATGGTCCTGGGGACGCCCAAACACACCATCCACAACTTGCCAGGGTCCGCGGCTGCTCAAAAGCAGCAATCAGCTGATTCTCCGACAGCGATCAGCTGATGTGTCTTCCTGGGACACGCAGCGTCAGCGCAGCCCCTCCTAGTCGTGGTCGTGAAATAGGCCAGGAGCTGATTGGGTCGACACTGCCGGGGCGGAGCTGTCAAGCGGTTTCTGCAGGCACGCACAGCAGAGCCCTCTGCTGACAGCCACCAATCCTGCACAACCCGAATGGTCCTGGGGATGCCCACACACACCATCCACAACTTGCCAGGGTCCGCGGCTGCTCCTGCGCTCACATCCACGGCGGGCAGGAAGAACTCGTATTCTCGACTCTGCGTCCAGACCGGACCCCTGCAAGTTGATGTGCCAGCGGGTTCAGCAGCTGCAGCCCCAGTGTTGTGGCGCCAGTGATGGACCGGGGCCGGGGCAACTAGCCGCCGCACGCGTGGGACAGGGCCCAGTAAAATCCTCGTCGCCACTGACAAGATCCACGGACACCAAGTATAAGGTAAAGGTTTATTTACTGGACCTCACAAGCGCAGGCTCCTTCCTTCAGCAGTCCAGCCCAACTGCCACTGTGGAATGTTGATTGCTGAGGAAGCATCAACATTCCACAGAGCACGAGCACATTATGACGCTACTTACCTTGTACTGCACTTCCCCCCCCACCTCCTCCCCCTGCACTTTCTCCTTTTCCCCTTACCTCTGCACTTGCGCGATCTGAATGACACCTGGCCTAGTAGGATCGTTTGTCTGTCTTCCCCTTGTTTCCCTCCCTCCCTGCCTCGTCGCGCCATGAAACACTTGTGTATAGGCGCGTTACAAATACCATATCATATCATATCATATCGTGTCATCAGTGACTGTTTTACATAGTTTATAAAATGTTTAGCTTTAAAAATATATGTTTTACTTTTTTATTGTTTATTAAGGGAGGGGATGTGTTATGCATGCCTACTGTGAAGATCAGAGCAATGTGTAGAATGTGAGGGGTCTGTGATGCAATCTGGTTCTGGGATAAGAATGTTTGTTTGAGGGGAGCCAGTTGGCTTGGGAGAGCTGAGAGTAAGGCTGGGGGTCTTATGTGTGCTGCACAGAATCTACAATAAAGCTTGCGTTGTCTATCCACGTGCCTCAGCGTGCATCTTTATAAATGACATGGCACAAGGTGTGATTTGTGGGGTGCATCCCCAATGCCCATCCCAAATGACCATGTGAGCATGATCTATGTATGTTGTAAAGGAGCAAATAGTCAGTCTTCATGTAGTTGAGCTTTCTCTAAGCATTGGACATCCACTGCTGGATACGCCTGAGGCAGGACTTGAGACAATGCATTTCTTTGGGTCAGGAGATACACACGTAGAGATGATTGTTGCCAGAATATGGATGTATGTGGATTCTGTAGCTGGCTTTCTCTGGTCTTCTCACCAAGGGGTTTGTCTGCAAACTGAAGATCATATGTGACAGTGTGCATCTTTGGGCAGTGATGTGGGAGGGAGGGAGTTCACAGGGTGACTGGAAATGGTGAGATGTGTCCACTCGGATGAAGATTTACAATTTATAAGGTGTGAGGCAAAGAAGTGTACAACTGTTTCTTCTCTAGTCCAATATATATGTGTAGGATGTTGATCAGTACTTGGTTATCAATGGAATCAATAAGTATGGTGAGATCCATTGGCATCAAGAGGTGCTAACATCCAAGATGCAGAGTGAATTGTTCATATGTAGGATTTTGGCCTTTGTCGTACTGCTTCTGGGGCTGAAGCTGAATTGATAAGCCTATGCTAGTTAAGTTTTTCAGTGTGGTCTTGCAGTTTTAGGGCTATTGCTGCTTTGGGGTGCTTGCCAAGAATAGAGATGTGGGTGATGGAGCTGTAGTTGCTGAGATCATTTTAATTATCTGTTGGTCACTTAAGAAGGCTAGGCTTGCATCCAGGTTTCATACTGGGTTGGGAAGACCATCAGACTAAGGTTTGATGCCTTCCCTGAAATGGTGGCGATCTCTCATGTTCAAGGTCTTCAGGAAGGAAGCTCATAGGTTGCCCTATGTGCAAGTCTTGGCCATGAACCACACAAGATTGTTTACAAGTTTTTTTAATGGTGCGAGTCTGGACATCTATCCAGTTTATTGCTATGCATGTCGGTGTGAAAACAGTGCAGTAGCAGGGGAGCGAGATGATGAAGTGGCATGTTATAATTTCAAATGCACTTATGATGTCTACTTCAAGTCTGCTATATGTGCTTGAGGTGACTGGGAGGTGGGTTTGAACTGTCTTTTGGGTGGATGTGTTACTGTAGTTACTTACCATGACGATATCCAGGATGTGAATGCAAGTGGGTGTAAGGGAATGCCATATTTGGTCATGGCTATGGTTATGGTGTTTGCAATGTCTGCCACTTGCCAGGTTCTTAAGCAGGTGTTAATTGGTATGAGGTCAGTGTCCTCTGGTGGGCCCTATTAGTCGTGAGGACGGGATGGGGATGTGGATGAGGTTTTTGTGATTAAATGTGTGTGTGTGGTGGGAATGTTTGTGATGTTTGTCTTGTAAAGCTTGGAATTGTCGGTGGTTGAGGAGATGTAATGGATATGGTAGGGAGCATACCTGGAGTGTGAAGTGCACAGACACTCTCCCCTGGTCATTTACATGCCTTTACAAAAGCAAACAGGATTTGCTACGTAGATTGCATTGGACGTCTTTCATCCTGGAATGATACTGGTTCCGCCGGCCTTAAATTCCAATAACTACCTTTCCCTACCCCAACTAACTGGCTTACCTTTCAATCTGCTACAATATTTACACTACATTCACAACTCCTTCCAAAACAAAGCACCTTATGAATGCTAGCACCACCTCCACCACATTAACCTTGCTCGAGCCTCTGAGGACTCACAACATTGACTGCAACATCTTAAGAACATTACAAACACCTCCTCAATCTCTTATAAGACCAGCATCTCTCTCTGTCTCTCAACCCTGACATCTAAAAGATCACGGGCTTTTCTCTCCAGATAAAACATATTCCCACATGTCTGAGCCGCAAACCACATAGAATTGTGCCGCACTCTGAACTCTGGCTTGGCTCTGGCTTTAGGCCTGCACTCATAAACACCACAGGTTTTGCACCTGTCTCTCCCACTAGTCAATTACTACCTCATTTATTGCATCCTTTCTTTATATGCTGTTCACATGTCACAAGGCTACCAAAAAGGCAGACATCCGCTATACAAGACCACTTCACATTGCCTTGCATTACAAATTTGAAAGCTATTTGGAATACACTCACACTCATACACTTTTTGTCATTTTCTGTGCTACCATATGTATGTCTAGAGTTTGTTGGGTGCCATTTTGGTTTGTACTTAATGCTGTCATGGAATACAAAATGTGGAGTTTAATGTCATGTGCTTTTTTGTATCAGAACATTGTTTTTGTTCATGGGCCATCTTCAGTAGCTATGTTTTCTGATTTTTTTTAAATATAAAATTAACATGGTATTGGGAGAACTTGGGGGTTGTAGCTCTGTAAATACTTCCAATTCAGTATCTGATGTTTATTATTATATGTGCATGTTTTCCAGAGTTCCTAAGAGACAAATTAATCCTACTTCATCCAGCAAGGATGCTCAGATCGAGCAGCGACATCCGCCTGGAACCAAAACCCTACAACAAAAGAAAATTCGGAGGATCTTCTTTCTCCCACCTCACCCCAAAAACTTGGAGTGAGCTACCAAAGTAAATACGTAACACAAGAAATCCCCTACTATTTAGAAAACTCCTCAAATCAAGGCTCTTCACCCCATAAATAGAAAAACACCCACGGAAGATTGTACACAGCTGGATCAATGCTGAGAGAAGAAACCAATCCTCCCGATCCCCCTAAGCAATTGCCCACAAACAGAAGTTAAGGAAGAACAATCTACGGCTTATAAATTTACCAACTGAGAGATAGATCTGATAGGACAGTACCATAGAAGGAACACAGATAGATTGGGATGGAAGGGCAAGGATGAGATACCAATAACACCTTGGCCTACAAACTACACACAGGCAACAATGGACCACCAATAGAACATGATAGCAAGGGAGTGGGAGAGAGTGGGTGACTGCTCACTTACAGTACCAACACCACGGTGGGGGACATGACACGCCCCTTCCTATTACACTAAGTTAAAAAATGACACAACTGGGAATGTGCCATGCCATCACTCATCAAATTAGACGGACAGTAAAGAAAAGTGGAAAATATGCCCACCTATAGGACAACCAGATACATAGATCAAGATTATACGGACTAAGATATATAACCCACTAACCATATGCTCAAATCTCTGCATACTCACACGAAAATCCACACAACCATCTTCTCCCTCAGCAAACCGCACGCACTTCACCATACTGCAACAACAGACAAACAACACATAAACCACATTAACAGCACTCGAGGTTTCCCATCAGCCCGATATTCTCACCAAAGATGAGCGCACGGAAATAAAACAAACTGAAGTTGCCAACAGCATACTACGTCTCTCACTTTCCTACTCCCTCTTCACCCGACTAACTCACCCCGCCTTCTTGTTTTCAGATCCACCGGAGTGCCGGGGGACCAATTCCAAATACAAATACCTTTAACATTAACATAATTTCATGCTTAGAGGGAAAAACAATTTCACAGGGGATAAGAACCACCAGACCCATCTAACATACCCGCTTTCATGTCTACAATTTTATTTATTCGTTGTGGGTATTTATTGAGTGTAAACCTAGCCTCAGCAGGTAGTGGAGCACTGGACAACCATGTAGAGTACAGGCATACATATGATTGATACAGAGAAGAACAGTCCAAACAAAATAGCATGTATTAGTGTCCTTACATTTAGTGTAACACAAAATAGTAAACTATTAAATTCAGAGGAGAAAATGTGACAGCTCTAAAGGGTGTGGAGGGGAGGGAAAAGGAGGGTGGGGTGTAGATTGTGGTCATATGAAGACTAACTTGGCTGGTTGAGGAGTGTTTGTACAGGGTGTGAAGGTGGTGCCCCTTGCAGAGGGAGAGTCTTCATTCTTTTTCAGAATTACACCAGAGTGGGAGTGTGTCTGATGTGAATGGGTCTGACATGCTACAATCTGCTCTTGTGGTGAGCCGACAAAAAAGCAAATGATGCAAAAAAGCAAAGGTTCAAAATTACTGTCTTCACAGAAAGGAAGAAGTTTTCAATAAACACATATAGGGGCGATATCTAAAAGATTCCTGACTTGGTACTGCCCAAAATCACTAGTGTCATCAGTATGGGCCGAACGACAACAGGTCAGGGTTCTGATTTTCATGGGGATTCTGGTCTCTTCAAGATCATCCACACTAAACACACTATAAGGGATCTGGATTGGGATAATGCCATACATACTAGGGGTTCATCTACAACCGAATCGGAATTCCCTCTTGAAAGTTCTCCGAAGAAAGAGTGTCTGAAAGTGATCAATAATGAAGGACTGGGTTATGCAGCTCATAGGGATATGGATCTTCCCCAGCTTCTTTATACACAACACTTTCCCGGGGATAGAGTAGCAAGCCACTTCTGGGCTCAAACTCACATAGACTGGAATATAGCACCCAGCTGCTTGGTTTCTCAGATTACAGTCACAAGAAATGAGTGGCAAGCTGCGTATTTGCCACAGGTCCTGATCACAGGGCTATAGCACCAGGCTTCCTATTTATAATCCACTCCAGGAGGGTAGTGCCTGGCCCACATCTTCTTAATCTGAGGTAAACGTGACCATGTTCAGTGTGAAGGTTATTGTGCCCTTCCCTTTTATCAAGTATGTATGTTAGGACTTCTGTCTCTCATCCTTTCTTATAGTGCCCCTCCAAGGAATGTCTCCCCCCCCTCTGTCTTATAAGCAATATGGTGCCCTTCTCACCCAGAAGGAATATATAATGCCCTTTCACATTCTAACAAGGGAAGTTAACCCTTTTCATCCTATCAAGCAATGTAGTCCTTTTCAGGAATATCAAGGGGGTCCAACACGTAGGTCCTTCTTTGTGCTTCTTCAACGTTAATGTGGCCCTTTACTCCAGCAGGGGTCTTCCTGAATCCCCTCCCACTCCTCCCTGACCAACAGCTGTCCCAGCGGTCATGGCCCTTTCTGTTGCTCTGTTGACCCTTCTACTTATATTATTTATTTATTTTGTTTCTTATAAGGCACTATATGCCCATAGGCCTCAGAGCACTCCAAGAGAGGGATGAAGGAAAAACAGTAGAAGGTTAAGTATAAAATCTATTCGGGTAGGTTGACGAGCAAAGACTTTACATGTTTCCTAAAGACAGAAATTGATTGAGATGTTTTTAATGGTCATTGGCAAGGTGTTCCATTCAAGTGGAGCATTAAAACCAAAACTGCAATTGCCAACATTTTTAGGCGAGTTCTTGGCTGGATGAGCTGAAGAGAATTAGATGAGTGTAACACTCTACATGATGATTTCTTCACCAGTCTATTAGAAAGATAGTGTGGCACCTCAGCATTCTTCCGTTTATAGGTGAGAGATAGAATGTAGTGCCTAATTCTCCACCTCACCGGAAGCCATTGAAGTTTCTTCCTAAAGGCAGTGCCATGGTCCCGTCGAGCCAAGCTAAAGACCGCCCTTATGGCTCCATTCTGAATAGTTTGAAGCCATTTCAAATTCCCTTGAGATGTCCCAATCAGTAAACTACAACAATAATCCAAGCCTGAATGTATTAATAAGGATGCCAGAAGAGATCTTTTTGAGAGAGTAAGATATGGTCTAATCTGATGTAGTAATTAAATTACATGTCCACAAGATGGGCAGATCTGGGAGACCTGTGTTTTTATTGAGAAAGCTTCTCACCTCCTTGGCTTCAGTATCCGTTGTTGCTTTTACAATGATTCTCCAGTTTACAGCTCTCATAGCTTGTTACTTTTCATTGATAAGCCCCCCCCAACATGGAGAGTTCCTTCTCTCCCACTCAATTGGTGACACAACAAACTGTTTAACAGATTATTTTCATTAGCCCTATCTCAGACACATATCATGCCCCATGGATCCCTCTCCCCTGATCTAACAATGAGCAAAGAACCAGGCTGGTGTACGGGAAATATATTGGTATTTATTTAAATTAAAATTACTAGAAATTAGCACGAAAATATCAAAAACTATTTTATCCCTGGCATAACACATTCAACTTCTCTCAGCATAAATAAATCACAAATGTGAGTGACAAAGGACACTATCACAATACTTAACTTTCTGCAAATTTCACTTTATTAAATAATTAGACTGATCAATAACAAAAGCTCTTATATAATGTTTTGCAATTTTGATTTTCCTGCCGGCTTAAAACGTTAGCAGTGAGATTTCAACATTGGTAAAAATACATATGGCAATTACAATTTCACCCACACTTTTGATTTAAAATAAACACAGGGTATTTATGTCTTTGTTTTTCTGACCCTGCCACCCTTGCTTTGGTCTATGTTGGGAAGTCAGACCGAGAAATTGTAATGCCTTGGGGAGTTTTGGATTTAAAACCCTCCTTACTGAAAGGCCTGTGTTGGGGAAGCTGGATAAAAAGGTTGGACGGATTTAAGAACAAAGACATCCCTCCTCCTTAAGAAGTCGGGGTCAGCTGGACAACAAGGATTACCCAATTAATGTATAGGCTAGTTTTCAGCACACACTGGGAAGTGAGCTTTGTTATTTTTGAATTTTAACAAAATTCACCCGTAGTATTCTGCCGATTGGGGAATTAATTAAATTAATATTTTTGGTTAAATGGGCTAAGGATCTTCACAGTTCTGCCCCCTGCCCACTATGAAGGGAAGGGATTCAAGGCAAGCAGACGCTCCAACCTGTGGTTTCCCAGGGCTCAATTCTACTTACATAGCAAGCCTCTGTTTAAGGTTCAGGAAAGCCAGCTGCATCGCAGGACACTCTGGAAACATAGGGCAGGGGCCTGGTCACTCCACTCTCAAAGATGGCTTCCTGCACCCCAACATAGGACCCAGTCAGCTTTGAGGCCTGCCTAGAAATAGACAGTTCCACCCAGATGCACTCTCAGCAATCTCCTCTGGTGTCTCCGTACAGCTGTCAGATGGTACATTTCAGCAGCAACATGTGGCAATTCCCATTTGTCAGCATCATTTGTTCTCCTTTCAAATTTTTGGCAAAACCTAGTTATGTATCACAACTTCATAATTTTACTAGCAACTGCCAGACTAAACATGTTTTCTGTTTCTGCTAATCATGGGGAATTAGATAAGGTGACCACCAAATCTGTATCATGTAGCACGATCATACGGCTCCTTTCTGCCATATTCATTAAAAGCGCAACAGTAATGAATATGGACGTTATTAAGCATATCCCTAATTTCAATTTCCAACCACTCACCAACTCTCACATTTGGAACATGTTCAGATCAGCCAGAAACCTAGTTTAACTGGCCCTTCCAGTTCCCAGAGTCACAGAAAGATGCATTTTATATCCCCAAAATCGCCTGTAAATTACATAAAAAAATGGTACATAGATGAACTCCATCCACCTTATGATGGCTGAGAAAAAGGCCTAAATGATAATAATCATTTTAAATGAATTATGAATCTTCATGTGGGAGAGCGCCTGGGCACCAAGTTTGCCTTGGGCTGACATTTTTTCCATGAAGACAAAGTGGCTCTTCACATCTCAATGGAGATTTGTGGGTGAAGCATAATTTACATTGCTCTTTGCCAACCCACACATCATGTTTTGTTTTCCTGAAAGTTTTCTGTGAGCATTTTTTTCACTTTTACTTTTTTTTCAAACCGTTTTGATTTGCACACACGTGCGGGTCATTGCTTAAAAATCCTGTTTTCCATGGGACAGGGATCTTTGATTCCTCCTTCTTTTGCAAATTAAAATGCTGCATGTCCATTGGTAATGTAGGACCCTTCCCAATTGGCTCTTTAACATACTTGAAAAACAAAAACACATTCCAGGCTGTTTTTGTTTCAGTGTTTAAAATCTTGCTATTCCTGTGAAAGGGACTTCTGTTTGGGGCCTGTAAATGCACCCCACAAGCTCCTACAGCTTCAACTTCTTTCCTGTAAGTTTTTTGGACCTGTATAGACCTTGAATGATGTCCATACTTTTGCTGTTTCTGACTGACCCACTCTGATACTATTATTTTTGGGGCTCTCACATTGGCCAAGTCTGCTGCATGTCTATTTGTCACCTCCGCTGAGAGTCTGTGTCTTGCCATGTGTTTTCGATGAAGAAAGATAGGCCGGCAGCAATCTTAGTGCAAGTTGGAAGCATCTTACTCACCAATTCTGTGTTGCCCTTCTGTCAGCTCCTAACTCAGCTCCCCAAATCCAATACGTTTCCACTCGCTTGGTCTCTTCCCAGATGTTGGACTTCTAGTTGAGTCAGAATATTTGTATTTTTATTTTATTTACATTTATTGATTGGTTTACGCCACAGTGCTGCACATAATTAAAGCAGTACAAAACGTGTCAACACGAAAACAAGCCAGCACGCACTAGGAAGATAAAAAGCATTCCTCAAGGTGAGTACAGAACAATGAATAGGAGGAAAGAGAACGTAGAGCCAACGGAAGTCCAATAAAGGGGGGCAAGTAGAGTAAAAGCACAGAAACAGGACTGAGCACAAGGGGAGCGGGAACCGTGAGGACCGTGATTGAGAACCAAAAGATCAAGCAGGAGAAATAAAAGAAACAAGTGAAGAAAGAAAGGGAGGAGCAAGATTATGAAGAGATTCAAAGACAATACACAAGAAATTAAACTTATGTTGAGAATGAAAAGAAAGCCAACGCAAAGAGAGAAGTGCAGGGTTAATGGAATCACGGCAGATAAAGAAAATAGAAGAGGAATTGCAGAATTATAGATAGGTTTAAGTGGATGTAACTGAGAGGCAGGATGTGTGTGTGTAGCGACCCTGGCTAACGAGCGGAGCACTGCATGTTTATCTGTCAGCTTCTTCCTTCTGGCTAGTGACTAAGTGCATGGAGAGCTGGTATTCTGACATCCCCTTGGGCACTGCTCTAGCATGCATGGCCCTGAGGCTCTTGTTTTCAATCACAGAATTTTCAGCAGCAGGTGAATTACTCTTGGGGGGGTGTCTTTCTTTGGCTTTCAATATTCTGAAGCTTTAACATCTGATGAGCCTCTGAGCCTCCCATGATACAACCGTTCTGCAAGCCCGTAGCTTGGTGGCAGTGGCTAGTACTTTCTTGCATCTGTATACAGAAGTATTATATGGGGCAGAGCCCCTATAACACATGGGTAATGCTCCGCCCTGAGCCTTAAGCCGCATTGCTGAAATCAGGGCTCAGCTATACAGCTCCCGCCATCTGCCGCCTCCAGGTAGCTCACCACTCAACAAGGTAGAGTTCGGATCACATTACACTTTTGACAAACTACTTAATATTCATAGAATCTAGCTGTGCCCCTCCTTTCTACGTGCTGTTCCTCCCCTCTGGGTGCTTCAGCTTTGTTTGAATCAGTTTTCTATTTTGTACTTCACCACTTCTGTGGGATGATTAGTTGTGTATCGGCACATTACAAATACCAAATAAATAAAATAAATGAAAGGATGGCTTGGGAATTTGCTCTTCTACCTGTGACTCATCTCTGCCTATGAGACTTCTGAGCGGTTGTTATTGTGCTGGAATTTTCCAGTGACACCGCTCTGACAACAGACAGGGGGCATATCATTTCCAAAGGCAACACGCGATGCGGGGAACAAATCAATTACTATCACCAAATTACTGTAAACTTGGGATATTTCCTAAAACAGATCTGATTGAAGGAAGGTGCCAATGCAGTGAAATGTTCCACTCTGTTTCCAGTCCCCTCACGCATCAACCAACAAAGAGCCCACAGATGCCGTCCTGGAATCCGGACCATTGCAGACTGCTTGCTATGACTGGGAGGGAGAAGAAATTCACAGAAGGGAGTGTTTTGCACTTCAAAAGCCTTTTCCAAGTTTAGCACTGCTCACTCAAGTGCCCACCCATCCAGCGGTATTACCGCTGGATCACGGGTTTGCGCACTAAACGTTACTCCCCATTCCCCATTGGGTTGGGACCCAATCGAGAATTTTCGGCGCAATTACTGCGCAGTAATACCCCCGGCGGTAATTGCACCGAAAATGTTTCCAGCGTGTATACCCCCAGCTCTGAGCTGGGGGTAAACACACCAGACTCGAGATTGGGCGGAGCAGTAAATGTGGCGGTAACAGTTTACCGTGGCATTTAAGGGCTAAAAACGGGTGTTATAACAAATACCTCTTTTTGCTGTCTCTCATCACACTGTGAGGCTGGAGAAATGTAACACATGCAGTAAATGCCACCTAATCATGAAGTGATTTGCATCCTAAAATTCGCCAATTGTTATCTGTGCCTAAAAGTTGAAGTGACGATTGTAAAAGCCACCCCCCGCCCCCATTTTGAAAAGTAGTATTGATCCTTGTACAGAGATTCGCAGGTGCGTCACCTGGCACGATTGGAAAAAACGTGAAAGGAGGGCCCGTAGAGGAGGTGATAAACTAGCCCCTTTCCAATGTAAAAAGCATAGAGGGGCCAAACGTCTGCTAATCGTGCAATGAGTCGCTACCAGGGTTGGACTGGGGCATCAAATTGTCTCGAACACCAATGAAAGAGTGGCCGGCAGAGCTAAATGGCAATTCGTTCCTTTTGTGACAGGCTGAATAGTACAGAGGAGGGAGTTTTTTGATAAAATGTAATCCACATTGTGCAATTTAAAGAATATTTATTCAGCAACACTAGTCAAAACTATTAGCCGCAGAGCGAATTAACTCATCAAACTGGCCCACATGGACCAGCAAAACTGGCCCATACTAGCATTTTGCGATTTTGTTTCGGGCATTGCCCATTGCCCTTTAGGCCAGTTCGAGCATGGTCGCTAACTTTCAGATAAAGCCACCTCCTTATCCTGGTCATAGGTTGAACATGTTCACGTTTTTGTACCTACCTCTGCTACTGTTTAAGGAGCACATGGTTCTAAATTTCTGTGCAATTAAAACTCACTCTCATCTGCATTCAAAAGCTGTTTGCTGTGAATAGTTTACTTTCGACAGTTTCTGTGGCAGCTGCGAGTGCATAGAAAAATGGCCTGCATTCTTTGAGAGTTAAATATTTAAAAGTATGTATATGTAATAGTATTTCAGATTCAAACTAAACGTTCTAGTCCACAGAGGACTTTGTCTTTTTTTGGGAAAATCAGCATTGCATTTTTTTCAAAGTCCCGTCAAAGGTGGCCAAAATCCTATTTTGTACATATCAAACTCTCTGATTTGCTTGAAAATGTTGAGTCCCGGTTGATCTTTTGCAAACGACTAGATTGGATCATTGAAAAACAGATATTCTGATAGTTGGAAGACATCAGAACATTTTTTTTAAATGGCTGTCATTGTTGTCAGTGGATTTTTGAGGGGCTCTGTATACTCCAATGCAAAAGCAAGTTAAAGGGGAATAGTACAGCCCAGTGGGGCTAACCAGACAATAGGCAATATCAAAGGGTTTAACAGGGGTGCAATATTTCTCAAAAAAATCCAAAACAGAGCCTTTGTTACAACGAGGCCTTTGCTACTTGGTCTGTGGGTCTTGAGCCTGGTCATCACATTCGAGATGGGGCCCAGCCGCAAAATAGGGTTCGGACCCTGGAGCTACTGCTATACCAAAGACGCAGCATGGCCACTGGAGGTGCCTGCATAATGGGTGAGGACCATGTCAAAGGTACATTTGCGAAGGGTCATCACTGCATGCCAAGCCTAGCGGTCACAACAGGTGGTTTGGTGGTATCCCAGGCATGGAAGGTAGCCATGCAATGGGTAGAGTTGCAACTGGGCAGGGACACAAACCATGCCCAATGGCCACAGCATGTGAGTTGGTCTGCTTGCAGCATGGCACAGCAGGTGTGTAGGAAGTACTCAGGCTAATTTGAAAGGGCATGTCCAGTCAAATTGCACAGTAGGCATGGCCAAAATAAGGCCCTGGGAATACGGCCATACCCTGTGCAAAGTGAGAGTATTATGGTTCTTGGGGGAGTCCAGGGCGTGTCTGAAGGCCATGTTCCAAGTTCAGAGGCTGAAGGCAATGGCCAGTGGTCACATTGGGGCTCTTCCAGGAGGCTGGGGCTTAACCAAAGGCCATACACTTGACAGAGTGGCCACCTGGGATGGGGCCTCAGGCCATGTCTAGTGGGTGCAATGGATGACTTGGAGGTGCCAAGGGGCCACAGTTAATGCCTCAGGCTAATTGCTCCTCGAGAATAGCCAGTGAGCATTGTAACTATGTTAGTTTGTATTAATACAAAATCAAAATTCAGTCAAAAGCCGTTAATTAAATAAACGCTGCAAATTTGCCAGTTATGGTTCTTAAAGCAAGCCTGACGTAGCCACTACCATTCACTGCTTATGATGGCACGCTCAGCGTGACAAATGAAATATTGGTACCCACAGGTCCAGCAGGACATGAGGAACAGAAAGAGTTAATGAATAATTGTAATTCCCCAGACTGGTTATGATCACATTTAATTTATTTTGAGGGACAACACAAAACAAAGCCCAAATGGACGGTAAATATTACTTTCCAGTGGCGTTTTTCCTATGTCATTGTGTGGTAGGTGCGTGGTATAAATCAACATAACAAAATAAAATCACACAATGGGACGTCATGAGCTGTTCATGGAGGTGGTCAACTTGTGGCTGCTGCTAGGAATTGCACTGCCACCATAATGTTGCTCTAATGACAGTTTGTTCACTTAATCTCAATGGTTTCTGTAAGCTAAACTTAAGCACGTCATCCCTTTAACCACAGTCCTCTTTCATACCATTGCTACTCTGCTTCTTCGTTCACTTTATAAAGTGCTGTTTTGGTCGATACCAGTCATCTTACTGCATGCCATTTACAAATGTGAGTTTATTTTATAATTTTTCAAAATGCTTTTTATTTTTAACACAAAAGTAATGATGGATGCACAGAAGAACCCAGGAAGACAGGTAATCTTTTCCACAGTTAAAGCTGGTGAAATAGTGTCAGTGTTATTGTCTTGTCTTTTCAAAGCATCTATGTGCAAAACACGTGTTGGCATTCATTCTAAGTTTTTGTGTTAAAAAAAACAAATACAATTTTAAAGTGAGAAAATAAACTCGTGTTGAGAATTGCATGTTAATTAATGCAATGACAGACCCCCCAACCATACATTGTACCGGTCTATTGAGAAGCCACCCTCAACAGTTCCTTATCTCCCCACTCAAGGTGTGACGCAGGAAACTGTTTAACAGATTATTTTCTTCAGCCCTACTTCAGACCAATATCATGGCCCTTGGGTCCCTCCCCCTGAGCTACCAATGAGCCAAGAACCAGGCCAGTGCACAGGAAATATATTTGTATTCATTTCAATTAAAAGTAATAGAATACATTACACCTGCCACCTTCTTTGTGGCTCACCATTAACTTCTTGTTACTCAAATCAATGACACAAACGAGTTTAAAAAAACAAATCACAATCCTTTACTTTCTACGAATTTCACTTCAAGAAATAATTAAACTGATCAATAACCGAAACAATTATAAATGTGGTGCTGTGAAATTTTTATTTTCCTGCAGGCTTAAAAGAGTAGCAGTAGGAGTTCAAGATTGATACAAATACGTATAGCAATTATGATTCCACCCACACTTTTGGTTTCAAATAAACACAGGGTGATTTAGTGGTTTGTTTTTCAGACCCCCCTAATTTGGTCTGTGTTGGGGAAGTCACACAGAAAACCTGGAATGATTTGGGGAATTTTGGATTTTGGACCCCCTCCACTGAAAGTCCTGTGTTAGGGGCATTGGAAAAAAAGATTGGACTGATTTAAAAATAAAGGCACCCCTCTTCCTTAAAGAAGTCGGCGTCAACAGGACAAAACATATTATCCAATTAAATCATAGGCTATAGTTTTTCAGCACTCAATGGAAAGTGAGCTTTGTTAATTTAGAATTTGAACAGAAATCACCCCATAGTTTTCCACCATATGGGGAATTAATTAAATCAATATTTTTTAGTTGAATAGGCTAAGGATCTACACAGTTTTGTCACCCCTCCCACTAGAAAGGGAAAGGATTTAAGGCCAGCAGATTCCCCCAACTTTTGGTTACAAAGGCCTCAGGTCTACTTACATTGAAAACCTCTATTTAAAGTTTGGATATCCAGCAGCATGTCAGGGCCCTCTTGAAAGATAGGGCAGATATGTCTGGTCACTCCACTCTTAGGGATGGCCTCTGCTCTCCACCATTGAACCCATTGAAACCCAATCAGCTTTAGGCCTTCCTAGCAATAAACAGCTCCACCCAGAAGCGCTCTCAGCAATCACGTCAGGGGATGCCTTGCAGCTATCAGATGGTAAGTTGCAGCGGCACTCTTTTGATGGTAAATTTCAGAAGCTCTGTCCCTTCCTCCTAATGCAATTCCGCTTATAAAGCAGCAATGACACCACCAAGTTTACAATCTTGGGGGAGTCCCGCAAGAGGTCACACAAAATAGGATTGGACAGTTACCCTTCTTTCTCCTCCCAAACACAGCCTCACAGTCAGGATTGGGTTAGGGGTCTGGAGCAGACATATGGCTCCTTCATTTCCAAGCCCATTTTGTTCTCATGTCAATTTTTTTGCACACATGTAGTTATGTGGCAAAACTTCATAATTGCACTAGCAACTGCCATAACATATATATTTTCCTTTTCAGTTAAACATGGGGAATATTTGACAGCCAGGTCCGTACCATTTTGCACAGCCATGTGACAATAATCTGTCAGTTCAGTAAAAAGCATAACAGTTATGAATATGTAATGTATTACCTGTGTTTCTAATGTTATCCTCCACCTGTTCACCAACTCTCACATTTGGAACATTTTCAGAACAGCCAGAAACCTAATTTAACTGGCCATTAGAGTTCCCTAACTTGTAGGTGCATGCATTGTATATCTCCAAAATAGCCTGAAAATTACCTAGAAAATGGTACATAAAGGAAGAAAATCTGCCTTATGGGTGCTGGCAAAAAAGGCCTAAATGATAATAATCCTTTTAAATGAATAGTAATTCTTCATGTGTGACAAATGGCAATTCTGCTGCCTTCAGGCCATATGGTATCACTGGGTCAGCCTGTAACCAGGTTTTTTTTTTCTCTTTGTGTTTGCAGCTTGCTCTTTGAAGTTGGTTGCCTGTTTGAAGTTGCAGCCCCCAATCTTCACACGTTTTAGTCGTGCTCCAGCCAAGGTGAACTTGTCCTGCAGTAACTGCCTTCAGAGCCATCAAGTGTGGGGAACATTAAGGTTTCCATACCTTTAGCAGGACACACTTTATTGCAGTTGTAATTAGAGTTGGGATGTCAGCCTTCCAGTGGGGAAGTTTGTGGTGACATGTGTCCAAAAGCCAGAAAAAGGGTATGCCTTGGGCTGGCATTTTCCCATGGAAAACAAAGTGGCTCTTCAAATGTCTCTGGTATTTTATATGTGAAACATAATATACATTACTTTTTGTCAACATGCACCATGTCTTTTTCCCTGACATTTTTCCTGTTAGCTGTGGTACAATGTTCACATTTAAACTGTAACTACACATGCCTAGCCGTTTTGGTGACACTGTTTAAAAATCCTGTTTTTCATATGAACGGGACCTTTGATTTTTCTTCTTGCTTTGTAAATGAAAATGCTGCTTTTCCTTGGGTAATGGCAGGCAGGCCTTTTTCACAGGGCCCTTCAGTTTTCATTTGCAATCATGCATGCAAAGCTGTTTTTGTCAGTATTGAAAAATCCTGCATTTAGAGGCAATGGTGTGGACAATAATGAGCGTTCCACTTCTGGCGCAATTTGTATTGTGTATAACCATAGCATTACCACGTGATAGCATCTGTGCCTCAGTATTCAGCATGATGTGCTGCCTCAGTTACAGCTATATACATTAACATGCCTAACAGCCTGGGCTGTAGATTAGGGAGCATAGAGGTTGCCACAGAAGGGATCCAGTGCCTCGTCCATAGAACGAGTGCCTAAATAGGGGCCATGTTCTTGAAATTGAGGTGGGGAGAGGTGTGGTAGTGAGAAGAGTGAAGGAGAAGGAATAGTAGGGTGCACATGAGGGGCAAGGAATGGAGAATGAGCAGGACTTCAGATTGCACCATAATTATAATTATTTTTTAATAACACACTTAATACCAGTGATTGGTTTCTTAGTGTGGGATGGGGATTCGAACCTGTGTTGAGCATGGTAGTTGTCTTGCTTCCAAGCCAAACACGTTGCCCCTAAGCTATCCTTCCTCCCCATACAAGATGTGGAGCAAGACAGAGTTAGCCAGTTAGGGAGGGGGTTAGTTGATGGATGGATTTGGCTACAAGAGGGATGAGCTAGCACAAGGGCGATTGTAGAGAGTCACCCTGCATGGGGGCAGTGGCCAGAGGTAGAATTGCTATTTTAGTGAGTGGCAAAAGTGCAGAGAGGAAGCATCTGGAGGATCCAAGAGCGGTAATCAAGACAACTGACGGTAAGAGTGGAAATTAGGGATTTGGTAGAGTAGTACTTAAGGTGGTGATTGATCGCGCATATAAATTCAACAGGTTTAGTCTGACAGCCAGAGCAGTAGAAGTATTGATTTGTTAGAGCTTTTGCTCGCTAAGAAAGATGACCCCACAATCATAAGAAGGGGTGAGAAGATCAAGGGGAAAAGGATAATGAGGAGAGGAAAGGGTTGAGGCTTTGAGAAGTGGGAGTTAGATGGCTTTGGTCCTGGTTGATTTGGGGATTAGGCACTCAAGTGATATCTAATAGCAGATTGTAGGGAGACAGCCACATAAATAGAAGGATAGTTCATAGATTAAAGTTGGGAAGATAAAAAGGTGGTAAGAGAAGTCAAAGGAGGAGATTTGCTGGCCAACTGAGGTGGAGTGGAACTTGTTAACTTCCGATGCAACTGAAGATAGTTGTGTTGGGAAGTTCATAGGCATCTGCTAGCCCACTATCAAGACAGAACAGTCGTTGTGGCACTCCCAAGTATCCCAACCTCTCTAAACCATGTAATAATCAGACCTGCCCCGAGGTTGCGAGCAGAATGGCGCATGCAGGCAAGTCAGTCCCTATTCACTGTTCCCTCCTTCCTTTGCATGTTTCCCTGTTACCTCTTCTGCACCACTGGAGGTGACGTAGGGCACCTGAAGGACTATGCAAGCAATTGGCATAATTTATTAACAACCTGTTCTTTTTACCAATTGTCTTTGAGGACTCTTTCCTCTTCCCTTCTTCGTTTCATTATCTGTCCACATGTAACACCCTGCATCTTTTTCACGAGACTGGTGTGCAGACGTGCTTTGTTCCTTTCCCTTCACTCCCTATCCTATCCCACTTCCATTTCTTCCCTCCCTGGACCCTCTGTACCTCTTTTGCTCCCCACAGCTGACCAAAGCCGCTCTAGAACGGGAAAAGTGCTATACAAGGAAGCTGCATCTCACAGAACCACATCGCTTTCACCTCTCTCCTCTATGCCTCCCTTATCCTGCTCCTGCCACACATCTCACCTTTCTTTCTTCCCTCGTCCCCGCCGTTCTGTATTTAAGAAGCAGGCCTAGAGATGAAATCAGCCAGGAGGCTGAAAGCTCCCTCCTGTCTGAAGCCTCGACTCATTGAAATGCATCAGCCTGACGTGGCTCATTAGAAGGCAGACTCATCCTCCATGAGGTCACCGGCTTGCGGAGATGACATGGCTTACCTCACTTCTGACTTTGCTTCTAATGATTTTCATTTACCTCGAGCCGATCAATTCTGTACGGCTAAATTGTGACTCACTGCCCTGAAATTTAATTTCAATCTGTATCAAGAAGACAACTGGGCCCCGCACCAGAGAGCGCAGCTTATCGTGCCCTTCACATGTCTCCCTTTTTACGCAATGTTGCATTTCCTGGCCTTTTGTGTTCATTTAATAACATATCTCAGTCATTTGTACCAATCTGTAATATGTATTGATTGGAATTGGAGACTTTTCGGTTGCAGCAAGCAGGGCGGATTCTGCACGGGCACCAGCTGATACTCAGGCTATAGAGGGGCTGTGGGCAGTATCTAGTTAATTCATCTAAACCCATTCCATCTAATACCATCCCACTGAAATGTTTCCATCTAAATGATTTCTATCGAATGCATGTTTTTGGCGGGTAAAGGGCTAATTTTTGTTCAGGTGCATTTTAAAGGGTAAAAAAGAGGGATTTGGGGGCTACCCCCCAAAAAAAGAAAAGAAACACATTAGATGGACAATTTTTAGATGAAAACATTTCGATGGAATGGCATTAGATGCAATGGTTTTAGATGAAATGACCATAAACCGCTGTGGGCGCATGTGCTCATACAAGTATTCCCATGTATGAGCAGAGATTTCACAGCAAAACGCATAGCAACCGTACCCACCACTGGCTATATGGAACTCTACAATGTTCAACTGTAGGGGTCTGCAAGGCGCTGTCGCCTAATATTCTCTGAAAGCAAACCTTCTGTGACAAAATCCAATTTATTGAAATGGTTTTGTAACAGTTATTGCATATAAACATACACCTTTCATGCTTCAATGGCAATTGATCAGGGTGCATGTACTAGGCTGGTTCTCATTGAGGTCACAGACACATTTAGCCTAGTGTCTTTGGCGGCTGATGTACAGTACCTACGATTTCATTTAACAACAAGAGAAGCACCTTTATAGTTTGTCTTGGTCACATATGCTTTGATTTCTGAGAATAATGAGCTATAGACTGGTTAACATCCCTATAATTCATATGAGTGATAATATTCTGAGAATAGAAGTAATGTACATGTTGTGCCACCCAAGAGCTATTTAAGAAGAACTAGGAATGTACCTCTTCTTGGCCCAGATCCAGCAGGTGCAGGCTGCATATTGATTGATTGATTGATTTATTTATAGAGCGCTTTATCTGGGGGTATTAGAGCTGAGCCATTAGGCCGAGGTTTTCCTTGGCATGTAGTGAGTCAATGAGGTCATGTCTCACCACCCGGATTTTCCCCTAGGCACCAGTAACTGGGCACATTTATGTTAGGTCACACACACGAATGCAGTGTAGTACAATGAGACTCCCTTTGGTTGCCCTAATCCCAATACCCTCTGGAGAGAGGCCAGCGGCAAAGGAAGAGACTTGACTAGGAACTACAGCCAATCATATGCGCACCCTAAAGTCTCACACTCAAACTCCTGGCCCTGAGCTAGGGTATGGAAAGTGTGCCACCTCATGTACTTATGGGTTGAAAAGATGCAAACGAGCCATCAACCATCCTTCCAAGTATGAAAAAGCTGTCACATACAATTCAATAAACAACTGAATTTTGATTTAACAGATAGTGGTTTTACTTGTTGTCCTTGGTAAATACAGATTAGAGTTTGAGAAGTTATACTTTTTATGTCATAAACCTTGTCCACTCTCGCCCTGCAAATCACACTAGAGCATGGGTCTAATGAAGGCAGATGCAAGTGACACCTTGATGAGCAGCTGTAGTTAGGAGCAATGACACACTGCTAGACCTGCACCATGCAGGATGTGTCTTTTCCTAGGAAGTGAGGACATTGAAAAAAGGACACACCATATTAACACTACGGATATTTACAGCATCCACATGAATCCACTCAAAGCTTGATAATTTACATGTGTGTGTATGAACATTTGGGAACAGGGAAGATGACAAATGGGGTGCCTTATAGCAGAGGGATGCTGGCATGGGTAAGTGCAGGTGATCCTTCGACAGCAAGGAGGTGCTGTTTGAATGCACGTTGACATGCCAGACAGGTGTTGATGTTCATGCAGTTGGGAGGGAGCTCCTGTTGTCGGGCTCTTGAAGTGTGAATGAGCAGAAGTGAGAGGAAGTTCAGGGTGGATGGGGACAGTAAGGTGCATTAGAGTCAAGTGTTCAGGGAGGTGAGTGTCCCAAAATAGAGGAAGCCAGAAGAGGTGGCAAGCCCAGGGATAGATTTGAAGATTCAGAGGAAAAATTTGAAGAGTATTCGTTGTTGCATCGAGAGCCAACTGGCATAAGAACAGTGGGAAGACAGGGGCCGTAGGCATATGATGTTATCAAAACCTTATGTTGCATGGTTCAAAGTTTTGTACATAGCATAGAAGAGTAGCGGGGAAGACCCAGGGGAAGGCAGGAACGCTCACATCTGTTGGTAACAAGAGCAGCAATGAAGTAGGGACGGGTCATCCTAATTTATAGTAGGTTCAGTCTTGGAGGTTGTAAAGTGGTGAAGGCTGAGCTCAACATCATGGCAAACCCCTGGGATTCGAGCCTTATGTGCACTGGTATCAGGGGGACGTTGAATGGGGACGACAGATAGAGCTTTAGAGGCAGGCCACTAGATAGCTTTGGTCCCAGAGGAGTTCAGCATAAGCACTGAAGTTCCATCCAGTGATGGATAGCGAGAGATAGTTAGAAATTTGTGTGGACGGTCAGGAGTGAAGGAGGGAAAGTAGTAGCAAATCTGTGTCATGATTGCAAAAATGTGTTCTGAAATGTCCGAGGTTGAAATAAGAGGCGGTCTAGATCATAAAGAGGAGTATTCCAAATACAGAAATGTGTCTGACTTCCACTGGGAGAAGTCGGGGAGTGGAAGGGTGCAAGTTACATGAGGTAGAGAAGGAGCAGTCAGACCTCTAGGTGATGGAGGCATGAGCAGAGTGCCAGATGACGAGGTTAGAGAAGGTTTGGAGGAAAGAGGGTTGATCAAAAGCCGCAGAAAGATCAAGAAGAATGAGAATTGAGGAGAGTTTTAAGTAACGAGCATTATACTAACCATTAGATATGTGGGTCAGAGCTGTTTCCTTGGAGCGTCTGTTGTGGAACTCAGAGTGAAGGGGGTTTCAAAGTTTGTTGACGGTATGGTCAGGTTCCATAACACACATTTCAAAACCTTGGTGTAATGGGCAGAAGGGAGACCGTCTGGGAGCATGCATGAACGCCAGGGAGAATGCCACAAAGAAGGAATCATGTCCTGGGGAATGTGAGGGAGGATGCAAAGATACCAGCAAGAATGCAAGGGAGAGTGAAAAGAGGTCATGAAGATGGAGACAGTGGGTGGAAGAGTGGCACATAGAATGCAAAGGTGGTAGGAATGTACACTGGAGAATGTGAGTGAGGGAGGAAGGATGCCACACGAAATGTGAGGGAGGGTGGAAAGATACCAGAAAGAATGCAAGGGAGAGTGAAAAGAGGTCATGAAGATGGAGGCAGTGGTTGGAAGAGTGGCACATAGAATGCAAAGGCGGTAGGAATGTACACTGGAGAATGTGAGTGAGGGAGGAAGGATGCCACAAGAAATGTGAGGGAGGGTGGAAAGATACCAGAAAGAATGCAAGGGAGAGTGAAAAGAGGTCATGAAGATGGAGGCAGTGGGTGGAAGAGTGGCACATAGAATGCAAAGGCGGTAGGAATGTACACTGGAGAATGTGAGTGAGGGAGGAAGGATGCCACAAGAAATGTGAGGGAGGGTGGAAAGATACCAGAAAGAATGCAAGGGAGAGTGAAAAGAGGTCATGAAGTTGGAGGCAGTGGGTGGAAGAGTGGCACATAGAATGCGGTAGGAATGTACACTGGATAATGTGAGTGACGGAGGAAGAATGCCACAAGAAATGTGAGGGAGGGTGGAAAGGTGTCAGGAGGAATGCTGGAGTGGGTAGAAGGATGCCAATGAGAATGAAAGGGAGGTTGAAAGGGTGTCAAAAAATTCAGGAAATGATTGAATGGAGCCACGTTAGAGAATGCTAGGAAGGATGGAAACTACCATGGAGATTGCAAGTGAGGGTGGAAGGATGTAAACACGAATATCAGCAAGCCTAGTAGACTGCCACGGAGAATTAAACGGAGTTAGAAAGGATCTCAGGGAGAATGTGACTGGGGATGGACGAGTATCCTGCTAAGGGGGTTGCAAGGGCAACATAGCAAAGGTGCGTGATGGTGAAGGGATACAATAGAGAATGTTAAGAAACATAAAAGACTGCCATGGAGAATGAAAGGGAGGAGGAAAGGATGGAACGGAGAATGTGACTAAGGATGGACGAGTAGCCTTTCTAGGGCGTGTCAGGGGTTGCAAGGGCAACATAGCAAAGGTGCGTGATGGTGGAAGGATAGACAATATTAAGAAGCATGGAAGACTGCCATTGAGAATCAAAAGGAGGAGGAAAGGATGTCAGGGAGAATACGAGGGTGAGTGGAGGGATTGCAATATGAATGCATGGGAGGGTGTTGTGAACTATATAAGGCTTGGAAGGATGGATGCATGTGAAGGTGTCACACGGATTAAGTGAAGATGGTCAATGTTTCACATTTTTTCATTCTTATTAGATTTGTGTGTTAAGACTGAGGATGCACCACAAACTTTACTTCTAAGCATGTTACAGAGGAATTAGACCAAGTGGCAGGAACACATGTAAGTACTTAACCATCACAAAAGGAATGTAACATATTCTATAATCTGGTGGTTGACTGAACATCAACCCACCTTTCTCCCATAGTTAATTATTTAGAGGAAGGAGTGGTGAGAAATTGGAGTCATATGTACCATACAAGCCTGACTGGCAGATAGAGGGCAGCAGTTTCATATTGTGAAAGACATGGCCCTTCAGGTATGTAGAGATGAACCACAGAGTCTTGAGGGGAAGCATAGTACAGATTGGCAGTAAGGGAAGTGATTATCACCTATGGCCTATTCAGTGACAGAGAATCTCTATACTTCACATGGAACTCTAGGGGGTGAGCAACACCCCAAATGCACTGCAGGAATTGTGGTCTGTAGACAGGCAATTGAGTCTGCGTCTGTTGGGAATATTACTGCAGTCTCGTCCATCCTCCTTTTGAGACTACCCTTCTACTACTTTGCTTCCCCCAAAAAGGTTTAGAATTTTGCTTCCCGCATGTTCTGCATCTGCCCAATTGTCTCTCCCATCTCCGAGTGCAGCCCTCAAATGGGGTGGACATCTGCGCAAAACTGCTTCCTATTAACATTTGTTCTTCTTGTGCTTAAATCCAGCCATCAGATCGCTCTCCATGTGGCTGAATCCATCTCCTACTACATACCACCTTCGCTGTGCTCTCTAGTTCTCGTCAAATTAATCATACCCCACACAACCTGCGCTGCCTCCATATTTCACTGCTTCCCTCTCCTTGGTCACCAACACTGGACAATGCTTCCTCCATAAGGTAAGGCATTCCAATCAAAACTGGCTTCAGGATCACCCTTAAGGACCACTGTCCCTCTGAGGATGGAGTTTCAGAGTGTTGTAGTGTTATTAACCACCATGCCCTGGCCAATGATCCTCAACAACTGGATTTCAAATCTGTATATACCTGTAAATACGGTAATACTGAAAATATATTTAAGAATTGGCTTGTGCTGTCCTATAAACTGTTTTCAAATTCTTCACTACTGCCACCTGATTTCATGTAATAGCCTCTACTGTACATCATGACTATGTAAAACCGCTGGCAATGGGACTGCTTCAGATATCACTATATGTCTTGTACAGTGCTAGTTGGTGGAACACATTTAATTTTCAGTAAATACATAATATATACGGGAGCATTCTCCGAAGCTGACATGGACAGAAAAGGGTCCCTGAACATCAGCTAACATGTGGGAGACCTCATACACATTAAAAGGTGCATTACCTAGCTGACAAAGTTGTTGTGATGTCACACCCAGGGAAGAGCTTTCAGCCAATCAGGTGGCTATAACAGCGGGTGAGAACAGAAATGGAAAAGGGACATAGTCCCTTTTCCATGTGACAGCGGCCATAGTTTTTTCTTCTTCATTTTTCATCTGGAGATCGGCTGTGCAAGCACGCGGATCACCCTATAAATAATTCTGAAAGCCATTTGCACCCTGGACGAACCCCGGGGTGCGATCGGCTTTCATGCTCTGCCAGCCGGGCCTACATGGCCTATAACTGCCCACAGGCTGAGCTGAAGCCCTTGTTTTGCTCGGGACTAACTTAGCTGGGGCTGGGGGGCTGTTAAAGGCCATGTCCGCGCTCCTGGCACGGCATGAAAGTAAGCCATATAAGCACATGGATGTCTTTATTGACCTCTTCTCAGCCAAACAGAATGCCTGAAATGCAATCACTAACTACGTGCATTGACAGCATTCCATTCTTACTTCAGAAGCAGAAATGGAAACAGCTGAAAGCGCTTCTCTTCATTTAAAAAAAGCAATGCAAATTTCTGCTTAGATTTCTTTTAACAAGATACTCTTTTTTTCTCACTGCATCTTCAATGTAATGGTAATAACCAATTTTACCAAAGTGAAAGCTAAAAAATGGAACAACGCTTTTATTTTTGAATAGAGAAAATGTTCACTTTATCTTTACACTTAATGCATGTTTATGCTAAAAGTGTTCCAGGTCAATCAAGTTTACAATTAAAATGCTAATCTTGTAAAGGCAACCTTGTTCATTAAATGTTGCAGAACAAGAACACGTTTAATTTGCTCACCATTAAACAACGTTTTGAGTTTCCTGGACACAACGCCATGACTTATTTTGATGTTACCAGTATGTACAAAACGCCTATTAGACTTTAGGAGTGGTAATTATCGCCAGGATAAAAAACCCGTCCACAGCATTTGGCACTACTCTTTGTCTCAGGCCTTAACTTGTGTGCAGGTCACTATCGCACTATAATGACCCCCTCCATTGGCCTTCAAAGCTGTATTATGCAGATGGCTTACACCCAGCTGCAATCCTTCATGTTGTCCAATTTTTCTTGATACTGTTCACTCACATCCTTACATCCCACGGTGGTGATGGGCGCATTATAAATCCTTAATAACATAACATCCATTCCTGAGAAATGTTTGGGTCTTTTTCCAAAGAGTGCTAAAACTGACCCCGGATTGTATCATGATCACGAGGTAAAGCAAGTGGATGCTAAGGAGATACGAATTTGGCCTCTGGGTGCAAATCATCGCATTCCACAAAATACAGAGGAGGAACAATTGTTTCCATCATCACCTGCTGCTCAAATACTTGTAGAATATAACAAAACCACTCAAAAGACACCCCAACAGAACAGGCCATTGAAGCAAGTCGGTAAATACAGTAATACAAAAAATATATTTATGGACGGGGTGGGGGGTAATCTATGTTGCCAGATAAATGTCACCAAAGGTCCCAGGGGGCTGGGAAGGACTATTAGTTTCTCCTAGGCTATTGCCAAGCCAATGCTCAGTCTCGGTGCATTGTCTATGGTGAGAGCTAGAATTTCAGATGTATTGCATAGTTTATTCCTCAATTAAGCACTTCAACTGTGCTCCCTTTAGAGGAGCAGGTGGATGTGTTTTCCCTAGCTCCCGAACCCTCACCGCCATCATATTGGAACAGCAGGAGAAGAGCTATATGTGGAACCCCTTATGTTCTCCCTATACTGCATCGAGCGTATGAGAGAGAGAGAATGCAGTCAGGCAACCATACCGAATGTAGCCTTATACTGAAAGAGTGGAAGGATGCCAGCACGTACCTTTGAGCATCATGGGGCACTGGGTGAAATCTGAGGAGGGAAGAGTAATGTCATGAAGAAGATATATGAGGACATACTGAAACAATATCAATATACTTAAGAGTAACAATGTAACTGAAGTGACAGGAGAAACATCTACAAATGATAAAGTAATCATATATACAAAGAAGTTGAAGTAACTTGCAGACCAATGAGTGTAAATACACAGTAACGCAAGAAAGATGAGACATGTAGATTGCCATAGGGGAAAATATAATGTGGCTAAGGCGGCCATAATAGGAAGATGGACGTTGGCTTGTGTCAAGATTAAATCCAGCTACCTCAGAGATGGATCAGGGATGGAGAGTCAGGGGATGTTGGAGAAATACCTTTGTGTGCAAAATAAAGAGGAGTCTGTGTTGGCCTGAGATTGAGTGTGTGATTACAGAAGAAGAAAGTATTTGCAAGAGCCAAGTATTGGACAATTAACAGTGGATAAGGTCTATACAAGATGGAGTGAGCAAGTCAAAAGGAGCAAGGACACCCAGTATAAGTAAATGAAATAGCAGTAATTAGGAGGTCGAAATGGACAGATTTGCGGTCTCCTCACATGTGATTCAGAAGTTGAAAACAAGGGCTATTCATTAAGCTTTGGATGAAGATAGTGATGTGTCTACACTCCCTCAAATGTCCCAGAACAGAGAGAAGACTACAAAGTCAACTACAGATGGGAAACTTTGGCTTGTGTCCGGACTGATGAAAGATGATGGATTAATTGGGAAAGTGGGGAGTAATCTGACGTGACTCAAGCTGGGTTTCGTTTCGCTTACATGCTGCTGACGAGCCAAAAGTCCAAGGTTGGTTGAGAATGCCAAACAACCACAGGGTCAATGGAGCAATATGCTATAAAATGTTGCATAGACCAATCTGCTGCCAGTTTCTCTGTTATAATCAGTATTATACATATCTAGAGGTATTTTTAGGCATGCCTTACAGATAAAGGGCAGCCAATGAATTAATAACCCACATGAATACCAGAGGGTCAAATGTTCCCTCAACCAATGCTTCCTGTCAATAGGTTTTGCAGTTTGCCACATAGGATGATGTCATAGATGATGCTTATTGTGGTATATAACCTCTGTTTAATCCAGTCTGTGTGTGAGTGTGCAAGCATTTGTCCATTGTTCACCAGTTTGCCCTGCTTTATTAAATTAAGAAAAAAGTTGTATTTTGCCATATTTTCTGAGTCTGTCTGGTTATTTGGTCTGAGATCTTTATTGGTTTTCCATCCAGCACAAGAGATGCTTCAAGGTGCTAGAGGATGGTGCAGATCTAATCGACCTAGACCCAGATCATCAGACGTTTGGCTGCTTTCGCCATTAGCCAGAAGACCACGTAGCTTCTTGCGGAGAGTGGCACCTAACAAAAAATGTGTAAGAAGATACAGTTGGCAGCTCCCTCTTTGATGAAATTCCTGTCCGGTCCCTCCAAGTGCAAGGTGAACTGGTCAGTTGAGGAAAAGTCGAGGTCGATGGACACGAGCTGAGCCATGGATGTAAGTAGAACATTGAAGGTGGCAAAAATAGGGTGAGGGATTGTGTTGTAATTATAAAGTGTAAAAATAACAGGATTTTTTGGAGATTATAAAAAGGAGAAATAGATGCCTCGATTACTGGTTCCAAGGGGATGGAAGGATACAACCTAAAAAGACTCCAAATAGGGGTTTTAAGGATTCCTGAGACAAGGCAAACAAGAAGAGTGTGTATCAAACTCCAAGATGTAGTAAAAAAGTGAGATGAGATACATTTACTAAAGGTAGTAAATGAAGGCATACACATGTAAAAGTAATTAAAGTGCACATGTGTATGGGGTTATAATGTGTCAGTATAAAGTTTGTTTTGTGTTTAGATTAATAGATATACAACTATAGTAAAAAATCAAAGTGATTATTAGATTTTTTTATCAAAAGATTGACATTAATTAGAAGGATAAAAATCAAAGTAAAGTACATAAATAAGAGATTTTTAAAATATCAAGGATAAAACAACAAAATACTAAACATTGATAGAAATCACAAACAAAGGAAAACAAAACATTGTTGCATAGATTTTAAAGTGGTTAAAATATTTTGATTTTCAGATAATAAGCCGCAATTGATAGTGCCTGATAACATTGATCAGTGTGGTATATTTGATCAAATAAAGAGAAGAATAAAAGGACAGACAAGATAAACAGATGGAGATAGAGGAAGAAGCAAGGAAACAGAAAGACATAAAGGACAAAGCTAAGGGATGAATGAATGAATGGATGGAAGGAAGGACAAATATGACTTAAGCTGGACGACAAGGGCAATGATGGGGTGTGAGAAAGAAGAAAGGTGAAAAAATAAAAGGAAGAAGAGAGAGCATAAAAAGAAGAAAAGGAAGTAAAAAAGAAAGCAAAGGGAAGAGTGACGAAGATACGAGACGGGGAAAGAAAATGAGAGACTAGAAGATAAGAAACAAGAGGAAGTAGAAGCACAAAGAATGAAAGTACATAGGTTGCAAAGAGTGTGAGAGGAAGATGAATTGAGGGAGATGAGGAGAAGGGAAGATGAAATACACAGAAGTAGCAGATTACAAGATGAGGAGATACATTATCTATGTTATAGAAGCATAGAGCCTACTGAAGCACAAGAATGACTTGAGGGAGAGATAGGGTCACAACAGCCCCACAGGGAGCTGCAAGGGATCCCAAGAATACCAACATGGGCTGACCAGCATGAAATAGCAGATGTAGGGAAAATAATTGGGGTTTTATACAGGCAAATGAGGGATAAAGAAGGGCATAAACCCAAGAGAATGTTGACGCAACTCTTTTGAGGGACACTGGAGGTAGGTCAGAAGACGCCATAACAGACGAGCACAGAACCCTATCTTTATGCATATTAGACCTTGATGATGAGCAGAACGATAATAGTCATACCAGCTGAGGCATAATGATGTCAGACGAAGAAAGGTAAGCAAACTAAAGAGTGCAAAGGGAGAGTGCATGCAGATTCTCAAAAGAATCAAGTCTAGAGAAAGGGTTAAAATGGTCAGATGTAGAGGACCCCAAAGAAAGAACAGCAGAATCAACACTGTGCACTGAGCGACCACAAGCAAGATCGTGCAGTACACGGGATGTATCCCTGCCTTATGTAAGCAGATTAAGGGCTCTACCAGGAAGGAGACAAAGAGGTGAGATTTGCCCCGCCTGGAAAACAAGAAGTGTAGGCAGGTATGATTATGGATCAGGATTTTTACAATTCCCATTATTAGAGAAAGGGAGAGGACAACCACACTATATTCCATAGCCACAAATGGATAAAGACCATTTAAAATGTAAATTAAAGATTTTAACTTCTGGTCTGTGAAAATTGATTTATGAGTCAGAGAGAATGACATCAGGAATTACGTTAGCCTTAGGTGATATAAAAGGCCTGCTAGCAGCCATTTTAGGTGAGTGGGCTGGCTACATTTGGAATCAAGCAGGATACGCAGGTGTGTGCACAAAACATGACACATGATGGAGCGGCATTTAATAATTACAGAGCAGATGTATGGCGGGCGCTCAGAGTACAATATCCCGATACATCAGATATGGGTGCAATTATGACTAGGAAAATGGGAGAGAATGAAGACTCTGTTGCCTTTATTCAAGATATTCAAGAGAGATGGCATCTTGAGCTGAGAGAACCGTGGGATGAAACTGTAGCATTATTTTACCACATTTTGTTTCAGGGGCTGCCCGAACCAGTGCAATGGCAAATGAAGAAACAGGTGGGAATTGAAGCGAAACCATGGCCATAAATACAGTTGACGATCGTGCATCATTGCAGATTGTTACAGGAGAAGAATAAGAAGAAAGCCAAGAGCAAGAAGCATGAAGAGGAGAAGTTATCTCATCAAAATTAGCCATAGAGGGAGCAGTATTGACGAGTAATGAGGGTGTGATGACACAGGAGATGCAACCAGCACAGCAAAATAATGCAGTGTACCCTACGCATCAGGGTGATATGATATTATATGTTATTTATAACATGCTTAATACCCAGAGGTTTCTAAGCCCGTACCCAGGGATCAAACCTGTGTTGCTCCGTGTCGTCTTGCTTCCAAGGCAAGCACTCTGCCATGGAGCTATCCTCCCGAGAAGGTGGGAGCAATTCCTGACCAAGAGGAAGAGGGAAAGAACCTAGAAGAAGCGGAGGAAGTGGATTTCAAAACCCTCAGGGAGGAGGAGGATTTAATGGCAGACAACTGCAGCAATGTTGGAATTGCAGGTGAATAGGACATATAGCCAGAACATGTAAAATCAGAGGAGACATGCAGCAAAATTGGCAAACTCCAAGAGGGGAGATGGGCTATGTTATGCAATATAATACAGAACCACAGGAGTATCATGTCCAAGATCATATGCAGACTCACACGTGTGCAGCAACTACAGCAGACACATCAATCATCATTGCAAATGCAATCCCTGCATGGGCAACTTCAGCAAGTACCTATACAAACACAACAGGTACAAACTCAGCAGGTGCAGACACAACAAGCCATGATACCACAATGGAATATGAATAGAGCAGTCCAGCAAGCACCCGCACCCATACTAGAGAGTGTGACCATGGTAGGAGGAAATCCTTTCACAGGTGCAGGGATGAAATTGTATCCACAATAGGGCAGCCCACAGAGCAACCTGATGTGTTCAGTACAGGAGGAGCCAAGGGTCAAGGTAATGATAGGAGGCAAGACATTTTCTTTTCTTGTAGACACTGGAGCAACTCGTTCCTACGTCTGTGAGGGAAAATATCCAATGTTAGGTATTGCCATGAATGTGCAGGGATTCTCTAGGGAAATTCATTTAGTTCCTTTCACAGATGAATTACCAATCTCTATAGGAGAACACAATGTGTCAATGCCATTATTATATTCTAAGTAGACGCCAGTTAACATATTAGGGCTTGACTTAATGACAAAACTTAACATGATAATGGGCCTCATTACATGGTAGGCGGTAGCCATGGCTGTAAGCGCCATGGCACCCCCTTACCGCATTCCAGGTCCATGTTCCCGGAATGGGGATTTACCAGGTAATTCCGACCTTGGCGGGACTGGTAAATCCCCATTCCGGGAACCATTCCCCATTCCCATTGAGCCCTCATAGGGCTCAATGGGAATGGGGAAGGAGCTAATAACGGTACCGCAATTTGCGGTACCGTTATTAGCTCTGAAGTCCCTTAGCGGGTCCCTTCCATAACGCCTGGGAAAAGCAGGCGTTAGGGGAGGGACCCGCTAAGGGACCTCGTAGTAGGGCGGTAAGGGATTACCGGTGCCGGTAATCCCTTACCGCCTACCGTATAATGAGGCCCAATATCTTTTACTGATGAAGGAATAGTGTGTTCTATCCCAGGGATACATTATATGAATGTGAGAGAGCTTATATTAGCCTTCACATGCCAGAAGGCATTATGAGGAGTTCCTTACACTTAGAAGTATGTTTGTATGGAGTGACTGTTTTATTATCATGGTTACCCAGGCTGATAGGTACATTATTTAGAATACCTGATGAGCTTTTGTTTAGCTAGAAATTATCTCAAAAAGGTAGTACTCGTATCCAATAAACAAAACACACTTGGACTGTCCCTAGTAGGAAGAACACTGTGACCCTGTCGGGCAAAGCTCTTCCTAGGAGGCCGGTGGTGCACCGCCTATCTAATAGGGATAGCAAGAGTACTTTCCCTCATCAGCTAATATAGACATGTACCAATTACACTGATTAAAAAGACCAAAGACAAGTGTGTTTGGAGACAGTAAACATTAGAAGTTATCTCAGCTGTGTGTTACGAAGGGCTCCTGCTACCTGGAATTTCTATACATATTAAATCACCAACTTGGTAGTTGCCTTTCACACATCAGAACTTTTTCTGGGCTATTAAAAGATAAAAACCCATAAAAATAGGGAAATCCTAGTGGCAGGATGCCTGTCTAGAAAACAAAATGAATCTAACATGTTCAAACTCTATTGTGTGAACATCATCATGATCATGAGAAAGCTCATGCTCTTATGGTCAACTGGTTTCGATGACCACTATGGTTGGGGTCATCTTCTTCAGGACCTAATTGCTTTTTATGTTTGGCTTCTCTCCATCAGTAGTGCGGACCAGGTGGCATCTCCATCCCCTAGAAGGAGACATAGGGTGAAAAGCTGGGTATTATTCCCAACTCTTTATCACTCACAATGTGTTTGGGTTAGTAGTGTGCAGTCGTCTGTTTTCTTATACAAGAACTTCTTACTGGTGGTGTCTCATTAGTGGGACTTACTCAATGTCCTGAACCAGACACCAAAGTGAGGGTGGGGGGCAGTATGGGGTACAGTGGTAACCATTGGAGTAGCACAATGGAACAGGCCACCTATCAGGTGTTCAATAGACCATGAGGACCTGGCCACCTATCAAGTGTTACCGTGAGTGGTAAACGTATAAGTCACCTACCCAATTCTGAGCATGTTGTCTTGCTCTAGGTGAAGATGGTGGAGCAATCTTCAAGGCGTGCGTAGCTCCCCTCTTGGTGCAGTTGAAAACTCTCAATCTGCTCTTAGGGGACAGAAGTCTTAAATATATTCTTCTGATGGGTTAGTAATTACACACATCCCACCACCTAGTCTCCTTAACTATCGAGCGGCATGATGTATTGCGGTTAGATACTGCTGTGCCCATAAATGAAACGCTGCTGTAACTATCGGTGGAGTGCATGGTTCTGTCCAGAGCAAGTCCCTTGTGTTCTATGGTAGCAGAGAAATAGAATTAATACTCGACTAACCAGAGTAGGTTGCTTCAATATGATGCTGTCCCTATAGTTTGCTTACCTCCTGCAAGGTGCTGGTAGTAATCACTCATTGTTTCTGCTGTGTGCGAGCATTCTGATTATGGGCTCGACTGTTCTCTGAGTAAATGTAAACAGTTTGTGGATGTCACAAATCGGAGGGTATGATGGTGTCTGCTCCTGCATCGGTGTGCGACGATGCAGGTGGCCATCTTGGAGTGTTCTCCTTATCAGGAGATACAACTGTTGTATAGACCTACCTATAGGACACTGAAGCATCTGAAATACATCTATAGCTCTACCGTGCTTGCTGACATGTTTGTGCCCTATTCTGTGCTCAAGATGAATCCTCAAACTAAACTCGGAGTCCCTCGTGTTCTGTGGGGGCAGAGAAATAGTGTTAATACTTGACTAACCTGAGTAGGTTGCATCAATATGATGCTGGCCCTATAGTTTGCTTACCTCCAGCAAGGTGTCGCTAGCAATCACTCATTGTTTCTGCTGTGTGCGAGCATTCTGATCGTGCGCTCGACTGGTCTCTGAGTGAATGAAAACAGTTCCGTGTATGTCATGAAGGCGAGTGTATGAAAGTGTCTGCTCCTGCATCGGTGTGGAAAATTTTGAATGGCAGTAAGGCAATCAGAGATGAGAGAGGAAGAGGAGGTGGCTGAGGGTAGCCTGAAGATGAGTTCACTGTCGTCAGCGTAGAACTGGAAATTTGAGCAGAAAATGGCAATGCAGTGGGCGAGAGTTGCCAGGTTTTGTTTGACAAGCCAGGCCGAGAGTTTGTACCCCTGCGGAACTCCTCAGGTAGAGAGGGAGATGGAATATAGGAACAGTACATATATTCAACCACTTTTAAAAGGGCTTAAGCACAAGTAGGCAAGAGTAAAATAATATGGACAGATGAGATTACGGAAGGATTTCAAGAATTTAAAATCGCAATCAGTACAGCCCCTCTGTTAGGAATTACAGATTATCATGAGGAATTGTATTTTATTTCTCATACAAATGAAGAAGTTATGCTAGCAGTCCTTGCACAGAAAACAACATTAGGACATGGAAATAAACCTTTGGCTTACTATAGTGAGATATTAGATTCAGTTATGAAAGGGCATTGTCCCTGTGAGCAATCTTTAGCTGCTGCTGCATTCGTGATTGAAAAAGCTTCAAGTATAATAATGGGGTGTTCAGTAACACTATTTAAAGAGCATGCATTATTCACGATTTTTGAGAAACCCAAAAGTACATTGACTACACAAAGAGCATCAGGATACGAGGTAATCATTTTGAATCCTGCGATGAAAAATGTTAGATGCAAGTCAGTTAACCCATCAACATTCATAGCAGAACTAGTAGGGGATAATGATTATGTACATGATTGCAAATACTATAATGATATTCCCCAAAATAGAGAAAATGCTCTTGGGAAAGTAGAAGTGCTCTTTATTGATGGTTCTTCAAAAATTGACCAAATGACTGCCCAAAGGCATTCTGGATCAGCTGTAGTGAAGCTGAACCGAGAGGGTAAATTTGAGGTAGTGATAAGCATGAGATTGCCTTTGCATTACTCAGCACCGGCTACAGAAATAGTGGCTCTTATCATCACACTTCAGAGATTTGAAGATGAGAAAGTGATGGTGTACTCTGACTCCGCCTATGTGATGTCAACTGTACTGGAAAAGGAGGGGCTTCCTCCATGCAGGCGGCACTCCAGTTCAACATGCGGCCCTGTTGGATAAGCTTATTGAAGCATTAGGACTCCCATTGACGCTCACAGTCATAAAATGAGCAGCACATTCTAAAAGGGCAGACAAAATGTCTTGCGGAAACGAAGCTGCAGATTTAGAAGCCAAAAAGGCATCCTATGTCTCAACCATTTCTAATTTTGAGTGTTAAACAAATGGCAGGACGATGCACTTTGTTAAGGAGGAAATGGTGGTGTTCTGGAAGGCCAGTTATGCTTCTAGCATTATTGAGGCTAGCACTGGAGCAGCTTCACTAACTCGCACATGTCACTCAAGAGAGTCTTGCTGCTACAATTGTATAAGATTGGTTTTTGCCAAATATGTTGGAGCATGTGGCACAGTTTATTGTAAATTGCATTGCGTGTCAGAAATGTACAGCAGGGCATACTTTGCGAGCAGTGAGAGGAGAAATACCTAGATGCAATGGCCCATTTCAGCACTTACATATAGATTATGCGGATATGTGCAGACATGTAACAGCTACAGATATATACTGGTCGTATTATGTCCCTTTTCTAAACGGATCAAGGCAGGTCCATGCACACATCCTGATCCCACATGCACCACAAAGTTCCTTGTGTGTGAGGTGTTTCCAAGATGTGGTGTGTGCAAGGTCTTATGGTTTGACAATTGACTGCATTTTGTAAATTAATTCTTTGAACAAATAATTCTATTAGGCATTAAGCACACATTTTCCTCAGCTTACCATCCATAGGCGAATAGCATCTGTGAGGGATTTAATGGACTGTTGAAAGAGAAAATTGCAAAAATAAAAATGATTTAAAGAAGCGATGGCTACATTGCACCTCCAACTAGGTTCAAAACTCATGCAGATAGTGTACCAAAGACATTAGGTGATGAGATTCATGATTACCTAACAATAATGACTGCAAGAGTTTCTTTCATTTCTCAACATGTCAAGAACTTGAGGGAAGGGTCAAAGAGAAGTGACGAAGAGAAACAACTCATTGATTCAGAGGATTTATTGAAGCAAACCGGTCTATGTCCAGGGGAACAGGTGATGGTACGAAGGTTTGTACACACTTGGAGAGGTGAGGCTGCTCCTGTTTCAGACGGCCATATAAAGCCACTCTGCAATGCATGATTTCTTGGTTTTACCTTTTCTATTATTTTAAACTGAATTGCTTTTAATAATTCATACCACTATACATGGCTAGCCTGCTACATTGTTATTTTTACTATTGTGTGCTGGGACGCCGCAAGGGCAGTCAGTGCTCTTTCTATCTCGTTAGCAGGTGGTGTTTTGCCTCACTTTTCCTAGGCATCAGCATTAAATGTGCCATGCCGGTCACCCGCGCAGCAGATGAGCAAAACGGATGGGCGCAGCGAATGGGCACAGCAGGTGCACCATCAGTGCACCAAAGGCGTGCTTAAGTCACGCTTAAGGCAAGCCCGTCTGTGCCCGTCCGTGTGGAGGATGGGGAGGATGGGCTATTGTACTATTCTTTTGAGGTTAGCCCCTATATGCACCATATTTCTGTCAGGTTGGAGCAGCCATTTAGATTTTGTAGGAATATCGCCCACACAGCAGCTGCCCACTGAGGTGCAAAGCAAAACTGTTTTTCCACTGTTACTAAATACCTGCTCTCGACTATGCACATGTGGATGAAATCCACCATCTTTTGTCTGATCGCCGCCCTGCCTTGCTATGCCTCATGGAGACATGGCTCCAAGCAAGTTTGGCGCTGGCGCTTGTCCAGGCTATCCCTCCCGATTATCGAATTATCCATCTTGACCGACCACCACCCCAGCATGGAATTGCAGTAATTTTTACGTCTGAACTTACAGTCACTCAGCTTAGCTGCCCCCATTGTCTGGCCATGGAGGCTGTGCTTTTTAGGTGTGTGAGTTCACCTGTTTTTACCTGCCATGTATGCTCATCTACCGGCCTCCAGGCCCATATGGGGATTTCTTGGAACACTTTACGGACTTACTGGAAGACTTTCAAGTACAATATACTCATTTGGTTGTACTTGGGGACCTCAATCTGAAATGTAATAGTCCTAGGCCCCCAGTTATGAACCTTTTTTTTTACAGTTTGTCTGACCTGGTTTTGTATCAATTTGTGGTAGGACCTACCCATAAGCTAGCTAATACACTAGATCTGATCTTTTCTAAAAAAAAAGCTGCACTGGCTTTGCGGTCAGTCAAGTCTGTACTTTGGACAGATCACCATTGGTTGACCTGTATGCTAGAACCAGTAAGGGATCAGCCTAAGAACCATTCTTGCAGAGTTTGGCAGTGCTCCTGGCATGGTTTCTTCAGTCAATGCTAAATGTAAGGTGTTTACTACCACCCCTCTTTCTCTGCTCTCTCACGCACTGCATGAGGCAGCAGATATTGTGGCTCCATTGCGACTTAGACAACCATGCAGGCTGCCATCAGAGCCACAATTTTCTGATCTATTGAAGGCCACCCGACTCAAACTGAGGCAGGTGGAGCGAAATAGCATAAGGCTTATGACCCTACTCTTACAACACAGTACAAGGCCTGTTCTGCAGCTTGTTCGTCAGCTATTATAGCTGTAAAGACACTGTAGCTGATTAGGAAAATTGAGCCATCCCTATGCCAACCAAAAGCTCTTTTCTCTGCAGTTAAATCTCTCTCTTCATCAGCTAAATTGGTTCCCACTCTTGCGCCCACTTAGGAACCGTGTGACGCATTTTTGCTTTTTCTTTTATAAAGAAGATTGAGACTGTTCATGTGAACATCTCAATGGGGGTGAATGCTTCTACTAGTGAGAATAAACTGCCTGAATCTCTGGGCTTGGCCGGATTGATGGGTTGGTCATCTTTTCCGAGGTTCTCTGAATAGAAGGTGCTTGCTGCCATCCAAAAGATCAAGTTGTGTGCAGCTTCTGACGCAGTCCCATTGGCTGTTATGACGAAGATCTCCCCTGATTTCTTGATGGAGATCACGGTGGCCATTAACGACTCCTGCCAGACAGGGCTGGTCCCGCCAGAGCAAAAAGCTGCTATGGTAATTCCTCTCTTGAAGAAGCCGTCACTGGACCCATCTATTCTGTCTAATTTCCATCCCAACTATCTTCTACCTTTTTCACAAAGCTTTTGGAGTCACTGGTGACACCCTTACTTTCTTCATTCCTTGAATCCTCCCACCTCTTGGACTCTGCCCAATCTGGCTTTAGGCGGGCAGGGGCAAAGAGTCCTGATCTCTGTCCAAGATGACATGGCCAGGCTGGTGGATGTAGGAGTGGTGGGCACCATGATTCTGTTAGATCTTTCAGCGGCATTGGACACTGTTGACCACCCCAACCTGCTGTCCCATCTTGCCCAGATTGGCATATCTGGGAAAGTGCTGGCCTTGTTTTCTTTGTTCCTGGCCAATCGCGGCAAGGCTCCCTCTATGCACCCTTTTGTATTCGGCCCCTGCAACCCTAGTTTTGGGGTGCTGCAGGGTTCCTCACTCTTTCCTATTCTCTTTAATATCTACATCTGGGCACTTGTGTGTCTAATCCGCTCATTAAGTTTCAGGTGCTATTCTTCTGCCGACGACACCCAGATCCTGATCTGTTTAGGTCTCGATCAGGCTGTGGTGTCGTCGTGCCTTCAGCGGTGCCTGCCGACCATGGGAGACTGGATGAACCACAATTGGCTCAAACTGAATGGTGACAGAGGTTCGGGTACTGGGTTCTCCCCCTGATCCCTCACTTTGGGTGTCCTCCTTCAGTCAGTCTTCTCTTGGTCCCCTTCCTGTTCCTGTGACGAAGGTGAAAAACCTGTGCGTGGTCCTGTCAGCGTCCTTGTCAATGGACACCAACGTAGTGACAGTCTGCCAAGCAGGTCAGTTTTAGCTTAAAATACAGCAAAAAGTGCTTCGTATGATACCGCACCTCTTTGTCCACCGGTGGTTGCAGCTTTGGTGCTAAACTGGCTGGACTATTGTAACTCCCTTTATCTGGCGCAGCCAAAGGGTCTGGTCCTCCGACGTTTGCAAAAACTAGCAGCTCGTGTTGCCACAGGTTCGCCCTCATATTTCATAGGTTTTGCGGGCCATGCACTGGCTCAGTGCATCAGGTTTAAGGCGCTATGCATCGTCCATCGGATGCTGCATGATTAGTGTGCGAATATCTTTGCACGAAGTTCACCTGTTATCTGCCTAAACGCTGTCTGCGATCCGCCTCGGCTGATATGCTCTGTGTGCCTCCCTTTCCACCATCTGTAAACTGGGGGTCGAGCCTTTTCCATGGCAGCAGCTCAGCTATAGAACGAGCTCCCACCTGCCATATAAAATGATCCAACCATCTGGCCTTCTTAAAGGCTGTAAAACATATCTGTTTTTTAGGTGACAGGGTGCATTGGCTATGGCTGCATGCCTTTTCCTCTCCAGCGCCATGACACCTTTGGGTGGTTGTGCGCTTAGAAATTCTCATAACATAACACTTGGAGTACGCCCCAATTTGAAGGACCGTATGTGGTGGAAGAAGTTACTCCCACAGCTGTTAAATTAAAAGGAAGGCAAGCTTGGTTAAATTTGCACGACATCAAACCGTGTAAAGAAGAAACTCAGACCCCTCCTGCAGCTACCGACTGTGAAGTATGAGAAGAGGTTCTGCACATGCAGACTCGTTCAATGGCCAAGAGCAAAGACAAGGATTATGAAGAGCACAAAAGCACTTTAAATTCAGGACTAACATCTTTCAACATTTGATAAGGAATACATAGACTTAGATTATGGTGGAACTCTTTAGATAGGCTAAAGAAACAAAGTTTTAATGTACTGGAGTGGAAAGAAAAGACGCAAACTTCATCTCTCATGTTACCTGTTGTAATAACAATACACATATTCTAGCATGCTGTTTTCACATATTTATTACAGTCTTATCCAGCTTTAGTCAGAAGACATGTGAATATCGAATATCGAATATCGAACAATGATATTATTTTCATATTAATTCTAGCAATTATCTTGCAGTTCTTGAGCTAAAGGGTGTGATCCATAAAGAATTACAGAGTTATACATTCAGAGTCAAAACAAGATGAGGAGGTTTCAGAATATAAGAGAGTCATTGCCATCAAGAAAATCGATGAATTTTCATGGAATAATAATTGTGATATAATTATGTATTATGATTTGTGTTTTCCACCTGATTATTAAGACATTTAGATATGCTAAAAGAAACAATACAGACATGATGGGTAAAAATGAATAATTTCATATTGTCCCCAATAGACGTATGGGCAGAATTTTCTATAATCTTACAAGGCACCTATTTCTATTTCAAATGGGTGTTGGAGAAGATATAAATACATATCCTGATTATTTGACTCAATTAAAAAATATTGTATGGTTTCAGCACACAAAGGAGTTGGAGGAGAGAACGTCAGATGAAAGCTGCCACATCTGTTTCTTAATACTGTATTCCATGAACGCAGCAAGGACATGTTTTACCAAAGAAATGCCTGCACATGATGCAAAATTTCTCAGTCATCTAGCAGCGTGCATGACCAGAGCAGAGGGCAATTAAAAGGAAAATGGGCCACTTTACGATGGCGATCATGAGGAACATTTCCATAAAAGAATACTTAAGTGAAAACAAGGAGGATGGAAAGTGGGATGGTGTTGATAACCAAAAAACGTATGAACCCATCCCAAATTGGAGAACAAATAAAAACACTAAGATGAAGAGGATGGACTGCTCATATATGACTGAAAATCAGGAGAACCAGGATGCTGGGCAAGACCTCAGCTATTGGTGTATGGGTGTGTTGCCACCAGTAATGGATGGGAAGAAGGACTATTATCTTGCCCTGCACATTTATTGAAGAAGGGACCAGTAAGCATAGTGCAAACAGAGAATTACAGATTCCTAGAGTCATGGGCCAAATACTCTAAGTTACTAACATGGGTCGACAACGAAGTGGGACCAGTGTTTATAATACCACTAAAGAACGCATTAACATACTTTAAGAATGAAGGCTTGGTTCTGGTTGAAGAAAACAAAGGATGTGGGCAGACAATTGTGGTCCCAGGAATGAATGGTGGAACTGCACTACTGATGCACTGATATTGGGCCTGTGGATTCAGAGCTTACATGCAATTGTCTAAAAATTGGTGAGGAGTATGCTCCATTGTAGTAATACACGTTCCAGCATTAGTGATTCCTCAAATTGACCTCAATATTGATGAATTTCCAAAAATGAATGGACACCACAGAAGGAAGAGATCGCTCATTCTTCGGCATCTGAAAAGGGAGAACAATTTCTCAACAAAATCAATAAAGTCCTTTGAAGATAATCCAGATGAGCATAAGCTGTTCAGCAAGACAGCAATGATAATGATATATATATATATATATTCATGCCAGGACTCCAGTCTGCAGTGAAGGCCAAGTGGCTGCGGATTAGCAGATGGGAGCTGTTACAGACGATCAATGTAACAATATATGGATTCAATGCAATCAGAGAAGAAATGAGAGCCATCAGTCTGATGATTCTCTAGAACAGGTATGACTTGGACTTAATTACAGCAATGAAAGGGGTCATGTGCAACAAGGTTGGGCCATTTTGCCGTACATTGACACCTTCTCATAATGGAGAAAATGGAACCCTGGTGGAAGCAATAACTATGCTGACCTTGCATACAAAGATGGGCGATGAAGTTGATGAGACAGCAGGAGAGGACTGGTTTTCATTTCTATTTTCATGGATTCCAGCTTGACTGGCAAATGCTTTCAAAATATTTGGAGCAATACTCGTGTTGGTATTGCTAGGATTTTTGTCTCATAAGCATCATCTCGGGCAGTGCCAGATGACAGAAAAGAAAACCATTGGGATGAAGATAATGATTGATGTAGATGCTGGAGCGGGTGAACACATGCAAGATGAGGAATGTACCAATGTGACTATAAAGAAAAGTCCCATGGCACCTCAAGGGACAAGGTTCTACTAAGTTAAGCATCATAAATAATATGTAGAACATTGGATGTTCTGTCCACCATTAGGAGAATACTGTAACATGACCTGTGGATGAACGTATGAAGAAGGCAGGTCACCTGAGGGGGAGACAAAGATATGGATTCCAAAGAAATGACAGTATGAAGAGAAGATGAATGAAATTGAAGAAAAGAATATGGTTGAGGACTCGACCAGAGGGGGAATGTAGAGAAGCAGGTGGATGCATTTTCCCAAGCTCCTGCCCCCTCACCACCATCATATTGAACAGCAGGAGAAGAGCTATATTGTATGACATGATATGATATACGATATGATAAGTCCTTCATAATGTGCCTGTACACAAGTGTTTCGAGGTGTGAGACGGCAAGGTAGGGGAGAACGAGGGACAACAAGACAAACAATCTCACTAGGCCTTGTGTCATTCAGATCGTTCAAGTGCGAAAATGAGAAGTGCAAGAGGAAAGGGAGGAGGAAGTGCAGCCAGGGCAGCGCGGCTCTGGGTAAGTGCAAGTAGAGAGGGGACTGTATGGTTACAGTTACAGCCCCTAAGTGCGTGGAAGGCCCAGAGGCAGTGCAGGGAGACTGATCAAGAAGGAGCCTGGTACCCAGTGAGAATCTGAGGGTAGTCAAGCAACCAGTCGGGACAGTAGACAGGTAGGTCTGTAGGGGGCAGCGAGAGAAAGCAAAAGAGAAGATGAATGTTTTTAGCTGCTTCCAGAACTTCAGGTTGTCTGGCTCGAGTTTGAGAGGGACAGGAAGCCATTCCAGAGGGAGGCACCTGAAGGGGAGAAAGATCTACCCTCACTCTCTGCCTGGAAAAGCCTCTGACCCTTAGGTTGCTGATTGAAGGGCTTGAGAAGGAAGGTGTTTTGGATACGAGCATTGGATGTAGTGTGGGCCCTGACCACAAAAAGCTTTGTGGACAATGCAATTGTTCTTGTACTTGATGCTTGCAGCCACCCGGAGCCAGTGGAGAGAACTCAGGGCTGGAGAGATAAGGTACCTGGGCTTGAGGCCAAGGATAAGACTTGCAGTCCTGTTCTGGATTAGTTGCAGAGGGCTGAGAGTAGAGGAAGGCAGATTGAGAAAGAGGCTGTTACAGTCGTCTAGCCTAGAGAGAACCAGGGCTCTGGATAGAGTGAGCTTCTGGGCAAAAGTGAGAAAGGGAAGAGTCCCTTTGAGGAGGTGCATCCGATAGTGGGACTTCTTGGTGACGTTCAAGATGTGAGGCGAGAAAGAGAGAGTAGAGTCGAAGATGACCCCAAAGTTTTTTTCTCACAGGTAGGCAGAGAAAAGGGCCAAAGGTGTGCAGCCAGAGTGAGAGAGGGAAAGCAGGAGCAGGGGTCCCAATGAGAAGGATTTCAGTCTTACTGGCATTAAGGCAGATATCATTGGAGAGAGGAGAGGAGGCTGAGGGGAGCCTGAAGAAAAGCTGACTCATCCGCATAACACTGAAAGTTCGAGGAGAAGGAAGAGCTGAGGTGGGCCAAAGGGGCCAAGTAGAGGTTGCAAAGCAAGGGTGAGAGGATAGAGTACTGGGGAATGCCGCAGGTAGAAAGAGAGGTGGTGGAGAGAAAGGGATAAAACTGGACCTAGGGGGGGTGGTCCAAGAGGAAAGAGTTCAGATACTCCAGGGCCTGACCCATGATGCATAGATTCTCACTGAGTCGATTGATCAGGATGGCATGGTTGACCGTGTTGAAAGCAGTGGAAAGATCAAGGAGGAAGAGGACAGAATGAATGCTGGAATCAAGGTTAAAGACCAGATCTTCACAGGTGTTCAGGAGAACAGTGTCCATGCCTCTGCTGCTCCGAAGCCAGACAGATGGTTCTGGAGATAACCAACAGATTCAGTGTGGGGATTAAGCTGGGGGATGGCCAGCTTTTCCAAGAGTTTGCCCAGGAAGGAATAGAGATCAGGGCATAGTTTCCCGGGCAGGTAGGATCGTCAAATGGCTTCTTGAGAAGGCGGTGTACCAGAGAGTGCTTAAGGGGAGATGGGAAAGTTCCAGTGGCAAAAGAGCGATTACAGGAATTGGCCAAGGCTGGAGCAAGTGTGTTAATATGGTCCCTGATGGTTCTGGAGGAGCAGGGGAGCACCTGTTTGGACAACACTTTCATAGATCGGAGATGTCTAGAAACCTTGTCAGCTGTTGTTAGAAAGAAAGAGGAGAAAGGAAGAGGAGACAGAGAGATGTCCGGGGGGGTGGGGAGAGGAAGAGGAGAGGACATGATACCGTGGGTTTGTTTGGAGAACTGAGAGGCCAAGGCCTTTACAGAGGCTCTGGGAGGGAATAGGAGAGGAAGAGACAGGCCAGTTCCTTGCAGACTCTAAAGAGTTTGGCCATGTTGTTAGAGACTGCAGAGACACAGGCTTGAATGTGTGCTCTCTTTTTGGACAGGAAAGAGAGTCTGTATTGCTTTTGGAACAGGTGGCAGGCCAGTTTGTCAGGGGATGCACCCAAAGCCCTCCAGTTCCTCTCAGCCACCCTGTACTTGCTTTTAAGGATGGTGAGGTCGTAAACATAACAAGAGTTTCACTTGGAGGTAGGCTTCAAGCAGATTCTCATGACAGAGGCAAGGATGTCCAGGATGTTGGAAATAGAAAGATGCAGATTAGAGAGGGCTGTCTCAGGGTGTAAGTCAGCCACAGGAGTAGGAGGAGCAGAGAAAGAAGAGGAAAAAGCACCCACTGATACGCTTCATGGGCCAAATTACTGAAAAGGTAGGTGGAAATGCTGGGGGGGCTTTGCCTGAGTGATAGAGGGTTTCAAATGAGAGGAGAGTAGAAAGTGGTCAGTCCATGAGAGAAAAGTGGTGAGAGAGTTAGAGAGGTGGTTGTCCAAGGAGATGAGAGCATCCAAAGTGTGTCCGGCAGAGTGTGTCGGACCAGAGGACAGAATGGAAAGAGAGAGAGAGTGTTGCAGAGGTTGTGGAAACGCCGAGAGGAGGGATTAGAAGCATCCAGGTGGACCCCATGTATTGTCCCTATACCGCATCAAGTGTATGAGAGATGATATGCACTCAGGCAATCATGGTGATCAGTCATAATATCGAAAAAAAATGTCGAAAGACAATAATTTCAAAAAAATAATGTAAAAAAAAAAGCGTATTCTTTATTTTTTTAATTTATATATATTTTTTGGGGGTTTCACGAGTAAAAACCACCTAAGTGTATCTTTCTTGTTCACAGCCTGGCATTCTGCTCCTGCTGTGATAGTTAATGCTGAGGTCTAATAATTTCACTGGCCATTTTTCAGATAAAAACGCATTGCCACAGGTTCTGTCAGCAGCCAGCCACCATTGTGCTATGTTTGGAAGGCATCTAGTGATACAGCCGTCTTTTGTAGTGAGAACAATGAAATCCGAACTAATGGGTTTTGAAGTGCTTGAATAGTATGGCAACACTTTCCGTAGAGGCAACAATCTGTCGATTTCAATCTGGTAGAGCCTTATGTCCTAGCAGGAGCAGACTCTAGGTGGTCCCTACAACCAATGATGTCAGTGCAGGAGTCTAGCAGTGCTGGCCCTTCATCTTTGGAGCAAGTGACCACTGGGAATAAGAAAAAAGCCCCATGCCTGATGGGCCTTGAAGCCCCCTCCAAATTCTTATTTTTTAATATGGATTGATGTGTCCATTGGCATAGCATTTAGGTTTGCAGTGTGTGATGACACACATTAATATGTCATTAGCAACTTCTGCCCGGTCATGCCCCATTACCGCAAGGGTGACAAATGTTACAAACTGAGACAGTATTACCACCCCATGAACCTAGGGATGGTTGACAATATGAGTTAAACTGAGCTTAATGAAACACTATGCTTAACTCAAGCGAATATGCATGTACTCTGCCATAAAGGATTTGTTCGGTTGTGCGACACAAGTAAGGTCTAAAAGTAGTTTGTAGAATGCACAAACAGTGTGCGGTATTAATAATGCAACATAGTATAAAAGGACAGGAGGATCCTGTATACCAAGAAAGGAACTCACTACACCAATAGGGCAGTTCGATTATAGGTAGATAAGATGCTGAATACACAGGCAAGAATGCCATCGTATGGCAGACATACAAGACAAATTGACGGGCTATAGGTTGCCAATGTGGAGACATGAAGACAGGAGTGTAGCCATTTTCCTAAAACAGAGGCCACAGCAGCAGATCTTAGAATTACCAAGGCCTCAGAACCCAAGATGCTGAGATTACAAAAGCATAAAGTAGTATTCTAGAAACTCGTGCAGAGCTCAGTGTGAGGCGTCAGAAATTAAAGAAGGACGCAAGGTTGCTGTGCTCTTAATCAAATACATTATTATAAAATAAAAATGGGGGGGAAATTCTTCTCTAGCCCTATTGTAAAGAGGAACTTCCCTACCTAGAAACTAAAACTAAGGATTTGTCTGTGTCAGGAAGTCAGTTACTGAAAAGCTGTCCTTGTGTCAAAAAACAACCTATCCTGACCCTCACACTTATAAACAAACAACAAAAGGTGCAAGGAAATGTCTTTGACATGATGTTAGAAAAAAATTGCAAAAACTAAACGTGTAAGAATGACTCCAATGAAAATGTTCTCCATGGTAAAACCCCTTGGATCCTGAGAATGGTCCCCTTCCACTGGATTCTTAAACAGGATGGCACAATGTCTTTTTAGCTAAGAGTTCTTCATTGGACTCACAAAGTTCTTGTTCAAGCAATAATGTCTGTTGAAGCAAAAAGATATGTAACAGTCATTCGGAAACTCTCAGGAATATACGGGAAGACAGCTGTATTTTATTTTGTATTCATGTGTGCTGGCACTCGGCTTGTGTTGTGGGGGTAATGTAGAATAAAAGAGGTGTTCTTTTGTATTGGTAGAAGAAGTGAATTGGTGTTTTGGACCAAGAAAAGTGATTCGGAGCATGAGCAGCGTTTGTTGGTGCTGCTCAAGAGAAGGATTGTGTGTTATAGTGGACTTTGTCTCAGAGAGAGATGTTGATGTGGTAATATTGGGGGAATTGTTGCGGGGAGGGGTTTGAAAAGGAATGAAAAAAGGTAAGCAAAGGTTGAAGCAGTGTTTATCAATTATTGGTAAATTATAATGTTATTATGGCACATACTCACATCGTTCATTGGTGTCACTCCCCAGATATCAACATAAAATGATGAATTACCATTATGAGTGGGTTAAAGATACGTCTGGCAAGATGATTATGCCATGGCCTCAAGATGACAATCATTCGAAGACGGTGCTGCAACACATCTGCACATATTTATATGCCACATACAAGTGAAAACAATTACAGAATAGTTTGAGTATACTCGAGCTGTGGAAAATGTTCGAGGAAGAGGAGGTGGTGCAAAGTAAAAAAGAATGGATGCCTAACCAACATGATGGAGCGGCACAAAGCCCACAGCCCCTCCCCCTCCTTTTACTCAAACCAGTGGCCCGTCCTCGACTGTACCGGGATAATATCCATTAAAGGCTGCTGCAGGATACTCCAACTCCCTATATGCACCCCCAGCATATAGTGATGAAGGCGGGATGAGTGGAGAGAAAGTGAGCAAGCAAAGGCCACTGTTATTACACGAAAAATCTGATGCACGGCACAGGGCGCAAGCAAAATTAACAGAAGCGTATGAGGAGCATCAGAGAGCAAAAGGAGTGCAAAAAGACAAGACAGCAATTGTGTCAGATAAATGGATAGGAGGGCAAATAATATTGAAACTTGATGAAAAGGCATTGATGAATGTAAAGAGAAGGTGAGGGAAGGTATAGGCAGATAGTAGGCAGACTATGAGAAGAGAAAGAGAAAGAAAAGGGTAGATGAACAGATGAGAAGGAAATAGAGCAGATGAGAGGACGACTGTGAAAGAGAAAAGAGACGGGAGGAGAGCAGGAAAACAGAAGAGAAAGACAACAAGATGAAGGGAGGGAAAAGGAAAGAAGTTTAGAGAGATTCTGCAAAGAAAATGATGACATTAGTAGGCAAACATTATTAGACAAGGGAGAAGAAGACGTTATAAGAATGCATATTGGCAGCTTATACAGGAACAGAAGGGATGGCACAAGTATAAGGGAGAGTTGGGGAAAGTGTCTGCATGAGGAAGGCAGGATATATTAGAGGAGGTAAGGAGTGGGGTGTATGAGAGAGGTCCTCTTTGAAGACCAGAAGCAGAGGACAGAGAGGATGAAAAAGATGAAGAAACACCATCAGAAGAGGAAGATGATGAGGAGAGCATGGAGGAGGAATCTGTACGAGTCCTGTCTACGAGGAACGTGTTTAGGGAGAGAGGTAGCTTGGTCAGATTTGGAGGAACCACAATAAGGCCAGAGCCCATTAAATACCCATGGCTCCCAGAGATGAGCTTGAAAACCCATAACGAAAACCACTATGTGTAAATAGGCTAAGGGATTTACCAGCACATAAGAAAGTTTGCATGAAAGACGTGCCAAAAAGACAAATGGTGTGACTGCACCTGCACTCAAAACTGGACTGACAGAATTCCCATGATTACAGAAAGATAGAGGACTAGCACAATATATACAGTGGCCACAGACAAATACAAATAATGTGATTGGTAAATTAACATAGTTTATAGCAGGGGCAAGGAAGCGTATTCATGAGTTAGAAAGAGAAACTGCCGGAATGACTTTAGCAGTAAGAGACATGAAAAGCCTGTTTGCTGCTATATTGTGTGAACAATCAGACAACATTTGGAAGTGGGCAGGGTATCCTGGGGTGACAACACAAATTACCAGACATGACAGTGCCCCTTTAAACAATTTTAACAATTGTCGAGCAGATGTTTGGAGGCCACTTCCCAGACTCATCAGACATCAGTGCAATTATGACACGAAAAATGGGGACAGATGAAGACCCTGCTGCTTACTACCTGGAGTTTCAGGAGAAATAGTATCCAGAGACAAGGGACAGTTGGGGCAAAAATATAACAGTTTCTTAAATACATTCTATGTCAGTTACTCCCCAAAGAAGTACAAAGGCAGTTAAAGGAAATTGTGGGGATTGAGGCAAAACCCTTGCCCGGGAAACATTTGAACATTGTTCATCATTTTTGACTAAAATAAGCAAAGAACAGAAAAAGGTTGAGGATAGAAGAGGCAAAGTTTGTCTCAATTAACTGTCAAAATTTGTAGTAGAAGAGCTGTATTAAAAAATGTTGGGGAGAACCACAGCATGCAGGAAGCATAGTAAATGCAGCTATGGCCAAATGGAAACTTTTCAGGAAGAGGGGAGTACACTTATTACCTCTGGGAGAGAGGGGTCCCACCCAGAAGCAGAAGGTTTGGATTTCAAGCACCAAGGCAGGAGGGTGTAATGGAGGGCAACCTTGATTCGGAGGATCGCCAACAAAGGGCTGGACATGTAAGAAACTGGGAAACATTTCACAGGTTTAAAAAAGTAGCAGAGGAATGCAACAAAACTGGCAACATTTCATCCCAAGAGGGGAGGTCAGCATACCGAGCACCATATAGCGCTGAACCAGCAGACTATAGCATCCAAGATGATATGCAGTATCAGCAAACACAAGAGCTCAAATACTGCAAGCACAGCAGACAATACATTCACAAATACAACAACAGGCGGTAATCTCAGATACAGCAAGCACAAATACAACCACAGGTACGACAGAATGCAATAGTGCAATGGGACACACAAATATTGCCATAAGCGCTGCCAATATCCAAAGTAGGAGGCGTGGCATTGGTGGGAGAGAATCACTTTACTGGAACTTGACTGACATATATCTGTAATAGGACAGCCCACAGAGCGACTTGATGTGTCCAATTCCACTGATTACCCCACACCCCAAAGAGGAACCAACGGTTGCGGTGACTGTAGGTGACAAAGGGCCTCATTACGACCCAGGCGGTAAGTTACCGCCTGGGTCGTACCTTTACCACCATGGCGTAAACTACGTTTACGCCATGGTGGTTGGCGGACTTACCGCCCCATTCCGAGGTGAGTGGGGCAGTAAGTCCCCATTAACCCATTTACCCTTCCCCATTCCCATTTTTGCCCCATAGGGCATAATGGGAGTGGGGAAGGCGTTAATTACGCCACCGTAAATTACGGTGGCGTAATTAACAACAAGGTCCCTTAGCGCCATGGATTTTAACACCGCAGGTGTTAAAACCTCCATGGCGCTAAGGGACCTCGGAATCAGGCGGTAAGGGTCGGCGCTGTTTACGCTGCCGTAAACCCCTTACCGCCTGGGTCCTAATGAGGCCCAAAAGGTTGATACAGGTTCAACAAGATCCTATGTTAGAAAGGGAAAGACCCAATGTCAGGAATATCAATGGACAAGCAAGGATTCCCTGGGGCAATCACAATGGTTCCTTTTACAGACAAATTCCCCATAACCATAGGAAAAAACGAGATAGCTATACCACTGATATTCTCTTGAAAGGCACCAGTCAACATTTTGGGGGAGAGACGTGATGAGTAAGCTAAACATGATGATTTCCTAAACTGAGGAGGGAATCATTTGTTCCACACCAGGCATTCATTATGTGAATGCTCGCAAGTTTATCGGAGTGTTTAACAAGTGGAAATCACAGAGAGGGGTGCCACTAAACCCAGAGATGTTCCTTTATGGAGTACAGATATTATTGACATGGTTTCCACACATACAGGACACATCGGTGAGACTACCCACAGAATTTTTGTTCAGACCACAGATACCGACGGACCTGGAAGAAGGGCAAATAATTACAATTGAATTAAAAGTGCCAATGTTAAGAGAGGACAGAGTGATATTACACAGAGTCGATGGTGAAGGAGTAACCTGGCACACAGTCATAGCGCTTGACTCAACACACAGACTAACTGACTTGACTGATGAAGACCCATTTGATGATGATGACTCAGATGATGAGGTAATTTTTGGTATTTTTCGTGCATATCATTTGCAAATAGAGTACAGAAAGGTTCCCCAATAAATATTATTGGTGAGGAGGGTACCATCAATTATGCAGGAAGATTTGGCAAAGATATTGAGTTAATTGTTGACCAGCGGTCCATATGATGTTGGCTTATTAAAAGGAGTAGGAGCAGTACAAACAAAACTGAAGAATGCCATTTTACCATGAGTAAAAAAGTATCCCATTGCCAAGGAAACTGATGAGGGTACCTATGAGACCATTGCTGCCTTTGTGTGGCAGGGTATATTAGTGCCTTCAGAATCACTATGTAACACGACTAAATTTACACCCTCTGAACAATGTTGTTGAGGTTTAATTCCCATTAGTGCCAAACCCAGGAACAATATTATGCAATATACCATCTACAGCCCACAATTTGACATTGATTGATTCAAAAAAGTTTTTTTTTCCCATTTCCCTGCATGAAGACTCACAATATTTGAACACATTTAACTATTGCGGGAACAGATTACAGCATAGCCTCCCACAGGGGTACTGCTAGTCCGTCAGTGTCTTTAATTGAGGGCTGAAAATGGACTTGGGAAGTGTCCAAAATGACAGAACAGCCATACAGTATGTTGCATGACTTATTCGTTTGCAGTGCAACATAGGAAAGACACTGTGAAATTATGGATGGTTTTGACTGAAAAAGTGTACATGGTGGACAAAGAGAAATTGCAATATTGTCAGGAAGAGGTAATTTACATAGGCCAGATAATGTCAAAGTAGGGGAGTAAAATGACACCCGAAAGAGCAGAGGTGATTAGGAACTCAGCCGTGTCAAATACTGTAAAGGAGATGCAATAGTTTTTGGGACTCTGAAATGATTGCAGGGCATTGGTTTTTGACTACAGCACACATGTTAGACTGCATTTAGAAGGGCTGAAAGAAGCACAGAAAGACAGGAAAGATATGGCGTGGACATTTGAGATGATTGATGCATTTGATTAATTGAAAAAAAGCATTCAGCAGAGCTCCCACGTTGGGGATCCCAGATTGCAATAAAGACTTTTTCTAATTCTCCCATTCAAATGGAGTTGTGATGATGGCTGTCCTCACATAGAGAACTGCAATGGGACACAAACCACTGGCATATTACAGATCTTAGAGGGATCTTATATCCAGTAATGGGAGGCCATTACCCATATGAACAACATTGGCTACAGCAGCCTTTGCAATTGAGAAGTCAGCAAATATCACAATGGGCTGTTCAGTTACCTTATATGCAGAACATGCTATTTGTTGCTATTATTTAAACCCAAAAGCACATTGACTACACAGAGAGCATCAGGGTATGAGGTCATAATCTCAAATCCATCGATCAACATTGTTTGGTGTTGTGCAGAGAACCAAACAGGTTCTTAGCAGAACTAGTGGAAGAGGGATATTATGAATGTGATTGTGTAAACCACACTGAATTTACTGATTTTTATGATGACCTGCCTTACATCAAGGAAAATGCCATAGGAAGGTTATAATTCTCTTATTTTTTTAATCATAAATTGTAGATCAATGCAGTGGATTACAGCATAGTGGAACAGCTGTTACAAAGGCAATAGACAATGACAAATTTGAAAAGAGCAAGATTGCCAGCACATTTTTCAGTGAAAGCCGCATAGGTGGTACCATGATTTTAGTGCTTGAGGAGCATGAGGATGAGGTGGTGACAATGTACTCTGACTCCGCCTACCTTATGACAACAGTATATTCAGGGTTGTCACATTGGAAAAGGAGGGGCTTCTCGTGTACAGACAGCGTACCAGTACAGCATGCACCATTGTTAGAAAAGCTATTGGATTGGAAGCACTTGAATGTCCATCGGCGATCGCTGTGATCAAGTGTGGTAGCACATACTAGACATGATTTCTCGTTGCAACAAAGCTGCGCACTCAGAAGTCAAAAGGGCAGCATATTTTCATAAGATATTAGACATTATAATTGCCCCAAATAAATACACATATACACGTAACATGGTGATGATAGAAGATTTCAACACACTGCCAGTAATGCAGATTGTGGAGTTGCAGGGACGCGCCCCGCAAGAAGAAAAGGAATTGTGGAGGAAGAGGGGGTGCTCATCTTCCCCCTCATTTAGAGTGGCACATGGATAGCACAGGGAAAACTGGTATGCCTGTGAGGTTGCTCACAGTAGCACTGGAGCAACTCCATTACCCAGCACATATCACCAGAGAATTCCTTACAGCATCCATTTCAGAAGACTGGTTGGTCCCCAATTTGAATAAGCATGTAACCAATTGTATTATCATTTTCATGAGGTGCCAGAAATGGTACTGCTGGACATACATTGCCAATGTTGAGAAAAGCAAAACCCCATTCTACTGGACCATTTAGGCATTTGCATATGGATTACGCAGATATGAGTCAAAATTGTAACGGCTACAAATATATGATAGTAGTTGTATGCCCTTTCTTCTGCTGGATCGAAGCATGTCCATCCACACATCCAATGCCATATTGGCTACAGATTTTCTCATACAGGAGGTATTTCCTAGATGGGGTGTATGTAAAGTGCTACGCTCAGAAAATGGACCAGATTTTGTAAACAAACTGTTCAAACACAAAACATCCCTATTGTGAAAAAGACATAAATTCTCATTTGCCTACCACCCACAAGCAAAAATAATTTGCAATCACCTTAGCGGCCTCTTGAAGGACCGCATTGCAAAAATAAAAAGATACATTGCATAAGAAATGTTTACATTGCCTTCCCCTGCCTCTTTTTGCCTCACACAATCAGCCAGGCTCTGACCACCACCTGATACCTCATGAGCTTGTCATTGGACAGGAATGACTGCCCCAATTGCTGCTCTCACACGGCTTGAACTGATGCTGATAATTCAGCCACTGTTCTTGTTAAAGAAATGCATGACTATTTAATGGCTATGACTAAATCTCTGATATTTATCTCCAAACAGGTACAGTCTATACAAGGGGGCTCAAGAGTCACTAAAAGAATAGATGGACATATTGATGTAGATAGGTTGTTACAGCCCCTCCAGCTCTATCCAGGGGATGAAGATATTTGCACAAATGTTGTGAGACAACGGCACAAACCTAGGTTCAAAGGACCTTATGGTGTAGAAGCAGCAACCACGTCCACATTTAAATTAGAGGCAAGGAGAGGATAGCTTCATTTGAGTGATGTCAAAAACTACTGTCGTGACACCCCCCTGTCCACCGACACAAATGACAACGATGAAGAAGAAATATGAAGTTCCCAAATGAGGGTGATGACCAGAATTAATCATCCACAAGAGCAACAAGAAGCATAGATTCTCAGTGCTATTTTGTCTGTCCCAAGAAGACTTTGATAATTCCCCAAAGACTCTTTTGAAATACCCCTTTTTCTTGATTCTTTAAGAAAACATTTTTATGCCAGTTTTCTTTTGAACAATATATACATTAAGTTAGAAACAAGAACTTTCTTTTAATTTTTTTAAATAAGTTTTACTGTGGACACTTATTTTTTATGCAGTAAAGGGACAGTTGTTCTTAACAAGTATCAACTATTCTCTGACAGGCTACTGTTGGTATCATGTGGATTCCAATCTGGCAAGGAACAGACAGCAGTTAAATGTGGGTTAGGGTGAGATCTTTGAGCCCAACTCTAGTACTGCAGATGCATTACTGGGGATTGTGTGGATGCTGACAACCATTCAATGGCTCATTCTCTACCACCAAAAGGTGGTATGTTGAGTAGAGGTAAATGCCCAAGGTGGGCAGAGGATGGTGAGTGAGGAAAGACTTAGTCACCCAGCCTGTGGGAGATTGCCCTGAGATTTCAGACTGATCTGTAAAACAAAGGGTCTGGCAATAATCCCTGTTGTCATGGTTCTATTAATTGTTTGCCGCATTTATTTTTGCATAATGCATTTTCACTGAATGTTTCACTTTTTACCAAAAACAGTGGAGGAGACTCCCCACATACCCCTTCCACACCGCACTCACCTCCTTACTATATCCCTTGCTCATAGATACCATCTGCAAGTTTGTGGTAAAAAAGTGGAAACAAATTCACCAAAAAATGCATTCAGCAAAAATGCCATTCGGCAAAAGTTGTGTATATCATATTCACACCTTACAATCAGAAGTAGGGGAGTTTTAGGTTACATTGTTAATTGGTATGGAACATGTAAGGGATTTTTTTTTTTTAACATAGTAATGACATGGAAAGCCCTGAGGTCTAAAGGGCGAGGAGCAGCTGTTTGGAGCCCCATAAGGTTTGCAGAAAGAGACAAAGTTCTGCACGATTCAAACTAATGTGACGTGCTGAAACTAAATACTGCTACAGCTTTAAGAGGACTATTGATGCCGGCAACAACCACGTGACTTATTTGCATCAGTTTGAAAGTGGACCATGGCTGCCTTTGCGGCGATAAGCCCTGAGGTGTAAAGGGCTAGGAGCAGCTGTTTGGAGCAGTTTGGCTGGAGGTGAGCAGTGAGACGATAATATCAATGCTACCAATCTGGCAATAGCAGATCTTACATTCCAGACTTAGTTACACGCATTAAGTGCGCCCATAGACACAGACCATTTCTGAATTACACCGCTACACTTTCAGTTGCTTACAAAGAATCGGAGTAGTGACACATTCTTCACTGCAATGGTTGATTTAAACAGGTGTGGGGGAGGAGAGATGGACTCTGGCAGCTCCTCAAGCTGTCGGGTTTTCCCCCACCTGTCCTGTGGTTAAATATATCTGAGACATTAAGGATACGGTAAATAGCTTATTGTTTCCACTCTGAGAGGCAGAGAACGCACTAACTTTCTGGAACACCAGCTATACAGAGAGTCTGGTTTTATTACGTATTGGGGCTGTAATGCTCTCCTCTTTCCTGGTAGCTATCTATACAGCAAGACAGCTGTACTTAACGCTTATCTTTTCTACTATTCACAGACAATTAGGATTGAAAACTGCATATCGTTCTTGCTGAAGAGTATTGCTTAATTTTGCAAGTAAAGCGGCTATTTTAGCTTAACACTACTGCAGTATGGTAGCAAATGTGTATATTTAAATTGTCTTATTTTAAATTGTGTTTTTACATACACTGAGAAGCTGTTTTAAGGTGTTTTTATTTTTTCTTTTAAATTAGAAAGAGCCCAATTTCCATTGAAATTTTAAGTTTTAATTTTAATTTATCCTGTACTATTTTCATGAAGAGGTTTTAATTACTAATGTCATTGTTATTACATTTATATATAAACACACTACCCCATTAGTCTATCGTTGAGAAAGAAGTTAAACATCACAGTAATCGAAGTATATATTAGGGTTGATTAGTTGGAGCTTCATTACGTGTAATTGGCCTTTACTATAGTCTCAGTTTGCGGCCTCCTAGTGACCAATTGCTGGGATTATGGCACCTAAATTAAGGTCAAACAAAAGCAGAAAAAGAAAGGGCGCTAAAAGTAATTGTTCAGAGAGCTCTCCTACCCTTAAAGACACAGCCTGCAAAGATGGCAGAAGCAAAAAGGATATAACTATATTAGAACAACCAAAAATATCATACTTTTTTTTTACTAAAATAGACCTAGTCAAGGATTTTACAAGGATAGATGCCATGCCTGTTCCTGGTGATAGTTCCATTATAGACAAAAATGCATTACTTAAGTTATGCCATGACTTCCGTAGACACTCAATGGGGCTTACTATTGGAACAAGCACTGGGCTACTTGGAAACAATGTGGAGGTCTCAACCAGCATGAATAATGTAATTGGATCTAACCTCTCTATTACTCCAGACTTGGAGAAATTAGCCCAGGGTACAGCATCCATGGAGGAAGATCAAAATTGTTCTTGGAATGCTTCCGAGGGTGGGATAGACAATACCTTACACTTGAGGGAAAATATGGATTCCTGCACATTTACTATAGACATATTATTGGGTGTTTGCCCTATACTCATGAATGAACAGCAATCGGTGAAGGAATTGGTAGTAATTATGAATGAGAATTTGAAAGAGGTACTGCACGCAATTTCATCAGAATGGGCAAATCGGAAAGAATCTGCTTCACCTATTAGTCCTCCTT